>NC_084793.1:255584958-256209958 GCF_963169125.1 Humulus lupulus
TGGCATAAAGATGGTTGCATATTTAGAAAAAGCCAAGGCTGCGCTCAGACAATTTCAGTTCTACACTATAGAGCAAGTTCCCCAAGAACAAAATTCAAATGTGGATGCATTGGCTAGGCTCGCTACAACTAGCGAGGTCAATACACTAAACGTGGTCCCAATAGAGTTTCAATCGACCCCGAGTATCAGCAAGCTTGACGAAGAAGATGTATGCCTGATCGACTCAACCTACCTGGATGACTCCAATAGTTGATTACCTCGAAAATGGCATTCTCCCAGCAGAATGGAACGAGGCTCAGAATTAATGTATCAGATCCCGAGATACACTATTATGGAAGGAAGGTTGTATTGAAGAGGGTATTCTATGCCATTACTCCGATGTGTAACCCCACCCTAGGCTAAGAAAATCCTGGAAGAAATTCATGAAGGATTTTGTAGAGATCACACTAGGGGGCATAGTCTGTCCAAAAAGGTGATAAGACAAGGATATTTCTGGCCCACAGTCAAGGCAGACCCATTCGAATATGTCAAAAGATGTGATAAGTGCTAGCGATTTGCTTCAATTCCACGAGCTCCACCTACCGAGCTAACCATGCTGACCTCCCCATGGCCATTTGCGGTGTGGGGAATCGATCTTATAGGCTCACTACCAACAGACAAAGGTGGAGTGAAGTATGATATGGTCGCGATCGATTATTTCACAAAATGGACCAAGGCCGAGCCCTTAGCAACAATTACCTCGAAAAAAGTTTTAGAATTTGTGGTAAGAAAACATCATCTGCCGATACAGAATACCCAGAAAGATAGTGTCGGACAATGGTACCCAGTTCGACAATGATTTGTTTACCCATTTCTGTGAAAAAAATGGGATAATAAAAATTTTCTCCTCCATTGCCCATCCCCAATCAAATGGCCAGGTCAAAGCAGTCAACAAAATCCTTAAAAGCTCCATAAAGAAAAGGTTGGAGGAGGCTAAAGGAAGGTGGCCCGAGGAGTTACCCTAAGTTTTGTGGGCTTATCGAACCACAGCTCGAACTTCAACAGGACATACTCCCTTCTCCCTAGCATATGGATACGAGGCCATGTTGCCAATTGAAGTCAAAACACCTACAATTCAGAGCCATGCCTACGATCAGGCCTCGGAACAATCCCAACTCGAAGAAAGTCTATACCTTATTGAAGAAAGACGAGATAAAGCTCAACTGAAAAATGCCGCATATCAACAACAAGCTACCCGATACTTCAATAAAAAGGTTCGAGATAGAAAATTTGGATTGGGAGACTTGGTATTAAGACGTGTATTCCTGGCTACAAGGGACCCATCTGCTGGAATACTCGGACCTAACTGGGAAGGACCTTACCAGATTGAGTCTATTATTTGACCTGGGGTGTATAAATTGGCGAGATTGAACAAAGAATTGGTACTGCGAGCTTGGAATGGCAAACATCTATGACCTTACTATCAGTAGCGTAGGAATGATGTTTTATTGTAACCAAGCTTGTTCTTTTTGTTAATAAAGTGTTCAACTTTGATCAAAAGTTATTTTCTTTGCTAAATGTTGTATTTTTGGCAAACTCTCTTAATTTAATAACCTATGGTCACACTCATAGGATATTAAGGGGGCATCAGTTGTATACAATAATACCATAAGTTTGAAAAAATAAATAACATAGACTAAAAATGTCTAGATCGTTAACCTAACATAAAAATGTTAAGTATACACGTAAACTAACAAAAATGTCTGGATTATTAACCCGACATAGATGTTATAAGTGTATATGCAAGCTAAGATGATCTGGCCATAACCAGATCATCAAAATTATAAGTGTCTTGATATGACCAAATACGCGAGCTAAGATGATTTGGATATAACCAGATTATCAAAATTATAAGTGTCTGGATATGACTAGATACGCGAGCTAATAAAATCTGGACATAACCAGATTACCAAAGTTACAAGTGTACGGATTACAAACCAGACACGAGCTAAATAAGTTTGGAACAAACCAGCTAAAACTAATCGACAGAAAGTTGGAATATAAATAAACCTACTTCGAGTTAAGTCGAGATCGAGGCTAGAATATTTTGCAAAAAGATAGTTTCGACCTCACAACCTTGGGGAGCTACTCGAGGAAGAGGAAAAGTGACTAGAAAAGCAAGATATAACTAAACTACCTATCTTACATCCCATATAAGTACTTTCGAGTGCATGGTGAAAGTAAGGTCTGACCTTGACAAATAACGAGATCGGACATGGATACATCGAGTAAACTGTGCATGCATGCATTGAAACTCGAGCTTAAATCCAACAGATGCATTTGTATGAATAAACAAGCATAAAAGCAAACCTTTAATATAAGATGCTTGAAATATTTTGACCCAAGAATGTAAAGTAAAAGTTGAACGTAAAATTAAGGGTACGAAGGTTTTCGAACAAAGAAAATCATACATTAAAGTTACTGTTTGAATAAATATAAAATAGCCCTTAAGTGAGCTATCAATTGTCTTTGCCCCAAGGGCATAAATAAAAAAAATACTACAAAAATATTAATGGGACGCAGCCCATGACCTCGCTTCTATGAAGCGGGTGCATCCCCCTCGGTAGCATCAAGCTTCTTTGCCACCTTTTTTGCCTCCTCCTCGGTGTCCTCCTCATTAAGTCGAGCTTGCCACCTCGCCAGGAATTCACCTTCGAGAGTGTCTAAGAAGCTTGTGTCGAGGTCAGCATTCTTGGCCCAGATTCGGTACGTTGCCATATCAACCACATGATCCTTCTTTTTCTTGAACTCCTCGAGAAGACGAGCCTTCTCAACCTTGATTATGTCAAAGGTGGCTTTCTTCTCCTCCTCGAGCTTGGCGTTCAGCTCTTCGAGCTCCTTGATTATAGAGTCCCTCTCCTTAATCTCAAAATATTTAGCCTCCAGCTTTGCCTCGAGCTCGGACTTGGTGGCCTTAAGCTCATCTACGAGCTTAATCTAGAGGTTCTTCAACTCCTGAGCATAAGACATGCTCGAGTGGACTGCGTTTTTCAGCTTGTATTTAAGCTAAGAAAATGCAGCAAGGGCCTTTACATAAACAAAATGGGTTATAACACATACAAAATAAACTCGAATAGGCAGCATGATAGAGTAGAAATAATTACCGAAGAGATGAGCTCACTATCCTTGTCATAAGGGTGTTGGTGTCTCGACAGGAGCTTAGGAATTTCCATTGGGGGGCGCCAAGACTGTTGAAGCTTTGGACAACTCGGGATAATACATCCGAGCCCAGAGTGGCTCGATGTGTCCCTGTGGCGTTGTCGATCACATACTCAGGGGAATGAGTCGAAATCGACAACAAGAGTTCCCGAGTAGAAACCAGCTTCTTTAGGGCCGGAGCAGTCTTTTGAGAAGTCTGAATGGCAGGAGGAGGCGGGGAGAGCGAGACCTCAAGAGATACCCTGACCTCAGGGTCTGCAGTAGCAGCTTGGCTCGGGTCTTGGGATTCTGGGGCTGGAGGAGTCGCCGCGGTTCTTTTTGGGATCTTAGAAGGGTGACTCGCTCTCTGCGACGCCCTCGGACGTTTGCTTTGCTTCGCTCTAGAGCGGCGGCTGAGCACATTATCGAGATCAGATTCCATGTCGTCTGCACATGCACAAGTTACACGTTAGTTAACGAGCTTAAAATACAAAAAGAAACAAAGGTTAAAGTCAAAATAAGCCTAACTGGAACTCACCCCCGAACTTGTGCTCGGTGACCAAGTAATACCCCTATCTTCAGAGGAGGCTGGGGGAGTCCCTTCCCTATACTAGGGTGACAGCCTCGAAAGGTCTCTATAGTCGTTGGTACCATACTGAACGACAACCCCATCCTAGACTTCATTTAAACTATACATAGTCTGGAATTTTCCTAACCAACTATTGAACCTATGAACCCTCTCATATACCCAAGACCATACATGGAAGTTATCCCTAGAATCAGAGAATAGGATCAGGGTATCGGGCTTATACTTTAGCAAAGACGGGGACCACATAGTTGAGCTAAGAATGATTTTACCTCTACCACCTGAGCTCGAGGCCTCGTCTTGGGATTCATTTCCCGAAGCAATCTTGTCATGATGGTGGACCTCAGAGTGGCGAGCCCGTGAGCTCGACGACCTCCGCCTCGGGGGGAGCTCCTCAGTAGGAAGTGGCACATGCTCCCACTCAAGGTACTTGCAGTATGCAGAGTCGTCTGTCGACTGGACCTGCTCCAGAAGGCCGCAAGCTCGAAGTTTATCATCATGGAGAAGATAGGACAGGGAGCGCCTACCATACGGTAGCTGGACCAGAGCTTTCTTGTGCGTCACCATTGAGTCTGAGGGTGTGGGACGATGATAATTGGCTGAAGAAATGGATACGTGTCATTAGTTCGAGCCTAATCATTAATCGAGCGAAAAAGAAATGAGTATGTGTACTTACGAATTCATTGGAACGAATAGAATTTTGAAGGAACAAGGTCGTCCGTCGAGAAGAAGGCCAGCTTGAAGTTTGGAGGATGGTTCGGCATGTCCTCGAAGATCTTCTTCTCCTTTGGGTAGCTCGATAGATAGTAGAAGCCATCTCCTCCCCGAGCTTGGGAGGGGTTTCTTTTCAAACAAAATAGATAGAGAATCTCTTTTGGTGAGGGTCCTTCCCACTTTAGCTCATGGTATAGCGACCTAAGGGCATATAGAACCCTGTATGAATTGGTCTGAAGTTGGAAGGGCACGAGCCTCACAAAGTCTAGAAAATCCTTAAAAAAGGATTTAGGAGAAAAAGAGCCCTTGCCTTCATATGCTCGCGACTCCAGGCCGCGAGCTTAATCTTATTATCGGGTCGGCCATCACCCGGGGCGTAGCAGCTCCGCTCATTTGGAGTTGCAACTCGACACATCAACGTGCAAGATAGTCTCAAGCCGTGGCAACCTAGGATGTCAGAAATTTGGCCTATCGAAGTAACCGAGCCCCAATAATGCTCAGCCTTGAAGAATTCCTCCCTAGAGGTAGGAATGGTAGTTGCTTGCGAGGTAGAAGGGCAATTTGAAGAGTCTTCCATCAGCGAGAAAGCAAGTACACCAGGCTCGAAAGCAACGGTGACTTTAAGTTTGGGATTGACAGGAATAGGTTTGAGTTCAGAGTCTGGATCTGGATAAATCACGACCCAAAGTTTCTTCCTTTTTCTTTCCTCAACCTCGTCGATCTGATGTCAGAAATAGGCTTAGATATCCTCTTGTTCGCACCTCACGCAGTGCTTGCGTATCAGTCGATGGTTCCGAGTGAAGGGAAATTCTAGACTGGGATTTGATGGAGAATAATGGATTGTGAGCACTGACCCCCATAAATTCTCATAATTCTGCAACATCTAGCAAAAAATAAAAGTGTGAGGGCCAGGCATAAAGGAAATCAGAGTATAGTTTTTGTGCTTCGATCTCGAAGGCTCGAGATCACGGAGTAAGCTCGATCAAGACCGAGGTCTCGAAAGGACAGATCGAATTCGAGGAAGAACCCCAAACTATTGTAAGGTTCGGGCTTCAAGCGTGTATTTGATGCGAGAGTAGGAAAGTATGGGTTCATTTTAAGAATCCCAGATTTTCAGGGGAAAAGTTTACGGTTACCCAAAAATGTGATAATTTTGGGATTTGTGCAATTAAAAACTCCTATGTCTTGGCTTACACGATACACTACCCGTAATCTGAAACACCCTATTTTTGCATTTTTTGCACTAAATATGGATTTTAAAACTATGATTTCAAATATTTTGAATCAAAAGTTTGTGTAATATCATATTAACAACTTTGCAAAAGCTAGAAGTAGAAACTAGTAAACACATTCATACAACAGAAAAACACATAAATAACATAGCAAGGGTGAAGAACAAGAACTTACACACAAACGTCTGCGGGTACAGTGAGATCGACGACTGAAGGAGTGGTGTCAAGGAAGCTCTCACAGAGTCAAAAGTGGCAGGGGTGTTTTGCCTCTTCGACTTGGAAAACATGCAAAGATGAAACAAACTTTTAAAGTTCAGGTTTTTTTCTCCCTGAAACTCAAAATGTGAAGGTAAAAGTAAAACAAGGAAGACAAAGTGGGCATATTTATAGACCCCAAGGAATGTCAAGGGTCGAATTAATCTGGACCATTGGCTGGATTCGGTATCTAATCGAACGGTCGGGTGCAAACATGGCGATGGCGGAAAAAAGTTGGCAGGCGAATAGACGTGGGTATGGTGAAAAAGTACTTGAGTACTCTGATTGAGCAACCCGTGATTGACGCGTGTCCACACTTGAGTGTATTAAGTGGCTCAATTTTCAAAAGAGGTAGTTCAAAAGTTTACTTCTCATGGAATTCGAATTGATACTTTTGAGAGGGCAAAATGTTACACCCAAATTTCGAGAATGGGAATCTTGATCTCGAAATTCAAACTCGTAAAGTGTAAGCTCGAGACTAGCACAGTCGTCATGTCATCAGCAAATCAGAGACAGTCTCACTAAGTAGTAAATGACAACGTCGGATTGGTAAGCTCGGGAACTACGTAGTCTCGGAGGTGTTCCAAGGCTACAAGTTAGGCTCGCAACTCGCAATGGCAATGGTTCAACACTTATATAAATTTCTCAATTTATTTCCTGCCCTCAGACAAGACGATTCGAGGTCAAGTATTGTAAGCTCGAAAAGGATGGTCTCATCAACATCACTTGTTGGGAACATAGGCAAACCAAGGTGATGAGCTCGCGATATGTAAACGGTCTCGAAGGCGTGAGAATCTAGTGTCCAAGCTCGTCAGATGTGTGTGAACGTGTTTACTGTTGTAAAATCCCTATATTTAAGGGATCTTATGTAATTTGTTATTAAATCCCAAATATCATGGGATATTACCGCGTATGTAGTAACTAATGCATTTCATGACATTTTTTTTAATTGATTTATAGAATAACTTCCCGAAATCCGTGGTAAGAGATTCGGTAAACCACTCTATAAATAGAGTGGGATAATTCACTTGTAGGGACCGAGAGATTGATATTGGGAAAACTCTGTACAATTGCTTCCAAAAAGCTATAAGAGAATTCCAAGAAGTTAATTGCACAGACTCGTGGACTAGGCAGATTTTAATTGCTGAACCACGTAAAAAATCGGGTCCATGTTATTTGTTTCCTCTTGTATAATTTGTTTAATTGATCTTCTATTCTAAGTTGACAAAAAACGGTGTTAATAGTTATCAACCTCTCCAAGGTCCTTCATTTTGAAGTTAGAAGATAGAAACTTCTTCGTTTCTATAATGCCTTTCATGTCAATGCTTAATATCAACACATCATCAACATATAGACACACTAAGATGACATAGTCATCACAAGTATTAGAGTATAAGCACTTGTCCGCACTATTGTGTCTAAACCCATGTAAACCTCCTCATCGAAGTTACCATTTAGGAATTTCATTTTGACGTCCATTTGATGAACATATAGGTTGTGTATTGATGATAGGGCAAACAAAAATCTTATGGATGTTGTCCTTGCTACCAGTGCAAAGGTATCAAAATAATCTATATCCTCCTTTTGTTTAAAGCCTTTGGCCACTAATCTTGCCTTATACGCTTGAATGGTCCTATTAGTGTTATATTTCTTTCGAAATACCCATTTGCAACCTATTGGCTTTGATCCTTGTGGTAGATCAACAATCTTCCAAGTGTGGTTAGACATAATTGAATCCATCTCATAATTTATTATCTCTTTCCAAAAGTTAGAGTCTTTTGAGGACATAACTTCTTGGAAAGTCTTAGGATCATCCTCCACTTGAAGTACAATATGATACTTCCAATTGTCTCCCTTATGGTTTCCCTCTACTAGGTAAAGAGTCTCCACTTGAGAGGTTTCATTTTATGATCTAACTTCTTTAAGCATTTGGCTTCTTCTAGGCAATGTCAGTTGCTCTACAACCCTTGAAGATAACTCCTCTTGAGTTCCTTCTAATGAGATTGGTTCTTGAGGCTTATTATCACTATACAATAAACTCTAAAAGAACTCCACTTCCCTTGATTCAATTATCACATTAGACTCCAAGTCTAATAGCCTATAAACCTTGCGATTTGAGGCATAGCCTACAAATACACATTTGATGGCTCTTGGACCCAACTTGGTCCTTTTAGGCTTCGTGCTCTTGGTATAAGCAAGGCACCCCCATACTTTGAGATAACCTAGGTTGGGCCTCTTTCCTCTCCATATCTTATATGGTGAGATTTGATTCTTCTTTAGAGGAATCTAGTTTAGAATATAACAAGTGTTAAGCAAGGCTTCACCCCATAACACAAAACTCAAATTTCCATGTAATAACATATCATTAATCATTTCAAAATATGTCTATTTTTTCTTTCCACTGTACCATTTTTTTGGGGTGTATAAGGGGTTGTACATTCATGTATTATACCATGCATCTTACAAAACACACTGAATTCATTGGAAAATTATTCACCGCCCCTATAACTTCTAATTATTTTTATTTTCTTTTCCAATTGATTTTCAACTTTAGCATTACAGATTTTAAACATACTATAGGTCATATCCTTATTCTTAAGCAAGTACACATATGTGAATATAAAACAATCATCAATAAAAGCAATAAAATACACATGTCCACTTCTAGTAATTGTTCCATTCAATTAACATAGATCACTATGTATCAAATCTAACAAGTTAGTTTTCCTTTCAACACTTGGAAAATGTTTCTTTACCATCTTAGATTCAACACATAATTCACACTTATCATGGTCAACATTATTGCAAACAATTAAACCACATTTGATAACTCTTTGAATTGTATTATATCCTATATGAGCAAGTCTATTATGCTATAAAGTAATAGACTCAAAACCAAGCACATAAGAGGAAGATGAGCATGCATTATTATCAAAAACTTTTTCTTTGGTACACAACTTAATCATCCCATCACACACATACTCTTTCCCCACAAAGTAGTTGCCCTTGGATAGAATTAGCTTACCGGACTCAAACACCACTTCGATGCCCAGTTTTCTCAACAATTGGTCACTTACAGGATTCCTACTCATATCCAGAACATACAATACATTGATCAATAAAACCTTCTTTCCGGATGTGAAGTGAAGATCAACATTCTCCTTGCCCAACACCTTTGACTTTTGCTCATTTCCCATTTGGATCTCATGCCCATCCTTTTATTCTTCAAATGTCTTGAAGACCTCTCTATCATAAGCGACATAATGATGGCACAAGTGTCATACAACCACCCTGTACTTTCCCTTGGATGACATTCACCTCACTCAATGTTGCAACTAAATCCTCTTCAATTGAGTTGACCTTGGATCCATGGTTATAGGGATTGTGATACTTGCATTCTCTAGCCATGTGACCACTCTTTCCACAAACAAAACAAGGGCCTCTCATACCCTTGAATTGCCCTTCATTCTTCCTTGGAGCTGGATGAGTATCTTTATTTGATTGGGGATTCTTTTGAGTCTTTCCTTTGGATTGAGAGGGTTTCTCTATGACGTTAGCCTTGGATGTTCCAATATTTGACTTGATTAGTGTTCAAAAGTATCATCTTATTAGTCTTAAAGTTTTAAATTAATTAAGTTTTAATTAATATTTTCATGGATTTATTGTCATATATTTTATATTTGAAAATATTAATTTTAATATAATTTGTGTTTAATTTTCAGGAGATAAAATGTATTTTGACACAAAGAAAAAGAAAGAAGAAAGAAATGATTAAAATTGAATAAATCATGAAAAAATGGAATTTTTGACAAAATTAGGCCCAAAACGGAGCCCAGGCCCAAAGTCTTCAACAGCCGAGCCGAGCGAGCCAAGCTGCCTGAAGCCTCCCTGACGCATGCCTACCACGATCTGGCGAGCTGTCCCATCCGCCTGACGCGCCTCCCTGACGAGCCAACCAAGAGAGGCCACACGTCCCACTGCCTAGCGGCTGTCCCCCACGGCCCAACACCACTTGCCCCACTTCCATCAGTTTTTGTAGCCACTTTCCCACTATTTTGTACGCTTTACACATTTTGGGTCCTATTTCCACTATAAATAGAGAGCCAAATGTAGGAAAAAAGGATCAGATTGTGGAATAAGTGTGGAGAGTATAGTTAGAGAGAAAAACATTTTTTTTATTATTTTTCTTTCATTTCTTTTACATTTCTTTGAGTGAAAACAATGCATATTTTAGGCTAAATTATCTTGTGGAAAGGCTAGAGTGAAGTTCATGTTTCACATTATATTTTTAATATATTGATTATTTGTTCTTCATTTCTATATATTTGTTACAATTAAATTTATTTTCTTCTAATTTTTATTATGAATTTATTAGTGTCTTTTACATAAGTCTAGTCTTGCTCTTCTTATGTAATTTAGGCTATTGATTCAATTTAGGATATTTGTTATATTATATGTTTTTTACTGCATTCTGTCATCGGTACTTTGTCGCTCTAAGGTATATAATATGATAATTTTTTAAAATTAGAAGTTAGTATAATTTAATTAAGAACATATTTTAAGGTGAGCTTTATTATATACATTTTCCAACTATAATTAATGGTGTATAATTATAGTTGAGTAGAATGAATCAATTTTACTAAAATATATATATGTTTGAATGAATGAAACTCATGCCTTCCATATTTTCTTTGTGATTCTAATTCCTCAATTTTGTTTATTTAGTGTTAAAAAAATATATATTCTTTTTCAAAGTTATATTATTTCTAATTTACTAATTTTTCTTTTTACTTGTATTTTACATCTCTGTGGATACGACATAGTCCGATTACTATTGCGACCGCTTAGGAGTTTATTGGGTGATATCAGGACTCTTCCATGCACTTGTCTCTAGAACGAGACTCATTTTCAATTCTAAGGTGTTTCAAGATTTCTTCCAAAGATATATCTTCCTTCTTATGAAGAATCTTCTTTCTATAGCCTCTTTAAGATGGAGGTAGTTTTTCTATAATTAATCCCACAATGAAGGGTTCTGGCAATATTATCTTAAGAGTAGACAAATTATTCACAATAATTTGAAACTCTTGTACTTGGGGGAGTAAGGGTTTACCATCAAAGAATTTAAATTCTATTTATTGAGTGATAAGAAATTTCTTGGTACCTTCTTCTTCAGTTTTTTATTTCTTCTCAAGAGCTTCCCATATCTCCTTTGTCAATGTAGTATTTGTGTAAAGATCATAGAGATCCGACAAGGCATTGAGTATGTGGCCTCTACAAATGAGTTCATCCTCTTCCTTTTTCTTTCTTTCTTTAATCACTTCTTGAGAATCATCATCCACGGGGGCTCCAAAGTCTTCAAATCTTTGTCAAGAATGTAGTAAACCTTCAAAGTTGTAAGGAGAAACTTCATCTTGTCTTGCCACCTTAGAAAGTTTGAGCCATCAAATCTATATAGTCTAACTAGATCTTGAGACATGATCTTGAGGGTTGAGATTGATGAGAATCCTTCCATGAATTTCACTAGCACAAAATCCTTTAGAGATATACAAACTTTGACACAAAACAAATGTTTATAGATAGAGATTTTTTATTGTTTGGGTTAGGCTATAAGCAACCTTAGCTTTTTCTTACAACTCATTAAAAAAGATACAAGTAATATAACTTTAATGATGGTAAACACAAACTACATAAACACAAAGAGATCAAAGTGTAGAGTAGACCTTTCTTGAAGAACAATTATGTATTAATTTTCCTTGAAATCCGGTACATATTATGAGATTTTCTCAGTCTATATTGTCGTATCCTCTACTTTGAATTCTTAGTTTAATACTTCCTATATCTTTAATCATCATCATATTGTCTGGAGTTACAAAGAATAATCCATAATTATTATTCATGTCTACTTCCATCATAGAGATAATACTTTTTCTATCATCTTCTATACTTTCATCATATAATATTAATAAAACTCTTGCTCCTAAATTTTTTCTTACTACTCCTTTTATTCCTATTATATACAAACATTGATGAATATATTTATATTTGTCTTCTTTTATTGGGTTTCTAATAGTTTCGTTAGATATTATTTGTAAATTTTGATAGTTTTTATCATTGACTATTATTGGTATTTCTCTTTGATGACTGAAAAGACCTCTATTAGGCTGCCATCTTCCAGTATGGTATAATTATCGGGCATTATTTAATACTAATGTTTCTTGTGTAAATCTATCATAGGATTCATTAATATTTACTACTTCATCTAAAGATAATATTTCTTGATTATTATTACTAGTTATTCTATCTAAAATGCCAGTAAATCTTCTACTTAAGGTTCTACTATTCCTTAGATTACTAAAATGACTATTTACTAGTGTCTAGTTTGGCTGGCCTGATCTATTCGACATATCCTTCAAATTTATTACTAAATTCTTTTTTATTTTGTATTACCACGTTTTCTTCAATTTTTAATTTACTAATAAGTTTTACTAGCTGATTTATGTCAGTTTTAATTTTATTATTTTTTGGTTGTTCGTCTCTATTTATTTTTTCACTTATTTTATATATTTTTTTATGTAATTTTATTAATAATTCAATTATAGTATTGTGTTGATGGTTTCTAGCCTTATCTTGACTAAACGTAGCAGAAGAACTAAAACCGTCTGAATTTCTATAATCATCAAAATCTTTAACTAGATTATTTGCAACAATATAATCGGGGTTATTAAAAGACATAAATAAAGCATGAATTAAGAAAGAACTATATTATGAATATTTTCTACGTGTGTCTATAATTCTTCTATATCATTTTTAAATAATAGATATTGATCTGTTATTGATTGTTTGGTCTCCATTTCTACTATTTTAGGTTGTTTTTTAACGTATTCTAATAAATCTTTTATTTCTTTCTTACTAGGAAAGTTTTCAATATTTATTAAAAAGTTTTCTATTTTATTATTTGTATTAGTTATTTGGTTTTTAATATAATCTATATTATCTAATATTTTATTTTGAAACTCTTGATCATTAAGACTAGGTTTAATAGTTTTATTAATCTTTATAAATTTTCTTTTTAATATTCTTATAGTAGAATAAATCTTATCTTGTATAAGATTTTGTGATTTAGCTAACTTATTTATCTCACAATTTTTACTAGAAATAAGATAAGTATGACAATGATTAGAAGAATCTTTACTGTTTTTATCTAATAAATAATTTTTTTAATTATATTATTTGTATCTGTTTTCATAAATTAATTTTATATTATTAAAAATTTATAAAAACTTGACTTCTTTCTTTTTAAAATTGTAAGCTTGAAAATTAAATACAGGTTGTAAGCTTGAAAATTAAATACGTTAGCTAAAAGTTTCCAAATTGTAAGCATGAAAATTAAATATGTTAGTTGAAAGTTAAATAAGTTCAAAAATTGTAGGCTTGAATATGTAAGCTTGAAAATTAATGGTGTTATAGTAAATACGTTAAAAAACTGTAGGCTTGAGTATGGTATAAAATTGTAAGCTTGAAAAATGGTGATAACTAATAATCAGTAGTATTTATAACTGTCTAATTTCTATTTTTGAAAATGTCACTTTTAATACTTTCTAATAAAGTTATTTGACCAGATATAAACTTATAGCTAATATTATATTCCTTGTTTAATAACTGGATATGGTGTTCGTTAAAAATATTTACTATATTATGTGATAAATTATTAAACTGATTATCTAGACTTTCTTTTAATTTATTTATTAATAGATTTATATTGTTACTATCTATACTAAGTTGACAAAGTTTATTGGTATACTTTTCTATGTTTCTAGGTACGTTCATATATTCCTGATATTTTTAGTAAATAAGAACTTCTTATATATAGTTTATAATTAATTATAAAAATAGTTGTTTTTATAGAAATGAAAAAAGACTTGGGTCTTGAGAATAAAATTTATATGCATATGATAGTAGAGTGTGGATAAAATATTTTTACTGAAACTGAAATTCTTCTAAAAAAATCTTCTTAACATGTAAATTTATAATTTTCTCATATAAAAGGTGACGTATCTATGCATATTCATATCTAGGGTGAACTTCAATACAACTTTTAACAAGCCTTATCAATGGAATAAACAAGTTTAAAGAAGCAATGCCTAGATCCTCGTATATGCAATAACCAATGCTTTTATCCTTTTGAAATAATTTAAATACCTGATCGAAGATCTTTGAGAAAGCTTGGAATTTCTAAAAAAGATTCACTATCCCCTTCTACTATCGCAAAGTGTTTTAGCAACCCATTTTATTAATAAACTCATAAAATATTATACAAGAGAAGAGAAAGCTAAGTTTGATGGTTTTCATGACTTAATGGTTTCTCTGAGTTTAGAGAATAAGATTTAAAAAGAAAAAAGTGAGTCTACAAGCCAGACTCCTTAACATATTTATACAGAAATGAAAAGTTATCCTCTATTATTTTATTAAAGTGAGGATAAGATAAGGGTAAGGTTCAACACTTATGATATTTTGTTTCATAAAATGAGGGTAAGGTTCAACCCTATTATGATATTTTTATGAAAGGATAAGATGCGTAGCACATGGGAATCTACCTTTGGTCTTTGTGAAAAGAGCATCTTATCTTTAAATCAGACTTTAAATCGTAGTGTTTCCCATAGTAGGGTCCTCAAGTCCAAATCGGTCGTGGAGTCTTCTGCATCATATGTCCCATCATATTGACTATTCCACTCCTCTATTTTTTTGTCGACAACTTTATTGATAAGAAGTTGTATGTCTTTAGTGGACATGGTTACTTGATTGGCGGTAGGTGGAGTGCTCTATTGCTAAAGCTGATGTCGAAAGGCATCCACTTGAAGCTTAAGACTAGTAATTTGGTCTCAGCAGGCTTCATTTTCTTCTTTTAATTTTTTGTTTACTAAGTCTTTTTCTATTATTGTTTTATTATAATAAATACAATTGGGCCAATTTCATTCAGTTACTTTTTCTTTCCCCTTATCTTTTGTTTCATCATAATAATTGAGACCCCAATACATAATAGCAGCTTTAGTAGCTTCTTCATAATTTACTTGGCCTTTCCAAATGACATTATTAAATTTATCTACTGTTGCGGCTACCGATTGCCATGACTTATATAATCTTGGTTTTTTCCCTCGAAATACTAAATAATAATAAAAATATTCTTACTTTGGAAGTATTCTATTAGGCATTTTAATACTGCCCGTTAATATCTAGGATTATTAAATAGATAGGCATGATGAAGATTATCTAATAAATATTGTTGTTCTTTACTAATGGCCTTGTGAGGGATATACTTGGTTTCACTATTACCATAACAATGTAATACTAATTCTCCGAAGGATATTGCCTCACATTTCTCCATTTGCTGAATATATATTATTTGGTCTAGTACTTGTCTGTTTGCTTGGGCTCTGGGATGTATTACAGGCTTATACATTATTAGACGAAATGGTTGTCGGTCCATCTATATTATAAATTAATCGAGATAATACATCAACATAATAATTTTTTTCCTTTAATATGCTCAATAGTAGGATTATATCCTTTAATAATAAAATTATCAATGAATTTTGTTCATCTATTAGTCATTAATTTTTTATTATTTTGCCTCATTTTTTCATAAAAGCTTACTATTGCTTGACAATCTGTTCTAATAGTAAATTATTTTTTATTAATTAAATAAATATTGAATTCATCCAAGAAATATTCAATTTCCATTATTTCGACATCAATACTAATAATACTTTTTTCTTTATACTGTCCTGAAGCATATCTTGATATTTCTTCAATATTTTTATTAGAATATTTACTAGGCTTTTTCTTTAATACTGCTCCTCATCCCTTATCACATCCATCTGTTTCTATTATTAAATAGTCAGTTATTAATGGAAGGGATAATTTTTGTAATTTTTTTACTACTTCTTTGATCTTCTTTACTAGTTTAATATCTTCATTATTTAAGTATCTTTGACCATTAAGTTTGGTCTTATTATATAATGGCTCAAGTAATTTTGAGATATTCTTAATATATGGACGGGCATAATTTAATGATCCAAGAAATTACTTAATACTTTTTAAATCTTCAAACTTTTCAGGGAAATCTAGTATCTTTTTACTAATATGATCTTATAATATTATTTTCCCTTTTTCTATTTCGGATCCTAGAAATTTTATATATTATTTTCCTAATTACATTTTTTTTTCTAATAATTAAACCATACTGTTCAAAAAGAGGTTAAAAACTTGTTTTAAATGGTACTCATGTTCCTTATAATCTTTGCTAAATACTAGAATATCGTAAATATATACTAAACAATAACTCAATTCATAAAATATTTTATCCATTCTTCTCTGAAATATTACTGGGGCATTTTTAAGTCCCATTGACATTACTAACAATTCAAATAATCATTGTGGGCAGACAAATGATGTCCATGGAATTCTAGCTTCTGCCATTTTTATTTGGTATAAACCTGATTTTAAGTCAAATTTACTAAAAACTCTACAACTTATTTATTAAAACATCTTTATCAGGAATATTATAAGAGTCGTCTTCAGTATTATCATTTAATCTTTTATAATTTATTATCATTCTACTTTTTCCCCTAACTATTTCACTATGATTTCTTACTAGAAAAGCAGGACTCCTATGTGGTGAGTCACTATGTCTAATAAATTTATTTTTTAATAATTTGTCAATATGATCCTTAAAATCTTTTATGTCTATAGGATTAAATTTTAGTGCTTGACCAGTTATTTGATAATTTGGATTTTTTATTAATAATTTACATATTGGATTATCATTTTGTTTTAAATTTTTCATACTATCTCCAATATTTCCTTGTTTTTGTAGTTTATATATTAAATGTTCTATATCGTTACTAAATATTAAGTCGTATAATTCTTTTCCTGTTATTATTTCTCTACCTAGTTTTATTTCTTTTATTAGTTCTAATAATTCATTTTCTTCTATTAAATTTTTACATGATCCTAGTATTTTGCAGTTACATTGGGTATTTTCTAAATTTCTAGGATAGCCACCATGCTTCCGCAACAACTCTGATTGAATGAGTATAATACTAGCCATTTTATTATTATTATCATAGTCTTTAGTAATGTTAATGCCTCCGTTTTGTTTTAATAGAAAATCTAATCCTATAATAATATTTATATTATTCATTTTTAAATCTTTGAGCCATACTTGGCCTGTTTGATATTCGTTACTATAATCATTACAATAAGTAAAGAATCGAAATTTGCAAGTGTCAAGATAATATTTATATTCAAAAGTATTTGTATCCATCTGTTGGGCTACTTGGTGTACAAGATGTTTTCCAATATTTTATAGGTATTAGTGTACTATCCATTACTACGGAACTACATCATGTGTCAATAAAATAGATTATTTCTATTTTTATATCTTTATGGATAAATAATCTTTTTATTTTTAGACTATATAGATTACTAGAATTGCAAAGTAAAAGTATAGCATCTATTAGTTCTGTTTGCTCTTCTTGATTATTTATGGTATTATTAATATGTTGATAATTTATTATTTCTTCTTCTAATAGTGCTAATCTATTTTCAAGTGTTCTAATTATTTCTTCTATTATTCAATTTCTATTAATTTTATTAATTTGACTGATTTCTCCTATATTAGTTTGATAAAAATTATTAATACATTTAATACACATTTCTTTAAAACAGTTACTACATTTTGCTCTTTTACTATAGCTGGGGTAGAATTTACAATTACTACAAGCTCTTCCTAAGATTCCCTTATTTGTTTTCCCAGTTATGTATACATTCTTCAATATCCATAAATTCTTTTGATATCTCATATTTTTTATTTATATTAACAAGGTATTATTCTTCATCTGAACTATTATTTTGTTATTCTATAATTTGGTCTAGGTCTATTTCTTCTATACTATAAATACTTTCTGTATCAGACATATCGTCTTCAACATTAAGGAAATCCATATTAAATTTTTCTACTAACATTGCTTCTCTACTAAAATTATTATTTTTCTTTCGGCAACTAGTAGAGACTTGTCCTATCTTTCCACAACAAAAACATGTTATTTTATTTCGATAATTTCGTTTATCATTATATCTTCTTGCATGTCTGCCTTTTTGAAGAAAAGGTCTTTAAGCGTTACATCGTCGTAATTGATAGTACTTTTTATTTCATTTATATGTTTTATTGTGTCTTGATTTATACTCTCTATCTTTTATTCCATATTGTTGTGGAGTAAATATATTACTACAAAAGCTAAAATTGTCTCATTTTGATTGTTTTTCTATTTGGATAAAAGTACATTTATCTACTAAATATTTCAGGATAAAATTTCCTCTAATACTTAAATTATCCATGGCCGTATTTCTAGTGTGTGCCATGTTATTATTCCATGAATTTACTATTTTTGTTCGTAAAGCTCTAGGTAATTTTATTAGCATTTTATCTCCTAATTCACTATTAATAACATTTCCTAAAATACTTCCTAATTTTACAAAATCATTAATATAAACTTTAATATATTTCCAATTCCTAATATATATTTGTTCTAGTTTTTTCATAGCATCTTGTTGAACACTTAATAATCAACTATTAGGATCTTCTCTAGTTATTAAAATATGTATTTTATTAACAAAATTATAAGGATTATTTCCTAAATCAATTATTTTTTTTATTTCATTAGGGTACTGAGCTTTATACTTCTCCCAATGTACTTAAACTATTTCTCCTAAATAATTTTCTAAATAAGCATACATTTCTTCTCCAGTGTAATTATGCTTATGTTTTTTTATATATTCTCTTATTATTTCTGACATCCAACTCATTGTTACTGAATTCCATAGTTGGGGGTCAATGTTTGTTATATTGAATTGTTTATTATTATTCCAATTTATACTTAAATCTCCTGGTTCTCTCTAACCTCTACTCTTATACTTAGGCTCTCCTTGGTAACTATAAGGATATACTGGTTGTCTAGGGAAATTTTCTCCACTTAATGGTTCAATTGTTCTAGTATGAGATCTTAAAAATAAATTACTATTAGCATTAGTCATACTACTTTCTCCTGAACCATTCTCCATAAAATCTTTTTGATATGAAATATCATATATTTCAGTATTATTTTCTTCTATAATATTTTCATTTTCAAAATTTTCTCTGATGATTAATATTTGATTTTTATCCATATTATCTTTTTCATCATCTTCTAATTCTTTTTTGTTCTCCATAATCTGAAAATGAAATACTAAGTCTATTATTATTTTGATATATAATTCCATTGGTGGGAACAGTTATATTTTCTTTCTTTTTTTCTTTTAAATTTTACATCTCATTCTATTCCTTCTAATAGTTGTGAAGAGCATTTGGGAGGTTTTATCATTTTTATTCATTTACTTTGAAGGGTTTCTATTACTTTTTCTATTTTTAGGTTGAATCTTATGCTAGTATTATGTATTAATTTTTCTTGAAATCTTGTACATATTATGAGGTTTTCTTGGTCTATATTGTCGTATCCTCGACTTTGAATTCTTAGTTTAATACTTCCTATATCTTTACTCATCATCATAAAGTCTGGAGTTACAAAGAATAATCCATAATTATTATTCATGTCCACTTCCATCATAGAGATAATATTTTTTCTATCATCTTATATACTTTCATCATAAAATATTAATAACACTTTTGCTCCTAATTTTTTCCTTGAATCAAGGGAAGTGGAGTTGAGATTTTTTGCATAGTGATAATAAGCCTCAAGAATCAATCTCATTAGAAGGAACTCAAGACGAGTTATCTTCAAGGGTTGTAGAGCAACCGACATTGCCTAGAAGAAGTCAAATGCTTAAAGAGATTGGATCATAAAATGAAACCTCTCAAGTGGAGACTCTTTACCTAGTAGAGGGAAACCATAATGGAGACACTTGGAAGTATCCTATGGTACTTCAAGTGGAGGATGATCCTAAGACTTTCCCAGAAGCTATGTCCTCAAGGGACTCTAACTTTTGGAAAGAGGGACTCTAACTTTTGGAAAGAGACAATAAATGATGAGATGGATTCAATTATGTCTAACCACACTTGGAAGATTGTTGATCTACCACAAGGATCAAAGCCAATAAGTTGCAAGTGGGTATTTCGAAAGATATCATTAATCATTTCAGCATATGTCTATTTTTTATTTCCACTATACCATTTTTTTGGGGTGTATAAGGGGTTGTAAATTCATGTATTATACCATGCATCTTACAAAACATATTGAATTCATTGGAAAAATATTCACCGCCCCTCTCACTTCTAATTATTTTTATTTTCTTTTCCAATTGATTTTCAACTTCAGCTTTATAGATTTTAAACATGCTAAAGGCCTTATCCTTATTCTTAAGCAAGTACACATATGTGAATATAAAACAATCATCAATAAAGGCAATAAAATACGCATGTTCACTTCTAATAATTGTTCCATTCAATTAACATAAATCACTATGTATCAAATCTAACAAGTTAGTTTTTATTTCAACACTTGGAAAATGTTTCTTTACCATCTTAGATTCAACACATAATTCACACTTATTATGCTCAACATTATTGCAAACAATTAAACCACATTTGATAACTCTTTGAATTGTACTATAGCCTATATGAGCAAGTCTATTATGCCATAAAGCAATAGAATCAAAACCAAGCACATAAGAGGAAGATGAGCATGCATTATTATCAAAAACTTTCTCTTTGGTACACAACTTAATCATCCCATCACATATGTACCCTTTCCCCACAAAGTAGTTTCCCTTGGATAGAATTAGCTTACCAGAATCAAACACCACTTTGATGCCTGATTTTCTCAACAAATGCCCACTTACAGGATTCCTACTCATATCTGAAACATACAACACATTGGTGAATAAAACCTTCTTTCCGGATGTGAAGTAAAGATCGACATTCTCCTTGCCTAACACCTTGGACTTTTTCTCATTTCCCATTTGGATCTCATGCCCATCGTTTTATTCTTCCCTCTCTATCATAAGCAACATAATGGTGGCACAAGTGTCATACCACCACCCTGTACTTTCCCTTGGATGGCATTCATCTCACTCAAGGTTGCAACTAACTCCTCTTCGATTGAGTTGACCTTGGATCCATGGTTATGGGGATTTTGATACTTGCATTCTCTAGACATGTGACCACTCTTGCCACAAACAAAACATGGGCCTCTCATACCCTTTAATTGCCCTTCATTCTTCCTTGGATCTAGATGAGTATCTTTATTTGATTGGGGCTTCTTTTGAGTCTTTCCTTTGGATTGAGAGGTTTTCTCTATGGTGTTATCCTTGGATGTCCCAACATTGGACTCTTCTATGCACTTGTCTCTAGAACGAGACTCATTTTCAATTTTTAGGTGTTTCAAGATTTCTTCCAAAGATATATCTTCATTCTTATGGAGAATCTTCTTTCGATAGCCTCTCCAAGATGGAGGTAGTTTTTCTATAATCCCTCCCACAATGAAGGATTTTCGCAATATTATCTTAAGAGTAGACAAATTATTCACAATAATTTGAAGCTCATGTACTTGGGGGAGTAAGAGTTTACCATCAAAGAATATAAATTCCATTTATTGAGTGATAAGGAAGTTCTTGGTACCTTATTCTTCAATTTTTTTTTATTTCTTCTCAAGAGCTTCCCATATCTCATTTGTCAATGTAGTATTTGTTAGATCATAGAGACGGTCCGACAAGGCATTGAGTAGAGATGGTCCGACAAGGCATTGAGTATGTGGCCTCTATAAATGAGTTCATCCTCTTCCTTTTTCTTCCTTTCTTTAATCACTTCTTGAGAATCATCATCCATTAGGGGCTCCAAAGTATTCAAATCTTTGTCAAGAATGGAGTACACTTTCAAAGTTTTGAGGAGAAACTTGATCTTGTCTTGCCACCTTAGAAAGTTTGAGCCATCAAATCTATCTAGTCTAACTAGATCTTGAGACATGAACTTGAGGGCTGAGATTGATGAGAATTCTTCCACAACTTTTACTAGCACAAAAAGCTTTATAGAAATACAAACTTTGACACAAAACAAAGGTTTATTGTTTGGGTTAGGCTATAAGCAACCTTACTGTTGTGCTACAACTCAAATCAAAAGATACAAGTAATCTAACTTTAATGATAGTAAACAAAAATTACACAAACACAAAGAGATCAAAGTGTAGAGTAGACCTTTCTTGAAGAACAACCCTTAGAACATAAATTCACAAAGCTATGATTTTATGTAAAACAAAAAAGTTGCAAGGCTTGAAAAAATGTAGATTTGTTGTCCAAAAATCTCTATTTCTAGCCTTCTCTATGAAAATACTTGAAGCTACTACAATGGAATGAGATTGGGATGCACAAGCATTGGGTCTTCATACAACCCAAGCTTTCTTGATGAAGATCTTGGAGAAAACTAGTAATCTTGAAAGCTAGAGAGAGAGAGAGAGAGTTCTTCTTTTAGAGAGAGAGAGAGAGGTAACTGATTAATTCACCAATTAACTCATATCAACCATTTAAATAGTATATGACCCTCATTAGACTCAACCATTAAGATTAGAGCATTTAAATTTGGAGCTAAAACACGTAATTGTACGGGACACATATAGACAGCGCAGACGACACGTTGCCTAGCACCAAGCAATGCATCACCTGCCAAGCGAAGCCTCGCCTACTCTACCATTTTTTTGGCTGAGCGACACGTCACCTCCTAAAGGCGATGCATTGCCAATGCCTCTATTTTGACGCTCGAATTTTTTTCTCAAAACATCCACAAATTCTCCCAAACTTCTTTGGTACTCTTATATACACCATATAAACATTTTAGACACAAAAATTTGATTTATAAATGTCTATAACGAAAGTCAACTTTCACGTGTGGACTTTTGTAAAATCATTATTTTTTACACCTCTTCGTGCCTAAACAATTTCACCATGTATTTAACCAAGCACAACACGTTATAACTATAATGAACACCGTCATGAAAAAAAATTAGGATAAAAATACCTCTACATACCCATTTAAGGGATGTACTATACTGGTAGGAAAAAAAGTACTACCCACCGTCGCCTTTCCCAAAAACAAAAGGCAACACTATAATTAACATTCGAGAGTATGTCTAACCATAAAACATTCTCCTCCCATCAAAGGAAGTTCAGGAGAAAAATAAAATTATATATTTTGTACATTTCACAAAGAGAAGATTTTAAGTTAGGCATGACTAATAGAAAGTAGAAAAACAAAAACCAGTAACAATAACAATAAGAACAATTAGTCAATTTACCTTTCACTTTTGCTAGTAGTATAATTTTACCCCTTCACTTTTGACATTGTCTTCAAATGTCCCCCTAAATGGAAAAATTAGTCTTTTTTTACCCCTAATTTACTTCTCTTAATATGAATTTACCCCTCAAACGTTTTCTCTATTGTAACGTCCCAAATTTGCTAATAAGGCTTAGTGCCTTGATTATTGTGCCATGAGGACAAAATTGGATGTTTATGTGTTAATATGATTTAATTGTGATTATATATGTGAACTATATGAGTTATATTATGATATGACTGGTTATGCATGTCTAAGTGTATTAAATGTGCTTATAGGCCCGTTTTTGTTAAAAAAGTGTATTTTCGTAATTTTGACCCGCTGAGGGTATATCTGTAATTATATATGTTTTATGAGTGAGACCACATTATTATGTATATATATTTGTCACGAGGCGATCCTAGTGAGAAATTTAGCAAAAAATTCACAACGAGAATTAATACCCGGCTCGGGATGAGCCTAGGGTTATTTTGGTAATTGGGTGAATAACCTAGAATTATTGGAATATGAGTTATAGCTGGGGAAAATACTTGTTTTTGAGGATTAGTGGATTTAATTGGGATTTTAAGTGAAATTTGGAGGAATAGTGGGGATGTAAGTAGAATGACCTTTTTGCCCTTGAGGGCTTTGCTGAGGGGCTAAAGAGGCAGAGGTATTTTAGTCTTTTGGGACCCTTATGTAAATTAGGCTAAGTGTTGAGACCCTCTACTCAGAATCGTACATCTCTCTCTCTTTCTCCCTTGGAAGTTTTCTTGCAAACATTTAAAGAGAAATCATTGAACTTTAAGCAAGGAGGCCAATCTTTGGTGGACTTTGAGACTATAGCTTGAGATTAGAGGTTGTCAAGCTAGGAGAATCAGCTGGGGGAGATCGGATTTGCAGAGGTAATCCAAACCCTTTGTATGTTTTTAGTTAGTTTTCTCAA
The DNA here is from genome assembly GCF_963169125.1 of Humulus lupulus. Classification (NCBI taxonomy): domain Eukaryota; kingdom Viridiplantae; phylum Streptophyta; class Magnoliopsida; order Rosales; family Cannabaceae; genus Humulus; species Humulus lupulus. The sequence goes on from NC_084793.1 coordinate 255,609,223, forward strand.
GTTCTTGAATTTTGGTGTTTTAGAGGGTTGAGGTTGTATGTTTTTGTGTATTTGTGTTGTTGGGACCATTTTGATGGCCGAATCTGGTTTAAACTGTGTTTTGGGGTCAATTCAGAGGAGTTGCAATTTATGAAATTCACACAAAATTATGGGTTTGTGGTGCTGTTCTTAGGGCATTACGGTCTGTATGAACTTAGCGAGGCAAAAGGTGCCTCAAACCGACTTAGCGTCGCGACACTTGGCAGGCTACGCCGTGGCGCGTGTGCATGGATTTTGGGCTGGGACTCCCTGCCTAGGGGAGTGTCGTGACCCTTTTAGGGGTGAACCATGGCTCAAATAGGGGAATAGTGGGAAATTTGATTTTGGGTTGCAAGAACCCAAACCTGAGGGCTCAGGAATGGTTCTACTGACCGCTTTAGTAGAATTCAAAATCCTAAAGGCTAGGACTTTGTCCAGAAGCCTTTGTTGGTTCGTTTGTTGATAGTTATTTCTTGTTATGTTGTGACTAGAGGGTGCTTGCGGTCGCTTTACCTTATCGTTCATGACTTAAGGTAAGAAAACCGACACCTGCACAGAGTGTAGGGCATGTACCCCAATTATAGGACACAGGGATGATGACCGTGTCATATATCTTTTTAAAGTTAAATGTTTGCTTTGTATGAATTTATGTTATAACTATTTGTACTGATTGATTGTGATCAAGATCGCTCGGTCGGGAGGTTGTTATTGACATTACATGTGTAATGTGTGTCGTAGTGGCGAGGCCATTACAGGGGTGCGATATCCGCTGTAGTGGCGGGGCCATTACGGTGGTACGATATCCATCTACTCGGCGTGAGTCGTATAATGATTGGAAAACCTATGTGAACATGTTGTGATTATAAAGTATGCAATACCTGTTAATATTTATCTAGATATTTGTTTGATTTGTTTGGGTTTTCTTGCTGAGCCTTGGCTCACGGGTGCTTTGTGGTGCAGGTAAGGGCAAATGGGAGCTAGACCAACCATGAGTTGGAGAGTTGTAGGGGCAGCATGTACATACTCAGCCTGCTCGGCTGCCACGATCGAGATATTTTGAGTAGCAGGGGTCATTAGTTAAAATTTTCTACTTAGGTCGGGTAAGTTTGTAATTTTGGATAAACCTGTATTTTATTTAGAAACTTTTGGGATCCCTTGTAATTATTCAACCTTTTTTAATGAAAAGTTCAACTTATTGACCAAAAATTTTAATATCTAAACTGTCGTTTAACATTAATTACACGTTTAAGTCCAAATGACTCGCTTAATGAGTTAAGCACTATTTTTAACACATGGTATAACGGTCTTAGTTTAGTAGGGCGTTACAACTTGGTATCAGAGCTGCCAATGCTAATTAGTTCCTGAAGGTTGGTACACTCACCGCTTTGGTAACTAATGATGTGATTATGTGCTTAATTGTTTAAATGAAGTATATATGCCTTATCTGAATGCTTAATTATGGAGCATGAGCTATACTGAAAGAGTTTGGCCCTTGACTGCTAGGTGAATATGAGAATGTATGCTTGTTAACATTGTTGATGCATGTGAGATTTTAATTAGCATGATGGTTATGCGTGTTGCTTATTGGTTCGGTAGTGAATCGTGGGGTAGTTTTTGAAATCTGTTATCATTTCCTGATGAGTCGAGTCGTTGATTGCAAATATACTTGGAGATTTAGGCCTCCAAGGTAATCAAACAAACCAGTCGGTGCTTAAATCAAAGCTAGAGATGATAACAAGGGTCAGAACCCTTCGCCAGCTCCTGAGAACTGGAAGCATATGTTTGTTGAAATGCAAGCCAGATTGCAGAGACATGAAGAAGAAATTTGCCACTTGAGATAGCAGCAGGGAAGGCTACGCCAGTAGTACCACCTGCTGCCCTAGTTACAGCCGTACAGTAGCAGCTAGAGGTTGAGAATCAATGGGAACCATTATATAAGTGCATCAAGAAACAACACCCTCCGAATTTTGAGGGAGGGCCAGACCCACTACAAGCTGAGCAGTGGATGAGTACGACCACCTCCCTCCTGGACTTTATAAGGGTGGTAGGGAATGAGAGAGTGGTTTGTGCCACATACATGTTTCAGGAGGATGCCTGTACCTGGTGGGAGGTTGTATCTCAGACCCAGGATGTCACTGTATTAAGTTGGGATGAGTTTCAAAATTTGTTCAACGAGAAATATTACAACGATGCAGTTCGAACTGCGAAGGTAGATGAGTTTACTAGATTGGTTCAGGGCAACATGATTGTGACTAAGTATGCTCTGAAGTTTGACAGGTTGGCCAAGTTTGCCTCAAACTTGGTGTCAACCGATGCTGCTAGGAGAGACAGATTTGTTCGGGAATTAAACCCCATGATAGCACGGATCACCTCAGTGCTTGGAGTTACTACATATGCTCAGGAAGTTGAGAAGACCCTTACTGCTGAGGGTACAAAGGATAGGATTTGGCACAAGAGCACCGTGAGACGTGATGCTAGGAGGATGGTACCTCCATTTAATGGATCTGGTAGTGGCAAAGGCCCTAATGACCAGAAGAGGAAGTCCTTGACACTTCTACTAATTCTGATCCTGACAGGAAGGGTCGGGGTACTCAGGGTGGCCGCCAAAGCGACAACGAGGCCTGGAGAAGTTATCCATATGCCCCAGGTGCAAAAGATGCCATTTGGGAGATGTAGTGCTAAGGCATGCTTCCTTTGCGAGGTAGTGGGACATTTTTAGAGGGATTGCCCGTAACCGAAGAGAGAGGAACAGAAGAAAGGCGATAGTTTGACACTAGACCGAGTGTTCATGTTGACCCAGTCAGAGGCTGAGGCTAGTCCCTCAATAGTGAAAGGTCAGATTTCTAGCGTTGGCTCTACTTACATTGTATTGATTGGTTCTGGTGCTACACATTCGTTTTTTTAGTAGAGTGTTTGATAGACTGTGTAGTGTTAGAAAAAGCTTATACAGGATCTTTATTTATTTTCATGTATATCTAATATTAAACAAATTAATACGAGATAGCCTAAAACATGTTTCTAAAATTGAATTCAAAGAGAAACAAAAAATAGAATACTTACAGTATACGCAGCGGAATTAAAGAGTCCTTCCTTCAGTTTCTCTAACTCTTGTATCCTCTCTGTCGCAGAGTATTATCAAGAAACTGAACCGATCTTCTATTTTCTTCACGATCTTCCAATGTATCCTTAAAACCACCTAGACTAGTGTGGGCAATTCTCAACACATGAGATAGATATAGAGAGAAGAAGAGAAAATAACAAAGTGGCTTAGAAAAGGACTTGTGTTTAGAGAGAATATAAAACTATCAAAAAATCTGACTTGTGACTTATCTGTCGTCTCTTAAATCTTCTCTCTAAGCACTCCTTTTATAGACTCAATTAGGCCATTTAATTTAATTAAAAAATCAATAAAATAACAGCCATTTTGAAGCCCTAGGTCGAAATTATCATGGGCTATAGGCCCGTGAAATTTCCCATTTGATTATAAGCCCATTGGACTTAAAATCAAGGCCTGTATTATTTTCTATTGATTTAATTAATTAAATAATTATTTAAATCATTTATCAAATTAATTATTTATAATTTGAACCTTGATTTAAATTTATTTATTAATTTAGATACCAATTTATCTTAATTAATAAATCTGCCATAATTTCTCTTTTCTTCTCAAAATTACACAACTATGTGAAACTATCCAAAATTGACCTGGTCAACTTTGATAATTCTAATTGATAATTAAATCAATTAATTGAGACTATCTAGATGATTTTATCCAAGGTACAATGGGGATCATGGGCCTATGAAATCAAGCTCCAATAAGTTATCATAAATCTAACAAATAAATTTACTAACTTATTAATTCCTCGTGACTCCACTATAGACTTGGAATTGCACTCTTGAATTCATAGAATGCTCTATAACAAATATAGATACGCTATTAATTATCCATTGTTACAACCATAATTGTCACTCAATCCTCTATAGACGGTCTACAATGAGATAGGACTAAAATACCGTTTTACCCCTCATTGTATTTTATCCTTAAAACACTTAGTTCCTTGTAAATGATATTTCAGTAAACTAATTTAATTACTGAAATGAGATCTCTATCATTTAACACCTTGAACCAAACTAAAAGGAAACCATCGTTTCACTTCTTCATCAGAAGCTATAGAGGTTCATATCTATGATTAACACTCCCACTCAATTATACTACCGAGTTCCCAAGATGTAAGTATGGGCTAGTCCGTAGGGTAAGCTGGTAACGAACAAGTCAAAGAACTCAAATAATACAATCAGTTAGAATACTAACCACTCAGAATTGAGATTGAATTGACCTATGGTCAACTATATGATATGACTAGAATAGATAATAACGGTATGTTTACTTATCTTATCAACTGTCAATATCGGTCCTGTCCGATGTAACAAATACATCCGATCTTATCTACTTTGCTAATGTTCTGGAAAGAACATAACACTATAATGTGTAAGTAGATCATATCGTAGATTGACAAGTCAGTGTAAATCCGGTGCACTGACTAATCTTAGGACTAACTTATTTTTGAACATATAATCATATTTATATTCCACTGTGATTACATCACTATAAATAAGATTAGTTATATGCTCGGGATTTAATAGAAGTTTATATTAAACAAATAATCATGAAAATAAAACATGTGAGCAAAGTGATTGACCAAGTCAAAAAATGATTTCTATTCTTTTATTGATAATAAAATGAGATTACAAAGAATTTGGGTTTTAATTAGGGCATAAAACCCCAACATGTAGGCCTTATGATTTCTATGCTGTGGGGTTTGATACCTTATTGCCTACTAGGAAATTAGTAGTTTCTATTAGATGGATTAGATCCTTGCTAGTAGAAGTTGATAGTAGAGAGTTGTCAGTAGACCAGATTGAGCTAGCTATGGATGATTTTTATATGATTATGGGCATGGATTGGTTAGCCAAGTATGGGACAACCATAGATTGTAAAAGGAGGATGGTGATCTTTGAGCCCAAGGAAGAGGACCTGTTTGTGTTTGTGGGCATTGTGAACGGGTCTTGCATTCCTATGATCTCGGCACTAAAGTCTAGAGACCTATTGCAAGGAGGTTGCATATGATTCCTAGCAAGTATAGTGGATACCACCAGGGATGTACCAGAGTGGCCGGCAGAGACCAGATTGGTCTGTGAATTTTTAGATGTGTTCCTAGAGGACCTACCGAGGTTACTGCCGCAACAGGAGATTGAGTTTGTAATAGAGTTGGCACCTGGGATGGAACGAGTATCCAGGGGATCCTACAGAATGGCTCCTGCAGAATTGAAGGAATTGAATGTATAGTTACAAGAGTTACTAGATTTGGGATTCATTAGACCCAGCTTCTCACTGTGGGGTGCGCCAATGTTGTTCGTTAAGAAGAAAGATGGGACATTAGACCCAGCTTCTCAACAGCGGGCATAATTCTTGAGGAGGGGGAAGCTCGGGGGGTGGACCTCGAGTTTTGATAGCCGTCGTCTGATCTTTGTAGATCAGCGTGCAGGCCACCATGGTAGCATCGTTCACTACCCTTTAGAACTCCTTCTCCTTTGAAGGATGACTGGAAAACATCTCGTATTGACCTCCAAGGGTCTCAGATCGCCCTGTCCTCTTGAATATAGCTGCACAAAGAACAAACTCAGTTAGGAGGGTTAAACTTAATAAAGAAAAAGGAATCCACGTATGATGTTTGGAGAGTTAGGAGACTTACGAGGACGGTTGAAGTACCGGTGAGTGCAGTTCTTGAACCTATTCAACATAAAGAATTGATCTTTATAGTCATTTGGGTGGTTGGGGAGGTCGATGACAGATGACGTGTTGGGGAAACGAGTGAGGTAGTAGAAACCGTCACCTCGTCCCTTCTGCTCAGGGCTGGCTTTGAGGCAGAAGAGGTACATAATATTGGTCGGGGTGGGGACCTCCCACTCGTGCCTCAAAAATAAATATTTCAACCTCGCCAAAAGCCGATATGAGTTTGGGGGGAGCTGGAATGGAGCCAGTACGACGTAGTTTAAAAATTCTACGAAGTACTGGTCCAGGGGAAGGAAAGCACTTGCTTTTCAGGTGCTCATCACTCCATGCCCCGAAGTCATCCTAAAATGGGGCACAACTTCGCTCTCCTTCCAGCGGAGGCCATGCAACGAGGCCGCCGAGTCCCATCTCAATCTTGTGGCTCAGCTAAATCTTATTCACCTTGCCTTGGGTCGCTATTCAAGATACGATGTGCTCGGCCTCGGAAAAGGTGTCAGGATCTACTACGATTTCCCTGTTCACCACTGAGCCAAAGTGGGGGATAGGAGTGTTAGGTGCGACCTTCTTGCCCTTATTCTTTCTTTGGGAAGAGGAGCTCGTGATTTTTTTCTATTGATGAGACATGATCTAGCTCGCCTGATGACAAAGCGACCTATTAGTGGCGACCTAAAATAAAGTCTAGCTACGGCGACAAAGGTCCAATGATTCTAGGGTTTGAATTCAGTTTTATTAGCCTAGAATATATGCGAGCTAAAAGGTACCCTAGCATCAATGCGTGTTGCCACACGCAGTCTTAGCCACGCGCTATAGACTGGGGGAATTCCCTGATACTTCGGGATTCACGTGTCAGGCCCGTCACCTTTTTGAAATCGGTTTAATGCAAAATCGCTTTAAGGAACATGACCCTTAAGCTACCCAGAGCCAAACCTAAAACCTCTCAACTTCTACGCCCAAACAGGTATCTTAATCGATTCATCAACAAAGATTTCCTTACAAAACCCAAAAAAATTGCCTAGTTTTCAAACACCTTATTTTTAAAACAAGTCTAGTATTGTCCTTTTAGCCTAAATAAATCCATATTGAACTGAGACATGGCTAGAATACGAGACAGTATTGAGAAAAAAAATTCGAAATAAAAGGACCTTATTGGAAAATAAAGAGTGAAAGATTCAAACCAGATGGAGAGGTACTTACAGTTTATACGTTTACTCGACGAGGATGCTGGTGGTCCCAAAGGTAGGAGCTTGAGAGCTTCTAAAAAATGGAAGGATGATGAAGGTTTTTTAAAGAGGTTTGAGAGAAAAAGGGAATTTTTGTTTCTGAAATTAAAGCTTTGAATGCGAAGGTGGTAAAATTCAGGCCTGATCTCCCTATTTGTACGTAAGCTTCGGGAATTAATATGGGCCATCCAATTGGGTCAGCTCGAGATCCAAAGGCCAAGATTAAATCACCCATGCGGCAGCAAAAAGTTGACAGGACAGTTGTCACAGTCCTCGAAACCCAAATAGACGCTAATTATAGACGACCACGTGTTTAACACTCGAGTAGTGGGTAAGCACGATTTCACATAACAGAAGTAAAAGGCCCTACTGTGCGTGTTAGAAAATGGCGACATCAAGCACGAGCAGGAGCTTGGGGGGAAAATGTTGTACCCCAAAATATGCATGGACTTAATCATTAAGCTAGAGGTATAGTTGTCAGATAAACACATGGAAAAAGTAGGTGAGTAAAGCATCTAGCTAACGTTGATGTGAGTAGCTCGAGTTAGAACTTGGCAGTGCGGCATGTAAATAATCTCCAGATCGCCTCTCAAGACAATAATCCAGTTCGAGACATGTAATTGCCAAATCGCCTTTAGGGTGTTCTGAACTTAATCTGAACTAAAGTCCGTTCACTCTTCGATCTCCAGCTCGAGGAAGATGTTCAGCTCGTGGAAACCTGGTCATGATGCACAGTGAAGGATCCCGAAAGACTTGGAAGTTCCTTATACACTCATTAATGCCCAACTGTATTACACATTTATTTCCCAAGATAACGGGAGTAATTTCCATAGGCAATCGTATCCCTATGTAAATGAGAATTATCTTAATTGATTGTTTACCATATTTATGCACACGATTACCCAAACTTGTCCAGGAATATCCACTATAAATATCACGGATAATGGACATGAAAAGGGACATCTTTTTGTAATACAAAATCTCTACGAAAATTGTAAGAGATTAATATTATTGTCTCGTGGACTAGGTGGATTTTAACCACTAAACCACGTAAAATTGTGAGTGTGAGAGGTTATTCATATAATTCATTACAATTTAGAAAAGAGTACTAATATCTTTGTTATTGGATTTCTTAATCTACTGATGGCGAAAAACCGCATCAACATAAGTGTATACATTAATTGTGAGTGAATCATTGATGAGAAAGATGAAAAAAAACTTAAAGTAATTTACAATTTTTTATATTATTTATTTGATTATTTAATAATTTAATTTTTTAAGGTAAATTATTTACCTTTATGATGATTTATAAAATTATAATTATTTTAATATTTTTTATGTTTTAAATCAATTTTACTCACTTATATATTGTAACATAAGTCAATAAATATTTGTGTAGATATTTTTTAATAGCATGTGTTAGGGATAAAAAAATTACTTAATATTTAAATAATACTTTAATATAATAAATTAAGAATGAAAAATTAAATTCAATAGAAAAATCAAATTTAAGAGTAAAAATAAAATAACTTTATCAATTTAAGTAATAATTGATTATTGATAAAAGTTTGGGAGCAAATTCACATTAAGAGAACTAGTCAGAAGTAAATGAAGACTAACTTTGCAATTTGGAGGGTATTATATACAAATTTTGGCATTGCCACGTGGCGAACCGCGAAGCTGATTATGTGTCAGAACATGTGGTGAAGTGGCAATATGTCGCATCCACCGTCGCTCACCTAGGAGGATGACCCCCGTCATTCCCTCAGCACTTAGGCGGAATCAATAAGATGGTTTTAGTGCTGGCTCATGAAAGGTAGGCATCTGCTAGCTCAACGTGCAAAAAGAGGAAGGAAGTTTGGAGGTCTGTAACTCTTAGTTGTTCAGTATCATTTAAATTACTTTTTGATTACTTTTTAAACTATTCAAAATATCCATTGATTGCCTTTCAAAACATGACTTAATTTTTAGGTTATATTATAGTAACTTATTATTGTGTTACTATTTGGTAGCTTATTATTATATTTAATATTTGGTATTGTATTATTATAGTTACTTTTCAGTAACTCATTTGATTCTTGTAACTTTTAAGTTATTTCTTGGTTACTCTAAAAGCTATTTAGGTACTTATCGAAGTTGCTTTTTAAAAGAGTCTTGTTTAGAATAGTATATTTGATTTTAAATGAAAGATAACAACACACTTTTTAGTAAATGATTAGGTTGGATGCTTTTAAATTGTATTATTATTGAAGTTTAAGTTACTTTAAAAGCTATTTTAGATACCCATTGAAGTTAATCTTTAAAAGTAACTTGTTTAGGATACTATAACATAACTTTTAAATGGAAAATACAAATATATTTTTTGGTAATACATTTGTTATATTGGTTTCCTTTTAATTGTATTTACATTTTAATTTTAATTAATTTTTACTAACCAAATAGAAAAGTAACTTTAGTGACAACTTCAAATCATCTTCTTTAGTGAGGGTGAGAAACCTAGGCTTGTCATATACCAAAATGACTCCCTCAATGACTGTCACGTTGGTACAACTCTTGATTTCAAACGACCATTGGTGGAACTAGAAAATGCTTATAATGCAGAAAATATACTCACAAACTCATTGGAGAATGATGACAAAGTATGCAACATGGATGGTTGGGTTTTATTCCTCTAGGTGCTCGTCCCAATGGTACCACCCTTTGTCCTCAGGGTGATCTGAGCTCGCTGGAAATTGTAGTCAACCTCATGAGTTTTGACTAGTTAGTGCAAGTTGCCAGAATATCATTCAGTGGTGAGAGTTCGACAATAAAGTTGTTGGACGGTGCTCTTCTTGAGTGGACGACACTTGTGGTGGTCGAAGCTCCAACAGTTGGTGACTGGGCTTTGATAGTTAGGTGTTTGAAGAGAAAGAGAAAGAGAGAAGAAGAGAGCTAAAAAAAAATGAGGAAAATTGAAGATTTTTTTCCAATATAAAGTCAGTATGCATTATGTAATTAAAAATGGGTTCGGTATTTTCATTAAAAAATACAAAAATCCATAATCGTAATTGTAAATTTTCATTGGAAAAATCCTAAGAATTCAAGACAAATCTTATGTTAAGAGATAATTTTGTCAAAATTAATTTTCAATACATAAGATTATGTGATGTATATATATGAAGGTAAAGTTTTCTATGAAATTTTCTTATAGTAATATCCAAAAAGTATGAAATTATACTATTTTCAAACATAACCTTAAAACTAATTGATGTTTAGATCTCAAATATGCTTGTAGATTATATTCAGTCATTTTTTAGAAATAACTATTTTATTTTTTATAAATCTCTATAAATAGAAATATATTAACGAAATATAATATTACTATTATATAATAAAATGTAGCTTCCACTTTCACCAGGAAGAAGAGGAAAGCAAAATAAAGAGTGTCACTCATAGTTAAAAGACACGGAATATACGTATTTGGTACCTTATGTTTTTACAAAATATCATTTTGGTACCCTCTGTTTTCAATAATGTTCATATGGTATTTTGTATTTTAAAATCGTACATATTTGGTACCATAAACTCAGATTTGATAGATAAAATTTTGTCAATATGATCAAACTGTCATCAGTTATATGTAATTATGTAATTAAATTTAAATTTGTAACTTACATAATTGACAGCAGTTTGATTAAATTGACAAAATTTTATCTATCAAATCTGAGTTTAATGTACCAAATATGTACGATTTTAAAATACAAAGTACCATATAAACATTATTGAAAACAGAGGTACCAAAATAATACCTTGCAAAAACAAAAACATAGGGTAACAAATGACTATATTCCTTAAAAGACATAATAAATAACAATAAAGCAAACCATCAATAATGATACCTCAGACTAGGGGTGAGCATCTAAACCGACAAACTGCGGTGACTGACCGCACCGCACCATACTACACCGCAAACCGCGGTGTCAAAAGTGTAATGGTTCGGTATGGTTTGTATTTTAGCTAAACCGCGCGGTGCGGTACGGTGCGCGGTTTGGCGGTGTGAAATTTTGGTTTGCACCGCACCGCACCGCATACTTACAAATATATTAAAAAAAATAAACTTTACATATATACCATTTTTTATAGTTACCCAATATGGGAGACTTGTATATTTTTTTTGTGTTTCACTGAACTTAATTGATAACTTGTGATGTTGTTTAGAACTTATTAAGGATTTGTTATGAACTAAGGATTTAGTATTTTTTTTTAAATTTAAATTTTGTTATGGCATATTTTTTAACACAAACCGTGGAAAACCGCCCAAACCACACCGCAAAAAATAGTTTGGTTTGGTCGGTTTGGTGCAACCAAATCACACCGCATGGTGTGTTCTAGTTACTAAACCGCACTTGTGGCATAATATATTAAAAAGTGTTCAAACCGCCCAAACCACACCGTGCTCACCCCTACCTCAGACCAAAAAAAACAATAATGATAGTTGTTGTTGAAGTATCTTTGTGAAGTAGTTCACAAACAATACATTACTAAAATAAATCTCCCAAGAACAGAAAGACAGAGTTCCCTGATTGTAATTGGTTATGGCATCTGAGAGTGTGGTTTCTTCATCATCATTCTCATCACTTCCTCCAAGTATATTCTTCTCTGCCGAAGATCACATTCCAAATTACGACTCTGGATTTCAAACCGCTCCTTCTTCTCCGCCGCCAGAGCCGGCGATGCCTCCTCCTCCCACCAGTTCTACTTTTTCGACTGATGTTTCACTCCAAAGTGGACCTTTAACTCAAATATCTTCTCCTCTTTCGTCCCAGACTACCAAACCCTTTCCTCCTCTTCCTGCTGTACTAGATGGTACTGTACATTTCTCTTTACACACTACTGTTAAAGGACTTTTGTTTTTCAATGCAAAGATTTCTCATTTGTGCTTTGGTGAATTTCAGAAAGAGATGCTATGCCGAGCCACCATTTGCTCAAAATTAAGTCCTTTTCCACACTTTCTAAATTGCCCATAGAGAAATTCAGTAATGATTTTGAAGCTGGGGGCTACAAATGGTTCGTTCATTGATTTTGTTAGCGACTCTAGTTTTGTTCTGCTTACTAGTTAAGTTCTTTTCTACACACTGAAATTTATTACAATGTATAGGAACTTTTCTATATACCCAAATGGGGACAAGAGCAAAGATGGGGAAGACTATATATCTGTCTACTTGGAAATAGTGGAAACAAGTATTCTCCCAGCTGGTTGGGAAGTTAATGCTATCTTTAATTTCTTTCTGTTCAATCAAATTCGTGACAAGTATGTTGGTCCCCAAGGTAACTTCTTCATAGTCCAAATATTTTGTTTGAATATATTTGAGCAAAACTTGTTAATTTCATTGTTTCTTTTTGCATCAAATAATAACCATACAGGTTCGAGGTGGCTTTCTTTTACTACTCTGCCATCTGATCTATTGTAACTTACTCTTTTATCCTATGTTTGGTGCCTATTAAACCGAAATTTTGATTGGCTCTTTCGTTTGATGCAAATTTACAAATTAACCACCCAGTGTTCATTGAAGACATTCAAATAATGTGTACTTTCCTCTCTCTTGTTTTGGAGTAGGACAATATATGATAATGGTGACCAAGTTCAAGTTTACTGAATTACTATGTTCACAAAGTCTTTCCTGTTGGCTCTTGAGTTATTGCAGATGCTATAGTAAGGCGATTCCATTGTATGAAGAAACAATGGGGCATTGTCAAATTCATCGATCTCGAAATGTTTAACAATCCCTGCAATGGTTACCTTGTCAATGACACATGTAGTTTTGGCGTTTAAGTTTTCACTGTCAAAACTAGATCAAAAGCAGACTGTTTATCATTGTTATGTATTCCGGTGACTCGCCAGACCGGTTGGAGTTTTCCAAATGTTTCAAAAGTAACAGGCAGAGGTATTCAAACTGAGTTATTTCCTGGTGGAGACTACAAGTGGTATGTCTACATATGTATATTATCATCATGATGAGTACTAATTTGATGAATAATATGTAGTCTTGTTTTGATGTGATCTATCTCTACTTTGTTGCCTCTCTTAGGAGGCTTTTGTTCTATCCAAACGGATACCAATTAGAAGGCAATAAAATCAACAACATTGTTTCGCTACTCCTTATTGTGGACACTTCAACTCTTCCTGCTAACACTAAAGTACTTGTACATTACACTTTTCGAATGAGTGACAAAAGAAATGGAAACCATTTTGAACGTAGTGGTAAGTAACATAGCTCTCAATTCACTCTTCTCATACAAACTAGAGATGATATGCTTATTTGCCGTAAATTAATTAACTTTCTTACTGTAGTTTCTTGTTCTTGTTTAGGTAATATAAAGATTAATTTTTAGCTTTTGCCTTTCTTCTCAGATATGAAACTGTTCGATTCTTCTGCTCGGGGTTTCCGTGAGTTCATGACACAAACTAAATTCAAAGATCCAGAAAATGGTTTTCTGGTGGGTGACGCTTGCGATATACAAGTAGAACTTAAAGTGCTTGGTTTAGTTAAACTCGAATAGTCAAGAATGGTCAATGTTGCTTGGTCTTAATTTGGTTTAGTATTTAAATTCTCAAACATTTTAAATCGGTATCACCTAGTTTCCAAAAATCGTTTTGTTCAATTTTTATGTTTTTTTTTCAAGTAATGAGAAGTATTTAGGACATAGCATGTACATATACATATATGGTGTCAATTGTTACACCCAAATTTGGATAATAAATAAACAACTTAGAAATATAGGCTTGTAAAATGTGAGCTCGTATTTAATAAGTATTAACGCTATACTTGTACAAGTGTAAGTGAAGTTCCGGAGTTGTCATTTGCACTCAAGCATGAGTTGCAGGTTCGAAGGCAACAAATGTCTCCTCCAAAAGATTACTTCGAAAGACCAATCAAGCAAGGAGGTAGCGACAACTGGAATGATTAGCTCGAAGCTACATGTGATCTTGAAAGCGTGTGATTAGTGCCCAGAAATACACATTTATTGATTTTAATAGTCAAAATAAATTAAGTTTTAATTAATATTTTTATGGAATTAATATGATTTATTTTATAAATGAAAATATTTGATTATGATTTAATTTATTATTATTTTGTAGGAATTAAAATTGTATTTTGGCACTTTAAAATGAAGAGAAAAGAAAACAATTAAAATTGAAAAAGAAGGATGAAGAAAATGGCATTTTTGAAGAATAGTTGCCAGGCCCGAAGGCCCAACCTCCTCCTTCAGCTCCCCCCAGATGACGTGGCGTGCTCTCCTTGCGCCAAGCGTCCCAGCTAGTCACTCCTCAGACCCGCGTGACTCGGTTGGCGACCTGAAGACCCGCGCCTGACCCGGTCGGGTCCCCTTCTCCTCTTGCGTTGACCCGGTCAAAGAAGCCATTCTCCTTCAGCCAGCCGTGCCACGTGGTGTTTCTCCATTGGCCAAGCTTGGTCAAAGTCTTCTAACTGCCAAAGCCTTTTTCTTCAACCCATCCTTTGATGCACTTTGGGCCATGGACCTCCGATTTTGAGCTTTAAAACTCATCTTTTTTTGGTGTTTTTGAAAAATGGTATTTTGACCATACACCAAAATAACTAGGTTAATATTTATAATAAGATTTGATTTTTTAAAATCATATTTTATTATTATATATTTCAGATTTATTTTGTAAACCCCATTTTATTGTTTAATTTCTTTTTAGTCATTTTCTCCCTCTATAAATGAGACTCTTTCTTCACATTTTGTATGTAATTTTTAGGTAGCAAAACTGTACCAAATTTTAGTCTCATTTCTCATATTTTCTCTCTAGAATTTCATGAGAATGTCTAGCATAATAGGCTAACATTCTTAGGAAGGTTAGGATGATCCTATATGTATTATGACTTTGTTTGCTATTTTTGATTCACCATGTGCTTAAAGTTTATATATTTGAGTGATTTATTTTCTTCTCTACTTCTTCATCTTGTTATCTATATTTATATTTACTAATAGTATATAGATTTTGTCATGCACTTTCTATGTATTATCAAATTAGTGAAAATAATATAGATAATATCTTCATCATTTTCTCCATCTCATTCATATATATTTACTTTTACTAAATCTATATAGAATTAGTCATGTTCTTTCTATGTATTTTATAAATAGTAAAAGTAATATTTGTGTTAGGTTTTATGTTCAATCTTTTATTGCATTATTGCCAATGGTATAATGTCATTTTTAGATTTCTCATAAGATTTATCTCATCTTTTCATGGTAAAGAATAATAATCACTTGAATACATTTTGTGAAATATATTTGTGCTTTAATGATAAATCTTCAAAATGAATAGTTGGGATGTGAACTATCCATTTGTGTAATTTTTGTGAATCAAAGATCCAAATAAATAAGTATGCATATTGGTGACTCTTGATCATTCTTATTTGTTACCTATTGTTACATCACACTTTATTATATCTTTATTTATAATCTTTAAATTTCAAAAACAACAAAAATATCATTTGTTCTATTTTCTTCATATTATTTATCTCTAACATTTATTTATTGATTAACTTTATTTCTTTGCCTCCTTGTGGAATCGACCGCCCGATCTATACTACAACCACCGCTAAGTGAAAGTCACGTTTGGGCGTTAAACAAATTTTGGCGCCGTTGCCAGGGAGGTAATAGTGAAAAAAAAAATAGTTTTTCAATAAATTTTGTAAAAGAGGTAAGTAATTCTATCATTTTTTTTTTTTTTGTATATTTCTCTAGGATTTTCTTTTAGATTTATCTTATTTACCCTAAAAAAAAAGTAAACAAAATAAATCACTATCATTTTTTTATTGCTCATTTTTAGTTAGTTTGTCATTTTCTTTTTTGTCATTGTTGTACTAAAAGAAAAAAAAAATTCTATCATTTATTTTCTAGGATTTGTTAGTTTTATTCTTGGTTTATTTTGTTATTATTTTTCTTTTGTTATTTTTCTTTTTATCTTTTTATTTATTTTTCCTTGTTCATTTAAGCTTGTTGTACAAAACAAAAATTAAAAAAAAAAAAAAAAAGCTTGTTGTGTGTTTATTTAGTTTTTTTTTTCTTGTAGCTTATTTTATTTTATTTTGTTGTTATTTTTCTTTTGTTATTTTTCTCTTTTTTTTATTATTGTTGAAAAAAAAAAAAAAACTTGTGTGTGTATTTAGTTTTTTTTTTAAATTTATTTTTGGTATCTTATTTTATTCTATTTTTCTTTTTTTTTTTATTGTAGTAAAAAAATAAAAATAAAAATAAAAACAAACTTGAAAAAATATATATATAAATTGGTTGCTCGACTATTTGTTAGTTTAGTTTTAATTTATTTCTTTTTTTTATTTTAATTATTGATTCCTTAGTTTATTGGTTGCTTATATTTGGTTAGTTTAGTTTTGTTGGTAAAATATTTCTTTTGTTAAAAAAAAAATTTTGTGTTATTTTCTATTGTTAGATTTGTATATTTATTTTATTTATTTATTTTCTTTTTTTTTTGTTATTAGTTTTTTTAATTTTTAGGTTTCAAATCTTAAAAAACAAAAAAAAAATCATAAAATACAAAAAAAAAATTAAACAAAAATAATAAAAACAAAGCTTGTTTTGTCAACATAAGCAATTTTTGCTTAAAGACCAATTTGAGTAAAGTTCCATCCATACTTACTTAGTAACATTGGGGAGTTCTAGTAAGTGTTGGTTATAAGAGGACTGTTTTTATGAATTGTGACCCCTCCACAATTATCTAGTAACCTCGGGGAGTTCTAGATAAAGTGTGGGTTTTAAGTGGGACCGTTCTAAAAACCTCAAATCGACCTGGAAACAAGTACAACAAAAAAAATCAAAAATAAAAAAAATCATAAAAACAAAATTTAAAAAAAAAATGAATGATGAAGAGAAGAAACGTTTCGAGCTGTATTTTCCGATGTATTATCCTTCAGTTAGAAACAACCATAATCCTAGTGCTACTGAGAGTACTAGCCGTTTTAGGAGTGCATGCAAACTTAGTGTAAGAGATTACCGAGAACTTGAGGCCTTAGCAACTAAGTTTGAAAGAGAAAGTTACGAGGTTCCCGAGATAGATTATGATGAACGTTATTGTGACTTTAAAATAGTCGACCATAGGAATCATAATTCTAGTTGGACCAACCCCGTAGATTTTAGTTGGAAGCCTGAGTACAACTACCATGCACCGCATCACATGAATTTTGAGCAAAATTTTCGTAACTTCCCACATGAACCTCCATATAATGTTTGCACTAATACGAATTCCTTAGAGGACACTTTACACACATTTATAGAGGAGCAAAGAGAATTCAATAAACAATTTGTGGAAGATTTTAGGGAAACTAGTACTCAACTTTTAGAATTGACCAACGCTATTATTTCACATAATTTAAGTTAATTCACGTCCCAACCTGAGGCCATAACACCATCCCCTACTCTCAGTTCTAAACCCGATGAGGATGATGCTATTACCATTTGGAGTGAAACTCTTTCCCATACCAAAATTCTTCCAACCACTCCAAAGAAAAATGGAAGCTATCATACTGATGTGATAGACTTAATCGTTGAGGAAATCATAAACATATTTGCAATGAAACATTCACCCAATTTCCTCCACGATTTTGATACCAAACATTTTCTTTATCCTGAAAATGTTACTAACGCTTCTATTTTTTAGACGCAGGATAAAAGAAAATTCATTTTTGATACAGGATAGTACGCAAAAATGTAGTTGGTAGACTTACCTGAGAGCGATGCTTTTGTCTACTAAAGACTGATCAAGTTTTATCTTTCTTTTTAGTGTGTTTTATTTTAATTTGTGTCTTTATTTTATGTTGCAAATTTTACTTCTTGGGGTTTTGTTTTTTTTGTTGGTGATCATATTCCCTTTTTCTTGCACAATGCGCTTAACCTTAGACATTGAGGACAATGTCTCATTTAAAGTTGGGGGTAGTAGGCATATTCATGCGTTGAAATATATTTTGATTACCATTTTGAAATTTTGAGTTAAATTTTTGAAAAATTCATGACAACAAACTCTTGGTGAGATAGTTTTTGCTATTTTTACTATTAGGAAGTAATTTTTAAGAGTAATTTCATGCACAACCAAACATTGAAAAAAATACACACATTCAATTGAGAAAAATCCTAAAGTTTAAAGCTTTTAATTTTTGTGAGATGTGAGAATGAGAAAACAACTTTGAAAACTTCTATTGATCATTTGAGTTGGTAAAATTAATTTTTGGGATTTAAAACATGACATTTACTAGAGGGATAATTTTTTTTTTAAGAGCCTTTGTTGTATTTTATTGTAATTTTCCTTTTAATTTATTGTAATTTTATTTTATTCCTATGTTGTCTCTTGTCAAAAAAAAATTATAAAAAAAAAAAAGAGAAAAAGAAGAAATATATTAAAAAAAAAATTGAATGAAAAAAAAATATGAAGAAAAAAAATGAGAACAAGAGCAACATTTTTCATCTTCATCTTTTGTAGTTTTGTTGAAAAAAAAATTGTCAAAAAATAAAATATATATATATAATAAAAATTCAACATTACTACATTTGTTTTCAATTTATGTCATAAAAAAAACAGAAAAAAAAAGTTTGTGTATTTTATTTCTTTATTTTGGCTCTCAATATCATTTTGTAAAATCTCGAATGTTCTTATGTCATTTAGATTCCAATTAATTGATTAGCCTATCTTTTGATCAATATTCGTTAACATTGTTTGTCCTAAAACGATAACATCCATTTTTGAGTGTTAATTGATTAATTTCCAACTCCAAGAGTGTCAACCATCTTCCATAAAAATACTCTCAATGCCCTTGTGAGGATTTGGAGTTGAGACTTTATTCTTTGGTGATTTTTCAATATTGTTTGTGTTAATTTGGGAAGAACGATATGGTTTGGTGCGCACACATAAAACTCTTGAATTACAACTTTGATAGTTTTAAATAGCATTTTCTAAATTCTCACTAAACATTTTGTTAAATAATTTTGCATAATTTAGTTCACTAATTCATCTTGGTAATAATTTTTATCCGCATAAATTGCTAGGGACTAGCAATAAGCTAGTTGGGGGTTGTGATTAGTGCCCAGAAATACACATTTATTGATTTTAATAGTCAAAATAAATTATGTTTTAATTAATATTTTCATGGAATTAATATGATTTATTTTATAAATGAAAATATATTGATTATGATTTAATTTATTATTATTTTGTAGGAATTAAAATTGTATTTTGGCACTTTAAAATGAAGAGAAAAGAAAACAATTAAAATTGAAAAAGAAGGATGAAGAAAATGGCATTTTTGAAGAATAGTTGCCAGGCCCGAAGGCCCAACCTCCTCCTTCAGCTCCCCCCAGTTGACGTGGCGTGCTCTCCTTGCGCCAAGCGTCCCAGCCAGTCACTCCTCAGACCCGCGTGACTTGGTTGGCGACCTGAAGACCCGCGCCTGACCCGGTCGGGTCCCCTTCTCCTCTTGCGTTGACCTGGTCAAAGAAGCCATTCTCCTTCAGCCAGCCGTGCCACGTGGCGTTTCTCCATTGGCTAGGCTTGGTCAAAGTCTTCTAACTACCAAAGCCTTTTTTTTCAACCCATCCTTTGATGCACTTTGGGCCATGGACCTCCTATTTTGAGCTTTAAAGCTCATCTTTTTTTGGTATTTTTGAAAAAGGGTATTTTGACCATACACCAAAATAACTAGGTTAATATTTATAATAAGATTTGATTTTTTAAAATCATATTTTATTATTAATATTTCAGATTTATTTTGTAAACCCAATTTTGTTGTTTAATTTCTTTTTAGTCATTTTCTCCCTCTATAAATAGGGACTCTTTCTTCACATTTTGTATGTAATTTTTAGGTAGCAAAACTCTACCAAATTTTAGTCTCATTTCTCATATTTTCTCTCTAGAATTTCATGAGAATGTCTAACATAATAGGCTAACATTCTTAGGAAGGTTAGGATGATCCTATATGTATTATGACTTTGTTTGCTATTTTTGATTCACCATGTGCTTAAAGTTTATATATTTGAGTGATTTATTTTCTTCTCTACTTCTTCATCTTGTTATCTATATTTATATTTACTAATAGTATATAGATTTTGTCATGCACTTTCTATGTATTATCAAATTAGTGAAAATAATATAGATAATATCTTCATCATTTTCTCCATCTCATTCATATATATTTACTTTTACTAAATCTATATAGAATTAGTCATGCTCTTTCTATGTATTTTATAAATAGTAAAAGTAATATTTGTGTTATGTTTTATGTCCAATCTTTTATTGCATTATTGCCAATGGTATAATGTCATTTTTAGATTTCTCATAAGATTTATCTCATCTTTTTATGGTAAAGAATAATAATCACTTGAATACATTTTGTGAAATATATTTGTGCTTTAATGATAAATCTTCCAAATGAATAGTTGGGATGTGAACTATCCATTTGTGTAATTTTTGTGAATCAAAGATCCAAATAAATAAGTATGCATATTGGTGACTCTTGATCCTTCTTATTTGTTACCTATTGTTACATCACACTTTATTATATCTTTATTTATAATCTTTAAATTTCAAAAACAACAAAAATATCATTTGTTCTATTTTCTTCATATTATTTATCTCTAACATTTATTTATTGATTAACTTTATTTCTTTGCCTCCTTGTGGAATCGACCGCCCGATCTATACTACAACCACCGCGAAGTGGAAGTCACGTTTGGGCGTTAAACAGGGCGTTGGAGCAGTATTCAAGCTCGAAGACGTGTTAAATTCATACACGGAGATGTTACTAGGAAATCCATATAATGAGGTGATTTAGTTCAAGTGGTGTAATCAACCCTAATGTTTAGGGATATTTATTTACAATAAATGTGATTGATTGTATTTAATCTACGGGGTTTGTTGCTCCAATTAAATCTGATATGGGTAGCACAATATCCCTAAGATTAAGGGAAGATTCTTGTAACCAGGCCTGTAAATAGTCTAGGAATAGTCATTTGTAAAGACACGTTATTTGTATTGAGAAAAGTCTTTGTGAAATTGCTCTAAAAAACGTTGAACACAGATCTCAATAAAAGTGACTCGTGGACGTAGGCAGATTCTAACTGTTGAACAACATAAAAATCATTGTTCTTATTTTCTTACTAAATCATGCATTTGCTTAATTACTCTTGTTTTAAATTGACAAAAAACGTCGTCAACAGTTTGGTGCTTTCATTGGAGCATTAAGCATTCTTGTTCTTTCAAACCTTTCGTTGAACAATCGATGGCTGCACCCACTAGCAACATCCCTGGGTTTGGAAATGGTCCACCATTACGTAGAATCCTCGAGGAAAACACTCCTCAAATGGAAGAACCTCCCTGTCGGCCCGGCAAACAGCTGGTGAATGAGGAAAATCTTGCTGAAAGAAGTGCGTCATCGGCCCCGCGAGAGCCAGGTCAGGGGTCTAGGCTCCCTAATGAGGATTATTGTAATCTCGAAAGGTATGTGCCAATGGTGGAGTTGGAAAATTGGAGGCTGCGAGAAAGCATGGCTGAAGCCACGCGGTTGAACGAAGAAACGATGAGGAGGGTCGCAGAATTGCAGGCGTCCCCACGACGGGCTAGGGGACATCCTCGAGGTAGCACTGCGGCAAGGGCGGCCGAACAAAGAGCAGCCCAGCAAGATCAAGCAACAAGGGCTGGAGCGAGTACTGTAATCAACCAGTCTCGGGTGTCATCTTGAAACCCCTCGCAAACCAACCAGCCAAGAGAGGTTCCAGTCTCCATTGGGAACAACTGGGTCGTCCCGCAAGCAGCCCAAAATCATAACCCAGAACTAGCGAGGCCAACAGCGAACAATGGGATACCACCTCCATCTCTAGTTAGGCATCCCCCATCACCCATTAGACATCCATCTCCTGCTCGAGATGTACCCCAACGAGATCCTAGTGGAAACTGAGCTGAGGAAAGGGTACCTCAAAGGCCTACCCAAAGTGTTAAGAGTGGAAGCCAGGACAAAAGCCATCAGGCTCGACCCGAGCAAAGGGGTGATCATGAAGTCCCACCAGGGGCACATCAAGGACATACACATGCTATACAACTCCAACCATCAGGAAGTTATATGTCGAGGTCACGTGCTACCGAAGTTAGGGTGCACGTGAATAACTCACCTCGGAGAAATGCCCCACGACAGCAGCAGTAGTCGTAGAGGACTATTAGCACCCTTGAAGGAAGCCAGGATTATAGTAGAACGGTGAGTGTCTATAACACTGAGCCTGGATATTACGAGAATTGTCTGAATGATCACCTTGATCTTCGAGATCATCTGAACTAAAATAAGGGGCAATCCAACACACCAAACACGAACTTGAGGGCACACTTAATTGCTCGAAGGGAGCCCATACAGCTTGTGTATGAGAATTACTATAACCCTATACTGCAACAAGGAGTTGGAGTTCCTGTGAACAAGAACCAGCTCCCAGTGGTACAGGCTCCCCCCCTCGGTGGAATCAGTTCAAGAAAGAATTAACCAACTTGAGGAAGAGTTCAGGCTTCTTCGAGATGGGAAAAACAAGGATAAGACTTATGACTCAGATGAGGAGCTCGAACCATTTGCTCCACATATCTCAAGTACGCATTTCCCCAATGGATTCAAGATACCTCAAATGACACCCTACGATGGGACTACCGACCCAAGTAGCCACCAGAGCACCTTCAACACGGTTGTTGACCCTTGATTTGGTCAACGACATAGAGTCAAATAAACGACAAAGTACAAAAAGAAATGAAGAAGAGAATAAATGGAAAGAAAGTGACACAAGTGATTTATAGTGGTTCGGCCTCAACTAGGTGATAATGACCTACGTCCACTTAGTGTGCTTATTGATATTGAATCACAATACTGTGATCAAAGAACTAGGGTTCTTGAGTTTCACCAGTCTTAGGAGAATTACAATTTCAGTGGATAATCACACTATACTTTTCCCTCTAAATACAAAGATTAAAAGTTCAAAAATCCAACTCTCCTTCCTTGAGCCTTCTCATTCTTATTTATAGGTTCAAGGAGGTTACATGGTCCAATGGGCCTTTATTACCATTAAGATTAGCGATTAAAGGTAATAAAAAATAAATATAATGAATGTAATTATTACAAGATTGCATATCTCGAAGGAAGTAAATGGAAGTATGCGACCAGACTGATCGCACTTAACCGCGAGACTTGACGAATCAACAATTATCCGGTCGATGGTCGAACAAGATCCCTTCACTCATAACTTCCACGTACCAACCACGTGTAAGAAATTCTTGCCACGTCATCAGGAGCCATTTTTGGGTAAACATTTGCCCCCCCAAGTTTATTTTACTGCGACCAGCATAAAGTAAACTTAGGTGACCAACCCTTCACATGCCCCATCAAATCTGTCAAAGCCATCCATTCCTTCTCGAAAAAGGCAACTAATCATGTCTTTTTGGTTTCCCAAAAGTGGTTTGACGGCTATTACACTTCCCCATGCCTTGAAAAGTTACCCTTCATTATTATCTCGGCCAATCTGAGGCTGGTCGGCCTTCTGGCACCTCACCAGGATGTGAGGGAATCCACTACGGGGAGTGCCACCGGCGGAGAAGTCCCCGAGCAACAACACGATGTGTCACAACCTCCGGCGAGGAGGGCAAGAAGAGTGACCATCAATAAACCATCCGACACCCCGCGAACTACTGCTGCTTCGGTCCCTAGGGAAGGGCAAGAAGAAGGTTTCCGAGCCTATTCTCGAATCATCGGACGAGAACAGTACTGATTTTTCGCTTTTAGATAGTCTGCCTATTCCCTGCCACTTATTTGACGGGGATGGCAACTTTAAATACACTCCTACTTTAAATTCAGACTTCTTCAGGCCAGAGAGTGAGTGTAGCACTAGTAAAGTAAATAGTGTAGCGACCAATAATTATAGCTCGAGTATTATACTTTTGATTTCTTTGCCCTTGTTTCCTTAACTTAGCAAGCTCCTTTTATTATATTGCCTGACTGTTCGTTTGTTTTCTCCCTTGCAGACATGCCTGCTAACCGAGCCTTTGACTTGTACGCCAAATCAGTGAGCAAGAAAAAATCAGGCAAGCGCCAGCCTGGGGAGGGCTGCAGCAATCCGTCTGCGAAGAAGGCTCGAACAGATGATCCTCCTGCGCCAACTCCTACCAGAGAAACAACTCCTCTGCCAACTCCCGTCACTCAAACTCCCCCAGCTCTAGCCGAACAGACTCCCCCTGTAGCTCCTGATGACTTACCCCTCCTGCAGCTCCCACCGACCAGACGCCTGCTGGTCGCACAAAAGAAGCTTCCAGAGAAGACCTTATGAGCGTGGTGCTCAATTCAACCAAAGATATCTTGTCCAAAATAACTAAGCACCGTCACAGCCGAGAGGCCATCCAAGAAACTGGCTCCATGGCGGTGGAACAAGTCTTCAACCGTGCTCTGAATGAAGTACTTGCTATAAGTCATCGTTTTTACCATACTTTACTAATCTTCTTCGTTAATTTATTCCTACTAACAACTTTATCTTTTTCTGATCGCAGGGAGTTCTCACCATGAGTTCTGGCTGGCGGAGTTCAAGGACTCTGGCTGCTCGTTGTCTGGAAGCCCAGTGATTTCTGCGATGAAGTCGACCAGAGCTTGTCCTTTTACCACTACTCGTGGTAAGTAAGAGATATTGAACTGCCCAAGTTCAACCGCCCATTTCAATAATCAGCCCGCAGCTTCTGGCTTCTGGAGAACTTGCCGTAGAGGTTGGTCGGTCAAAATTATGATTGGGTGAGCTTGGAAGTACGGCCGCATCTTTCTAGAGGCTAAGATTAGGTAGTAGGCTAACTTTTCGAAAGGAGGATATCGCAGTACTGCTCCTATTAGCCTTTTGCTTACATAATACATGACATTTTGCACATTCTCCTCCTCTCTTACTAGAACAAGACTAGCAACATATCTTGTGATTGCCAAGTAGATGAACAGGGTTTCTTTATCAATCAGCTTTGATAGAATCGGTGGTTGTGACATGTGCGTCTTTAAAGCTTGAAAAGCCTGCTCGCACTCTTCCGTCCATTCAAACTTCTTGTTGCCTCTAAGTAGATTAAAAAATGGGACACATTTGTCCGTCGATTTGGAAATAAATCTACTTAGAGCAGCAATCCTTTCGGTTAAACTTTGAACATCTTTGATCTTCGTTGGCGATCTCATATCGACCAGGGCTTTGATCTTCTCGGGATTGGCCTCAATTCCTCGTGAGTTTACTATAAATCCCAAGAATTTCCCCGATCTAACTCCAAAGGAACACTTGAGGGGATTCAACTTCATCTGATATTTATTCAAGACATTGAAGCACTCTTGCAAGTCCCCTATGTGTCCTTCTGCCTTTTTTTGACTTAACCAGCATGTCATCAACATATACTTCCATGTTTGTACCAATCAGCTCCTTGAACATGTGATTGACTAGTCGCTGGTAAGTTGCACCAGCATTTTTCAAACTGAAGGGCATTACTTTGTAACAGTAAAGCCATGTATCAGTCCAAAAGCTAGTGTGATCCTCATCAGTGGATGCATACTGATTTGATTGTACCCGAAGTATGCATCAATGAATGACAGGATCTCGTGTCCTGTAGTGGCATCGACCAGCTGGTCGATCCTAGGGAGTGGGAAACAATCTTTAGGGCAGGCTTTATTGAGGTCTGTGAAATCCACGCACGTTCTCCACTTGCCATTCGGCTTGGGAACTAGTACGGGATTAGATACCCACGATGGATAAAACGCTACCCTGATGAATCCATTCTCTTTTAGCTTCTCGACTTCTTCTTTCAGAGCTTTTGCTTTGTCTTTGTCGAGCAGCCTTCTTTTCTGTTGTATTGGTGGAAAGCTTTTGTCTATGTTCAGGACATGGCTGATAATTGCCGCGTCTATCCCAACCATGTCTTTTTGCGACCAGGCAAAGACTTCCTGGTTATTCTTTAAAAATTCCACCAGTTTCTGTTTTGTTGTTGTCTCTAAGTTTTTACCGACTTTCACAACCCTGGTCGGATCTGCTTCATCGAGTTGGACATCTTCAAGGTCCTCGATGGGTCCTATTTCTTCATCACAATCCCCAAAGCGAGGATCCAAATCTCTATCCTCACTTTGGGCAACACCCTATTTGGTGGCACAATCACCTGATTGGGCTTGCACTTCATTGGCTGTTTGCAACTCTTTTCCGGAGGTTTCCCTCGACCCACCTTTCTTTGCCTTGGATATCGAGGCATTGTAGCACTCCCTTGCTTCTTGTTGGTTTCCTAACACGCATCCTACCCCTGCGTTAGTTGGGAATTTCATGGCAAGGTGCCAAACCGAGGTTACAGCTCGCAGGTCTACCAGAATGGGCCTCCCAATTACAAAATTATACGCAGAAGGACAATCAACTACTATGAAAGTAGTGAGTAATGTCCTATTTGCGGGCGCAGTTCCTGTTGTAATGGAGAGCCTAATCGACCCTGTTGGTGCGAGCCCTTCGCCAGAAAAACCATATATGGTTTGGTTGCACGACTCCAGGTCATTGATGGACAACTTCATCCTCTCCAGTGAATACTTATACAAGATGTTGACTGAGCTCCCTGTGTCAACCAACACCCTCTTAACCATCATATTGGAAATCTGGACGTCCACGAACAACAGATCTAAATGTGGGAATCAGACATGCTGGGCATCATCCTCAGAGATGGTAATCAACTCCTCCTCTGTTCGAGCTTTTTTAGGTGCTCGATCCTCCATACTCATCATCTCGATGTCCTGGTCGTGGCATAGGGTCCGAGCATATCGATCCTTTGCCTTCCCACTATCTTCTGCAAAGTGTGGGCTGCCACAGATGGTGAGTAACGTACCTGCCACAGGAGCTGGCTGTAAAGGTGGCGAGCGTTGGCATGCAGGCGCCTGCTCGTTGCCTCCTTGAGCCTCTCGCTGAGACCCTCCTGTGGCTCGTACATACCTCCTTCGGTGTCCCTGTCTGATAAGGAACTCAATCTTCTCCTTCAACTGGTTAGACTCATTGGTGTCATGTCCGTAGTCGTTGTGAAAACGACAGAATTTTGTTGTATCTCTCTTGGAGATATCCTTCCTTATAGGTGTTGGTCGCTTATGAGGGACATTGGCATTGGTCGCCTGGTAGACCTATGCTCTACTCTCGACAAGGGCCATATAGTTGGTGAACCTTAGCTCGTATCGGTTGCCTTTGGGGCATTTATTTTTGGACGTTGATGGCTCATTGTTCGCCCTTTTTCCACCATTCTTACCATTTCCATCCCCGTTGCCATTGGGTTTATTCAACCCATTGGCGGCTTTGGCGGGATCTTCCTTTGGTCCCTTGTCTTTCGTAGGCGATTTCCCCTCGTTGGAAATCACGTCTTTGAGCTCTATGTATCGATCAGCTCGATCAAGAAATTCCTGGGTACTTTTTACCCCATTCTTTCTTAAGGCTGTTCCAGATGGGAGAATGGCGCCTAACCCCAACAGTTAAGGCCATCATTTTTTGTTAGGAAAAAATAGATTGCTTCAATGGAAATAGGTAAGAATATTACAACTCTATGCAATATATTACAAATAAATATAGATTGATTAAATAAGGTTACAACTCTATAATTGAAAGTACAAATAAACAAAAAGAAGAAGAAGAAGAAGAGAAGAAGAATAGAATAGTGAAAAATACAACTCTAAGCAAAAGATTACAAGTAAAGTAAATGTGTTTGAAACAAAAGAGAAGATTACAACTCTAAACAAAAGTTACAAGTAAATAGAATAAGAGAATAAGAAGAAAAGCAATAGAATAAATGTAAGAACAGAAACACAAGTAAACTCTCACTTACACAATCTAAGTGAAGAGGGTTGGGGATCACCAACTTGAACAAGGTTTAAAACCTTTGTCCAAAAGCTTATTTCCCCTAACTCAAGCACTAAGGGATCTCTCTCAGATTAAAGGAAGTGCTTTATGGAATTATCAAGCCTCAAGGTGTTTCTAGCCAAGTGCTCTAATGGATAGAAATGTTGTGTCTTTCAAGTGAGCTATAGGCTCCTATTTATAGAGTTTAGAGACACCCTTTGAATTTCAAATTCCACCCACCCCCATAGTTGTTACCAATGTTTAATTGGATTAATATGAAATTAAAAATGAGATTTGGGAGTTATTTGAGTTTTTTGAGCCATTCAACAAAGATTGAAAAAACTGAAAAAAATTGTCGGTTTTGGCCTGTGGCCGTGGCCAGAGACATTAGTGGCCGCGGCCAGTAACCATTTTCAGCACAAAATTTTGTGTTGTTTTTCCAAACGGTTCCAAACCCTCCCAAATTATTTTGTAACCCCCAAAACATATTATTGGGGTTAAAATCATATCTCTATCAACTATTTCTCAAATGGCTTTATGAAATTATTCTCAATATTATGTAACACCAAATTTACACAATAAATGGTAATATTTGGAAGTTACAAATTTGTAACACCAAATATGTTACATTATTTGGATATATCTTATATATCTAAATATTGTAACTCTCTATTATATGTTACAATATGTGACACTCTTTCTCACATTTATTTAATCTAAAACATTATATTATAATATAATATATTATTACATTATATTACAAAATAATATAACATTCCCCCGCTAGATTAAATAATTATCTATTGTAACACTTATTTAATCAATAATTATATTTTAAAATATAATATATCCCCCACTTGATTAAATAAGAACTCTCTCTTATAGGAGTCATTGCATTAGTACATAAAGCAAGGTGTTTTTCAACTTGAACTTTACTATAGTGTAATTATCACAAAATTTGTCGAAAATTTGGTTGCACTAGGCATTGAACCATCTTTTCATGATAACAAATCGGTGATAACACACACACCTTTGCGATGTTCACTTGAGACCTCTATGTCTCGCTTTGCACCGTTAATGGCCATGCGCACTTTCCATTCATGGACGTTCTTGAGAATACTCCCAGTTCTCATGAGAGGCAGCACCACCCCTAGGTCCATATAGGTAGAATTCTTACAGTATTTGTTACCAAAAATACTTGTCTTCACAAGACTAAATTCTATTAAAAAACCTTTCGGTTTTAACCCTCAACTTGATAACTCACAAGTACTCAATATCTCAGATAGGACTTGTTTTGAGTACAACTAATATTCACTTGAGTGATTTGTTGTTACCTATTGAACCTAACACTAGTTACTAGTTTAATAACTAGTGTTAAGATAGGTTACCATCAATCGTGATTCTCTTTAGGGAGTTTAAGTCCCATCCCTTGAGATGATGC
The DNA here is from genome assembly GCF_963169125.1 of Humulus lupulus. Taxonomy (NCBI): domain Eukaryota; kingdom Viridiplantae; phylum Streptophyta; class Magnoliopsida; order Rosales; family Cannabaceae; genus Humulus; species Humulus lupulus. The sequence continues at coordinate 255,638,588 of NC_084793.1, forward strand.
AGCCACTAAAACTCTCGTTAGTGGCTTAGTGAAAGGATCCGCCAGATTTTCACTTGTTCTCACATAGGATATTGAGATGACTCCTTTTTGAATCAATTCTCTTACATATCCATGTCTTAGACTAATATGTCTAGACTTCCCATTATACACTCCGTTGTATGCTCTAGCCAATGTCACTTGGCTATCACAATGTATCGATATAGTAGATACATTCTCTTTGATTAGGGGAATCTCTATCAATAGATCCCTTAACCATTCGGCCTCTTTGCCGGTAGCAGCTAGAGCTATAAACTCTGCTTCCATAGTGGAATGAGATATACAAGTTTGTTTCTTGGAACCCCAAGAAATTGCACCTCCACCAAGTGTAAATACCCAACCAGTTGTGGAGAAGTTATCCCCAAGATTGGATATCCAACTTGCATCTGTATATCCTTCTAATATTGAAGAAAATTTGGAGTAGTGAAGGCTTAGTCCTTTGGTTTTCTTGAGATAACCTAGGACTCTTCCAATAGCCTTCCAGTGATCCACACTTGGATTACTTGTAAACCTACTAAGTTTACTTACCGCAAATGCTATATCAGATCTAGTACATTGGGAAACGTACATTAGACTCCTTATAGCACTGGCGTACTCCAATTGAGCCATCGCTCTTCCTTCATTCTTCTCTAGTTTTACACTATGAACGAATGGAGTATTTTTATCTTTAACCTTGAGATTGTTAAATTTGTTCAATACTTTCTCAACATAGTGGGATTGCCCTAATGCAAAACCCCACTATGTTTCTTTACTTTGATACCAAGTATGGTGTCAACTTCTCCAAGATCTTTCATCTTGAAGGTTGATGATAGAAACCTCTTCGTTTCTTCTATCCCTTTCATGTTATTACTTATAATAAGCATGTCATCCACATATAGGCAAAAAATGATCACATATCCCTTACAAGTTTTGGAATACAAACACTTGTCTCCATTGTTATGTCTAAACCCATTAGACATGATGGCTTGATCAAATTTCTCATGCCATTGCTTCGAAGCTTGTTTCAATCCATATAAGGATTTTACAAGTCTACATACTTTATATTCATATTTTGGTAGGACAAACCCTTTGGGTTGTTCCATATAGACCTCCTCATTGAGGTCACCATTAAGGAATGTCATTTTTACATCCATTTGATGAACATACAAGTTGTGTATAGAAGCTAAAGCAAAAAAAATTCTTATAGAAGTTGTTCTTGCAACAGGCGCATAGGTATCGAAATAATCGATACCCTCTTTTTGCCTAAACCCTTTAGCTACTATTCTAGCTTTAAAGGTTTGGATAGTGTCGTCAGTGTGGTATTTTCTCCTAAATACCCACTTACATCCAATTGGCTTAGACCCCGGTGGGAGATCTACCAATTCCCAAGTGTTGTTGGAAAGAATGGAATCCATCTCATCATTGATGGCTTCTTTCCAAAATGTACTATCTCTCGATTGCATATCTTCTCTATAAGTCTTAGGATCATCCTCAACGAGAAGTACAAAAGGAATTTTCCTAATGACTTCCTCTCTATTTCCTTCTACCATGTAGAATGAAATTCGTTGAGAATCTATCTCATCCATTACTAGACTTTTATGATTTTTAAGCCTTTGACTTCTTCTAGGTTCAAATGGTTGCTTTACATCCTTTTTAGAATTCTCCTCTTGAGAATCAACTTTGGATGTAAAAGCTTGAGAATTGTTCTCATATAATGAATTATCCTTTAGAGATTTTGAAGCTTGAGAATTGTTGTCACATAACATATTCTCAAAAAATTCAACTTCTCTAGATTCAATCACAATATTATACTATAAGTCTAATAGCCTATAAGCTTTACTATTGTTGGCATAACCAACAAAAGCACACTTTATGGCTCTTGAACCTAACTTTGTTCTATTAGGTTCGTTTTTCTTACAATATGCAAGACACCCTCACACTTTGAAGTACCCTATGTTGGGTTTTCTTTCTTTCCATGACTCATATGGAGATATCTCACTTTTCTTCACTGGTATTCGATTAAGAATGTGACAAGCGGTTAATAACACTTCACCCCATAAGTTGAAATTCAACTTAGAAAACACCAACATAGAATTTATCATCTCTAGATAAGTCCTATTTTTCCTTTCGGCAACACCATTGTGTTGTGGTGTATAAGGTGCAATGCACTCATGAATTATACCATTTTCTTCACAAGATGTATTGAATTCATTAGAGAATTATTCTCCTCCTCTATCACTTCTTAGCACCTTAATATTTTTATTTAGCTGATTTTCAACTTCTAATTTATACAATTTAAAAGCATCAAAAGTTCCATCTTTATGCTTTAAAAGAAATACATAGGTATATCTACTAAAATCATCTATAAAAGTAAGAAAATACCTTTTACCACCTCTAGTTAAAACACCATTTAATTCACAAAGATCGCTATGGATTCAATCTAGTAAATTAGATGCTCTTTCTACACTAGGAAATGGTTTCTTAATCATTTTCGCCTTAACACATGTTTCACATTTACCATAGTTTTTAATATTGCATGCAATCATACCACATTTTACTACTATTTTCATGGTTGAAAAACCTATATGCGATAGTCTAAGATGCCGCAAAAATAGAGATTCATACTCAACAATATAGGCAGAATTAGCATTTTTATTGATAACATTGAAAGTTACATCATTAGTGCACAATTTAACCATACCCTCACAAGAGTACCCCTTTCCCAAAAATACATTTGATTTGGTAAGTATAAGTTTACCGGAATCAAAAACGGCTTTAATGCTGGGCTTGCCAAGCAAATCACCACATACCAAGTTTCTACTCATTTTGGGAACATAAAGTACATTCACTAATGTAACTTTCTTGCCGGAGGTGAAAAAGACTTCAATGGTACCTTTGCCAAGTACCTTGGATTTGTCCTCATTGCCCATTTGAATCTCATGGTTGCCCTTTGACTCTTCAAAGGTCTTGAACAATGATTTGTCATAGGTGACATGGACGGTGGCACATGTAACATACCACCACCCTTTCACATTGCCTTGGACTGTATTCACCTCACTAAGGGTAGCAACTATGTTTTTCTCTTGAGTTGCATTCACCTTAGGTCCTTGTTGGTCTTTTCTATGCCTACACTCTCTAGCATAGTGACCATTTTTCCCACACACAAAGCAAGGACCTTTCTCGCCCTTAACTTGTTTGGGTTGGTTTTTGGACCCAAGGATTTCTCATTACCCTTTTTCCCTTTGTTTTTGGTATGTTTTGGTTGTGACACTGCATTTGCTTTGGAAGTCTCTCCATTAGACCCCTCCATAAGTTTATCTCTACATATTGATTCCTCTTCGATTCAAATATGTTTTTGGATTTTCTCCAAAGAATAATCCTCATTTTTATGAAGGATTTTTTTCTATAGCTCTTCCAAGTTGGTGGTAATTTAGCCACTATAGCACCAACTTGAAAAGCCTTGGGAAGCTCGATCTTTAACACTTTCAATTTGTTAACAATTATTTACAATTCATGAATTTGAGGAAGAATAGGTTTATCACCAAAAAATTTGAAATCAAAGTATTGAGATATCAAAAAAATTTTGGTACCTTCCTCTTCCGCCTTGAACTTTGTCTCAAGTGCATCCCATATCTCCTTGCCCAATTTGGTCTCGGTGTAGAGGTCATAGAGCCTATCAGAGAGGGCGTTGAGGATATGACCCCTAAAAAGGAGATTGTCCTCCTCCCTCTTCCTTATTTTCTCCACCTCCTCGGGAGTGTCCTTGTCGGATGGCGTTGGGAGAGGTTCTAGAGTGGATTCTAGAATGTAGGCGATTTTGAGAGTGGTCAAAAGGAATCTCACCTTGTCTTGCCACCTAGTGAAATTGGACCCATCAAACCTATCCAACCTCACTAGGTCTTGATTCATTATCTTGATGGTCTCACCTTCCACTGAAACAAACAAGGGATAAGCTTTTGAAAGTTAGGAAAAAATAGATTGCCTCAATGGAAATAGGTAAGAATATTACAACTCTATGCAATATATTACAAATAAATATAGATTGATTAAATAAGGTTACAACTCTATAACTGAAAGTACAAATAAACAAAAAGAAGAAGAAGAAGAGAAGAAGAAGAATAGAATAGTGAAAAATACAACTCTAAGCAAAATGTTACAAGTAAAGTAAAAGTGTTTGAAACAAAAGAGAAGATTAAAACTCTAAACAAAGTTACAAGTAAATAGAACAAGAGAATAAGAAGATAAGCAATAGAATAAAATGTAAGAATAGAAACACAAGTAAACTCTCACTTACACAACCTAAGTGAAGAGGGCTGGGGAACACCAACTTCAACAAGGTTTAAAACCTTTGTCCAAAAGTTTATTTCCCCCTAACTCAAGCACTAAGGGATCTCTCTCAGATTAAAGGAAATGCTTTATGGAATTATCAAGCCTCAAGGTGTTTCTAGCCAAGTTCTCTAATGGATAGAAATGCTGTGTCTTTCAAGTGAGCTATAGGCTCCATTTTATAGAGTTTAGAGACACCCTTTGAATTTCAAATTCCACCAACTCCCATGGTTGTTACCAATGTTTAATTGGATTAATCTGGAATTAAAAATGAGATTTGGGAGTTATTTGGGGTTTTTGAGCCGTTTAACAAAGATTGAAAAAATTGAAAAAATTGTCAGTTTTGGCCTGTGGCCGCAACCACTACTCTCTGTCCCAATGGCCGCGCCCACCAACATTCAGTGGTCGCGGCCACTGACCATTTTCAGCACAAAATTTTGTGTTGTTTTTCCAAACGGTTCCAAACCCTCCCAAATTATTTTGTAACCCTCAAAACATATTATTGGGGTTAAAATCACACCTCTAACAGCCATTTCTCAAATGGCTTTATGAAATTCATCTCAATATTGTGTAACACCAAATTTACACAATAAAGGGTAATATTTGGAAGTTACAAATTTGTAACACCAAATATGTTACATTATTTGGATATATCTCATATATCTAAATATTGTAACTCTCTATTATATATTACAATATGTGACACTCTTTGTCACATTTATTTAATCTAAAACATTATATTATAATATAATATAATATTACATTATATTATAAAATAATATAACAATTTTCCCTCGTCGCCCACTATTTTAGCTTCAGCAGCCGCTCGCATAAAACGCTGGACGTATTCCTTTAAGGACTCTCCATTCTTCTGTCGTATCTCGACCAGCTGGTTGGCTTCAGTGGGGTGTATGCGACCAGCGTAGAATTGTCCGTAAAATTCATTTACGAACATTTCCCATGATACTATACTAGCAGGAGGGAATTTAAAGAACCACTCCTGCCCGCTATCTGATAGGATGGCGGGGAAGATCCTGCAATAGGCATCGTCTGATACCTTCTGAATATCCATCTGTATCTCAAACTTGTTTACATGAGATACTGGGTCCCCGTACCCATCGAAGTTTGGAAGCAGTGGCATCTTGAACTTGCTGGGGTTTTCGGCCATAGCTATCTTTGTATGAACGGAGTGCCTCTTCTCCGATCATACTCAATGTGGGATGTCCGGTTTCCCACCAGCTGCTGGACCGCCTGATTCAGTGCATCAATTTAAGCCTGAATAGCGTCTAGGATCACTGGGGCGACTGGTGCCAGAGGAGCATACTCATTGTGCCTTTTGCGCCTATCATTGAGCATGTCCCTCAGGTCATCATCTCTGCGCCTTTGTTTGCTAGCGCCCAGCCGATCAAAGACGTTATGTTGTCTGGGCTGACCCCCAGCATTATGGCTTGCAGGCCTATTTTCTTCTCTAGCTGGCATTGGTGGACCCAAAACAGGTATGTTTTAAATATTTATAACTCGCAAGCGCACGAATCGTATATGAAATATAGTGTTCGTGTAAGCACGAGATCGAACCCAAAGAAGTTGTCTAAAATAAAAAAGAAAACTATTTTAAACCAAAATTAATAAATTCTAGCCTAGTTCCAAAGATTGATGAGAAATTGTGACAATAAAATATAATAAGAGACAATAATAAAGAAAACTAAGACCATAAATAAAAATAAATTAATATTAGAAATCAAGATGGTAAAATAAGATTATTAAGGATTAGAATCCACAAAATATAAGTTTAATAATATTTATAAGTACATTGATTCCCAAGTTTTAGTGATAGTTAAAATAAATCAAACTATAGTTTTCCAAATAGATTTATAATTTTAAGCACAAACTACTTCTAAAAAGATAAGATTTTTCTTCACTTTTCAAAATTATAATTTCAAAGCATTTAGTGTAAATCAATCTAATCAAATAACAAATAAATCAATGAACATTATTTATAAGGCAAAACATAATATTTTTGTTCTAAGCATGGATGTGTACAATTTAATGACACATCTTACACAAAGAATATTATGTTTTTGCACTAATGAATAACAAAGTGTAAATATGTGCTAACAATCCAAAATACATGATATTTAAGATGAAATAAGATATTTGAACAAGAAAAATCCATAAACTTTGTTGCACAAAATAGGAAATAAATATACAAAATAAACACTATCTAGTTACATATTGTTTCATCATCACCTTAATAATCTTAAAAAGCTTAGAAACTCATAACTAGAATAGCAAATACAAACTAAAAATTACAAACATAAAGAGGAAAATTTAGAGGAGAAACCCCCAAATTGTTCCTCTAAAAATACATTACAACAAAGAAGAAGAAGAAAATTGAGAGGTTTTGAAATGTAGAAACTTTGTGTAGTGTAACCTCCCCTCTCAAAATGGACCCCCTAAATGGTCTTCAAAACTCCATATTTATAGCCAAAAAGAGGTATTAAAATAATCAATTTAAATTAATTAAATTGATTAAATTAATTTAATTAATTATAATATGACAAATATGGGTAAATTATAGAGTGTAATAATGATATTTTGGGGTAAAATGTGTAGAAAGTGGGGTAAAAATGTTGTATTTTTAACAAATGGGACAAGGGGACAAATTGCTTTGTTGGGCTCAAAAATAAAAATGGCAGCTTTGTGGCTTTTGGTGGCTAACAGATGCTGGGCGTGTAGGGTGTCAAGAGGCAGCTGTTGGGCCTTTGCTGAGGAGGTTGGCTCACGTTGGTGTTGGGCATGGGTGAAGGTAGGGAGCTGCTGAAGGCTTTGGTGATGAGGTGACGTTGGTTGATTGCTGGGACTGAAGCTTCAGGTTGGCAAGGCTGAAGGAGCTGGGCTTCGTGGCATTGGGCCTTGGGCCTGCTGAAGATATTCCTTTGTTTTACTTCTTTTCAAATCTACCATTTTTCTTGCTTTCAAGAGCTAAAAAAAACACATAATTCCTATAAAATAAATATAAATTAAGTCATGATAAAATATTTTCAATTATAAAATAAATCATATTAATTCATTGAAAATATTAATTAAAACTCAATTTATTTTAATATTTCGTTTCAATAAAACACACACATTTGTTTACTTCTAACTAAACACAATAATTTAAATAATTAAACTACAACAAAATAACTATAAAAACACACAAAAATCTATAAAATTAAAATAAACCTAATAAATTCAAAATTACTTAAAAACTCAAGAATTAAGCAACAATTAGTATATAAAAAGTGGTAAAATAACTCTATTTTGTAGAGTTATCACACCCCCAAACTTAATATTTTGCTAGTCCTCGAGCAAAAGAAAAATTAAAAACACACATATATATTTTTTTAATTGGTGATGTCAAATGTTTAACTCAAAAATTACATAATGGAAATAGCTCAAAGAAAATCACAAATAAAAGTAAAGCTTATGTAATTAATTTGAAAAGTTAAAATTGTTTTCAAAATAGATACTTAACATACAAACACAAAAACATCAAATCATCATGTGAACATTTAGACAAGTTTATGCAAACAAAAATAAATTAAATCTCAAGAAATAATCAAGCAAATTCTAGGGTTTTTCAATTTTTTTTTTTTTAGAGATTTAAAGAATTTAATGTTTAAATAAACTATATCCAAATATCACAAATTCGATAGAATAGAAAAGTGACATATTATGAAAAATATATATTTAAACAAAACTAACTTAGAAATTAAAAGTAAAACTTAATAATTGTTTATATTTTTCTAAGAACTAATAACAATTTCAATCATAATTTTTATCATTAGAAAATGAAAATCACCAATATTTTTTTTTTCAAACAAAACAAAGAAAGTAATTTTTTTTAAAATTTTATAACAAATGAAAAACACATAAAAACAAAAAGTCAAACAAATAAAGAAAATATATATTTTTTTTAATTTTACAACAAGTGAAAAACATGCATAAACACAAAGAAAACACACATAAATACAAAGAAAAATACATACACATTACCCCCAAACTTAAATGAAACATCGTCCTCAATGTTTAATAAAATAGAAAAAATTAAGAACTACTCCCTTTGATGAATACTCATTGATTTGGCTCTTTGTTTTCTTCTCTTCTTTTCTTTTTGGGCAAGAAGTTCCCTTCAAGCTTTTTGGAATTCGAAAAACATAAAACAAAAACACACAACAAAAGTGAAATATAAAATGAAACATAAAAACTATGGGTTGCCTCCCACAAAGCGCTTTAGTTTATAGTCTCTAGCTCGACTATAATTTTTTTCCTTTAACCTACACCCAATCGATGGTGTAGAATTTCATTAGTAGGGTGAGTTATGACTTTGATGCAAATGCCATAAATAATAATTGATAACGTCACACCTACAAGAAAGTTAGAAATATGCAAATTTAAGGGAGTATCAATAAAATAAGAAAATTGCATATCTATATTAGGCTCCTTTTCATTTTGAGTAAATATACAAATTTGTTCAATTATGGGCTCGTGAGATACAATAATATCATTTTCATTTTCCTTATTAGCCTCGAAATTTATTTCATCCAACTCTTTGGTTTTGTTAGGGGGTTGGATGCATATTACAAGTTCTTCAACAACTTCATTCTCCTTTTCATTTTCAATTTGACTATTTGGATTGGGAATGTGTTGGTTGGGGTAAACTTGTTTTTCCGACTCTATAACAGTTGCAAGTTGTCCTACTATTGTCTCAATTTTTGAGATTGACTAAGATTGGGCTAGTAAGATTTGGTAGGTTGATTGCATAAACTGTTGTAGGGTATCCTCTAAAGATGGACTCGTTTCTTGTTCAATGGGATATGATAGGTCGGATTGGGCATGATTTTGATTAGGTATGTTGAATTCATGCTCTTGATTCATTGGAGATTGGGTATGGCTCCATGAAAAATTTGGATTATAGGTGGGGGTAAAATGGATATCAAAAGATTCATGCATCATATACATATCATTAGTTTCTCCATAATTTAAGTTTGATTGCTTATAATAGTTGTACTCGGAATTCCAACTATAATTAAAATGATCCATTTCAAGATATATATATTTTTTAAATTATAACAGAAATTAAGAAGAGTACTAAACACAAAAAATAAAATAAATTTAAGATAACATAAACAATATTAAGAAATGAAAACAAGAGCTAGGACAAGATTTAAGTTTTTTTCTTTCTCTTTTCAAGTATATATATATTTTTAAGTTTTCTTTTCAAGTATTTTTTCCACAATAATATGATAAACGACAACGAAGAATAAGGTAAAATTAAATAAGATTATAAAAAATTAGGCAAGAGTAGGGAGGCATAGCATGCCATCAACCATAACAAAAATGAGGTAAAAATTAGGAGGCACAAGTGCCATCAACTAAAACATAAAATAAAAGACAGTGCCATCAACTAAAACATAAAATAAGGGACTAAATGGCAAAATTGACATCAACTAGTAACTTGCAGAAATTAAATAAAATAAAAATTACAACAAGATAAGTAAAGAAAATTATAACAAAGGTTAGGAGGCACAAGTGCCGTAAACTAACAAAGATATAAAAGAAATAAACTTACAACAAAATTAGGAGGCACAAGTGCCGTCAACTAAAACAAAACAATAAATATAAATATATAAGTAAGTTTTTTTTATTGGGCGGTAAAACCGTCCCAAATTCTCTTTTTATCTTTTTTTTTTAATTTTTATAGATAAATAGTTTTTTTTTAAGTGCAAAAATTAAAATAACTAGTAGAAGAATTTACGAACCTTGAGATAAATTTCGTTTCTTTTCTCTTACAACTCCTCGGCAACGGCGCCAAAAACTTGGTGGATCCAAAATAGGTATGTTTTAAATATTTATAACTCGCAAGCGCACGAATCGTATATGGAATATAGTGTTCGTGTAAGCACGAGATCGAACCCAAATGAGTTGTCTAAAATAAAAAAGAAAACTATTTTAAACCAAAATTAATAAATTCTAACCTAGTTCCAAAGATTGATAAGAATTTGTGACAATAAAATATAATAAGAGACAATAATAAAGAAAATTAAGACAATAAATAAAAATAAATTAATATTAGAAATAAAGATGATAAAATAAGATTATTAAGGATTAGAATCCATAAAATGTAAGTTTAATAATATTTATAAGTACATTGATTCCCAAGTTTTAGTGATATTTAAAATAAATCAAACTATCATTTTCTAAATAGATTTATAATTTTAAGCACAAACTACTTCTAAAAAGATAAGATTTTTCTTCACTTTTCAAAATTATAATTTCAAAGCATTTAGTGTAAATCAATCTAATGAAATAACAAATAAATCAATGAATATTATTTATAAGGCAAAACATAATATTTTTGTTCTAAGCATGGATGTGTACAATTTAATAACACATCTTACACAAAGAATATTATGTTTTTGCACGAATGAATAACAAAGTGTAAATATGTGCTAACAATCCAAAATACATGATATTTAAGATGAAAGAAGATATTTGAACAAGAAAAATCCATAAACTTTGTTGCACAAAATAGGAAATCAATATACAAAATAAACACTATCTAGTTATATATTGTTTCATCATCACCTTAATACTCTTAAAAAGATTAGAAACTCATAACTAGAATAGCAAATACAAACTAAAAATTACAAACATAAAGAGGAAAATTTGGAGGAGAAACCCCCAAATTGTTCATCTAAAAATACATTACAACAAAGAAGAAGAAGAAAATTGAGAGGTTTTGAAATGTAGAAACTTTGTGTAGTGTAACCTCCCCTCTCAAAATGGACCCCCTAAATGGTCTTCAAAACTCTATATTTATAGTCAAAATGAGGTATTAAAATAATCAATTTAAATTAATTAAATTGATTAAATTAATTTAATTAATTATAATATGGCAAATAAGGGTAAATTATAGGGTGTAATAATGATGTTTTGGGGTAAAATGTGTAGAAAGTGGGGTAAAAATGTTGTATTTTTAACAAATGGGACAAGGGGACAAATTGCTTTGTTGGGCTCAAAAATAAAAATGGCAGCTTTGTGGCTTTTGGTGGCTAGCAGATGCTGGGCGTGTAGGGTGTCAAGAGGCAGTTGTTGGGCCTTTGCTGAGGAGGCTGACCCATGTTGGTGCTGGGCATGGGTGAAGGCAGGGAGCTGCTGAAGGCTTTGTTGATGAGGTGACGTTGGTTGATTGCTGGGACTGAAGCTTCAGGTTGGCAAGGCTGAAGGAGTTGGGCTTCGTGGCATTAGGCCTGCTGAAGATATTTCTTTGTTTTACTTCTTTTCTTTTATTTCTTTTCAAATCTACCATTTTTCTTGCTTTCAAGAGCTAAAAAAAACACATAATTCATATAAAATAAATATAAATTAAGTCATGATAAAATATTTTCAATTATAAAATAAATCATATTAATTAATTGAAAATATTAATTAAAACTCAATTTATTTTAATATTTAGTTTCAATAAAACACACAATTTTTTACTTCTAACTAAGCACAATAATTTAAATAATTAAACTACAACAAAATAACTATAAAAACACACAAAAATCTATAAAATTAAAATAAACCTAATAAATTCAAAATTACTTAAAAACTCAATAAATCAATTAAAAACTCAAGAATTAAGCAACAATTAGCACATAAAAAGAGGTAAAATAACTCTATTTTGTAGAGTTATCAAGCATCTCCCGAGTGTCAGGGGGAGGCCTGTGTTGGTCGGTGGGTCCCCGTGCATTATTATGCCGTGGGGGCCCCCTAACCATAAAGCCTGACTCGTGGTGCCTTTTGTTAGTAGAAGGACGCTGCCCCCTGCTCGGTGGATTTGGCTCATCGTCCCCTGGGCGTCTAGGGCTTCGAGGAGGCTGCCCGGCCCTATTTTTCCTCTGGCGTTGGGGATTGCCGCGACCAACTTGAGAGGGTGGCTGTTGCTCAGGATCCTGAATTGGGACATCATCTTGAGCAACAGGCGGTTGCTCCTGCCTTTAAGGGCTAGCTGGCTGGAGCGGAGGACTCGGATTTGGGGCCCGTTGCGGTGGTACATTTGGTGCCTGATCCGGTTGAGAGGTCGGCGCAGCTTGTCCTCAGGCCAACTGAATGGATGCTTCAAGAGCGGCCGTGGTATCTCTTTGCCGACGGTCCATGCCTGCCACTCATTCAGCTTCTGATGCTGCTGCTCAATCTCCCGCTGCTGCAGCGCCAAGGTCTCTGTCGCATTCTCCTAATTAGCCCTCAGATTGGCCAACTCGTCTTGCAACACACTCAGTGTTTTCCTCAGCGTCTCAGAATCCATTTCTTCCTCCTCAAAATCCAAGTGTGGCTCATTTTCAGCCACATTTGGAGGAGGAGGTTGAGAGGATGAAGTGCCAGCAGCTTGTCCAGCTCTCTTGGATGTTTTCACCGTGTGATCTTCTTGAAGTTTTTTGTTTAATCTCTCCATGAGAGCACCAAAATGTTGACCCTTGATTTGTTCAACGACACAGAGTCAAATAAATGACAAAGAACAAAAAGAAATCAAGAAGAGAATCAAATGGAAAGAAAGTGACACAAGCGATTTATAGTGGTTCGACCTCAACTAGGTGATAATGACCTACTTCCACTTAGTGTTCTTATTGATATTGAATCCCAATACTGTGATCAAAGAACTAGAGTTCTTGAGTTTCACCAGCCTTAGGAGAATTACAATTTTAGTGGATAATCACACTATCCTTTTCCCTCTGAATACAAAGATTAAAAGTTCAAAAATCCAACTCTCCTTCCTTGAGCCTTCTCAATCTTATTTATAGGCTCAAGGAGGTTACATGAGCCGATGGGCCTTTATTACCTTTAAGATTAGCGTATAAAGGTAATAAAAAAGAAATATAATGAATGTAATTATTACAAGATTGCGTATCTCAAAGGAAGTAAATGGAAGTATGTGACCAGACTAGTCGCACTTAACCGCGAGACTTGGTGAATCAACAATTATCTGGCCGATGGTCGAATATGATCTCTTCACTTAGAACTGCCACGTGCCAACCATGTGTAAGAAATTCTTGCCACTTCATCAAGAGCCTTTTTTGGGTAAACAACAGTAATGAGGGCTAGCAATGTCGGATATAAGCTCAGATGCATGCTCTTCCCAACCATACTCATTGGACAAGAAAAAAATTGGATTGACAAATTTCGAAGGCACTCAATCTCGTCATGGGAAAAACTCTCTAAGGAATTCAAGAAAAATTCCAGGCTGCGGAAAGCATCAAGCCCAAGGCTTCCTCCTTGACAAATATAAGGCAGCAGCAATGAGAATCGTGAAAGAGTTACTTGGAGAGATTTAATATAGAAGCAGCCCGAGCTCGCAACGTTGATAATAACAGTCACCTCATGGCAATTCGAGCCCGACTATTATCGGGAATTCCCCTTTGGAATGATATGCAAAGGAAGCCCATGAGAATGATAACCAAGTTCATCACTCATGCTCTGAGGTTCGTCAATGTAGAACGAGGTCAACACTTAAACTGTAATGCCCTGGATAGCCAAGACCGCAACACTGTGTACTTATAAAGGTGCATGACTTGCTAATCAAGTCATTTAGTGAAAAACGTGATACAAAAACCACTAATGAACTAGGGTTAAAAGGGGTTTTGGTCTCAAAAAGGTACATTTCATACAACTAAACATTTTTGCACATGGAATCCCAAAAGGAACAGTGTTCAAAAGTCAGTTTACAAAAATTCCAAAGTTTAGACAACCATTATCCACTCTAAGGCAAACACAGACGTTTCTAATTCATCTATTCTTGTCTCCCTCTCAACCATGATGGCTGAGCAGCTGATCATGTACATTTTTCTCTTAGAGCTCTCCGAATCAGGGTTTATCAAGCTTGCCCTTGCCTCTACCTGCACCACGAAGCACCCGTGAGCCAAAGCCCAGCGAAGAAAACAAAACATATTACATAACAAGCAATAATAACATTTTGATAACCCTTTAAGCATGTTCATACACTTAACATACCATAGTAATCACAAAGCATGAAGATTCTGTTATATTATTTTATAATATAATGTAAAATTATATTATATTATAATATAATGTTTTAGATTAAATAAATGTGACAAAGTGTGTCACATATTGTAACATATAATAGAGAGTTACAATATTTAGATATATGAGATATATCCAAATAATGTAACATATTTGGTGTTACAAATTTGTAACCTCCAAATATTACCCTTTATTGTGTAAATTGTTGTTACACAATATTGAGATGAATTTCATAAAGCCATATGTGATATGGCTGTTAGAGATATGATTTTAATCCCAATAATGTGTTTTGGGAGTTACAAAATCATTTGGGAGGGTTTGGAACCGTTTGGAAAAACAACACATTTTTTGTGCTGAATTTGGTCAGTGGCCGCGACCACCAACATTCAGTGGCCGCGGCCACAGGCCAAAACTGACCAAATTTTCAGTTTTTTCAATCTTTGTTGAACGGCTCAAAAAACCCAAATAACTCTAAAATCTCATTTTTAATTCCATATTAATCCAATTAAACATTGGTAACAGCCATGTGAGTTAGTGGAATTTGAAATTCAAAGGGTGTCTCTAAACTCTATAAATAGGAGCCTATAGCTCACTTGTAAGACACAACATTTTCTATCCATTAGAGCACTTGGCTAGAAACACCTTGAGGCTTGATAATTCCAGAAAGCATTTCCAAAATCTGAGAGAGATCCCTTAGTGCTTGAGTTAGGGGGAAATAAGCTTTTGGACAAAGGTTTCAAACCTTGTTCAAGTTGGTGATCCCCAACACTCTTCACTTTGGTTGTGTGAGTGAGAGTATCTTATTATTTTGTTCTTGTTCTTATTTTCTTCTATTGTTTTTTCTTCATATCATTCTTGTTATATTTACTTGTATCTTTGCTTAAGAGTTGTAATCTCATCTACATCTTTTCTTTTACTACCTCAATTTTATTTGTATCTTTTTGTCAAGAGTTGTATTTTCTATTTCAATACTCTTCTTCTTCTTTCTCTATTTTATTTGTATTTTCAGTTATAGAGTTGTAACACTTTATTTAATCAATCCTTGTCTATTGTAATATTTTGCATAGAGTTGTAATTTTTTACTATTTCCATTGAGGCAAACAATTTTTTCCTAACAGATTCAACCAGAGAATTAGCTAATCATCACTCAGCTATACAGCATAACAATCCAACAATCAATAATAACAAAAAAAATCACACAATAATCAGGGTCGACGCCTTAGGTCGCACCCTCTGTTTATCCCACTGACTCCAACCCGCTTAAACCAAGCTCAGTGCATAATAAGCTGTCTTCAGCTACCGGTGGCCGAGCCGCACCCTGTGTACTAGTGTAAACTTTGACACTCTTAGGTCATTGGTTTACTGTTTACATGGCATAATACCATCCTTTCAAAGCATACAAAATAGGGAACCTTTAGTCCCATTATAAATCCACAACCAGGTGCAGTTTTCTTACCTTTAATTTCCAAATAAACTGGTCACGAGCGATGCCTCTTGAGCACGATCCAATTCCCGAGCCCTAGCTTAGTGCCTAGTCACAACCAAGATAAGGAATACTATCAATAATTGTAAGGAAGGGTTTATAGACAAAGTTCTAATCTCCGGAGCATCGAATTCGACCAAGCATGGTAGAAGATTCGATCCCGAGAACCCTAGGTTAAATTCCCATGCCTAAAATCTCAAAATCCAAAATTCCCTTAAGGGCCGCAGCTCAAGCCACTCATGCCGCGGCATAGCCCCCAAACAGAGCCCATCTAGGCTCAGAACCAGACACGGGCTGCGGCTCTACTCAGACCATGCCGCGACCCGCCCTCCATCTCCGGCATCCATCAGCTTCAGAGGGCCGCGACTCACCAAGTACTATGCCACGACCTGAACCCTTCGAACCCAGAAAAACCACCATTTTTTACTCCTAAACCTCACTCAAAACCATCCAAAACTATCCCAATTCCACAACTCAATTATCCCAAAACTTCTCACATGATTCCAACAACACAACCGAGCTGAAACCTAGTCTAAAAACTCATTAAAAACTCACTTCAATCTCTGAAACTCACATACTTAAAAACATCAAAACTTGTCATGCAAACTCAGAATTTAAACTCTAAATTACGAATTGAAGCTTACCTTCTTTGATGAACCAACTTCCTTAACAATCTCTGAGCTAAAACCCAAGCTTTCAAGCCTCAATTCTGCTCTTCAACACCAAAGTTCATAAACACTTCAAAACCTAGCTATAACATAGAATTTTAATCACCATGCTTCAAGCTTATATCTTACCTTAGTTCTTGGCTGAATCCTTAGCTGAACATTGGACTAATCCTTCAAAACTCCAGCCCAATCCACTGAATTTCCCAGCTAAAATCCTCAAGTTCTAGTAGTTTTCCTTTGAGAGAGAAAGGGAGAAAGATGGAGAGTCGGTTCCCTATGTTCTACTGTGTTCTGAGTCTTTTTACTTAGTCTATCCTTAGATACTTAAGTTAATCCCAAGGCTCGGGGTATCGGAAACGTCCCCGAGGGCAAACTGGTAAACTTCCCCAGTATTCCCACCTAGACTTCCTAACCTAAAATATATCTCCAGTTATTTATTTCCATAACCTGATAACCTAAATAACCATCCAATACTTAGAATACCCCTTGACTTACCCGAAGTCAAGTACTAAGCTCCGTTGTGACTTTCCTGCTAGCTAGCTCCCTAAGATCGCCTCAAGTCGCATGTTGCAGATTTACCCACATAATAATGTGGTTCTCACAATTATAGCATATAATCACATTTATATTCATATAAACATACTAGCATGCTTATCATATAATCATGCATTAAACTTAATAAATTCACACGTAAACCAATTATGCCCTCCCGGCACACTAATCAAGGCCCTTAAGCCATATTAGTTATTTTGGGTCGTTACAACTATCCCCTCCTACTAAGAATTTCGTCCTCAAAATTTACCTGAATAGCTCGGGATACTGATCCCGCATCGTTTTCTCTAACTCCCAGGTCGCTTCCTCGACCTTGCTATTTCTCCACAACACTTTAACTAACGGAATCGTCTTATTTCGTAGAACTTTCTCCTTCCGATTCAAAATCTGAACTGGTCGCTCTTCATAGGACAAATCTATCTGTAACTCTAAGTCCTCATACTTCAACACATGTGTCGAATCTGAGACATACTTCCGCAACATAGAGACATGAAATACATCATGAACTCCCGACAACGACGGTGGAAAGGCCAACTTGTAAGCCACCTGTCCAATCCTTTCTAGAATCTCGAAAAGTCCAACAAACTGAGGGCTCAGCTTGCCCTTTACTCCAAATCTCCTCACCCCTCGCAGTGGTGAAACTCGCAAAAACATGTGGTCCCCAACCTGGAACTCCACGTCTCTACGCTTAGGATCAACATAGCTTTTCTATCTACTCTGCGAAGCAAGCATTCTGGCTCGAATCTTCTCAATAGCCTCATTGGTCTTCTGAACCATGTCTGGCCCCAAATATTTTCTCTCACCCATCTCATCCCAATGCATGGGTGACCTACACTTTCTTCCGTATAACATCTCGTAGGGAGCCACTCCAACCGTGGATTGATAACTGTTGTTATATGAGAATTCGATCAATGGAAGATACTTACTCCAAGATCCCTCGAAATCAATCACACACGCCCTAAGCATGTCCTCCAACACCTGAATCATCCTCTCAGACTGTCCATCAGTCTGAGGATGAAAGGTTGTGCTAAACTTCAACTGAGTCCCCATGGCTCTCTGCAGAGCTCCCTAGAACTTAGAGGTAAAGATAGGGTCTCGATCAGATACAATAGATTTGGGAACCCCATGGAGACGAACTATCTCCCTCACATACAACTCTTCTTACTGTTCCACTATATATGTCGACTTTACTGGCAGAAAATGAGCTGACTTGGTGTATCTGTCCACTATCACCCACACCGAGTCACAAAGTCCCACTGTCCTGGGTAGACCTCCCACAAAATCCATTATGATGTCCTCCCACTTCCACTCTAGAATACCTAAAGGCTGAAGCAATTCCGCTGGTCACTGATGCTCAGCCTTCACCTGTTGACATGTCAAACATCTGGCCACATACTCTACTACATCCTTCTTCATCCCGGGACACCAATATAATGTTCGTAGATCCTGATACATCTTTGTGGTACTCGGATGAAGCGAGTATGGCGTAGTGTAAGACTCATCCAGTATCTCTCATCTGATCCCTTCATCTGCCGAAACACAAATCCGTCCCTGATATCGAAGCACACCAGCCTTAGAAACAGAATAGTCCTTAGCTATCCCTGCTAAGACATTTTGCCTAACTTCTTGTAACTGCGCATCCACCAACTGCCCATCCTTGATCTGCTCTAGTAGGGTTGACTGCAAGGTAATATTGGCTAACCGGCCCACCACCAGCTCTATCTTTGCCCTGGCCATCTCATCAGCTAACTCCCTCGAGACCTGGGTGGAACTATACAACTGACCCGGGCCCCTCCGGCTCAACGCATCCGCCACTACATTAGCTTTTCCCGGATGATAAATAATATCACAATCATAATCTTTAACCAGCTCCAACCAACGCCTTTGTCTCATGTTCAGATCCTTCTGGGTGAAGAAATACTTCAAACTCTTATGGTCAGTGTATATCTCGCACTTCTCTCCATACAGGTAATGTCGTCGAACCTTCAGTGCGAATATTACCGTCGCTAATTCCAAATCATGAGTAGGATACCGATGCTCATACTCCTTCAGCTGCCGCGATGCATAAGCTATAACTTTCTCATTTTGCATCAATACACAGCCTAAACCCATCCTCGATGCATCACAGTATACTACAAACTTTCCTTCATCCGAAAGAAGACTCAGTACAGGTGCAGTAATAAGTCGTCGCTTTAATTCTTGGAAACTGTCCTCACACTTCTCTGACCAAACAAACTTCTAATTCTTCCGTGTCAACTCTGTCATTGGTGAGGCAATCTTTGAAAACCCTTCCACAAACTGTCTGTAATAACCTGCTAACCCGAGGAAACTCCGTACCTCCGAGGCGTTCCTTGGTCTCGGCCAATCTCTCACCGCTTCCACTTTGGATGGATCCACCTTAATCCCCTCTGCGCCAACTATGTGCCCAAGAAAAGTCACCTCTGGCAACCAAAACTCACACTTCTTAAATTTGGCGTATAACTGATGCTCCCTTAACCTCTGTAAAACCTGTCGAAGATGCCGCTCATGCTCTGCCTCTGAACTGGAGTATACTAAGATGTCGTCGATGAAGACAATGACAAACTGATCCAAGAAGTCCTTGAACACCCTGTTCATCAAATCCATAAAAGCTACCGGGGCATTGGTCAAACCAAAAGACATGACCAAGAACTCATAGTTCCCATAACATGTTCGGAAGGCCGTCTTCGGTATGTCCTCGTCCTTGATCCTCAGCTGGTGATAACCAGATCGAAGATCAATCTTTGAGAACACCGTCTTTCCCTGCAGCTGATTGAACAAGTCATCAATCCTTGGTAGAGGGTACTTATTCTTAATGGTCAACTTGTTCAATTTCCTGTAGTCTATACACATTCTCAGAGTCCCGTCCTTCTTCTTAAGAAACAAAACTGGAGCACCCCATGGAGAGTATCTAGGCCTGATGAATCCCAAATCCAGAAGTTCTTCCAGCTGTATCTTCAATTCCTTCAACTCTGCTGGTGCCATCCTATATGGTGCCCTTGATACTGGTTCTGTCCTCGGTGCTAACACAATCACAAACTGAATCTCCCTACGCAGCGGAAATCCTAGTAAATCCTCAGGAAATACATCCAAGAACTCATACACCAATCTGGTCTCCCCCGTCCCCACTGGCAAAACCCAGGTAGTATCCACCACATTAGCCAGGAAACTTATACATCCACCCTGTAACAAGTCTCTGGCTCTCAATGCTGAAATCATGGGTATGCGGGGTCCACACACCGTACCCACGAAGACAAAAGGATCCTCACCCTCAGGCTCAAAAGTCACCATCTTCTTCCTACAGTCAATAGTAGCCCCATACCTGACCAACCAATCCATTCCTAAGATCATATCAAATTCCTCCATGTCTAACTCAATCAGATCTACCGAAAGCTCCCTACTATGAACCATCACTGGCAGTGCCCTAATCCACCTCTTAGAAACTACCAGTTCACCTGTAGGCAATAAAGTCCCAAACCCTGCAGTCCGATACTCTCTAGGTCTACATAGTCTATCAATCACTTTACTAGAAACAAAGGAATGTGTAGCACCAGAATCAATCAATACAGTAAAAGGAGAGCCATCGCTAGAAAGCTGACCTGTCACTACCGAGGGACTAGCCTCAGCCTCTGCCTGTGTCAAAGTGAATACTCGAGCTATCCACCTTTCCTGCTCCCCCTTTCTTCACTGTTGGGCAGTCCTTCTTGAGATGCCCCACCATTCCACACACATAGCAAGCCTTGGCCCGAGATTCGCCCTGATGGCGTCTTCTACACCCCGGGCACTCCGGATAACTCCTCCATGGTTCACTGCGACCTTGATGGCCACCCTGACCCCTCCTATTAGGACTCGCAGTGGTCGAAGTGTCAGAAGTCTTTCTCTTGAAATCACTTGGGCCTCCGCCCCTACCTGACCCGGAATAAGGAGGCACCACTCTGCGGCCCTCGCGCCTCACTGCACTTTCCTTCCAAATCTTATTCTCCGCGTCCTCAGCAGTAAGAGCCTTCTCAACGGCCTGGGCATAAGTTGTTCCCCCAGGTACCGTTGTGATCCTAACATCCCGGGCGATCATAGTATTAAGCCCCCTAATGAATCTGTCTTGCCTAGTAGCATCAGTAGGCACAAGATCTGGTGCGAACTTCGCAAGTCTGTCAAACTTCAGGGCATATTCAGTTATTGTCATGTTGCCTTGCACCAAGCTTACGAACTCATTTACCTTCGCTGCCCTGATGGAAACATTATAATATTTATGACTAAACAAATCTCTAAATCCTTCCCAACTCAAAGCGGTAACATCCCTGGTCTGTGATGCCACTTCCCACCAAATGCGGGCATCCTCTCTCAACATATATATGGCACAGACCACTCTGTCATGCCCCTATATCCTCATAAAATCCAGAAAAGTAGTAATCATAGTCAGCCATTGCTCGGCCTTCAATGGGTCTGGTCCACCCTCAAAGATTGGGGGTTGCTGCTTCCTGAACCGCTCATATAATGGCTCCCACCTATTCCCAACCTCCCCTGGCTGTACAACTGGTACCACTGCAGGTGGTACGATAGGGGCAACACTCCCTGATGGAGCCTGCTGTCGCAACAGATGAATCTGTTCGTCTTGGCTCTGTAACCGCGCTTGCATATCTGCCATGAGTTGCTTCCAGTTCTCAAGGACTGGCGGAGGAATCTGGCCCTGGTCATCACCCTCGGTCCTAGACCTAGTGCTGGCTAGTCGTGTAGATTTTCTTGGAAGCATAGCTATCCAAGTCAATCTGCAATCAATGACTCAGCAATCAAACCATGATGACAAGGTAAAAGCTTCTCCAAAATCCACCAAAGGAACATAACCAATCACAAACAATCAAGATATAGGCATTTATCCACATGCACCGGCTGCTAATAAGCATGCCCCAACCTTTCCACACCACAGCTAAGATATAAGCATTCATCCATACACAATATGTAGTTAATCATTCAAATATCCATTTACATGCACAACGATGCTAATAAGCATGCCTTAATATTTTCATACAGCAGTCAAGGGCTAGGCCCTATCAGTATCTCATGTTCCCTATTAATCCAATAAATTACAACATTCATAACTCATTTCAAACATACGAGCATATAAACACATATACACATTACCAAACCCTGAATCGAGCTTGTCTCTAGCAGCAAATGTACATGTCCAGCCGGTCTTCAGGAACCCTTAAACCTAGGATGCTTTGATACCAAGTTATAACGCCCTGGATAGCCAAGACTGCTACACTATGTACTTATAAAGGTGCAGTTCTTGCTAATCAAGTCATTTAGTGAAAAACGTGATACAGAAACCATTAATGGACTAGGGTTAAAATGGGTTTTAGTCTCAAAAAGGTACATTTCATATAACTAAACATTTTTACACATGGGATCCCAAAAGGAACAACGTTCAAAAGTCAATTTACAAAAATTCCAAAGTTTAAACAACCATTAGCCACTCTAAGGCAAAACAGACGTTACTGGTTCTCCTCTTCCTATCTCCCTCCCAACCGTGATGGCTGAGCAGCTGATCATGTACATTCTGCTCTCAGAGCTCTCCAAATCAAGGTTGATCAAGCTTGCCCTTGCCTTTATCTGCACCACGAAGCACCCGTGAGCCAAGGCCCAGCAAGAAAACATAACATATTACATAACAAGCAATAATAACATTTGGATAACTCTTTAAGCATGTTCATACACTTAACATACCATAGTAATCACAAAGCATGAAGATTAAACCAGAGAATCAACTAATCATCACTTAGCTATACAACATAACAATCCACCAATTAATAATAACAAACAAATCACATAATAATCAGGGTTGATGCCTTAGGTCGCACCCTCTGTTTATCCCACTGACTCTGGCCTGCTTAAACCGAGCTCAGTGCATAATAAGCTGTCCTCAGCTACCAGTGGCTGAGCCGCACCCTATGTGCTAGTGTAAACTTCGGCACTCTTAGGCCGTTGGTTTACTGTTTACATGGCATAATACCATCATTTCAAAGCATACAAAATAGGGATCCCTTAGTCCCATTATAAATCCACAACCGGGTGCAGTTTTCTTACCTTTAATTTCCAAATAAATTGGTCACGAGCGATGCCTCTTGAGCACAATCTGATTCTCGAGCCCTAGCTTAGTACCTAGTCACAACCAAGATAAGGAATGCCATCAATAATTGTAAGGAAGGGTTTCTAGACAAAGTTCTAATCTCTGGAACATCGAATTCCACCAAGCATGGTAGAAGATTCTATCCCGAGCACCCTAGGTTAAATTCCCATGCCTAAAATCTCAAAATCCAAAATTCCCTTAAGGGTCGCGGCTCAAGCCACCCATGCCGCGGCATAGCCCCAAAACAGAGCCCATCTAGGCTCAGAACCAGACATGGGCCGTGACTCTACTCAGACCATGCTGCGGCCCGCCCTCCATCTCCAGCATCCATCAGCTTCAGGGGGCTGCGGCTCACCAAGAACTATGCTGCGACCCGACCCCTTCGAACCCAGAAAAACCACCATTTTTTACTCCTAAACCTCACTCAAAACCATCCAAAACTATCCCAATTCCACGACTCAATTATCCCAAAACATCTCACATGATTCCAACAAACCGAGCTGAAACATAGTCTAGCAACTCATTAAAAACTCACTTCAATCTCTGAAACTCACATACTTAAAAACATCAAAACTAGTCATGCAAACTCAGAATTTAAACTCTAAATTACGAATTGAAGCTTACCTTCTTTGATGAACCAACTTCCTTAACAATCTCTGAGCTAAAACCCAAGCTTTCAAGCCTCAATTCTGCCCTTCAACACCAAAGTTCATAAACACTTCAAGACCCAACTATAACATAGAATTTTATGTTACCTTAGTTCTTGGCTAAATCCTGAGCTGAACACTGGACTAATCCTTCCAAACTCCAGCCCAATCCACTGAATTTCACAGCTAAAATCCTCAAGTTCTAGTAGTTTTCCTTTGAGAGAGAAAGGGAGAAAGAGGGAGAGTCAGTTCCCTATGTTCTACTGTGTTATGAGTCTTTTTTACTTAGTCTATCCTTAGATAATTAAGTTAATCCCAAGGCTCGGGGTACCGGAAACATCTCCGAGGGCAAAATGGTAAAATTCCCCAGTATTCCCACCTAGACTTCCTAACCTCAAATATTTCTCCAATTATTTATTTCCATAACCCGATAACCTAACACAACCATCCAATACTTAAAATACCCCTTGACTTACCCGAAGTCAAGTACTAAGCCCCGTTGTGACTTTCCCGCTAGCTAGATCCCTAGGATCGCCTTAAGTCGCATGCTGCAGATTTACCCACATAATAATGTGGTTCTCACAATAATAGCATATAATCATGTTTATATTCATATAAACATACTAGCATGCTTATCATATAATCATGCTTTAAACTTAATAAATTCACACGTAAACCAATTATGCCCTCCCGACACACTAATTAAGGCCCTTAAGCCATATTAGTGATTTTGGGTCGTTACATAAACTCGCTCCTCCCCCTCAACAACTACAAGGACCAACATTAACTCAGCTAGAGCTGTAAATGTGGGTCGGCCCGGCCCGACCCATATTTTCGTGCCTTCGAATAATTCGGGCTGGGCCTATATTCAAATTCGTGTCAGGTCAGGCCAGACATATTTGAAAGAGTAAGCCCAGCATGGCCCATGTTGTGCCGTGTCAGGCCCAAATCGGGCCGGCCCACTTTCCTTATTCGGACCGGCCCACTTTCTTTATTTGGGCCCAAATTCGGGCCAACTTTTAGGCCCATTTTATTATTGCCAAAAAATGTGAGGATGGGGTATTGAAACCCAACCGATCACTTTTAGCGAAGAGGATGCTTCCCACGTCCAATTTCCTCATAATGACCCCCTGGTCATAACATTCCACCTCGCAAATAAGAGGGTTCGTCGAGTCCTCATCGATAGCAGGAGCTCAGTCAATATCCTTTATAAGGTGACACTGGAAAAAATGGGGTTGATTGCTCGAGATCTAAAAGCTTGCGAAACAACCCTGTACGGATGCTCAGAGGAGGGAATCGCCAGTACAGGGTCTATCGAGCCTCCAGCCACCTTAGGAGACTATTCAGTCTTGATAACTAAGATGCTGGAATTTATAGTAGTGGACACCCCATCAGCCTACAATATCTTGCTCGGGAGACCAGCCCTAATCGGGCTGGGGGCAGTCACATCTGTTAGGCATTTGACCGTAAAGTTCCCAATGCCTAGTGGTATCAGGACGTTGAAATGAGATCAATTAGCAGTCCAAGAATGCTACAGTATCTCCACGAGGGGAAAAGGCCAAATCAATGCACATGCACTAGTAATTATCGAGGAAATTGAAGAAAGAATCCACAAGTTCGAAGAAGAAATCGACCCAAATCCCTGTAGTTGGCGCCAACAAATAACATTTTATAGAGATAAAGTACCACAGTGCCCAAAGCCTTGTAGTTGGTGCCAACCACAGTCCAAATGGACTATGGCCCATGCAGATGCCCAATAATATTAGGGCTAGGTCTTCTTTTGATTGTTATATTAATATAATATAACATCATGAAAAAAAAAGACATCAGATGGATTTCACATTATTTTTCCAAGATAAAAATGATTGTGAGAAGAACACTCCCTCATGTGTTGTGATTAAGAAGTGTGTTCTTGTGTATCCTACCAAATAGCACAGACATGCACCTGTCTCATTCTCTTTGTGCGAGCCATAGTATGAAAGATGGTGGGCTAGGAGGCTAAGACGTTATTTGATCTACACGTATTCTACATCTAGAAAAAGTATTTGTAGGTTTCTATTTTATTCAGATTCATGCTCATGAGAAAGATCGCACTCTAGTTATGGCTCTTAGAGTGATTCTTTCTTATGCTATAACAATTGTTATTATTGCATTGAAATATTATCTCATGCTTTCGTTGCACTGTCAATCACATGATCAAAAACCAATAGTTTCCTGATCAAGCTAAATCTTTGTACACTTGGCTTGGAAACAAACTTGTGTCTCACCAAAAATGGAAGTCCAACGTGTCCTGTTCATTTAATGGTTGAAGGCACACTCAGGTGTGGAAGGAGGCTCGGGTGGCGAGGGCCACTGGCGAGCAGTGAGGGGCGTCAGGGATCAGTTACGTCCGATGGCGACAGTAGCAAACCCTTGTGTTGAAGACGCACTCGGGTGTGAAAGGAGGCTCGAGTGGCGAGGGCCACAGAAGAAAAGCGAGGGGCCTCGGGAATCAACTACGTCTGATGGAGACTTTAGCAGATCCTTATGGTGCGCGTTCGTCTGAATTGTGCGTCTAGTTAGGGTGATTGGCTAGGGCCCTTTTCTTCTTACGATTGGTGTTGGCGTGACCATCTGGGGATCATTTGGTTCATGCGAAGGGAGAAGTAGGTAGGCACTGGTGAGAGCCTTGCCTCTTCTTGCGCATTGGGGAAATGGTGAGGGTCACTACTCACGGCGGATGTTGGTGATTGTTGCGCTTTGGGGAAGTGGCGAGTGCCACTCCTCACGAAAGATTCATCGCTTCGCGGGCCGCCACGTGGAAGTGCTGAATTTTGGGTATAACACTCTTAAACACAAAATAAGAACAAATAATATTAAACTTTTTTTAAAAAGAAAAGAAAAGAAAAAATTAACCTCATAAAAAATGAGTAAATTACAATATGTTTGACTTTCATGTTGGTTATAATAAAAACATTTATAATATTAAAACTAAATAACAATATTAAAAATTTTAGCCATTTTATTCTTATAAAAATTTCTCATTTTTTTTATCATGTCCACCAATAAATGGAGGAATTGTTTTTAGTGGACCTATGAATTTGCAATTCATGGGACCCATGAATTGCCTAGTTCCTCGTCTCTTTAATCCATCTCTCATTCAATCTTCCATATCAAACAAATGTTAGTTATAACATTTTATTGTTTCAAATAGTTTTACATTTTGTAATAAAAGAATAATAGACTTTATAATTTTAGTCATTAAAAATTATTTTTTATTAATTAAAATATCATTGTTAATTTTAAATTCAATTTTAAAAAATAAAAATAAAAGTAAGACCAATGATATTATGACATGTGAAAATGTATTTTTTTCAATGAGCATATAGTATCCAGGTGAGATACTAATTAAAATGAATTTTAAATTCAATTCTGAAAATGTATTTTTTCTAAATAATTTAATATAACATTTTAATAACTTAATATTACTTATGATTGAGACTGTCATATTAAAAAATTTGTTGAACAATTAGAGCCCAAATATTTTTTTTAATTGATTTTCACTCTACAAGGTATACTTGGTGATTATTATTCGTATTATAAACAAATACAATGGTTAAAGTCTTGTTTTTTTTTTTAAAAGAGTGAAGAATATTTTATCTTAATCATAAAAGGAAATTGTGTTATCATTGAAGACACGTATATACCATATATATATCAAGGAATATTTTCTTTCAGTTCAAAAAAAGAAACGAATAAGTATTATCACACGAGAAAAGGCAAGGACGTATCCACGCTTACCAAGAAAAGGAGGAGTGAAAACTTAATCTCAAGCCAACAATGATTCACACTTCTCAGAAGATGTATTTATATAAATATAAAGCGATACCATTCATAAGCAGTAAAACCATCTTAATAATATAGATTAATTTCAGAAATACTTACATAATGACATCTCGTATAAATCGTTCCCCTGATCATAGTTCGTCATCATCTTCCGCAGACGAAGATGACCGCCAGGACGTATTTAGCTTACTCATGGGAGTGTTCGATCACGATGATGAAGACGATGACGATCAAGATGAAATTTCTGATGAAGAAATTGAGGGTAAGTATATATATATACTTCAATGCTTATCATTGATTGATTATTTAATTTCTCTTTAATCTTAAAAATATACACAATTTTTAACTTATTTCGTAATGGTTTGAAATTAATCAAAGTAAGTAGTGAATCGGGTTCTCCGCCGCGTCGTAGTGAAAGTGAAGAAATTGAAAGTTCAAATAATATTAATAATGGTGGTCGAGCAGTAATTCCATTTGGTCTTCTTCCTTTATTACTGCCTTTGTTGCAAGCCGGCTTCCTTCGTGGACCGGTGGCGCCTCCCCGGCCCGCCGTTGGTCCTATTCCACCACTTCAAGTTCCGCCGCCACCTAATGCCCATGGCCATGTACTTTCTCCATCTCCAACTCCAACTCCAACTCTTCATCGTAAGTACTGCATTGATTAATGAGTTTTTAGATAGCTAAGCTAGCTTTATTACGTACGTGTCCAGAAATAGGAGGTAGTCAAAATATCACTTGAGTAAAATTATAAATGTAATGTATGATCAAGAATTTTCATTTTCATAATAGTAATAGTAGGTATAAACTTATTGATGGTTGATTAAGCAATTAAGCTATATATAATAATCGTTTTGTTTTTTTTCCTAATAATAAATGGCTTCTTTTTAAACTCTACAAATAGTTATATAGGATTTTAATGCCATGAAGGATGAAGTACTGATAACGTAGGTCAGAATATAATTCTCCTGAATTATTAACGCACACAATTAATCAAATTTTCATAGAAAACTTCACCAAGACGTTTAGCTCAATTTTATGGTTTGTTACTTTAAAGATTTAAAAAATATATATTATTTATTGCAATATACATGCATATATATATATTTATATTTTCATATATGCAGAGTTTTCCGTCAAACTAGATATAAGCGTAAATTTTTTTAATAAAGAAATTAGTAATTACACAGGTTACATTTATTGAACATTGTTATGGAGTATGTATGCTCAACTTCCGCAATCTTTCAATTTTAATATTGTTTTTCACATATTTTAATTTAAAATTAAATTATACCAATAATTATTATATATAGTATGATATAGTGACATATATCACTTGTAATATCAATCTCTTTATATTTTTTAGGGTTTATACTTTTTTGGACCCTGTATTTTTTCCCATTATCTGTTTGGACCATGTGTTTTGACAAATTACTTTTTGGACCCTATGTTTTGTAAAATGGTTAAAATAGAACCCTAAACTCAATTTTGATGAAGAAAAAATTGAATATAACAACATAGTTTTTAAGCAGAATAATTTTATTTTTGTTCTGAATTGTTAGCTTGGTAAATTATTTGTGATTTTAGTTGAGAAAACATTGACAAAAATCGGGTTTAGGGTTCTATTTTAACCATTTTACAAAATATAGGGTTCAAAAAGTAATTTGTCAAAACACAAGGTCCAAACAGATAATGAGAAAAAACACAGGATCCAAAAAGGTATAAACCCTATATATTTTTTTAAGTGTGTAGATAAATGTTTTTTGGTTTAAAGGTTTCTTTTCTTAACTTTAAGCAAATATTCTAAATATTTAACTAAATATACTTTTAAAATTAATTAAAAATAAATACTTATTAATTATATTAATATAAATTATACAAAACTAAATATTTAATAATTATATTAACATGAATTCACATGTTATAAAATATTAATATTACAATAATGTATAATATATATAATAAATACATTATATATAAGTACCGTTTGTGTATAAATAGTATGACTGTGTAACTAAATAAGAAATTAGAATAATATTTACTTTATATAAAGAATAAACAAGTTTCTTCTTTAATCATTGCGCGATTTTTTAATAAATGTTTGTATATTAAATAAGGTACGTAATTTGAGATCTAAAAGATTGTCATATTATTATTATTTTAAAAAAACAGAAACAATATTTTGGTTTAATTTTTCTTTTAATATGTTTATGTTATTCTTTTATATATAATATTGTTTATTTATTTAAAATTTATATGATAATCATATAAATTTAATAAAATAATTAATAGTTAAAAAAAATTAAACTAGTATATAGTATATATATATAGGAATTTTCTTAGGTATGTGCATTATTTTTGCCCCTACCATACGAGCGTTTTCCATTTTCAGCACTTGGAGAAATTATAATCCAATTGTTTTTTGCATGATGACAGAATTATAGTTATAAAAGTCATCCCGCCAATTTTTAAGAAATTTCGTATAGTTTACGACGCCGAAATCATAGTTTAAACAGTCAGTTTTATGGGTGTCTGATTTTTTTATACGCACGCGTGAAAAACAGATCATTTTAACTCTGATTTCGGCACCGTAAATTATTCAAATTTTTTTAAAAATTGGTGGGGTGTCTGTTATAATTATAATGTACGTCATCATACAAAAAAAAATTGTGATATAATTTTTCCAAATACCGAAAATAAAAAATGCCCCTACAATAATGACAAAAGAGATACCCTACCTTCCCCTCTCTCAGTATATATTTATATATATGAGCTTAGGCCGATCCCACAGTACTCACTTTATATATTTGTTTTCAGGAAGGAATGTTGTGCCAAGTCACTTCTTGCTCAAAATCGAGTCATTTGCGTCTTTTTCAAAAGCCTCAGTAACTAAATACCGTTCTGAGTTTGAAGCCGGTGGCTACAAATGGTATTACTTTTACTTTAGTCAATTCTACACATATGTTTTACATCTATATACATATAAATGATACATATATATATATATACACACACTTTTTGTTATGAAAGCAAAATGAAATGAACACACTAAGTTTGAAATAGGTGTGTGGATTACCTGATTTTGCTTTTGTACTATTGTATTACTTTTGTTTTAAAGTTAAAATATGATAATATTGTTCTTTTAGTGTATGCCAAACTTATTGGGATACATTCTTTCAAGGTTGACAATTTACTTCTCTTTTATATTTTGATTTCACTTACACTAGCATTATTAATGACAGGGAAATAAGTATCTTCCCAAATGGGGACAAGAAAAATGGCGGGGAAGATCATATTTCTGTTTTCTTGAGACTAATACACACCAATCTCCCTATTGGTTGGGAGGTCCATGCTATTTTTACCTTCTTTCTGTTTGATCAGATTAGGGACCAGTATGTTACTTGCCAAGGTACGTGCTCCCACCCATGATTAATATTTTACTTTATAACATATGATTTGGTTACTCAACTAAATAATATATTGTAAAAAAACTCATCATGGTAATGATTTAATCTTATTTTTAAAAAAATTGTTATAATTTTATCTTATTTATCTAGAT
This sequence comes from Humulus lupulus, assembly GCF_963169125.1. NCBI lineage: Eukaryota > Viridiplantae > Streptophyta > Magnoliopsida > Rosales > Cannabaceae > Humulus > Humulus lupulus. Next base: position 255,669,870 of record NC_084793.1, read on the forward strand.
ATTATTGGTAAAAAAAAATCAATATTTGCTTTTGTTTTCTCATAATTTATTTTTTAAAAAAATTATCAATTTTCTCTTTTTTCTTTTTCTTTTTCTTAGTCTGATCCAATCCAATATTATCCTATTTTAATCTTTAAACTAGGCCTATAAAATTTAATTAAAGAAAATCTACTACCAATAGTACTAATTAATAACTTGACTCTAGTTGAAATAGTTTGGTGTGTGAGTGTGTGGGAAGAATAAGGGGTTCTAATTTCGCTCTTAAAAATTAGTACTAATTAATAGGATATAATTTAAAGTTTACTTGATTAACTAAACATAACTTATAATTAGACCAAATTTTTTATAGTATATAACCTTAAATTTTATTAATACATGTACCTTAAATTTATTTCATTCACCATAATTATTAGTTACCGACGATGATCATCATTTTATTACTTTTCCCCTTATATAATATATAATCATTTTACACTACATCACACAAACATGCAAATTATGAGAGAGGTATATATACTCCCTATTACATGGCATATTTTGATTGGATGAAATTCATGTAGTAGCTAGTGATATGAATTATTTATATTAATTTTTTGTTGCAATGAGCAAATGTACTATATTATATATATATATATATTGAACAAGCCTAGTTAAAATAAATATATGTAATAATGTCTTTCATTTTTCTAATTCCTTCTTTGGTTAAGTACTGTAGATAATGCAAAAGTATTGCGGTTCCATGCAATGAAGACAAAATGGGGTATAACTAAATATATTGACCTTAAGACGTTCAACGATGGTTCCAATGGATACCTTGTCAATGGCATTTGTAGTTTTGGGGCAGAGGTTTTCGTGGTCAAAAACACAATCAAAGGAGATCATTTATCAATGATCGAGGACCCAATTAAATGCACTCATACTTGGAAAGTTGATGCTTTTTCAAATATAACCCAAGACCGGTATGAATCCGAACCATTTGTTGGTGGAGACTACATATGGTATGTACATATATAATTACAGACTACGGAACATGTTTATCCAAAATATATATATATATATATGTATATTTATTCTTATATAATTTTTGTTTTATTTGTAAATTCTGAGCAGGAAAATTGTGCTTTATCCTGATGGGTTTGGAGAAGGGAAGGGAACCAACATTTCATTGTTTCTAAAATTGGATGTTTCAAGTCTTCCTCCAAACAGTAAGCTCTTTGTTAATTACGTTTTGCGTTTGAAGCACCAAGTTAATGGAAAGGATTTCGAGCAAACAGGTGAGCTCATGAGGGAGACTTCTCTATTTAATTTGATCCACATATACTTATTATTGATACATACGTTTTACTTTTAGTGTTTTAAGGTCTAATAATTTTGAATTATAAAATGATAAAGGAACAATTTCTCAACTCTCTAATGTCTAAATTTTCTGACTTATGAATTCTTTTGCGACTTAAAATTTAAGAATTATGAGTTGTTTAATATTTACAATCCAATAAATAATAGATAATTTTATTAATTCAAATAATGCTTGGATGGTAAATTTTTTTTATTTAAAAAAATATATATATAATATTACGAGGAAATTACAATTTATACGAGCTTTTGAATAAAGTTTACAAAAATATAACTTTTTTTAAAAAAAAATTATTCTGTGACATTTTTTAAGAAATTTCACTTTTATGGGTTTAACTTCCCATAATTTTGTATAAAAATTTGTTTATATCATAGTTTTACTCTTAGTCAAGTTTTTCATTTTTAGTTAGTTAGCAATTGGGTTTCTCATAGTTTTTTTTTCTTTAATAAATTTTCTTATACAAGTTACGAAAAGTACAACCCTATATTTTTGCACATTAATAACATAAAAGTCATATTTATAAAAAACTCCCTAATATTATAAATTGTTGTTGAGAATGATATTTGAACATCTCCTTTTAAAAAAACTATACAATAAATATATCATTATATATTAGACTAAAATTTTATATTTTAAATTATTTAAATTTGAATAGAATATAATATTTTTAAAACTTATTATAATCAATTTTACTTAAATAATTAACCTTTTACACAATATTAGCATGAACGCACCCAACTAGTAGCAATCACATTTGAACTGGGGAATCAGCCCAATCCAATTCACGAATGATCCTTAATGAATTGGGCTTGAGCTGCACAGCGTGGCCCAATGGAAAAGAATAATGTAGGGCAGTTTTAACTTGAAAAGTACCCAGATTTAGGATTAGTTAACAAAAAATAGCTACTAATAACATTTAGTTGAATACTACCCACTTTTTTAATCACATTCTTCATATTACCCTTAAAACACTACTAGAAGTCCAATGTAAAAATCTCAATATTTGCCTCTGTCATGCTATTTAATTCCCTCTTTAAATAATTTTCTATCAGCTCCACTAGTTAAATATGAAATGAAAGGGGTATAATAGGTATGTTAATGAAATATTGGGTATTAAGGTCAAAATCTAAAATAATAGGTGAAAATAAAATAGGTTCCTTTAAATTGGGTACCACATCTAATTTCTACCAGTTTTTGTCAAGACACCTTTTAAACTGGTGTCTGTATTAGAAGAATTAGTAGTATGAGTTATCTTAACTTTATCACATGATCTTCTACATTAAAATTTCATTTTCTGTTATTGCACTTAATATTCTCTTAGTGAAAGTTAGTTTAAGCAAATATTTGCTTAAGAATTTTATTATTTATTTGCAATAAATATAGATTATGTGTTTGTGTACTCAAAATTTGATTGTGTTGCAGATAACAATCTTTTCCTATCGTCTAATGGATGGGGTTTTCGTCAATTCATGTCGCCGCCAAAGTTGAAACAAATCGAAAATGGATTTCTGTTGAATGATAGTTGCATCATCGAGGCTCAGTTTGAAGTGCTCGGATTAATTAAACAAGATTGATTATGTTACCAAAAAAAATAGTACATATATGTATTTACAATTTGTATATATATATATATATATCATAAAACAGTGATAGTTTAGTACATTTACATAATTTATATCTTTTATATATATATATATTATTTTAGTTCGTTATGATTATATTAAGGTAATAGAAACAAAAGGAATAAAATAGAACTATAAAAAAATTATTTTTTATAGTTTGTCCGAAAAAATCAACTGAGAGAATATTTTCAATTCAAAAAATTATGGGAAAATTACAAATTGTACGGTATTTGAGAAAAAAAGTCTAAATATACGGTTATATAAGTTTATTACAAATTTACGGTATAATTGTTATCTCTCCCATTTGTAACTTCTGCTTTAGTCTCCATCCACAAATTAATTCTTTGTTTTTGCTGAATCACCCATCCAATGATTCCAACAGTAGTATAAATGTTTTTTTTATAATATGCTACTTTTATATATAAATATATATCAACTAAATTTATTTTGTCTTTTTGCTAATATTTTCCATTTTTTTTGTCTTTGTAGTCTACATTTTTTTTCCTATATCTCTTTTTTTTTTTTTTTTTTAATATTTTACTTTATACTTGATATTTAAATAGGTTAACAAAGCATTATATAGACAAAACAATTATAATATTGCTTTAAGAAAACATATAATATTACTATTAAAAATAAACTTATTTTAATTAAGTCAATCAATAAATTAGTAATATATATGTTGAGAGATGTTATAAAAATAACAAAGGATAAATAATTAAAAAAAATTGATCAAACTAAATAAATTTATGTTTTATTTATTGCTTTCGAATTCAATATCCATGATTACTAAAAAAAATCAATATCTATGAGTTACATTAGTTATTGGTTTAATAATTATATATTACAATATAGTTAATGATCGTCACAATATTATTATTTTAATATTTTTAAATTAGAATTATAAATCTTTGTTACAATTATGCTAATAAAAATTATATAATGTTTTTGTAAATATTAGTTACAAAATATATTTTCTAATTATAAAACTAGTTTAAGAAACTTTTGTTACAAAAATAAATTTTTTAGTTACAATTTAATCTCTTTTTAAACTAATTTTTTAAATATTAATTACAAAAATGTAAAAATTGTTTACCATTTAATAATAGATGTTTACAAATTTGTAACAAATATTTACAATTGTAACATGTATTTACAAATTTGTAATAGATTTTCATATATTTTTTATATTTTAATGTATTTTTGTAGATTTCCCTTAATAAAGTGTTTTATAAATAATGAATATCTTAAATTTATATTTTTGAGTTGTATAGTATAAATAAGATGGTTCCTGTAATTTTTTGGTATAATATTATAACAATATGAAAAAATATATTATTTTTATGTAAATTTTGGTTACGATCTCTTAACAATAAATTATTTTCGTAAATGTTAGTTACAAAAAATATCTTTCAAAGTTATGAAACTAAATTTGTAAACTATTGGTACAAAAATAAAAAATTTAGTTACGAATTTGTTCGTAAGTTTTATGTAAAAAAAAAATACAATTCTAAAACTGATTTTTGTAAATATTATTTACAAACATGTAACAGATGTTTACAATTTTGTAACAGATATTTACAAGTTTGTAAACGTTGATCACAAAAAATTGTATTTTACCACTTTTATTTACAATTTTTCCACTCCGTATTTACGCTTTTGCCACTCCGTGTTTTTGTCAAAAAATTTCGTATTTTTGTAATGTACCGTATTTTTCATATTTTTTTTAACTCTTAGTGTATTTTTGTAAATTACCCAAAAATTATTATATTCTATTTAAGCCGGACCGAACTTGAATTGGATTAAGCCCTAAGAAATATTAAAGATTAGAGTCATTGTTATATAAAGTTTTTAAATATTTATGGTATTTTTCAAAATAATTTTTAAAAAATAGATCATTGGGCTAAGGGGCCCTAAGCGTGGGTCTAGCCCACCTTAGCTCAAGGACGGCCCTTTAAGATTGGTAAAAATCCTACAACTACCTAAAAAATAAAAATTATGATGTGTTGTGGGTCATAAAAGGTTATTACATCAATTATCTATTGAACGTAATAATTTGTGATGTATATAGAGTATAGCATCTCACATGGAAAATATTTAAGAATATTGAATTATTTATAAAGAATGTGGCCACTCCACTAACCATTAATTCGTTTTTAGATGAAACTTCATAATTCTTAATAATCTAAAAGTTAGATTTATGATAATGCATAATAAGCATCAAAATAATTTTTGCTTTACCAAGAAATGTTCTTAAAATAAAGTACCATGAAGTTTTCATCTAACAATACAACAAAGCTAAATCAATGAGAAATAAAAATCAAAAGTTTTTAATAAATCAAAATTATTACAGTAAGAACAAAGTATTTTAATAGAATCAAATTGCAGCAACATCCCAGATGTAAAAATAATCACAACAACATCCTAGATCCACAAATAATCGCAATAAAATATAATCAACATAAATCTCTATTTTTCTCTTATCTGTTTCAACATCTTAGATTGACCAACAAAGTTAATACAAAAAACACAATATGGGCAGCAGTAGCATAGTTAAGGTTGTGATCTGTTTACTATAAGAAAAATGGCATTTGGTGTCAGTGCATTAAACTCACTATCAAAGTTTTCCATTGGTGAATAATTCCCACTATGCAAGCATGGATAGAGACTTGGGGGAAAATGTTATGTCAACTTTTTTACACCATATTAAATTCATGTGGGCTCATAAATCTAAGCATGTGCTCAACTTCTAAGGGGATAACTTTCAAAAGAACTAGGACTCGAATAGCTAATAATGGGTGCTCAAGCCTAGCGATAGCATAAGAAGAGCTTATGTTTTTTTACACAGAGCCGATGCTCAAATACAATACTACAAAAAAGCTTTTTGTGCGGGTTATTGCACCACATGTATACATAGTACAATAGGACTGGAGGAAAAAATTGGAGCTTATAGTGCCATGCTATACGTGGTGCCAAAAATTCTTTTTACGCCACATATAACATGGTGCCATAAGCCCCACTTTTTAAAAAAAAAATCATATATATATAATCACATCCTAAGAAAAAAAAAACAAAATACAAAAACTATCAATTATAAAATGTAAGGAAACAATCAAAGAATGAAAGAAACATGTGTATATAAGCCAACATTTCAAACATATAATACTTTGTATCAAAGCCAACCAAAATAAAAATATTTTGATGAAAGATGATAAAAAAAAAATGCAGTATCCAAAATGAAAGGACGTGCATGCCGAGCCCCTCTGCTTGTAAGCCCTCGTTACTGGATCTGCACTGCCCCTTCACGATGCCAGACCTGCATGGCTGCACGGACTTGAAAATGAAAGAAAAGAGAGAGAGATTTACCTTGTTGTCGACTCCCCCTTACTATCCTCGACGACTCCCAACCACTTGTAAGAGAAAAAAAGGGTGAGAGTGAGAGAAAAAGAGAGTTAGAGACAAGAGGAGTGAGAGAGAGCTGAGATGAGAGGAGATGATAGCAACAGAAGAGGGTGGAGAAAATGAGAAAAAGATGGAAATAGGGTTAAGTATGGGCTGGGCTCCTATTTTTTATTTTTAAAAAATTTGCACCTTTTGTGCCATGCTAAATGTGGCTCCAAAAGCCATAACTTCTCTTGTGCCATGATGCAGATTTTGTGCCTTGGGTTTTGTGGTACAAAAGGTAAGTTATTACTCCACGGTTTGCATGGAGTAATAACTCCACAATAATGTTTTTACTCCACGACTTACTATTAGTGTGTGTGCACATTCAACAATATATAAAAGCATGGGTTAGTCCACTCATCACCAATTGATCTTGAGATGAACCCTATGCCACTTAGACATTTCATCCTATGCCAATACTTTCAATAATTATTGTCCACGCGTATAGTCCTTCCTTTCACATCTCACTATCTGAACTACATTATACTTGTTGACGCAGTTTTTCGCCAACAGTTATCAAGAGAAGAAAAATGATCACTCCTTTTTACGTGGTTCGGAGGTTAAAATCCCCTAGTCCACGAGTCAATATTATTACTGTTTCTCTCTCTTGCTATTTTTACAGAGTATTTGCCTTACAAGAAGAATCAAACCCTTTGCATTGCCCAGGGTCTTGGTATTTATAGGAGAATGATCTCTGAGTAGGCATTTGGGTCATCCCGTGATCTCTTTATCCTTCACGTCATCTCTGTGGCACTGATAATTAATATCTAAACCTTACATTGAAGTGTGGTCTAATCAGTAGGTAAATATGGATAATGGGCCGCATGGCCTAAATTAAGTGTGGAATGTCTGATCATGCACGTTTATATTGCGTATCCGGGAATTCGGGAATAAAATAGACACGTGATGTCTGTTATATGCACGTTTATATTGCGTGGTTGACTTTATAAAGATCCTGGGGTATATGTCAGGCCTCTGATGTACCGCGAGCTTAATGTAGTGCTAGCTCATGCCTTTTGATGTCATGTTTACACAATGGTTCCAAGTGATGAGTAGCTAAACGATCCATCAGTTCGAACTATTCGTCTAGGGGATCATTCTAGATTTCCCTAAATGAATGGTGAACACGTGGCGTACTGCTTATGGCTTTTTATTAGTTCATTTCTCCCGATCTGCCTCAACAAGGTACGTGCTGATACTCAGGGCGTACATTTGCCCCCCAAGCCCCTGCCTGTGATCTATGACGTCACTTTTGTCTTTCACGGTGGGGGCTTTTAAACTTCCTTTTCGATTATCCGGACCCTGTGCGTTCCTTGAGTATCGGACACATGGAACGCCATGATTGGCGTCTGTTCGGGTTTTGAGGATCGTATTAAATGGCATGGCCATATTTTTTCCGTCGTTTCGTCTTTCGAGTTATGACCCTCGTATCTCAAATTAATTTAATCGGACGGTCCTTGTTTCCTCATGCCTCTTACGTATAAATAAGGTTGGCAATTTTCAGTACTTATCACCCTTCATTCGAAAATTTCCTTTATCTTCTCTCTTTCGAAATTTAAAAAGCTCTTCTTCTTCTTCTACTTATAATCCCAGAAATCCCCATACTCTTGCCACAAAATCCTTTCAGAAGTCCAGCCTTAAGGAATCTTCCAGGACTCCTACTTCTATGCTGTCAGCAACCTTCATTTGGAAAATATATTGTAAGTTTCCTACTCGTTGTATGTTTTGATTTCCCTTTTTCTTTGTTATGAAAACCTACATATCATAGTCGTAAACAGTAGGTTGTTTCTGACTGGCTCTTGGAGCATAGGTTCCGATTCTAGGCATATTGAGTAGACCCAAAACATGTCTAGGATCGTGATGTTCACAACTAGGTAATTTCTAGGTAAATTTCTAGGTAAATTTCTGGGTAATATTTCTAGGTAATATTTCTGGGTAAATTTAGGAAATACCCATTCGGGGTATGGAAGATGAGAGGTTTTTAGGGTGTAAAACCGGGTAGCTTACGGGTCACACTTCCTAGGTGGTTTTTCTCTCAAAACCTCTCCCCCAAGGCAAGTAATAATCTGACCCTCCTGACACAAGGATCCCAGAATATCAGGGATCCATTGGAAACTTGGGCGCGTAGCCACGGAAGCACGTGACTTTACATCGCGGGCTGAGATTACCTCAGCTCGTACATGAAAAGCCCTTATTCTTCTCGCACTGTTTGTCTTTTCATAGCTTTTAGGTCGCCTACTAAGTTTTTCATCGTTCTTGTTCGCCAGGCGATCAGATGGGGCCCAAAAGGAATGTGTCTAAGAAAAGCGCGGTCGGCTCGTCATCCTAGCAATCTAGCAGAGGGAAGGAGGTCGCGGTGGAGTCTCCCATCCCCCAGTTCGGTCCCACGGTGGAGAATGAGATCGATGTGGGATCTGATGCTTTCTTTGAGGCGGAGAGGATAGCCTCGAAGATCACGACCCAAGGGAGGGTCAACAAGATAATGCTGTCCCATAACATCGAGGTTGGGACCGACATCCTTATTGCCCGACCTCCCTTCGAGGGTGAGAGGAGCTGAGCACCCCTCGATGAAGACTTCGCGGCCTGGAGCGATGAGCATCTTAGGGCCGGGGCCTTCCTCCCCCTAGATCAGTACTTTGCCAACTTTCTCAATTACATGAAGTTGGCACCATTTCAACTTCCTCCAAATTCCTATCATCTGCTAGCGTGGCTGAGGTATCTTTTTCTGAAACACGAGTGGGAGGTCCCTACCCCGGCAGACATCCTCTACTTCTTCTGTCTTAAGGCTAGCCCAGATCAAAGGGGATGAGGTGATGGGTTCTACTACCTGACCCGCTTCTTGAACTCATCCACGGTAATCGAACTTCCTAGCCATCCCAACGACTTCAAAGATCAATTCTTTATGTCGAATGGGTTTCGCAACTACGAGTACCATTACTACAACCTTCCTCCCAAGCTTTCTTTCTATCTTCAGCTCGCGTAATCTTTATTACCTTTTTTTTCTATCTTTTTGCGTGTATACTGACTGGAGCATCATCATGCAGCCATTTTCGCGAGGACGGCCAGATCCGTGACCCTTGGGGGTCAATATGATACCCTGGCGGGGCTCCCGCTCAGTGAGAAGAACTACCACCAGCTCGTGTCTGATGGAACAATGTTGGTGTGTAAGTTAATCTCTGTAGGCCAAACTCTGGCCTTGAGGAGGACGTGGGCCAATCATTTAGTAGCCCGCGTGCTGGCGCCTATTCCCGAGGGCAATGTCGCGGTCGACGGTGGCGAAGAGCAAGAAGAGGAGGCCGAGGTGCCGCTCGTGCGAAAGAGACGAGCTCCAGAAGCTGCTCAGGACCCAGATTTGGACCGAGCTCAGTAAGGGGCAGCAGCCAGCCCCTCCGGCCAAGGCAACCCATACCTCTTTCGGGACCTAGATAGGACAGCCGCAGACCTTAGGCTAGTTAGGTTTAACCCAAACCAGCTCGTGCACCGCCACCAAAATGACCCAGACCGAGACATAACCTTGCTCCAATGCGTAGATCAATTAGTACTGCATCATGACATGGGTCATCCTAGGGGTATTGTAGTAGTAGACAACACTTTGTCTTTTAGGTCGGCCTTTTTTTAGGAGTATGGGACCAACCTTAGGTCGTGACCCTCCTTTCTCGAGAGTATAGTCGCTCCTGGACTTAGGCAATACATGGAGGAATCCAGTACCGAGGTAGAGCCTGACCCGGAACCTCCCCTAATCTAAGAAGTGGTTGATTTAGAATCTCCTTCCCCTGTAGCAGCTCCGAGGTCGGAGGTCGTGGAAATAGGCTCTTCCTGTAGCTCGGATGGTAGGTTTTTTGCTACTTCGTATGTATTTATTATTAATATTATTATTATTTAATTTTGTTGAAGTTCGTACATGCATTCTTATCACATTTCCCATTCTTTTTTTTTCAGGCGAGGAGATGGCACAGAGAGGGGAACCTGACATCCGCTCGATGTTCCAAGAAGGGAGATCCAGCGATGGTCCCCTTGTCAAGAGACTTCGGCCTACTTCAAAGAAAACACCGCCTCTGGCTGCGACTGCCTCCTAATCCCTGGCTAAGGGGAAAGGCTCAGGAGCTCTGCCCGCCGCAGCCCCGGAGAAAAGAGGTCCGACTGCACCCCTTCCTCGTCTTCCTCCACCTCCTGCTCGGGAACCGGTAGCATCGGTTGGTCCCCAAGCTCCAGTGGTCCCTATCGCCACTGTTCACATCCCCGTCAACCCCCAGGATCTGAAGCTGATTCCAGACCCTTTTCGGGGGACTGTTTACGAGACGGCGAACTACTCGGTGGAGCATTTTTACAAGGCCAGGCCCAACGACCTGAGGGCTATTGAGGAGAGGAGCCCGGAGAATGTCATGGAGTCTGCCTTGGGGATGAACCTCACAGTAAGCATTTTCCCTGAACTTACTTTTATGATAGGTATTTTATTTTTCTGGTATGTGCCTAACTATTTCTTTGCTTTTTGTAGGCGGTCCTGGCTCAACAACGCAGCATATCTCGGGCCAGGGCCAGGGCCAGGAATGAAGAACTCAAGGCCGAGCTGACTGCGGCCTAAGCTGCTCTCGCCGTCTCCCAACAGAGCGAACAGAGCGCCAAGGCTGCTTTGGCGGCAGCCCATGCGAGTGAACAGGCGGCGAAGGCTGCCTTAACCACTGCTCGAGAAGGTGAGCAAGTGGCGAAGGCGGCCTCGGTAGCCCTTCAAGCCAAGCTCGAGGGGGCCAAGGAAAAATTCCTGGAAGTCGAGGCGGCCATTCTGGAGGAGAAGAAGGCTTCGATGTCCTCCATGGAGAGTATGTTGTACCACTGCTGGGCCTTCAACCAGGAAGACAAATTCTCCTTCATGGACTCCGATGCATGGGGGCACTACCTCGAGAAGTTCAAAGTTCGGCTGCAACAGGAGCTGCAGGCGCCGACTGAGACCAGGGAAACTTCTGCTGTGGGCGAGCATGAGACTGAGGAGGTGACGTCCTCAGAGCAGCCTAGGGGAGCCTAGATTTTTTTTTTGTATTTTCACTTTTATTTACTTTTGTTTATAAATACTGAGCACGAGATTATTCTCCTCGAGACAATTTATATATATTAATTTTAGTTATTTTAAGTTTTACTTGTTCTTCAATCTTTTTCTCATATTTTATGATGTGTTCGGTAGAAACTTAGTTCGCGTTAGTTTTATCGAAACCTCGTGTTTTTTTAGAAAAAACACTGGTTAATCAATTTAACCACTTCTAAGTTTTGGAACCTGGTCATGTCCAGGATACTTAATTTTAAAAACTTAGTTCGCGTTAGTTTTATCAACATCTCGTGTTTTATAGGAAAAACACTGGTTAATCAATTTAACCACTTCTAAGTTTTGGAACTTGGTCATGTCCAGGATACTTAATTTTAAAAACTTAGTTCGTGTTAGCTTTATCGACACCTCGTGTTTTTTAGGAAAAACACTGGTTAATCAATTTAACCAACTTCTAAGTTTTGGAACCTGGTCGTGTCCAGGATACTTAAATTTAAAAACTTAGTTCGCGTTAGTTTTACCGACACCTCATGTTTTTTAGGAAAAACGCTGGTTAATCAATTTAACCAACTTCTAAGTTTTGGAACCTGGTCATGTCCAGGATACTTAATTTTAAAAACTTAGTTCGCGTTAGTTTTATCGACACCTCGTGTTTTTTAGGAAAGACACTGGTTAATCAATTTAGCCAACTTCTAAGTTTTGGAACCTGGTCGGGTGATATGCCCCCCAAGTAACCAGGAAGTGGACTTGCTTGGTTACTTGAACTAATCATACAAACAAAATCGTACGTAGACATAAATGAAACCATAAACCATTTTTTTTATATAGTTAATTGGATTTTATATGCAAGCCTTACATATAGGAATGATTTGATCACTAATAATACTTTCTCAAATGCACAACATTCCAGGTTCGTGGCACCATTTCTCCATTAAGCTGGGCCAATTTGAAAGTACCCTCCTTTACGATTTTGATGATCTGATAGGGCCCTTCCCAGCTCGGGCCTAAGGCACTATCTTTGGGGTCCTTGCCCGCCAGAAATACCCTTCGAAGTACCAGGTCTCTTAATCCAAAGGCATGCCTCTTAACCTTTGAATTAAAATACCGAGTGATCTTTTGCTGGTAATGTGCGAGCCGTAGTTGTGAATCTTCTCTCTTTTCATCAATCAGGTCGAGGGACGCGCTGAGAAGTTTGTCATTCTGCTCCTGGCTGAAGGCCTGGACCCTGTGCGAGGCTATCTTTGTTTCGACAGGAAGGATGGCCTCACTCCCGAAAGTCAGGGAAAAGGGGGAGTGCCCCGTCGAAGTTCGGTGCGAGGTCCGGTATGCCCACAGCACCTGCGAGAGTTGCTCGGGCCAAACTCCCTTGGCCTCATCCAAGCTCTTTTTAAGGCTTGCCTTGAGTGTCTTGTTCACAACCTCGACTTGCCCATTAGCCTGGGGGTAGGCCACTGAGGAAATACTCTTAATTATGTCGTGTCTTTCACAAAATTCGGTGAAGAGGTCGCTATCGAACTGGGTTCCGTTGTCCGACACAATCTTCCTTGGCAGCCCGAACTGGTAGACAATATTCTTAACCACAAAATCGAGGACTCTCTTTGATGTTATTGTTGCCAGGGGCTCTGCTTCTGCCCACTTCGTGAAGTAGTCAATGGCCACTACTGCATAGCGAACTCCTTCTTTCCCCGTGGGTAGGGCTCCAACTAAGTCAATCCCCCAGACCGCAAATGGCCACGGGGACGAGATCATCTTCAGCTTGACTGGTGGAGCTCGGGCGATCATGGTGAACCATTTGCACTTGTCACACTTTCGAACGTAAGAAATTGAGTCTTTTGATAGAGTGGGCCAATAATACCCTTGCCTCAATATCTTCAAGGCCAGGCTTTGGCCCCCAGTGTGCTACAAAATAGTTTTAGCCTCCTCCGGCAGAACACATCGCAGAAGAGGCAGAGACAGGCCACGCCGGTACAACGTTCCGTCTATGACTGTATACCTCGGGACTTGATAGAGTATCTTCCTTGCGTTATTTCTCTCGTTGGGTAACTTCCCTGTTGTGAGGTACTCGACTATGGGCGTCATCCAGGTTGGCCTAGCACCGATCATCTCGATCTCCCTTGTATCCTCTACCACGCTTGGTCTTTCCAAGAATTCCACCTGTATCAGGCTCAAGGTCTCGGCTTCCCTGGAGGTGGCGAGTTTTGCTAGGGCATCAGCATTAGCGTTCTGCTCACGAGGGATCTGCCCGACTAGGCTGTACTCAAATTCAGACAGCTCCTTCTTTACCTTGGCTAGGTAGGCCGCCATATTGGTTTCCCACGCTTGGTATTCCCCTAATACTTGGTTTACCACGAGCTGGGAATCATTGTAGCACTGGATGGCCATGGCCTTCAGCTCCTTGGCCACCCTAAGCCCAGCCAATAGAGCTTCGTATTCGGCCTCGTTGTTGGATGCCTCGAATCTGAATCGTAACGTGGAGTGGAAACGATGTCCCTCCGAGGATATAAAAATCATTCCTGCTCTGGACCCGTTCTTGTTAGACGAACCATCCACAAAGATCCTCTACAACGCCTACATCGGCTCTTCCCCCAGTTCCTCTTGGAATCTAGTGCATTCAGCCATGAAATCAGCCAAGGCTTGGCTTTTGATTGCAGTTCGTGGTACATACAGAATTTCGAATTGGCTGAGCTCGATGGCCCATTTCAAAAGACGTCCTGATGCCTTAAGTTTCTGTAGTACCTGCCTTTAAGGTTGATCTATTATGACGTGGATTGAATGGGACTGGAAATACGGCCTAAATTTTCTAGAGGTCGTGATAAGGAAGAAAGTGAAAGACAAAAGTGACATCATAGATCATGGGCAGGGGCTTGGGGGAAAATGTACGCCCTGAGTATCAGCATGTACCTTGTTGAGGCAGCTCGGGAGAAACGAACTAATAAAAAGCCATAAGCAGTATGCCATGTGTTCACCATTCATTTTGGGAAACCTGGAACGATCCCCTGGATGAATAGCTCGAACTGATGGATCGTTTAGCTGCTCATCACTTGGAACCATTGTGTAAACATGACATCAAAAGGCATGAGCTAGCACTACATTAAGCTTGCGGTACATCAGAGGCCTGACATACCCCAGGACCTTTATAAAGTCAACCACGCAATATAAACGTGTATATAACAGACATCACGTGTCTGTTTTATTCCCGAATTCCCGGATACGCAATATAAACGTGCATGATCAGACATTCCACACCTGATTTAGGCCATGCGGCCCATTATCCATATTTACCTATTGATTAGACCACAATTCAATGTAAGGTTTTGATATTAATCATCAGTATCACAGAGATGACGTGAAGGATAAAGAGATGACGGGATGAACCCAATGCCTACTTAGAGATCATTCTCCTATAAATACCAAGACCTTGGGCAGTGCAAATGGTTGGATTCTTCTTGTTAGGCAAATACTCTGTAAAAATAGCATGAGAGAGAAACAATAATAATATTGACTTGTGGACTAGGGAGATTTTAACCTCCGAACCACGTAAAAAGGAGTGATCATTTTTCTTCTCTTGTTAATTGATTGCCAACATCCTTGAGTATTATCATTTTCTTATTACGGTTTACCATTAAGCACTAATCCATCCTAGTCATTCATACAATTCACTATTGGCAAAAAACCGCGTCAACAGTTTGGGGCTTTCATTGAGAGGATTTAGATTAGTGCTATCACAAATACTTGATCATGGTGGTCACTCGTTCGAGGCATGGTAACGAGGCGGATCAACATTGTGGGCAGGAGGCTCACCATATCGCCGTATCCAATGAACAAGACCTGGAGATCCAACAACGATCGGGGAAGCAGCTGATGGGCCATGACGACACTGGGAGTTCAGCGCCCGTACCTCCAAATGCGAACCCAGGTTACCTGATGGTGGTGGAAATTGAAAACATGCAGTTGAGGGGTCATCTAGCCAAGGAAAATAAGAAAATCGAGGAAGTCTTGGCCCAGCTACCCCCTCTTGCAACCGACGTTAACGTCGGAAAGAGGCAGAGCAGGACTCACAAGTCCCGCCGGGATAGTCGGCCCAGGCCCAGTCGATCGGTTAGAACCTCAACCCCGAGTTCTGTGCCCATGTCGCGCCATCACCAGGAAACTATGTTTGATGATTTTCCCAGGGCCCATCAGCGAGTCAGCTGGTCAGTCAGAATTTCAACTCCAAGTTCAGCTCCACCATCGAATGCACCCAGGAGAGCTCGTGGCAACTCGTGGAGGAGGTCCGAGGAAAGCTCTCGCTGACAACCTGATCCGACCAGCCCTCCCGTGTCGCGGTCAGATCGCCCGGCGCAGAGAGCTAGAGGTGGTGGGATAGAGCGACCGCGAGCTAGTTTGGTCCGACCAGACGGGACTAGGATTGCTTCAATAGTTAGGCATCCCCCTTCGCCGATAAGATATCCATCCCCTCCTCGTCCTGCTCGAGATATTCCTGCATACGGGAACAGCAAGAGGAATCCTCCTCCCGCCGTTCCTGCTCATCACCCGTGAGCGCACGGAGATGTCCCAGATCCTTCCTTAGATAGCAGGCTCTGAGCTTTTCCAATGGGAGCTATTGGACCGAAAGCCACTGAAGTGGCAGATCTGGTGGAGACCTACAAAATCATCTAAGTTCGGCACAAAGCCCTCGGGCCACCTCGCGGACCGACCTTCGAGATCGCCTCAACTCGCAGAGGGGGCCGGCCAGAAATGAAAGTCGTGCTCGCCTAGAGGATGGTCCTTCCGAAATACGTGACAACGGGAATATCCCACCAAACCAAGCTCAAGCTTGGAGGGACAATAACCCGCCTAACGCGTACAATGGGATGGGAGTTGTTGAACAACACCAGAACAACCCAGGGATCAAAGACCAAACCCTCGAAAGGTTAGCCCAGATGGAGGAACTGGTGAAGAGGCTCCTGTCAGAGAAAGGAAAAGACGAATACGACTTGGGGGACGAGCTCGAGATTTTTGCCCCCAACATCGCAGCAACGGCATACCCGCCGGGTTTTAGGATTCCCCATCTATCCAAATTCGATGGAGACGGAGATCCATCAGATCATTTGGGGATGTTCAATACCCTGATGATGGCCCATGATATCGGTCCCGAGCTGAGATGCCTGATATTCTTTTCGACTCTGATCGGGCCAGCTAGGCAGTGGTTCAAGCAATGTAAGAAACAGTCGATCAACTCGTGGAAGAATTTCTTTGCCAATTTCAAGAGGGCATTCCGAGCCACTCAAGCAATTCGCGTCAAAGAGGATACCTTGGCGAACGTGAAGCAACAGCCCGGGGAACCCTTAAAAGCTTATTTGAGTAGGTTCGCAAATGTTGCGGCCCAAGCTAGGGACGCGGACGAAAGTTCCAGACTCATGGCTATAAGAATTGGAATCCTTGTTGGGGGCGGGCTGTGGAAAGAAATCCAGAGGAAAGGTGTCAGCACTGTGGATGAATTCTTGAACAAGGCCCAGGAATGGATAAACTTGGAAGAAGCACGAGCATCGGTTGCGGGAACCAGCCAAATCCCTGACTAGCCCGTTGGAGCGAAAACGGATGTCGTAAATATGACTCAAACCGTTGCCAAAAATAACCAAGGGGGTGGAAGCAAGAGAAAGGGAAACGACGAGGCAGGCCAGCACGGTCTGAAGAAGAACAAGCCCGTGGAAAAGTTCAAACCGGTCTACGCAGTTTATACTGACCTCACAAAAACTAGGGAGCACATTTTCCTAGCAAATTCTGCCCGCCTTCCCTGGAAAAAGCTAGAGCCCTTGAAAAATCAAAAGGCTAAGAGAGACCTTTCCAAATTCTGTCGATTCCACAACGACATCGGTCACAACACCGATGATTGCAGGCGTCTGAAGGATGAGATCGAGACACTCATCCGAGCCGAACCCTTGGCTCAGTATGCTCGGAATCAGGTCACTCCTAATCAGCCAGCCAGGCAAAACGTTCAATCAGCTCCGGAAGTCCCAGCAAATCCGACCGGAGCCCAGGCAAGACAGGACCTCCCTCCTCCAATAATAGGAGGAGAGATAACCACCATTTTCGGAGGCCCCCAACTGGCAGGCTCAAGCAGGAGGTGGAGGAAGGCGAGGAAGGAGCGTAGTCGGACCTCTTTTCTCTGCGGCTGCGGTGAGCGCAGCTCCTGAGTCCGAGCCTTTCCCCTTAGCCAGTGATTGGTAGGCAATCGCAGCCGGGGGCGGCGTTTCCTTTGAAGTAGGCCGAAGCCTCTTGACAAGGGGACCCTCGCTGGATCTCCCTTCTTGGAACATCAAGCAGATGTCAGGTTCCCCTCTCTGTGCCATCTCCTCGCTGGAAAAAAAAAAGAATGGGAAATGCGTTAAGAATGCATGTACGTTCTTCAAAAACAAAAAAAATATTAATAATAAATACATTCGAAGTAGCAAAAATCCTACCCTCCGAGCTAGAGGAAGAGTCTATTTCCACGACCTCCGACCTCAGAGCTGCTACAGGGGAAGGAGAGACTAAATCAACCACTTCTTGGATTAGGGGAGGTTCCGAGTCAGGCCCTACCTCGGGACTGGATTCCTCCACGTATTGCCTAAGTCCCAGAGCGACTATACCCTCGAGAAGGGAGGGTCACGACCTAAGGTTGGTCCCATACTCCTCAATAAAGGCCAACCTAAAAGATAAAGTGTTGTCTACTACTACAGTACCCCTAGGATGACCCATCTCATGATGCAGTACTAATTGATCTACGCATTGGAGCAAGGTTATGTCTCGGTCTGGGTCATTTTGGTGGCGGTGCACGAGCTGGTTTGGGTTAAACCTAACTAGCCTAAGGTCTGCGGCTACCCTATCTAGGTCCTGAAAGGGGTATGGGTTACCTTGGCTGGAGGGGCCGGCTACTGCCCCTGACTGAGCTCGGTCTAAATCGGGGTCCCGAGCAGCCTTCGGAGCTCGTCTCTTCCGCAGGAGCGGCACCTCGGCCTCCTCTTCCTGCTCGTCGCCACCGTCGGTCGCGGCATCGCCCTCGGGAATAGGCGCCAGCACGCGGGCTACTGGATGATTGGCCCGCGTCTTCCTCAAGGCCAAAGTTTGGCCTGCGGAGATTAACTTACACACCAACATCGTGTCATCAGACACGAGCTGGCGGTAGTCCTTCTCACTGGGCGGGAGCCCTGCTAGGGTATCATATTGACACCCAAGGGTCACGGATCTGGCCGTCCTCGTGAAAATGGCTGCATGATGATGCTCCAGTCAGTATACACGCGAAAAGACAGAAAGAAAAAGGTAATAAAGATTACAGGAGCTGAAGATAGAAAGAAAGCTTACGAGGACGGTTGAAGTAAATGTACTTGTAGTTGCAAAACCCATTCGACATAAAGAATTGATCTTTGAAGTTGTTGGGATGGCTAGGAAGTTCCACTACTACAGATGAGTTCGGGAAGTGGATCAGGTAGTAGAACCCATCACCTCATCCCCTTTCATCCGAGCTGGCCTTAAGACAAAAGAAGTAGAGGATGTCTGCCGGGGTAGGGACCTCCCACTCGTGTTTCAGAAAAAGATACCTTAGCCCCGCCAGTAGACGATAGGAATTCGGAGGAAGTTGAAATGGTGCCAACTTCACGTAATTAAGAAAGTTGGCAAAGTACTGATCTAGGGGGAGGAAGGCCCCGGCCCTAAGATGCTCATCACTCCAGGCCACGAAGTCTTCATCGTGAGGTGCGCAACTCATCTTAACCTCGAAGGGAGGTCAGGTAATAAGGACGCCGGTCCCAACCTCGATGTTATGGGACAACATTATCTTGTTGACCCTCCCTTGGGTCGTGATCTTCGAGGCTATCCTCTCCGCCTCAAAGAAATCATCAGGTCCCACCTCGATCTCCTTCTCCACCATGAAAGACAAAAGTGACGTCATAGATCACGGGCAATGGCTTGGGGGTAAATGTACACCCTGAGTATCATCACGTACCTTGTTGAGGCAGCTCGGGAGAAATGAACTAATAAAAAGCCACAAGCAGTATGCCACGTGTTCACCATTCATTTAGGGAAACCTGGAATGATCCCCTGGACGAATAGCTCGAACTGATGGATCGTTTAGTTGCTCATCACTTGGAACCATTGCGTAAATATGACATCAAAAGGCACGATCTAGCACTGCATTAAGCTCGCGGTACATTAGAGGCCTGACATACCCCATGATCTTTATAAAGTCAACCACACAATATAAACGTGCATATAACAGACATCATGTGTTTGTTTTATTCCCGAATTCCCAGATACGCAATATAAACGTGCATGATCAGACACCCCACACCTGATTTAGGCAATTCATCCCATTATCCATTTTTCCCTATTGATTAGACCACAATTCAATGTAAGGTTTTGATATTAATCATCAGTATCACAGAGATGACGTGAAGGATAAAGAGATCACGGGATGACCCCAATGCCTACTCAGAGATCATTCTCTTATAAATACCAAGACCCTAGGCACTACAAAGGGTTGGATTCTTCTTGTAAGGAAAATACTCTGTAAAAATAGCAAGAGAGAGAAACAGTAATAATATTGACTCGTGGACTAGGGGGATTTTAACCTCCGAACCACGTAAAAAGGAGTGATCATTTTTCTTCTCTTGATAATTGATTGCCAACATCCTTGAGTATTATCATTTTCTTATTACGGTTTACCATTAAGCACTAATCCATCATAGTCATTCATATAATTCACTGTTGGCGAAAAACCACGTCAACAATACTATACATTCTTATGTGGTATCAGAGCCTAAAAATGCTCTACTGAGCATACTACTATGTCCAAAAATACATAGAAATAAAGTGACATGAAAAAAGCCACAACCCATAACTGTAGCGAGCCTACTCAGTCCAAAAACACACATTAATAAAATGACTTGAAAAGCGCCACTACATATAATTGTCCAACTACTATTCAAATAAATAAGTGAGCCAAAAATGAGCCACAACCAAAATGTTTTCCAAATAAATAGTAAGCCAAAAGAGCCACTTATATTTTAGTAGTTCAAGATTGGTCAGCATTAAATAGCCACTATCTTGAGGGATGATGTCTGTGTGTCTCACATTGAAAGTGTGTGGGCACATTTAACAATATATGAGAGCATGAGTTAATCCATTCATCACCAATTGGTTTTGAGATGGAACCCCATGTTACTTAGACATTTCACCCTATGCCAATACTTACTACAATTATTGTCATTCCTTTCACATCTTAATATCTAAACTACATTCCTTATACATTCTTAAACTTACAAAGTGTGGAGTAAAAAGTTGACACATTAGGGGTATTTTGTAGTAATGATAGCACTATGCAGGACTTTGCTTGAAGTGGTTTTGATGTAGCAACTCCAATTACGGAAGTATTAATTAAAAAAAGGTGATCCATTATCATTAACCATCTCAAGATTCTTAACTACGTATTAGCTTGACCATATTTACATAGGTAAGTTATAGATATTTTTCTTATTTGACCTGAATTCAAATATATTAAACAATATTTATTCTAAAACAAATTTTAAGCAACTTTCCATAGTGTATAAATAGACCAACCACAATGTATCATACAAACACAAGTTTCTTGGCATACCAAAGTGTAGGTTTTATTACCTTGTTAACCCTACACCAACTCAGTAAAACACATTAGACACCACAAGGTCAAACTTGACATTTTATTCAACAAAATATGGCTAATATTGAGACCCGAGTACAAGTATTGTACATTGCTTTTATCTGAATATCTAACCCTAAATTGCTTTGCCTTTTTCAAATAAGATTCAAGCTTCTTTTACACACAAGAACAAAGAACAACGAAGCTTAAGGCACATTGTAATGCCTTGGGTATCCAGGACTATTACACTGTGTTTTTAAAATAGTGCAAGACCTGCTAATCAGGTCGTTTGAACTAAAATGTGTTTCTAAAGTCATCTGACAGGTTAGGGTTAAAAGATTTTGATTATAAAATGATTGATTTCCATTAAAATAAGAGTTTGATACATGAGATCCCAAAAATAAGATTTACAAGGCAGAAACGACTCTCAAAAGCTAATACGAAAGTAGCCAATCTAAATTGAAAAATACTGTTTAGAGCTCTAGTTCCTGTAATTCCCTCGGCCATGATGGTCGAGCAGCTGTCGATGTACACTCTGCCCCCAAAGCTCTCCAACTCATGGTTGGTCTAATTTTCCTTTTCTTTTACCTGCACCACGTAGCACCCATGAGCCAAGGCTCAGCAAGAAAACCATAATCAACAAGCATAGATAGCAACAAGAGCATATATCAAACTTAAAGTCCATCAATTCAATTAATCAACAGAATACAAGTATTAAGCTAGGCAACGTTAAACTTATACTTTCAAATATATAACTCAATCTGTAACACAAATATTTAGATGTCGGTGCCCTTAGGCTGAGCCCTCAGGTTATTTAGCTGACCCTGGCTTGCTTAGGCTGAGCCTTCTGATTATTTAGCTGACCCTGGCTCGCTTAGGCCGAGCTGCGTTTAGTACACTTATCATCAGCCCGACACCCTTAGACCGTACTTTCACATCACGCATAACGGATATATAATTCATAGAACACATATGTTCAATTATAGGGAATCTCAGTCCTGATCACAACCACATGGGTGAGTTTTCTTACCTCAGGTCCCGAATGTAGGATAAAGAGCGGTCCCAAGCACTATCCTTAGCCCTGAGCCTAAATGGTAACCCTAGTCACAAGCAGCAATGGATAACTATCAAATTCTAATATGATTAAATGTTTTGGAAGCAAATACTAGCCTTTGGGACCTCAAATTCTACTAAACCGGGTAGTAGAATTCGTCCCGTGCGCTTAGGTTTAAATCCCCGAGCCTAAAAACAAACCCAAGCTATAGTTGTCTAGGCGGGTCGCGACCTAGCCCTGAGGGTCACGGTGCGCCTCAAGTCAAAGGCGCAGCCTCTTGCTTTTGGGAGGGAGGTAGGCCGCGACTTGCCCCCTAGGGTCGCGGCGCGCCCAACAGTCAGCAGCCCTCCCAGGGCCTTCTGGGGCACGCGGGTCGCGGCGCCCACGTGAACCCATAAACCCCTGGGTTTTTCTCAACATTTTTCCCAGCAACAGCCTCAAAATTCAACCTAATTACAACCCAAACCAAAATCCAAATCCAGAATCTTAATATCACCTCAGAAACAACATATATAACTTATAACATCAGCTCAATTTCTCTAAAATCCTAAACTTAGAAACCAATCCATGCACCCTTGAACAAAACCAACCCAACAAAATTTAGCAATTAGAAGTTAGAATCTTACCCTAGTTGATAGCCTAATCTCTTCACAAATTCTTGATTGATCCTAGCTTTGATTTACCAAGCTCTCCTAGCTCAATTCCCAACTTAATTCCTTGGGATTTTCCTTCAAATTTCCCTTAACTTCAAGGCATTAGAGAGGTAGACAGAGGGTACATGAATGAGAGGGGAAGAAAGTGTTGAGAGGTTCCACTATATTCTGGTTATTTCCCTTGAGTTCAATTAACCTTATCCCTGAACCAAAAGACAATGTTTCCCTTGATACTAACCAGCCCTCTAATTGCTTCTAAGGGCAAAACGACCATTTTCTTGATTCCCGCTAATTCCTCAAGTCATCCATCTATTCCCAATTAATCCCTTCATGTCCAACTAATTACCAAATATTTACTCGTTACTCAATAAACCTCAAATATACATTAAACTTTCCAAAATACCCCTAAGCTCACCCTTAAGCCTGGTATTGAACCCTGTCGTGACTATTATGCTAATCCACTCACTAGTATCACCTCGAGCCATATACTGAAAATATATCCACATATGTGGCCTCAATCATGTAACACATATAATCACATTTATGCCCTTAATGAGCCAAATTACAGATATGCTCTTATAAACAAGAACAGACCCACATGCATATCTAATACTCATAAACAAGCATATAAATATATTCATATCATCATATATTTCAGGCATGCCACATAGTCATGCATTTAATCAATTAATCACACACATATCCAACTATGCCCTCCCTACACGCTAATCAGGGTACTAAACCCTATTAGCATTTTTGGGTCGTTACACACATACACAAACCAAGAACAATTTCAATCATAGAAGAAGGGAGAAAAGTAGAGAAGAAATACAAACATATATATTGAGTTTCACCACCAATTTGGGGCTACGTCCTCATTGAGCTTGCCTCAGAGGAAAACTCAGTTGTTCCACTATAAAGAAGAATCAAGTACATCAATGGAGGAATCCAAGTCACAGATTGACTGGTAATCCTCTTCACTTTATAAATAAAATTCCTTTTGGTTTCTCTATGTTTTTTTCTTTTCTGTACATTGTTTCCTTCTCTAATACACTCTCTGGCTTTTCTTCTCTCTTTTTGGGATCTAAACCACATGATGGGAGCTATGGGACTTTTCTTAATTAGCTTGGCTTTCACGAGTGGAGAGGGTCTGATATTTGTAGGTGAGGTTGTAAAGATTTTGATTCTTGGTAGTTAGGAGTAGTGAAATAAATTGCTGAGCTGTATAACTATTTTCTATTTTTTAGTAACAGTCAATAGCTTATAAGTGTATTTATACAACAATTTCCACCTAAATCCTCTCATAGGCTAATGGTTACTGTCGAGTCCTCTGAGGGTCCTAACTCATATTGGTAATGGTCATCCACCATTACTAATCCCTAATAAGTTCATGCAATGCTTGAACTTAGTTAGGGTTACAACCTTAGTACCCATGTCTGCTGGGTTGTCCTCCGTAGGTACCTTCTTGACTTGTACCACTTCCTGTCACTACAAAAAAAAAATGCTTTTAATAACACCAAAAATGTGTTATCAAAACATACCATAACACTTTTTGATGTGTTAAGACCGACTATGTTATCGTAGGTCATGGTACTTTACATAACACTTTATCATTGTTATACAGATGTGTTATTATACTGTCAACGATAACACACTTTCTATGTTATTTTAATAAATAGATAAGTGTTTAATTATATTATTTATAGTCGATTATATAACACATTTCAATACTTATAAATTTGTGTTATACTACACTTTAGTATAACACATTTTTTGTGTTATACTACACATTAGTATAACACATTATTTGTGTTATATAATGAAGTTTGCATAACAAAATTCTTTACATAGAAAGTGTTATTGTAATAGATATTATAACATATTTTTTGTATTATTTTAATATTTAGATAAGTTTAAATTCTCATTATATATTCATTTATATAACACTAATTTATTCTATTATATTTTAATTTTTTTATATAATTAAAATTAGCTTTCTAATATATACTAGCATCATCAAATGAACTTGATTTTCAAATAACAAAAAGTAAAAACATTCAACATTGTATTAACAATCCACAAATTAGTTTAAAATATTAAACACTGTCATCAACAACAAAATGTTCTTTAAGTATTCAAGTAGTCTTAAATATTCAACATATTGAAAAGTTACTACTTTCAGCACAAAATATTCTACAGCTGCCCAACACAAAGCCTTCAAAATTAAGTATCATTTTCTATTTCGCTTGTCACATCTGCAAAATAAACAAAGAAATATTTTATTGTTATTATCTAGCATCACAAATTACTTCAAGAAAAATGCTATGGAAATTATAACCAAGAGAGGACACCACATACAAAATAATGAATTCACAACTACACCAAAGCAAACAAAGAAACCAAACACTAAATTATAAGACATTGGTTCTTTTTTGAGTATGAAAATGTACCTCTTGGAATAACTTTTTTAGAAGGCCATGCAACTGTGGAACCAGCTGCTTCTTGTATTGTAAGAATCGCATTATTAGGACGAAATAAGTAAGATTCTGGTACAATATCAGCATCAACCCATACTCGCATAAAGTCTGGTCCAAGAGGCTTTCCATGTACAATTAACTTTGGATCACTAGAATCCCAACGACCTTCAGCAACAATTACATCTGCCCAGTCAAGTAAGTAGCAAGCATTCTTCCCTTCTGTAAAGTTATGTCTTTTTTCTAGTGCAATACTCTACCAAATTGATTTTAAAGACAATATATGAGTTTATTGTATTTGTTCTTCTAAAATGAATCATTAAAACAATAACAACTTTGATAATTTACCGCAGGGGACTGAATATTGTTTGACAGCGGTACATTGCAAGAGTGTCCTTCTCTTAGTGTCGCTTTACCACCAACCTAAATATAAAACCAAGATAAGTTTCATTGGAAGAAAATAAAACTAAGGTTTATAAGTGCAAGATTGAATTACCACCAAGTGTTCTTTAAGTAGATTCATCATTTCAGTCATTTTGAGCTTCATATTTTGTTGCTCTTATTCTAACTTGGAGATCTTGCTATTACACATATTAACAACAGTTAGCTTCGACCTTGTTACGCCTCTTCCGTGTCTGATTAAACGACCAGATTTTGGGTTACCAAACAATTTTGTCAAGGCATCCTCATTGGCGTTGTCTGTAGTTCCAGATTTTGGGTCTTCAAGGAGAATCTCATTCAATGAACCCTGCATATAAATTAGTATAACTAATGTATGCATTATGGAAAATAAATATCAAATCACAAAAATTAAATGACTAATACTCACAAAAATATCAGATGTCGTTGGGTTTACAGGTTCACCATTCTTCTTGGTATGGGCTCTTCGAAAAGCATCGATTCTAGATATT
The DNA here is from genome assembly GCF_963169125.1 of Humulus lupulus. Lineage (NCBI taxonomy): Eukaryota > Viridiplantae > Streptophyta > Magnoliopsida > Rosales > Cannabaceae > Humulus > Humulus lupulus. Next base: position 255,696,051 of record NC_084793.1, read on the forward strand.
TTAACATCCTCATTTTCTTTTTTCTACACAATACAACAATAGAGATTATAAAATAGAGACTACAATAATGGAAGCAAAAATACAAACAGTATAAAACTTAATTTAATTATTACCATATCATCGATTGTTCGAGCATATCCTCTTCAACTTAAGGTGTGTGGAACGGCTTTCTTTCTTCTCTCTTGGTATTTGGCCCTTATATCCTATTTAATAAATAAGTAAAAGAGGCATAACAATATTTAATTTAACACCAACAGAGATAAAAGAGGCAGAAACATCACTTCTTACATCATATTTCTTACCAAATGTTCTTTACTAATTTTTTTGGCAACAAATGCTCTCCACTCTACATCACTTTTTATGCAATCCGGCTTTAAGGCTAGTCGTTCACTCTCATTTTTTGCGTTGATAATATCCTTTACAAGTCTAGATTTCCCAGATCTCCATAGTTCTGCCATCATTTCAAAGCACATCTTTTTTTGCCAATCATCATGTAAGTCATATTGTGCCTACAATAGAATATAGAATAATATATTATATGTTTAAGTGTAGAGCTGAATATATATAAAAAAATACAGTCATAAACTTGTAATTCTACTTGAATAAATGCCCAAAGAACATCTCTCATGAGTGGTGAAACTTTCCTCCAATCTGAAATAGTGTAAGGAACAACCTCTCGCACAAGAGCGCCCACAAAAGAAGAAAATTGCACTGAGTTAGTACCAATTGGTTGCCCTTTTTCATTCCAATTTATTATCCTTAAGTCATTGTTCCTCTTGGTAAGAATTGCCAATAGAGTTTTTCCCCTTGTCTTCTTGGCTAAGTTCATTACATTCGCATCTACATCTTGAGGTATTTCTTCAATCTCAGTTTGATTTGCCTCATCAGTTGTTTTTTGTAATCTAACAGACTTTCTAAGAGGTTGTTCAAGTTCTACCGCAGCCACTTCTTCACATTCTGCAGCAGCCCCTTCTTCACATTCTGCACCAACCCTTTCCTCATCAGCTATCTCTTCATGTTCCTCCCTTACTCCCTTTTCACAAACACTATCAACTACCTTATCTACTTCATAATTAAGAGATCTTCTAGTTTTTGAACTTCCAAGTGACATCTCCATGTCTTCCACATCATCATTTGGATCTGGCTCTGTATTATAGACCATACGACGAGTTGCTGCTCTAGTACTAAGAGCAGGTGGTGAGTTAATTACAACTCTAACAGGTGCAGAAAACCTACGAAGAGCATTTTTTTTCTTTAAAACAGGGCTTCCAAGCAACGTATCGTCCCAATCAGCTTGAGTCTTCAATGATGCTTTTTGCTTTTTGGCCACAAAATTGCATAAAGCACCTGGACGATGGTGTTTTTTTTGGAGATCTTCGTAATGTACTCATTTTTCAAGTTGAAATTGCTGCAATATAAAAAGAAAGATAACATAAGAATATAAATCAGAAATGCGGATCACCAAAGAGTAATAAACATACACCAAAACCATAAAACCAGAATTGTTTCATTCAAAGTAAAATAAAATCATAAAGTACACCATTGAGAGTAATAAAACCAGATTTGTTTCATTCAACAAAAGAGTAATAATACACCAAAATTACATACAAAAAGTGTTAGCAGATTTGTTTCATTCAAAGTACATAAGAAACAACAGAAAACTCAATTTTCTTCATTGGATTCAAGTCCAAAACACCCTCTATTTGAATCCTTTAAAGCTACCTTAACAAGCATATAGACAAACAACACACATGTTTTCTTCCTTATCTTGCCACAGCACACAAATTTCTCAGATCCTACTTCACTAAGACACACAAGTTCTCAACCTTCCATTATCACCGCAACACACAATAATAATCTCAGAACCTACTTCAATATGGATGAATATTTAACATATTCAAACTCCTCTAATATTTCAATAATATAAAACCAAGGTAAAAGGAATACCTCTTGCAAACAAAAATAAGAGTCTCCCGTAAAAAATTACTTGCACACCAAGTATCTTGCCTCTTCTTTTGAAGGCAGTCAACTAGAAAACATTCAACTAAAGAGAAAAAAAACTCAGCATTAAATAAAATAAATAGATAAAATTAAATAGGCAAGTACAATATATAGAAAAATTTGATTAGAATAACATCAGATAGAGAAATGAAATAGAGATGGAGTTAAATTTTCTTATTTGGCTAAAATGAAATTATAAAGACAAAGACAGTGATGTAAAACTTTTAATGACATGAAAAAGAATAAAATTTGAATTTATTTGAACATAAAACAAATTGGAAATGAATTGTTCCATACAAATTATACAAACAAATTGGATATGACAACTTGTGCAATGAGAAGGAGTGTTTCTCATGCAACAGCATGCGTGAAGCGAACTCCCAAACAATCTGAGGAACCATTTTGGTAAGAATACACTTGGCAAATCTATTACAGTGCCAGTGTGTAGTTAAACAATAGTAATAATGATAATGGTGATTTGAATGCTACATGATGCTTTGAAAATGAAATTAAGCAATGCCCAACTATGTCAACAAACAGATACCATGTATGAAGGCAATGAGAGAAAGCTTTCCGCTTAATGGGACCTACTTTCAGGTTAATGAGGTGAGGCTAGAACCACGCTAAACATATTCCTCTCTGATTGAGGCTTATGGTAATAGATGGCTAATATTGGCCACGTATTATCCATCCCATGCAGTTATTTGCGGATAATGATTCAAGTCTTCACCCAATTGATGTTCCAAGAAATTGGATATGGAATCTACAAAGGTGTATTGTGTACTTTGGAACCTCCATACCAAGCTTATTTAAAGGTAAATATAGTAAACGATAATGGTTTAGAAACTTTTATGGATAACAAGAGGAAAACTAATGGTGCTAACATAAATATATGTCACCAGGGTTGGCAACACAAGGCATTCAACAGTGCTTCTGGAGAGGTAAACCTTAATCTCTTTTCCTAATTGCATGACATCCTAGATATTTTAATTGATATTACATATTACTTTTCTGTTAGTCTATGAACAAACAAAATATAGAACCATTAGCTTCTATTTATTACTTGTATGCATATGGATAAGAGGAATCTAATTAACAACGCAAAGATTAACTTTACTTGAATTGAACTACACATTTACAATGGACAATGTCAAACTTTTTTTTCCCATGGCGATCGGAAAAGGAGAATTTCTTTAAGACCCACAAATCATATTGACAGAAAATTTCAGTTAGCTTTTAAAGTATTTGATATTTCAAATTTCATTATCCTCAAAATAACAAACTATAGAATGTTTTTTTAGCCCAGAAAATAATCTTAGTAGAGATTTTTTTTTCTAAATGAGAATTAAAGTTCTTAATCAGTGTGAATAATTCATAAAATTTAGTTTAGTTTAGAAAATTCATTAAAAAATTAATAAAAAATACACCAGTTAGAGTGTCTTTGACTGTTTGACAGTCCAAAATCACAATGACACTTACAAGACCTGATGAAATTTGTTCATAAATACATATATCAAAATTATAACAGCACATACATCACCCTTCCCCATTTTGCCTAAGGTATAAACCAACAGTCTCTAATAGCTAGACTTGTTATTTCTTCTTGTTGTTGTTTTGCTATATTGGTTAAGAAAAAAAGAATCATGGTACACGGCATACATTTTACTTTACTTAAAAAGCTTCTCACCTTGTCTGCAGGGTATGTTTGTGTGAGAGGATTTGACTGAAAAACATGAGCACCACGACCTCTATTAGCCAGACTTCACTTCCCAGCCAGCAAGGCGAAAAGAGCCAAAGATGCAAAAAATGTGTATTTTTGCCTCTACAATCACATAATAAGCAAAACAAATTTGAGAGATCTTTAGGTCATGAAGTTACCAAATCCTCTTAAGAAATTGAAACAAGGAAGTCCTACTTGAGAACTCTTTATAAATAATTCACACATTCAATTGAACTTCAAAATAAATATTAATTCTTTTTTTCTATAACGGAGTAAAAAAAAGAAAAAAATGGGCTTACTAAAAATAGAAATAACTAATCAAATCACATAAATGCTATAAACGTTTGTTGCATATTTATTCTTTTTTTTAAGGGGCTGCATATTTATTCTTATATGATAATTGTTATACAACATTTATTTGTGTTTTAACATGTGTCTTGTGTATCAGCCATCATTAGAGTCATTCTTGCTTTGTTTTTCATCCATGCTGCATTATTTAATTATTGAGATCTACATAAATTATTATAGTCATAAAATTTATTTTTTTTCCTCCCCTGCTCATGATAACAGAGTAGCAGAAGGGTAGTCTCAAAGAACTTCAATTCAATACTTAGCTATAACATCAAGAGCAGTAGAACATGCTCCTGCCAGTAGCAAAGTTAGTACAATAATGACCAAGCTCAAGCATTGTCTCGTTGATTAAGGGCATTAAAATACATTCAACATCTAAAAGATAAAAAATAAACACTCAAAAAATATGTTCAGCTGAAAAATGGCTTAGATATCATTAAATGAGTTCAAGTGCAACCCATAACAATAAAAATGTTGTGGCAGAGCCAAACTTGAAGTGAGGTGGCTGAGATTGACACGAAAACTATGTATGCCTTTTTTTTTAGTTTTGCTTGTGAGAAAAGAAGACAAATATGCTCTGCCTGTCACCATTGATTTCAAATCTTCTTTTAAAATCAATTTTGTAACGGATATATAAAGTTTCATAATTAACAAAACACATGATTTCTTTTAGTAGAGAATGTGCATGACAAAAAAAAAAAGAGAAAACAAATGTTACAATTCCTATATTTATTAACTTGATTGCTTGTAAAATGAAAGTAATACAACAAAGATCGTAAAATGCAACTATTGCTTCTATAATAGTACATTAAAGTGTGTAAAATTTTATATTAGATTCAAGATTTAAATTGGAACCATATACCACTACATTAGCATCCTTATTTGGTTTTTGTACAATAATCATTTATGTTTGAGATTTATATTTAAAAACAAAATTAAAGGCATAATTTTACTAAATTATAGGGGCATTTAATATTATTAAATTAAAGGCATAATTTTACTTTATATACATATGTGAGCTAGGAATATATTTATTTATTTATTTTTGCCATTTCCTTTTGTTACATTGTCTTGAGAGCTTAAAAGATGTCAATCTCAATTTTTCAAAGAATTTGATTCATATGCCAGATTATCTCAAGCTAATTTGAAGAGTCTATTTCTTAAAGGCTGTGAGAGTTTGGAAGAAGCTCCTTCACTCAAATTTCAACAAATTCTTGCTCACAAGTGTTTTACAAAAGAAAATATAGTAGCAGAAACAAATTACAATATCAATTATAATGATATAGATTATTGGAGACCAGAGGAGACTGATCATAAACCATCGTGGTGGGAATCTTATGAACACATAGACTACTTTCTTAATCTCGGTGGCTGCTCTACTCTTAAAGTTCTCTCAGAGATGTCTGGGAACATTAAATACATTTTTTATCTTCCACTGCCATAGAAGAGCTGCACTCTTCAATTTGGTCTCTTGTTCATCTTTCTAGTTTGGATCTTAGCAAGAAATTGTTAGCAAGAAATCTCATCTCATGCAAGAAATTGTTGTCCTCTAGATTATTAGCCTAGAAATATATAGCTCACCCTCTAAAACTATCTTGAATGCTTCATTAAACCAAAGGGCTCATGCATCATATTCTATCTATCCAAGCTCATAATGTATATACAGTTTCTTTGCATCATTTTATCATACACTTGTGGGGCATTGACCATTAGTTCAAGAGTAACATAGACCACAGTTACCTTACACTACCTTGAACCTCAATACAAACAAACATTCCAAAAACTAACCCATAACTTTTTCAAAGAAGAAAAAGACAATAGATATAAGGCAAGCAAACCTACCTCTTGAACCAGAGCAGAGGAGACCGACGACAGATTAGCGACGACGTGCAGCTTCAACAGTCGTTCGGGTGCCTTGGGTTCAATATCACTGTATTGTTAAAAAATAAGAAATTCGGGTAAGAAGAAACAACACTTATATCATGATCAAGTATTAATAAAATAAAGCTACACAATATCATATGCAATATTTAATATTAAAACTAAAGGCACTTCATAAGGAAAACTTAATTATAAAATCTGAAATGCAATACTCATGAAGACCAAATAATTTTCCTTCTCTCCAAAATTAGTTCTCTTCCCTGCAGCAGCCAAGATTGGAAAAATAACAAGTTAATCATTAATCTGAAGCTCTATGGTCTAATATATATACCTATATTATCAAATGTATAAGGAAGAAAATGCATTTATATATATATATATGTATATATTGTCAAAGGTTTCCCATACATATCCCCTAAAAAACTCTACTGTACGCAGTCTCCATATCTTGCTCTTTACCCCCACTTTTCCTAAAACAGATCTTAAAAACTAGTGTGAACACATAAAAAAATACATATATAGATAAAGGAATGAGATTCCAGCAATACCAACACCAAATGAATCCAAACAAGGCCAAGTGAATGAAAACTCGTTATTCATACTATAAATACATATATAGATAAAGGAAAAAAAGATTTACCATCTCGATCAAAGAAGAATACTTGCTTGACTCCACGATTAGGTACATAACTCTCAAAATTCTCTATTCCCTTTTCCTGAAAACCCCAAAATTTCATTTCATTCAATCGAACTGCTTCAGAAAACGATTAAACAATTTCTCAATCAAGATGAAATATGTGTATGCTAATTTATATAATGCAAAAAATGCAAAAAGATGCAAATGTCCCACCTTTATTTTTCTGAGCGAAAAAATGCAAAAGATGAGTTGAGAGAGAGATTGAGATATATATATATATATGTGTGATTCAGCTGAAGAAGAAGAAAAGAACTTTACGGGAGGAGAAGAAATTGTGACCTTCCTGATCTTAGTTGTACCGAAGCTTAATTGTCCTCCTCCTGGGCAGATGTGGTCAAGAAATGAAGAGAGAGAGAGAGAGGGTAAACCTTTGACAATGGAACGAGAGAGAGAGAGAGATGTACAGAGAAACGAAGAGAAAGAGAGGGGAATCGGGGACCGTGTGTGGGTTTTTTTCTTTTTTTTTTTCAATTGGGACCGTGTAAAATTTTTGGGGGGCTGGGGAAAAATTAGGCGCCAAAATATTAAGTCCCCCTATACATTTATTTACCTATTATAATACTTTTTTAAAAGTGTAAAATTTTTGTGTTATAGAAATGGGATTTTGTTGTAGTGTGTGTCACATTTTCTTTGATAAAATGATACTTAATTTCAACATGTTTTGTCCTATCGTGTAATACTGGGTTTTTGCATAAGTGTATACAACCCTGGCTGTCTGAGTAGATTATAGGTTTTTCCCTAAGTAGCTATAGCTCTTCCATTAGGCTTTTGATCTAGATTGCTTCCTTAATAGCTTCTGTAACTGCTACATATTCTGATTCAGTAGTGGATAGGGCAACTACAGGTTGTAGCTGAACCCTCCAACTTACACAATTACCTCCTATTAAGAAAAAATAGGCAGAGGTGGATTTTCTACTATCTCTGTCTCCAGCATAATCAATATTACTATATCATTTTATTAAGTTGTTGTTTGCCCTCTTAGTTAACTTAAGACCAATATGAGTAGAGCCTTTTAAGTATCTGAAAATCCATTTCCTTGCATTCCAGGGTTAGCAATATATTTACTTAGTATACTTATAACATAAGCAAGGTTAGATCTAGTGCATACCATTAGGTACATTATGGATCCAACAACATTAGAGTAGGGAACATTCTGCACATCTTCTATTTCTGCCTGACTTTTGGGACATTGTTCTTTACTTAGTTGATATTGGTTGGTCATAGGTTGCTTAGTGGTCTTAGCTTCCTTCATTGAGAATTTTTCAATATTCCTTTCAATATAATCTTCCTGAGATAGTGTAAGTGTTCTTTTGTCTCTGTTTTATTTGATGCCGATACCTAGAATCAGAAAACTCAGTGGGTTCGGATAATGGAATATCCTCAAACTCTTCTTGATTGTCTCCTACAACTTGGGGAGCTTCTTCCTCCAGCCTTGTTGAATCTTGGTGTCACCTTTGAGTTGAACTTTCCAGCCAAAGAACCTGGCTCGGATACCATTATAGGTTTTATTACCCTTTTAACCCAACACCAACTCAATAAAACACATTAGACACCACAAGGTCAAACTTGACCTTTTATTCAAAAAAAATATGGCTAATATTGAGACACAAGTACTATATATTGCATTTATATTAATATCAAACCCTAAATTGCTTTGCCTTTTTCTGATAAGATTCAAGCTTCTATTACACACAAGAACATAGAACAACGAAGCTTAGGGTACATACACAAACCAAGAACCATTTCAATCATAGAAGAAGGGAGAAAAGTAGAGAAGAAAGACATACAAATTTATCGAGGTTCACCACCAATTTGGGGCTACGTCATCGTTGAGCTTGCCTCAGAGGAAAGCTGAGTCGTTCCACTATAAAGAAGATGCTGGAAAAATTATATTTTATATATAATAAATAGCCAATTTAGGCTAATGTGTGAATGGAAAATTGATGCCTTAAATGTGGTCCGTTGATAGCTGCTAATAAATGCAGATTTGGTCAAGAATGTAATCACCGTAATAATGGTAAATATTCTGATTGATATCAGAAATTATGGTAAAGATTGTGATTGATCAATATCACTAATTTTGTGGGATTTTTGGCATTAATTCCCTTGTGTCCACACTTGGTATTCCACCCCATATGAAGCCTATAAAAGGAGGCTTCACCTTTCATTCTAGACACACCAACAAAAAGAGTCACTCACTAAAAAGCTCTCTTGTCTTCTTCTTCTTTGTTTTTCGTAAGTCTTAAGGTGATAGAGTGAATGTATTAATCCGAGTTCGCTGGAGTAGTGAAAGTGGTGTATTCCTCTACTCGTTAGTTGTTGTATCTTGGGAAGTGGTTGCTCACGTATCCTCTAACACCAATCAGGTAGAGGGGGCAAATCTGCTTTAAGGAAAGCGTGTTTTACGTGCCTCAGCTTTCTTTTCACTTATCAGTTTTATAATTTATTATTTTGTATTTATTTTTTCTGTTCTTCAATTAATAATATATTATTATGTTTGTTAATTTTCTCCATTCTCTTTATTTAAATTTCTAACAATCTTAAAGCAGACTTTAACTCATTTGGAGAAGACGAACATATTGAAGGGCGAAAAATATTTCAGATTTTTTTTGTTTTGCCATTCAATCAATGTTGATTAGATTTCTTTATATATGTTTTCACTGTCTTTTTACACTGCCAATTTTGTTTATGTATGTATATCTTGTCTACTATATATTTGCATCGTTTTCTGGCAAGGTTAATTATTTTAATTTTGATATTTACAATACATTGTATATATTCAGTTTATTTGCCACATTTATTAATCTTGCATATTTTGATTAACATGTACAGTATATATACATAATATATGTATTTTATTCACTTATTTCATTATTTTATGCATGTTAATTAATAATATATATGGAACCATGTATACTTAGTATGTTTAGTATTTGATTTTTTATATTGGTATGCATAAGTGTATTTATATTTTTTTTGTCCTTTATATATGCATAGTGGTATGTACTCATTTTTTTTATACAGATATATTTCTTGGGATACATATATATACCTTATATATACACATAAAATTATATATATATAATAAATATATATTTCTTGGTATACATATATATATACCTTATATAGATATACAATCATATATATATGTATATAATTGAATTTTTTTTAATGCATGTTATTGCTATCATTACCATCATATATGAGTTATTGATTTATTTTGTCTTACAAAATATAAATTTTAGTTAATAAACACGTTAATTTATTTATTCTATTGCCATTCTGCATTAAACTAATTCTGTTACGAGAATTATGATACAAATATTGATAAATTTGAAATTCTATAAGCCATTCTACTATATTATACACATATGCATGAAATTCTATATGTACAGTTACATATATATGTTCGCTGCCTTAAACTGCAATATCCATGTATTTATATTTGTTTATATATTAAATATAGTATGCATGCTATATTTACATATTATGTTTAATGGATATGTAGTTTCCATATGCAAATTTATATTGTTTTACGATATAAATTTATATGTACTTATTTCTCCAAGTATTATGTAACCAATCAGATATGGCTGAAAATATGGATGTCATTGCTACTGGAAGCATTGAAGGATCTCCCCAAACTCCAGCTTCAACTACCAAGGACCAATCTAAGGGTCAGGCTGTGCAAGTTTCGGTACCATTGGTACCAACGGTCTCAACGGTTCCTGTGAACCATAATGAGAAACCGGATAAGTTCACTGGGGTGAACTTCAAAACGTGGCAGCAGAAAATGCTTTTCTATCTGACAACATTGAATCTTGCGAGATTCTTAAAAGAGGATCCTCCCTTTATTGGAGAGGATGAGATAGATGTGCAAACTCAGCAAGCAATTGACGCTTGGAAGCATGCTGAATTCCTGTGTAGGAATTATCTTCTGAATGGCTTATCTGACACTCTGTATGGTGTGTACAGTGTGAAGAAAACAGCCAAAGAATTGTGGAACTCTTTGGACCACAAATATAAGGCTGAAGATGCTGGCGCCAAGAAATTCTTGGTTGGTCAATTCTTGAACTTCAAGATGGTAGACTCCAAGAATGTGATAAGCCAAGTGCAAGAGCTTCAATTGATCATCCATGGGATCCATGCTGAAGGAATGGTTTTGAGTGAATCATTCCAAGTAGCTGCAATTATTGAGAAGCTACCCCCTGCATGGAAAGACTTCAAGAACTATTTGAAGCACAAGCGAAAGGAAATGAGTGTTGAAGATCTCATTCTCAGACTTCGCGTTGAAGAGGATAACCAAGGTAATGAGAAGCGAACCTTGAATCCTAATGCTGCCAAGGCAAAATTGATGGAGCATGATAGAGGCTCAAAGGGGAAGAATCCTAAGCACAAGCAAAGGCCCAAGTTGGGACCGAAAGGTGGAATTGCAAAGAAGCCAAAGTTGCAAGGGAAGTGCTTTAACTGTGGCAAGATGGGACATAAATCATCTGAGTGCAAATTGCGCAAGAAGAAAGGCAATGAGACCTATATGGTGGGCGCGATATCCCAAGAGGTCGCTGAATTAGACTTATGTGCCGTGGTCTCTGAAGTCAACCTGGTGGATGCGAATTCAAAGGAATGGTGGCTCGACACTGGAGCTATCGTCATATATGTGCAAACAAGTCAACATTCTCTGATCTGACTACACTGTAAAATGGAGAGAAGCTCTACATGGGCAACTCGGCAACCTTTGAGATAAAAGGGGAAGGAACTGTGTTCTTGAAGATGACGTCTGGAAAGAATGTCAAGCTGCAAAATGTACTGTATGTGCCTGACATTCGTAGGAATCTGATATCTGGAACTCTGCTGAGTGTACATGGGTTCAAGATGGTGTTTGAATCTCATAAAATTGTACTCACTGAAGCGGGTGTTCCTATTGGGAAGGGTTATGTAAAAGAGGGCATGTGGAAGATGAATGTAATGGCTGTTAAGCCAAATGCTGTTATTGATAATAATAAAGCTAGTACTTCTTCTGTTTACCTTCTTGAGTCTTCAAATTTATGGCATGGTAGACTAGGTCATGTTAATTATAATTCTTTGCGTAGATTAATTAACTTGCATTACATACCCACGTTCAATATTGATTCAAAACATAAGTGCGAAACTTGTGTAGAAGCGAAATTAACCAGGTCATCGTTCAAAACAGTTGAAAGAGACACTGAACCCCTTGATTTAATTCACAGTGATATTTGTGATTTAAAATTTGTTCAAACAAGAGGTGGTAACAAATACTTTATTACTTTTATTGATGATAGTACAAAGTATTGTTATGTGTACTTGCTAAAAAGCAAAGATGAGGCTATAGAGAAATTTACTCTCTATAAGCAAGAGGTTGAAAATCAACTTAATAAGAAAATTAAGATGATAAGAAGTGATCGTGGTGGTGAATATGTAGAACCATTTAGTGAACTTTGTGCACAAAATGGAATCATTCACGAGGTAACACCACCTTATTCTCTTGAATCCAATGGAGTGGCAGAACGGAAAAATCACACTTTAAAAGAGATGATGAATGCCATGTTATTAAGTTCTGGATTACCACAGAACATGTGGGGTGAAGCTATTTTGTCAGCTAATTATCTTTTAAATAAGATTCCCCGGAAAAAAGATCAAAAGACACCATATGAATTATGGAAAGGTAGACAACCTTCATACAAATACTTAAAAGTGTGGGGATGTATGGCTAAGATGATTGCACCATTGCCAAAAAGAATGAAAATAGGTCCAAAAACAGTAGATTGTATTTTCATTGGTTATGCACAAAATAGCAATGCATATCGATTTCTTGTACATGAGTCTAAAAACCCGGACATTCACAAGAATACGATAATGGAATCAAAGAATGCATCATTCTTTGAACATGTATTTCCTTGCAAAGATAATGGGGTTGGACCAAGCTCTTCTAAGTGAACATCTGAAACGATGGATGATCGAGAACAAGAAGAGGAAACTGATGAAGTCCAAGTAGAGCCAAGGCGAAGCAAAAGGGCAAGGATAGAAAATTCTTTTGGACCAGATTTTCTAATTTATATGATAGAGGTAGAACCTCGAACATATAAAGAAGCTGTGAGCTCTATTGAAGGTCCTTTTTGGAAGGAAGCCATAAGGAGTGAAATTGATTCCATCCTGCAAAATCATACTTGGGAACTAGTTGACCTTCCTCCTGGATGTAAACCTTTAGGTTCCAAGTGGATTTTCAAAAGGAAAATGAAAACAAATGGAACAATTAATAAGTACAAGGCCCGATTGGTAATAAAAGGTTACAAACAACAAGAAGGCTATGACTACTTTGATACTTATTCTCCGGTGACGAGAATAAATTCTATCAGGATGATTTTGGCAATTGATGCATTGCGAAATCTAGAAGTTCATCAAATGGATGTAAAAGCTGCCTTTCTAAATGGAGATCTTGATGAAGAAATATACATGGAACAACCCGAGGGTTTTGTTGTTCCAGGGAAAGAAAGGAAAGTTTGCAAACTTATTAAGTCACTGTATGGACTTAAGCAAGCACCAAAGCAATGGAACGAAAAATTTGATAGTGTCATGATGACAAATGGATTTAAAATCAATGAGTGTGACAAATGTGTGTATATCAAAACCACAAATGAGGGATACATCATTCTATGTTTGTATGTAGATAACATACTCATTGTTGGAAGAAACCAACGAATGGTTAAATCTACCAAGACAATGTTAAACTCAAGGTTTGACATGAAGGATATGGGACTGGCTGATGTAATTTTAGGGATAAAAATTATAAGGACGCCAGATGGACTCAGTTTGAGTCAGTCACACTATGTGGACAAGATACTTGACAAATTCGGTAAGGATGATTCTGGAATTTCCAGAACACCAATTGATACAAGTCAGCATCTATCCAAGAATAATGGTGAAAGTGTGTCCCAAGTAGAATATGCTAGAGTAATAGGAAGTCTAATGTACTTGATGAGTTGTACTAGACCAGACATTTCCTATACTATAAGTACTTTGAGTCGATTCACGAGTAATCCAGGTGTTGAACACTGGAAAGCAATTGCAAGGGTACTTAGGTACTTAAGGTATACTCGTGACTATGGGCTAAACTACACCAGAGATCCAGCTGTGCTTGAAGGATACACTGATGCAAGTTGGATATCTGATATTCATAACTCAAAAGGTACTAGTGGATATGTCTTCACTCTAGGTGATGCAGCGGTTTCATGGAAATCTTCGAAACAAACTGTAATCACTAGATCTACAATGGAATCTGAGTTTGTTGCTCTGGATAAATGTAGTGAAGAGGCAGAATGGCTACGTAATTTCCTAGAGGATATTCCAGACTGGCCTAAACCTGTGCCTGCAATATGTATATATTGTGATAATCAAGCAACAATTGGCAGAGCAAAGAATGTTCTATATAACGGTAAGTCAAGACATATACGTCGACGACATAATACCATTAGACAATTGATCTCAATTGGAGTTATCTCAATTGACTATGTGAAGTCAAAAGATAATATTGCGGATCCGCTAACCAAAGGGTTAAATAGAGATCAAGTTGAAAAGACATCAGAAGGAATGAGACTTAGGCCCAGAAGAAATAAGGTAGATATAAAGGAAAACCCAACCTAGTTGACTGGAGATCCCAAGATCTAGGTTCAATGGGACATAACCCTACCCATTCTGTTGATGAAACAGTGATTCCCGTTGTGGAAAAAAGGATAAGCATTAAGCTTTTAATGACCCTTATGCGTCGGAAGTCCGAATGGGGCAATGCGGGATTGTTCTTAATTAAGAGGTCACCTATGTGAGAGAGAAGTGGGGCCGCTTCAAAGGAGAATTGTGGGGGCTAAATTCTCTAAAACCTCTCGCAGAACCAGGCGGATGTTCATGGCAAAAATGAACATAGTCATGAGAACCGATATGATGCCAGGAAGATATCTGTGTGAGATATATCATCATTTACATCAACATCAGACAGTTCAAAGACATCGCGTCCACTGATCAGCTAGTAAGGTAAATATATTTTCACAAGGGAAGGTTCAAAGGTTAACACCCACCTATCCTTTGCAGGTATCTACCTTAGAATTCTATCACTGTGTTGAGTCGAGTCGAGTCTTGTCAATTCATTGTGAGTCTTTTCTCTGTGTATTCCTTATCGTTGATCAATTTCATTCATGTGGGGGATTGTTGGAAAAATTATATTTTATATATAATAAATAGCCAATTTAGGCTAATGAGTGAATGGAAAATTGATGCCTTAAATGTGGTCCATTGATAGCTGCTAATAAATGCAGATTTGGTCAAGAATGTAATCACCGTAATAATGGTAAATATTCTGATTGATATCAGAAATTATGGTAAAGATTGTGATTGATCAATATCACTAATTTTGTGGGATTTTTGGCATTAATTCCCTTGTGTCCACACTTGGTATTCCACCCCATATGAAGCCTATAAAAGGAGGCTTCACCTTTCATTCTAGACACACCAACAAAAAGAGTCACTCACTAAAAAGCTCTCTTGTCTTCTTCTTCTTTGTTTTTCGTAAGTCTTAAGGTGATAGAGTGAAGGTATTAATCCGAGTTCGCTGGAGTAGTGAAAGTGGTGTATTCCTCTACTCGTTAGTCGTTGTATCCTAGGAAGTGATTGCTCACGTATCCTCTAACACCAATCAGGTAGATGGGGCAAATCTGCTTTAAGGAAAGCGTGTTTTACGTGCCTCGGCTTTCTTTTCACTTATCAGTTTTATAATTTATTATTTTGTATTTATTTTTTCTGTTCTTCAATTAATAATATATTATTATGTTTGTTAATTTTCTCTATTCTCTTTATTTAAATTTCTAACAGAAGAATCATATACAACAATGGAGGAATCCAAGTCACAGCTTAACTGGTAATCCTCGTCACTTTACAAATTTCCTTTTGGGTTCTCTCTGTTTTTTTTTCTTTTCTGTATATAGTTTCTCTCTCTAATACATTCTCTGGTTTTTCTTCTCTCTTTCTGGGATCTAAACCACACGATGGGAGCTCTGGGACTTTTCTTAATCAGTTTGGCTTTCACGAGTGGAGAGGGTCTGATATTTATAGGCGAGGTTGTAAAGATTTTGATTCTTGGTAGTTAGGAGTAGTGAAATAAATTGTTGAGTTGTATAACTGTTTTCTGTTTTTGAGTAACAGTCAATAGCTTATGAGTGGATTTATACAACACGCAGCTCGACCAAAACTCAATGATCATAGCACTTTGATTCTAAAAGTTTTACACAAATACTATTAACTCATGAACGTATTATTCATTAACATCCAAACCACACTAAATTTTTTCAATCTTTTTACTATTCTATTATTGTTTTTGCTCTCCTCTGTCATTAACTAAAAGCATGGTCAATTACCTTGTTAAGGCACAAAGGCACCACTTTGCCTCCCTATGCAATAGTTCATTGCAAGCCTATGGGTAGCCTCACACTAGGTGGCATAGACTTGACCTCAAGAGGCCCAAATGATCCAATTACTAAAAGCAATTCAAATTTAACTATAAAAGAATACCAACTTACCTCATTATAATTTCAAGTTAAACGTTGAGAATTACACTCTCTCTAAAAACAGTCAATTCTCACCAAGAACATTCTTCATGCTCTCATTATATCTCCACATAAGATAATCAAGCAAGTACATTGTAGAAGCTCTTCCAGTTTTCTAACGATTACTCACCATTAGTTAAATTTCCCAATGAAAATGGTCATAAAAATACATTGAAAAAGTATTTCTAATCAACTAATATGCAATAAAAGAAAATTATTTTCCAGTAAATAAATAATAATAATTTTTCAAAAATAATAATAATAAGGAAAATAACAAAGTTTTATTTGAAAAAAGTTGTTAATTTAACTATTATATTTGTTCAGGGACACAGCAATGTAATTCAATAATAATTTAGGGTCATAAGTCATGATACTTGAAGAGTTTAGAAAAAAATACGTGTCAATTTTTTTTTAGTGAACTAGAAGATGATACTATTTGGTAGTGATAATAATTTGATGATAATTTTTAGCCACGTTAAAAATTTATTCTTTACAATATTATTCGTGTTCGTGAGTATAGACCTCAGGTTGGCTTGTCTATTTTAATATCATTAATTTATTATTTTGCACGTACGATTATTTGATTTATTAAAAAAGGAAAACAGAAGAGAAATTGTGACATGTTGTCTAAACTGGTGGAAATATTGGGTGCCCACCAACCACTCTTAATAACATATTGCTATAAAGGCTTTGGAAAAGACTATATAGAAACACCACATCGTTTTTATTTTATTTCCCTTTGTATTTAGTGTTTTTCCTCCTAAATTACACAGTTTAGTTTGGATAAGGTTGGTCAAAGAAAGATATTTTAATATATTATTTTTCAAATGTCTGGCAACTTGGCCTATAAAAAATTGTCACCATCCATTATATATCACGCTTGTTAATAAAGGGTGTTGAAGATTTGAATTTTAATGTTTATGTAATTGATAAAAGAAGTCAAAATTGACAACAAATTTGACCCATATTTTCATTACCTTCAATTACTCAATTTTTTAAAAGCATTATAATTTAGTTTTAGTGCTCAACTTTGGTGATTTGTAAAGACACTTCTCTCACGTTGCATTATAGTTTATATACTGGACAATTATAGTCAGCTGACGGCTAATTCAGCCACCGTACCAACAACTGTAATGATTACTTTAACAATAACAATTATTGTTATTAATTATTAAACACGTGATATTGTCCTTAACACTACGTTGGAAGAAAGAAAAAAAATTAGAAGGAAAAGAAATTAGGACGAGAGTTCGGGTGATAATTTGGGTTACGATACGATAACACGACATGATATGATACAAAAATAAATAAGTTTAGGTGAGATGTTAATAATTGTGTTCGTATTCTTGTTTGAGTTTTTGACACGTTTAATAATCGTGTCGTATTCGTATTAACCTTAATCGTATCGTGTCATAATCGTGTTGACCCGTTTAATAATCGTGTCACACACGATAACACGAATAATTTTCATAAGTTTTATGATTTTTTTCATATAGTTATGATTGATCGTGTTATAATTGTGTTGTCGTGTCGTGTTATGTTGATCTGTTTAATAATTGTGTCGTGTTCGTATTTTTGACACGTTTAATAATCGTATCGTGTTCTTATTTACCTTAATTATGTCGTATTATAATTATGTCGATAGGAATCTAATACGTTTACACGAATTGACAATCCATGAAGAGAGATAGGAATGAAAATATAAGAAATTGATTTATTAGAAAATTATTATATTATCTTTAAATTATAAACTTCTACTATAAAAGAAAGAAAATTGATTTATTGTGTAAAATTATTATATTATCTTTAAATTATTAATATAATTTATTTTTTATATAAATAATATAGTAATTTCAAACTTGTGTATTTTTGTAAAAAAAATCTCTATATTTTTTTGAGAAATTTACATGTCGTATCATTTTATTTATTTTAATTTTTCATAATCACGTGACTTTTTTTATTTATAATTTTATTGTTTTTATACTGTATTTGAACTTTATTCTACCCGTTTTGCTTCTTCAACTATAGCTATATAAAGAACCATAAAAGAAAACAAATTATAGCTTTTTGTCTTATGTGAGATCTCTCTCGTGTGTTAATTCAAGTAACTTTTTTAAAATATATTATTTAGGATATTTTGTAACTTTTAAATACAACATAAGAAGATAAGCTAATTCACTAAGTTTGTTGGTTGCTTTAAATTTATGATATACCAAAAAATTTAGTCATTTATCAAAGCCAATCAATTTGTATCTTAAATGATTTTAAAAGCAACGAAAATGTAGTTTTTAAAAGTAATTATGTGGTATACTAAATAATATCATTTTTTATAAGATATTTATAGTAATTTGGAATTATATGAGTAATTTTTTATATTATATGATAGCTAATTAGTTTATAAAATAGACTTGAAGTTAAAGTATACATATCTAAAATAATAAGACATGTAAATTATATAAGTGACTAAAAAAGTATATTAAAAGTTCTCATTTAAAAGTTATCATGTAGTATACTAAATTAATTTTTAATAATAAACTATATGGTAACTTATTATAATATATGACAATTAATTAGTTTCTGAAATAAGCTTGAGGTTACCAAAATGTATATAAAATAATAAGATACCATAATGTAACCTAAAATTAACTAATTAAGATGTCTACAAATAAGCTTTCACTACAAGAAATGGGGTTTTTGCTGCAGCGCATAGGAATTGCACCGGCAAAAGCCCCAAATTTTTATTATTGTTAGGACTTTTACCAGCGTGGTTGGTGGAATGCGCCGGCAAAAGTGTGATGTTTTAAATGTGGTAGGTGAAGACTTTTGCCAGCGCGTTTAGTAGTGCCGGAAAAAGTCCACTTAAACAAAACAACACCGTATTTGGCTAGGGTTCGCTAAGGACTTTTGCCGGCGCAGAAAAAGACTTTTTTCGGCGCCGCGAAACGCGCAGGCAAAAGTCTATGCGATATACTTACACCGTATCCCCCTTTCTTCCCCATTTTTATTCTATCAATTTCTCTAACTCTCTCTCTCTCTCTCACTCTCTACTCTTCTTCCCAACCCCAGCACCCGCACCACCACTCCCACCATTGGGTCCCTACCATCGACGCCCCCACCACCATCAGTGCCACCCCACCCACAAGTGGCCATCCTACCACCGAGCCCCGTCCCTCTCTCTCATCACCTCCAAGTTGTCGCCTTCTCGCCGCCGCTACCACCATCGCACCTCCGAGCTCCGAGCCGCTCATCCCTCCAAGGCGCTGCCTCTCTCTGAGTTTTTCATTTTTTTTGTTTTTGTTTTTTTTTAATTTTTACTAACATTAATTTTCACTAACATTAGTTTTTTTTATTATTTTTTTAACATTAATTTTCACTAGCGGAGCCTTTGCCCCGAGACCCCACTTTAATATTTTTTTGTTATTTATTTTGTGTGTTAATTCATATATATATATATATATATATATTTCAGGTTTGTAATTTTTGTTAACAAACTTATTTTTGTAATAAAAAAAATAGATTTAAATTTGTAATATTATGTATTTTTTCAATTAATGGTTTATGTGTTTATTTAAAAGAAATATATTATATTATTATGTTGTATTGTATTTTTGAATGATAGTTGATTATTTTACATTAAATATTATTTGTTTATAAATATTTTTTAAATAAATTATTTTGGTGTTATTGAAAAAAAATGGTGTATGCTATAAATCTTGCTTTATGTTGTGCATACTATGAGAATACTGTATATTTTTTTTTGTAGTTTGCATGTTTTATAAAATTTTGGGATAGTTTAAAATATAAGCGTTATAATTCCCAAATTTATTTAGAAATAGGAAAATTATCATTACTTAGGAAAATTAACATTAATTAATTGTAAATTTTAATGTTTATTTTAAGTAAAGTTGAAAAAATAATTTTGGTTATATATGTTTTATTTGTTCAAAAAATATGTTTATGCAAGTTTTTAGTTTTTTTGGGTAGTCTAGCTTTTAAATGTTGCGCTGCCAAAATTTAAAAAAAAACTAACATAATTCTTTTAGTATGAAAAGATTATTAAGAAAAGATATAAGCTTGAATAATTTTTTTTAATAAAAAATATTGTGGAAAATAGATAAAGAAATAACAATTAAATAATAAAGTTATTAAAGTTTTTACCTAATAATAATAGATAATCAATTTAAGTGCGACTGATTTACTTAATAAAAATTTCATATAAATTTAATATTGTAGTAACTGAATGTTCGGGCAATTGCCACCTAACGTGGACGTCATTATGCAGCAAAATCAACACCTAAAGAAGCATATGACTAAACTTAAGAGTCATCAACGACGTTCAAATTTGTTGCTAAGTGCTTTGTTGAAGCAAGTTGGTGTATTGTCTCCTGGTTTTACTGTTGACTTCCCAGAAGAGGACCATGAAGATGCTGATTATGAGGGCGATGATGCAGCTGACGGGGGTGGGGATGCTAATGGAGGCGGGGATGATGAGGACAGTACACACTTGTAATTTACTAAACTACTTTTATATTTTCATGCGTTAGTGGAGACAATTAACATTAATAGTTCTAATTTAATTTTTATTTTATTTTTAATTAAATTAAATAATATTACTAAATAAACTAAAATTAAATAATTAATATTAATATATATTCAAATTAAATTAGTATATATAATTTTGTTGTAATAATTTATAAATAAAAAAATATTTTTACCGGCGCAAAATTGCGTCGACAAAAATCATTGTCGCCAAAATAAATTTCTTTTTATCGACGCAATTTCATGCCACTAAAAGTCTGGCTTTAGTGGCGTAGAATCGTGTCGCCAAAGGTCTTAACCTTTATTGGCGCTATTTTACGCCACTAGCAAGCCTAACTTTATACTTTTACCAGTGCAAAAAATGCGCCGCCAAAAGTGTTTTTCACAATTCTATGGAAAAAAATTTCATCGGAGCGTCTATATTTTTGCCGGCGCATTTTTGCATCGATAAAAGTGACTTTTGCTAGCGTAGTCTGTTTTGCGCTGGCAAAAGTCTTATTATCGACGAACTTTGACCGTCACCTTTTCTCGATGCAAAAACTTGTCGCCAAAGGCCATCTAACTTTTGTCGACGCAAATCATGACTTTTGCCGGTGCAAAAACGCGCCGCCAGAAGTCACATTTTTTGTAGTGTTTGGAGGTAACCAAAAGATATCAAAATAATATAATCTAAAAGTAAACTTTTTTGTTTATAACAAGTAACCAATCAGTATCTTATCGGTATCGCAAGCAACCAAAATGTAACATTTTACAAATCATGTTTTAAAGGTAACTAATTGGTATCTTAAAATAACAAATTTTCTACAAATGGACTTTGGAGGTAACTAAAATGTATCTGAAATTATATGATCTAAAAATTGAGCTTTTTTTTTTTATGTAAAGGCAACCAATTGGTCTCTTATCAGTATCGTAAGCAACTAAAATGTTTCTTTTTAAAACCCCAAAAAAACAAAACATCTGGGAAGGAAGATTTTCTCTATTTTTCCAATTTCAGGTATGTATATGTTTTGATTATGGTATATTGTGCTGATGTGGCACATTATATATGTAAATAAAATTTCTTAAGATATTTTTATAATTAATTTATATTATATGTATGTATATAAAAAAATCTCTTTTTTCTTTATAACTTGGAGAGTGATAATTTTTGTGGGCCCTACTCAATATTTTTCTCTCTATTTTTTTTTTCCACTTTTATTTCTTATCAAACACCAAAATTTTCTCTTTTCTCTTTTATACTTTTCTTTCATCTCCCTTTTCTTCCATCTCCATTTTCTTCTCTACCAAACATAGTGTTCAAGAAAATAATTTATCACAAAACACATGCAATTTTTTATTTTTATTTTCTGCCAATTGAGAAATTTCATTCAACTAAAACAAGGCAACAACATAGGGAGAAACTCCCCAAAATGCACCACATCATTGGTCTTATACCAACTCAACCATTTAGTGATGGTGTCTGCTTTACAAAAGAAAAATAACTTGTTACATAAAATAACTAATTTTTAAAATCATTTTATACTCGAAGAAAATATCCAATTAATTTGATTTCTTTCTAAGAAATTAATATTTTGAGATCATTTTTAAAAAAAAATCATATATCCAAATTTCACTTCGTGCGATACTTCATTGAGTCATTCGTTTAAGCTTAAAAGAGATAAAAATAGAAAAGATATGGGAAATCACTGGGGAATGCCATCCTCTCCCTGCTTCTTCGCACCTCATACATTGCCTTCATCCGTTTTCTCTCATTTTTTGAAAAAAAATGTGGGATGAAATGATAATTAAATATATTAATATAAATGATATTTGCGGCAAAACCCCTTATTCTTTTGTGGATGTGACACCTATACCCACAATAAAAAAAATTGACAACAAAACACCATTTCATCATGGTTTGTTGCAGTCATACCCTTTTGGCATTAAATGCAAGCTCGAGTCATTCAGTGCTAACTAGGACACACATGACAACATTTTATTGGGCCACATGTAAAATAATTAATTAAAAACTATTTTAATATTAAGTCTAATTAATTAAAAAATCAAAAAATGAAACAAATAATTTAACTAAATATAGAATTAAAAAAATGGATTTATTCTTGTTAATTATTCTTTGATCATATTGAAAAAATAAAAATATTATTCCAAATTCATAACCCAAATCAAAACTTACAAACTTTCTCATTTAAACCACCTAAAAAGAAAAAAAAATCAAAATAAGAAACAAATACGGAGATAGGAAATTGCTTAGGCATTCCTATGACTAGCAAAGAGCTTGACCTGTACATGTCCTTGATGACAAAGAAGGAAGACCTCCATAGACTGTGATGAGCTTAAGGGGTGCCTCATCCCTTCGAGCATGCCTGAAACCTAAAAATGGTTGTGAATGAACCAACAAACCCATAACTGAGCGTGAAGGAGGAGATTTGAGCATGAGTCGATGCGAATGATGAATAGAACATGAGGCTAGGTTTGGGATTTTTAGGAAAAATATGGGTTCACGATTTATTTTTTGGCAGATCTAGGTTCACTATCCGTCCGCGAGCTCGGCGTTGTTTGCAACATCCGCCTCCATCAGACGTCTGCAATCTTCTCAAGTTGAGGTGGTTTGCATGTGGTTTTATAAAGTTTTTTTTTTCTTTGCATTTGATCTTCTCATGTCTACAGCGTTGGAGATATGTCTATACACAAAATTTGAAAGTTACAATTAAAATGAACAAACCCAAGATAATCTAGTCTACAATATAGTAATAATACAAAGGAAATAACACAAATAAGAGCAAGTAATAGAATAGATCTTTTGGAGATATAAACCATTGGTTACATAAAATCGTAAAGACTGATTTAATGTGAATCCATGGAGGTGACAATGGCTTGACACAAATTGACTTTGTTATTCAAAAATATCTATTCCTAGCCTTCCCTTAGACATTGCTTGAAGCTACTACAAGTTGGAATGAGATTGGAATTTACAAGCCTTGAATCTTCATGCAAGTCAAGCTTTCTTGATGAACTTCTTGGAGAAAACTAGTATTCTTGAGAACTAGAGAGAGAGAGAGTTTTAGAGAGGGAGAGTGGTGAGTGATTATTTCACCAAAAACTCAAATGAACCCTTTAAATAGTATAGGAACCCTCATTAGTCTCAACCAATGAGATTAGATCATTTTAAACTAAGTTTTGGAGCCAAAAACATGTCATTGTCTATCCCATACAAACCACCAGGCGATGCGTCACCACCATGCAGGTGATGCATCGCTTATGTGGGGGTTTCACTCCCCACCGATGCGTCGCCTCCTACTAGCGACGCAACGTAGGTACAACTTACTTAGCACCCCCAAACTTTCCCCAAAGCGTCTCCAAATGCCTCCAAAATTGTTTGGGTACTCTTTTATACTTTTAAAGAAACACTTTGGACCGAAAAAGATAATTTATAGATGCCTATACCGAAATATAACCCTCTCATGTTGAATTTAGTGAAATCGTTATGGTTTTTGCACTTCTTCGTGCCTAACCAATTTCACTATGTAATTTAACCAATCATAACAATCTCTCACTTGGTTAAATATATCATCTTTATCTAGTCTGAAAAATATTGGTGCATAAAATAAAGTACCTTTTGGATTTGAACCTTATCTTTGTGAAGAAACTACAAAGCTTCTATCAAAATGCTAAGGTATTCTTAAAAGATTGAACCCAACATTCCTAGTGATAAATCGGTAATATCTCACACACATCTACCTGATTACTCATATATTTCTCACTTTGCATGTTCAACACTTTTCATGGCCTTGGGCTTCTCCATCCATTAACCATCTAGGGAGAAAACTCCTATTCTCTTGAGAGGTGGCACCACCTCTAGGTTCACATAGGTAAAATTCTTACAACATCTTTGCTACCTTTAGAGATGTTTGTTTCTCTTCAACTGAACTTCATTAAAAGCTTATGGCTTAACCCTCATGTCGATGGCAACCAACATTAACTTTCGTAGATGGCACTTTAAGTTGTTAATGTTGTCAACTATTACCTTATCAACAATTTGTTCTTACCCATTGAACTCCGCACTCGATATAAACGAGGTTTGAGTTGGGTTGTCATCATTGGGAAATCTATTTATCAATGAGTTTTAGTCTCATCCCTCTATTTGTAGAACTAACCAATCTCTTCCTAGAGGTTTGCTAAACGGATCTGATAAGTTCTCACACAATTTGACATACGAAATTGATATGACTCTCTTATCAATCAATTCTCTCATGTAGTCATGTCATATACTTATATGTCTAGAGTTCATAGTGTATATCTTGTTGTAAGCCCTAATCAAAATAGCTTGATTATCACAATGTATCGAGATCTTCTATACATGAACTGTGAGATTTCTTAGCCACTAGGCCTCTTTGTTGGTTGCCGCTAGAACTACAAGGTCAGACTCCATGACTAAGTGACATACACACGTTTGTTTCTTATATCCCCAAGAAACTGCACCCCCACAAAGGGTGAACACCCAATCGATTGTAGAAAGATTATCCCCTACATCGGATATCCAACTTGCTTGAGAATATACCTCAAGTATCTTAGGAAATTTGAATATTGGAGGCACATCTCTCTGGTCCTTTTGAGGTATCCAAACACTCTTTCTACGACCTTCCAATGTTTGATATTTGGGTTGCTAGTAAACCTGCTTAGTTTACTAACTGCAAATTCAATATCCCTTATTGTACAATGTGTGACATACATTAAACTCCCTATTGCACTTGGATACTCTAATTGAGTTACCACTCTCCCTTCATTCTTTTCAAGCTTTTGGCTTGAATCAAAGGACATGTCTGCCTCTTTGATATTAAGATGACCAATCTTGTCAAACATCTTCTCAATATAATGAGCTTAACCTAAGGCATATCCATCTACATTTCTTTAACTTTGATACCTAGTATGGTATCAACCTCTCCAAGGTTTTTCATCTTAAAAGTAGAAGATAGAAGCGTCTTCATCTCTATTATGCCTTTCATGTCATTACTTAATATCAGCATATCATCAACACATAGACACACTAGAATGAAATAGTCATCACAAGTCTTAGAGTATAAGCACTTGTCTGCACTATTGTGTCTAAACCCATTTGAAACAATGACTTCATCAATTGGTGCTTGTTTTAAACCATATCAATATTTTGTTGGGACTAGTACCCTTTAAAGTATATGTTTTAAACAATGTTTTATGAAATAAATAATTGAAATGAATTTTAATATATTGTTTGTTTATTATTATTATGATTATTATTATTGTTGTTGTTGTTGTAGTTATTATTATTATTATTATTAGAATAATATCATATGAATATCAGAAAATTCCTAAATTCGTTATTGTGACTACAATCATGTATTGGTGCGAGAGGATTAAGATTGTAGGGAACGAATTTAAAAAGTTCGCAGTAAAACAAAGTTATGTGGAATATTTGGATTAAATATTATAAGTACGGTTCACTAGTATTATGAATACATGTAATCTAGATCCGGATTACTGATATAGTAGGACATTTTAGTGGATGTACTTTGTATAAAGTGTTTATACATGAACGAGACCTGATATGTTATTAATACTTATTAGTATCGTTTACTTTATAAGTTTTAATTAAACATATCAATAAGATGATCATATACAAATTGATCTTAATCCTGAAATTATTATGAACTCCTGTTTATGTCATGTGAGTTTTTTGATTCACTCATTATGGTTTGTTAGAATGATCACGCTGAAAACTTTTGTTTTGGGAACTCATTGATGTAAATGGCTGGGGACATAATATATAAATATGGAATCTATATCTTTCCGAGAGTGATTGAATAATGGTTCTCTTAAGGATTGACTTTTGGAACTGAAAGGTTATTGAGCTCAAATTCAAAAATCAGTTAATGAATTAACATTCACTAGTAAAGTTAATGGTACTTAAGGAAATAAGATATAATTAATTCCTACTTTAATTATGAACCATTAATAGATGATTGAATTTTATGTAGAGATTAAATCGATGGACACATTTTATATATTTGAAAGTATTGAATAAATAAATGCTATAATTATAAGAGTGCAAATTCATATTTTTAGTGGAATAATAATGAGATTAATAAATTAAGGTTATTATATTAAAGAGTTTTAATTAATAATATAAATTTATTGGAGCTTGAAATTATAGATCCATAAGTCCCCAAGATGGCTCTATCAACACTATTAAAGGTAAGAGTTGAAATTGGGAAAATCAGGAATGACATATTTGGAAGAAATTTGTTCTTGAGGATCAAATATGTAATTGAGACAAATTAATTTATTAATAAATTAATTTTCAAACTTAATAAATTAATGAATCATATTTTTCTAAAATTATGTTGGTATTTTCAAAAATATAATTTAAATTATAGATTTATTTATTTAAAAATATCATTGGCAGCGATAATACCCAATTTTTTTTAAAAGTTGCACTTTAATACCCAAATATGTTTTTTTTGCAGTAATAATACTTAAATCTATAATTTTGGTACAATCATTAGTACTCACCATTAACTGCCCATTAAGTATCCATGTGACACATTTTTATTAGTCTAATTAGTGGCGATAATACTAAAATCTTTTCAAAAGTTACACTCTAATACTCAATTTCTTTTTGGTGGTAATACCTAAATCTACAATTTTGGTGCAACCGTTAGTACTCACCGTTAAGTGCCCGTTAAGTATCCACATGGCACAAGGGATTTTGGAATGATTTTAGACTAAATTATTTAAATATTATAAAAATTATTTTAAAATTTAAAAAATATAAAAGATTATTAAAAAATAATTAATAATATTATTTTTGGGATGATTTTGAGTTTCAATTTTAATTTAGGTTGTTTCGAATTTGTAAATTTTAGTTTTATTAATTAGTTTCTAATAATATTTTAATTTTTTTTAAAATTTAGGGATATTGGCGGCAATAATACTCAAATCATTTATAAAGTTACACTTTAATACCAAAATTTACGAGTATAAAAATGTGCCACGTAGATACTTAATAGGCAGTTAACGACAAGTACTAATCGTTGCACAAAAATTGCAGATTTATGTATTATGTGGATGCCAAAAATCAAGCAAGGAAAAAAGGTTTGGTCCATTATTGAAGTAAATAGCTAAGGGGCACCGAAGGCATCAAGTACGTGATAGAGGCAGAAGGTTATTATGTGCCACCAAGAGGCTACACATTTGCGAGGCCCCAGGCCTCATGAGGTCATTCCATGCCCATGGGAGGCAAAAGCGAGATGCCCCCGTCTCACGCACATGCCTCCAAGTCGCATCCCCTCACGAGATGCCTCCGTCTTGCGTGCATGACTCTTAGCCGTGCCCCTCACGAGACACCTCCATATCACGCGTGTGCACCCAGCTACATCGCGCCTCGCGGAGTCACGACCCCAGCCTCGCGAGACCCTCCATCTCGTGCATGTGTAATCAGCTGCATCTTTCCTTGCGGAGTCACGACCCCCTCCTCGTGAGACCCTCTGTCTATCGCAAGTGCACCCAGCTCCATCGCACCTCACAGAGTCACGACCCTCGCTTCGCGAGACCCTTCGTCTCGTGCATGTGCACCCAGCTACATCACGCTTCGCGGAGTCACGACCCCCACCTCGCGAGACCCTCTTCTCGTGCATATATACCCAGCTACATCGCGCCTCGCAGAGTCACAAACCCCGCCTCACGAGACTCTGTCTCGTGCATGTGCACCCAGCTGCATTGTTGAATGCGCCATGTAATGCCTACATGTCTCTCCCCTAGTGTGCATACAAGGTGCCGTGTCTCATCACATACAACGCAACTCTTGTTGAAGAGGCCTTATCCCCCTCCTTGAGATAAGCACCAACAACGGGGCACATTCTCCCCTGTGGGTCTCATAAGATGCAAAATCAATGACCTCTTGAACATGTGTTTAAAGAAGGTTAGGGAAGACCTCACAACGATTCAGTATGAAGTCAGAAGAGGTATTGAATGCACTTACCAACCGAGAGGAGTTAGAGTACGGATACGATGTCCACGCCAGACAAGCAGTGGCAATATTAGAATGGTACATAGTAAGGACTCCCCAAGCACGTGTAAGACGTACGTACCCGACAAGTAGTGGATGTACGGCACGGTACCAAGGCAGGAGTACTTTTACAGGCCCCTGACATATACTGGAGCTGACCACCACTCCTCCAACACCACTACCACATGTAGCCTGATTATGCAGCTCCCTGTCTCTTTGGGACCACAATGTACCAAGAGCCATTAGAGCTCACCTATAAATAGGGCCTCACTTCATCACGGAGGAGGGTTAGAAAATTCATTGTATACTCAGGCTATTAAGCAATATACGAATGTTTACTCCATTGTTGATTTGCACTTATTTTCCCTCAAGTCTATTCTAAGTTCTTACTGAGTTATCTTCTTACTAAGCATTGAGTTTTCCAACCTAACATCATTGACGAGTTCTCACTGCCAACAGTTTGGCCTTGTCTGTGGGAAGGACAACTATCAAGCCTTTGTTCTTCCATCAATTTTGACAAGGAAAAAATGCTAAGGCATTCAAAATGCCTATGGGAATCTCAGGATGTTGAAATCCACCTTGATGGAGGACAACTAAAAGCCTCCAAAAGAGACCCTCCACCACTTGAGAGTGGAGGCATGCCGGAGGAATATCCAACCCCTGAAGAGCAGAAAGAGGCATCACTCGTGGCAATCCAATCTAGGGAAGGTCACTGTGAACCATCTATGACCTGTGTGGGTGGCCTGAGTATGCATTTTCCTCCTCAACCATTGATTGCACCGCGCTTTGGCCACCGAGATCCATGCCCCTCTTTAAATAAGCCTGACAACAGTTTACGGGTGCACTCCGTGAGTCCCAGCTCCAGACCTCGCTTTTACGAGAATGAGATACGGGAGTTGCGCATAAAAAATCAAAGGTTGAAAGGCACAATAGAGAAAAACACTTGCACCATGAATGTCACAAAGATGGCACACAAAAAAAAGACAAAAAAAAAGAGAGAAAAAAAGAAAGAGACGAGTCTACAAGAACACCTAAAGGCCACCCTATAGACTTGGGGGAAAGTGTGGATGCCAAAAATCCACCAAGGACAAAAGGTCTAGTCCCTTATTGAAGTAAACGGCTAAGGGGCACCGAAGGCGTCAAGTATGTGATAGAGGCAAAAGGTTATTACGTGCCACCAAGAGGCCACACATTTGCGAGGCCCCAGGCCTCACGAGGTCATTCCATGCCTATGGGAGGCAAATGCGAGATGCCCCCATCTCACGCACATGCCTCCAAGCCTCATCCCCTCACGAGATGCCTCCGTCTTCCGTGCATGGCTCCTAGCCGTGCCCCTCGCGAGACACCTCCATATCACGAGTGTGCACCCATCTACATCGCACATCGCGGAGTCATGACCCCCGCCTCGTGAGACCCTCCGTCTCGTGCATGTGCAACCAGCTGCATCATGACTCACGGAGTCACGACCCTCGCCTCGCAAGACCCTCCGTCTATCGCAAGTGCACCCAGCTCCGTCGTGCCTCATGGAGTCACGAACCCCACCTCGCGAGACCCTCTATCTCGTGCATATGTACCCAGCAGCATCGCGCCTCGCAGAGTCCCGACCCCCACCTCGCGAGACCCTATGTCTCATTCATGTGCACCCAGCTGCATCGTTGAATGTGCCATGTAATGCCTACGTGTCTCGCCCCTGGTGTGCATACAAGGTGCTGTGTCTCATCACATACAACGCAACTCTTGTTGAAGAGGCCTTATCCCCCTCCTTGAGATAAGCGCCAACAGCGGGGCACATTCTCCCCTGTGGGTCTCATAAGATGCAAAATCAATGACCTCTTGAACATGTGTTTAAAGAAGGTTAGGGAAGACCTCACAACAATTCAGTATGAAGCCAGAAGAGGTATGGAGTGCACTTACCAACCGAGAGGGGTTAGAGCACGGATACGATGTCCACGCCAGATGTAATGCCCCAAATTCCCTAATAAGGTTTAGGACCTTGATTAGGAGGCTGGGAGGGCCATAATTGATTTATTATAGTATTTAATGATTATATGCATGTTTACGTGAATTATATTATTATATGATGGTGAATGCATGCATGGGGGATCATATGTTAATTATGAGGGTATTTTAGTAATTTGGCCGCTGTGGGCGTAGTTGTGTATCTTGGGTGCATGATTGTGATTAATTAATATAGCCACATTATAAGGTGGATTGGTTCGAGCTATTCGACATGAGATGATCATGAGCTGCTAGTGTTCGGTCTAGTCATAACGGGTTTAAGTCCGGGGCTTGGGGTGAGTCTCGGGGTGAATTTGATGATTAGAGCATTACCGGGAATTAAAGGGTAATGGGATGTGGATTATTGGTGTTTGAGGTTATTGGGAATAGCGGGAATTGGAGGGTGTTAACTGTGATTAATGAAATAGGTGCGAAAGGACGGTTTTGCCCTTGGTGGCTGTTAAGGTTTTATTTTAGACCTAAGGGTATTTAGGTCTTTTTACCCTAAGAGATATATATCAGCCATTAAGGCTATAGTAGAGTAACAAAAACAGAGTTTCTTTTCCTTCTCTCTCGATAGATTTTCTTCCTCTTTTCTCTTTGGATTTTCAAGCTCAGTTTGAGGAATTAAGCCAAGGAACCAAGCTTAGCCAAGCTAGGGTTGTGCTCCACCATTGAAGAGGGTGTGTTGCCAAGAGTAAGGTGAGTTTCTAGCCACTAGAACTCTTGACTTTGCTCTGTTTTCTAAGTTAAGTTTCAGCTGGTTTTTGGGTTGGAAACTTGGGAATTGGGTGGAGTTTTGCCTAAGGTTCTTGGGGTTGTGGTCCCTAGGACATGTGGAGATGGTATTTGGGTTCATTTGGGAGTTAATTTGATGTTTGGAAGCTTTTGGATTGGGTTAGAAATGGTAGAATCGAAAGAAAGAAAATCTAGGAATTGGCTGGCTGAAGGTAGCGCTACAGCGCCCAGTGTAGGGCGCTACAGCGCTACCTGCAGGGAGGCTGGGCGGCTTGAGGTTCTGCCTTGAGCGCTGGGGCGCTAGTAGGGCAGCGCTGTAGCGCTACCCTGTTCCTTCAGAACCCTGTTTTGGGTGTTTTTAAGGGCTTTTGGCTTAGGGTTTCAATCCTTAAGGCCCGGGATCGAATCTACTCACTATGTGGGCATGTTTCGAGGTCCCGAGAATGGGGTTTAGGTTAAGACCCTATCTTTGGTAATTTTCATTAATTGGAGATTATTTGGTTATGACTAGGTGACCGCTAAAGGACTAAAAGTTGATCGTTCTCAAGGGTCGTTCTTTTAATCGTTCTAGCTCGACTTTGAGGTAAGAAAACTGCACCCTGTGTATTTGTGACATGCATGGCTATTATTGATGCATGTCGGTTGATTATTATGTATGACATGCATGGCTGTTCTTGATGCATGTTGGTTGACTGTTAAACGTGGCATGCATGGCTGTTATTGGTGCATGTTGGATTGTTGAATATATTGCATATGATGCATAAGAAAAATGTGATTAGGACATGCTTTATATACTGAGTATGATATTGTTCAGAGCTTGAGCCTTAGTGGTTGCACATGGTCCTAATTGTACTGGTATCTGTTAGTAAGCATGCTAAATACCTTGTTTATGGATATTGGACATGTGATATATGTTTGGTGGCATGGCTTACTTGTGTATGGCGCTGGCTTATTAGTCAGAATCGACAATAGTGTCAGATCCGTCTGTGAAGCTGTGACTTATTAGTTAAGTTCACCACGGGCTGAGCACTGGTCGTGTTTTACCGACCCAAGGGTCAGAGGTGGCAGTGCGTTGTGAACACCGGGCCAAATAAAGATTAGATCTAATCGAGGTCGGCATTGAATGACTCATATGGGGTATTAATGCTGGACCGACCGGAAGGTCAATGAGAACTATAAGCGCTTGCCTGGTCTACGACTAGATGTTTATGGCCAAGGTATATGACCCCGGTGACTGTTTGTCACATGGCCAAGGGACACTATCCATAGCACGACTCTAGGGTCGGGAGGAAGGTTATGTTGGTGACCATTCACCATGCACCTGTCCTAATCAAACTTACGAAAGGATCACTTGTCAGTTATGCCCTGGTGACCCTATCGTCACATGGCTAGAAGGAGCGATGCTCATTATTGTGACTTTTGGCTATTGTCACCTATTTGCTTGGACTGATAGTCCTGAATGGTTATTATGATCGTTGTTGAGACTATGTCACGCTTTATTGTGTTTTCTTGCTGGGCTTCGGCTCACGGGTGTTACGTGGTGCAGGTAAAGGCAAGAGGAAGCTGGACCATCCTTGAGTTGGAGAGCTTAGGTGATGACGTGTACATATGCAGCTGCTCGTCCGCCACGGCCGAGGTTTAAAGTGGAACTAGGGTTGAACCCTGTTTTGCTGCTTAGAACAGCTTGTTGTAAATATTTTTTTGTAATAAACTCTGAAATTATATTTTCGGGATCCCAATGTACATATATTAAACGTTCTAGTGAGACGTTCCATCTTAACCAAAGTTTTTAATCCCTAAACCGCTAATCATACTTAGTTCACGATTTTGGCCAAATGACTCGGTTAGCGAGTTTAGCACTATTTACAAGGCACATCGTAACGGTCCCTGGAGTTTGGGGTGTTACACCAGACAAGTAGTGGTAGTATTAGAATGTTACATAATAAGGACTCCCTAGGAATGTGTAAGACGTACGTACCCGGCAAGTAGTGGAGGTACGACACGGTACCAAGGCTGGAGTACTTTTGTAGACCCCTGACATATACTGGAGTCGACCACCACTCCTCCAACATCACTACCACCTGCAGCTTGAATATGCAGCTCCCGGTCTCTTCGAGACCACAATGTACCAAGAGCCATTAAAGCTCACCTATAAATAGATCCTCACTTCATCATTGAGTGGGGGTTGGAAAATTCATTGTATACTCAGGCTATTAAACAATATATGAATGTTTACTACATTGTTGATCTGCACTTATTTTTCCTCAAGTCTATTCTAAGTTCTTACTGAGTTTTCTTCTTACTAAGCTTTGAGTTTTTCTGACCTAACATTGTTGACGAGTTCTCACTGCCAACATATTATTACCGCCAAAAAACTATTTGGGTATTAAAGTTTAACTTTTGAAATTTTTTGGATATTAACGCCACCAATATCCCTTTATCTAATAATGTGAAAAAAATATTTATGATAATTCAAATTGGGTTTGAAATGATATTTATTATTTAATTAATATGATAAATAAGTTATCAGGTTTAGAGATTTTTGAATAAATAATTATTAAATAATAATTAAAAGAAAATTTTTGGAACACATCCCTGAAATTAGGGATATGTTACATGCCAACTACAGTGCATGCACTGTAGTTGGTGTGTATCAAGGTCCAAGAATGGGTCTCAGATATTTATTTTATTTATTTAAATATTTAATAATTGATTTATATTTTTAATTTAAAAATTTTAACTAATTCTTTTATAAATCTATCAGATGGAAATAGTTTCACTTAATTTTTTAAAGTGAAAAAAAAGACTTTTGACAGAAAGAAAATATATCGTATTATTTTCTCTATCCCTGAAAACTGTCTTAGACCTAATATTCCAAGATCTCATGTGTTGAGAATATCTTGTGAATCAGAAAATTTTCCCTACCATTACTCTACGTGCCCACACACGTCTTGAGGTGTAGAGATACATTTTGGAAGATCTTGGTCTGAGTATTGGATGTTCGTTGCAGATACAAAAAAATTAGCGAGGATTCTTGATAGTTTTTCAACTGGTAAAACATCATCTATTATTTCTCTATGATTAATGTATTTAATGTTAATGGATCCGATTATTTAAAGTTTGTTTAAATAAAATATAATTTGAAATCTCTGGGCCCAACACCCCATGCTTTCCGCTGCGCACATGGTAAACTAGTTACCAACAATTGGTACCAGAGCGGTCATTAATCTCTAGATGCATTAATTACTGTGTGGGTATAATATGCGTTCTTATATTATCATAATATGTGATAAATGGATGGATGTTTATTTTGGTGAATGTATGTTTTTAAGAGTCATTAATTATATGGTGTTTTGGGTTTAGGATTTGTTCTTATTATTCTAGATCTACAAAATTGTAAGTCATATGGGGCATAAGATTTTTGTTAGTTTATATTTTTGCAATAGTATGATTTATTGCAAAAGTTTAATATCAAGCCCCAAGCCCCAAAGGGTGTCGAGGCCTTCTCGACAAACCCTAGCACCAACTCCGTGGCTGCCCTGCACCACGTCCCTAGCGCACCTTGTGCGTCCCTCAGGCGAGCCCAGCCACACCCCTGGCGTACATCACATGACCCCTGCGCATGGCCTATGCTTTCCAAGTTGAGCACCAGCTTACCTCGCACCCATGCCGCATCCCCTGCATAGCTCCCGCGCCTACTCGCGCGTCTTCTCGCCCACATGCAGGCCTACCTGTGTGCATGCTCGCTCGCCTGCGCGTGCATGTCGCGCCATGCGCACCAGGAGCTGGGCTCTTGGGTACCTTGCATGCCCATCCGAGCCCCTAACTGCCTTGTTGAGCTTGATCTTTTACATTTGGTGGCTAGTGGCTCTTTGAGTTGCCCCACCAAGCCGAGCCATAAAACTGCAAACCTAATTATCACTTGGCTCCTAACCCGATCACTAGAGTGATTAATTGGTTTCTTTGAATTTGTGGGCTTGGCCCAAATTTTTAATTGGAATTTTAAAATTATAATTAAATTTTGAATTAAGTGGCTCAAGTTCAAATTGGACCTAAATGACCCATTGAGCTTTTATTAGCCAAGTTCACTATTTTAAAAGATTGTTTAAATTTATTGAAGTCATTTATAATTCAAAAATGGGCTAGATAGCATAAAAATAAAAGAAGGCCCATAAAGATGGAGATGGAGATTCTACACGATGCCTTGGTTTTATTTTTATTTATTTTGTAAATTATTGCAAGTGTTGTAATTTTTTCTAGAATTACCCAAAATACCCAGCTCGTATTTATTTACTTATTTGTTGTTTATTTATTTATTTAAATGTTTGACTGTATTAAAAGGGTTTAATAACATTGTCATGCATTATAACATGTCATTCATATTACCCACACAATATATCTATTCAAGTATACGTCTCATATCGAGTAGAAATATGTTTGAATTAGGAACACCCTCTTTGATTATATGCATTAAATGAATCATATAATTAATCTAGAACAAAGCGGTAAAATTGATTTTAAGTGTTAATTTCAAGACCTATTTGATAGTTAATTTCTTAGATAGGTAAATGATATTCTTAATAATTAGAGCATTTATTGACTAGATAGTTTAAGGGAGTATTTAGTAAGATGATTAAATCTTGTTTAATGATTTAAATGCTTAATGAGATTAATACTTATTAGAATATCATTGGTTAAACTAATTTGATTAATTTAATTAATTAAAAAGCATAGGATGTTTTGAGAAAACACATATTCTAAAATAGTGTGTGGGAGAAGGGGTAATAACAATAACTCCTATGGTCTCCATTATTAGTTAACATCGATGTTTCATGGAATGGGCCTCGAGGTGCCTTTGTTTATATTCCCCCAAGGAAGGTTTCTGAATTTGTTATTATTCAAGGTTAACTTCGATATAGAATATGATTGATGATGTATTTCAAGTTTGACTGGCCCTAAGGCATACTCTTGAGTTAAGTCATTAATCTAAAATAATGGGTTACACTCACAAAGTTTAACTAGGCTTTCGAGCGGACTAGTTAATCTTGACCAAACAAGCGGTTGTTCATAAGTCAAAAAAGAAAATAGTTGATTTTAAGTTTTCACTTATGAATTTGAGAAGTATCTCAAAACTAATTTAAGATTAGTTTGACCTACCCTATGGTTGGTCCATTAATTTTTTAAATAAAATTTTCACAGAATTAGTAATAATTTTTTTTTTATGTGTTATTTAAATTTGTTGCATTCATGCATCATATTTACTATTCTAAAAATTGTTAATATTAATAATATATGCTAAATTCATTTTGTGATATTATTTATTTATTTCAGCAATCATGCCAACTCCTAAACATACCCTTGATATCTTCCTCGAAAATCTCACATTTGATCTAAATGACATGCAATGTTGGTTTTCGGGAATGATGATCGTTCTAAAAAAGAAAAATTTAATGAATGCGATTGTTGAAGAGCCCCCACCAGTTCCATCATTTTCACATGGCTATGAAGAACATGAAAAATATAGTGATTGGAGTAAGTCCAATCATTTGGCTCATTATTGCTTGCTTTATAGCTTGTTTGACAAAATGATAGGAAAACATTACATATCGAGAATGCCTATGATATATGGAACTTGATTATAGACGAAGTTAAAAAGATGCAATGTCTAATCGTTCGAAAGAAACGAAGGTAAATATGATTTACATATATTTTTTTTGGTGATTATTGTACTTACACATACCACTAACTATATTTTTGTTCTTCATCGCATGTTAAGAATCTTTCCACAAAGAGGTTAACTGTGTGCCAGATGTTGGATAGAGATGGAGCATGATCATTAGTTTTATTTGGAATTTCAATTTTGTTATGAAAAATTTAAATTTTTTTTATTTTGTTCCTTTTTTTTTTTATAAATTTTAGATTTCTATTTAGAACAAGAAAACTTATGTTTTTAGAAAATTTTAGTTTATGATTAGTAATGTGATTATTAATTGGGAACTTTATTATTTCTATGTTGCATGAATAAGGTTTCAGTATTTTTTTTAATAATAATTCGATTGTTATCTCAAGATTTGGTATTGAAATATGTCATGCAAAATCCAATGATGGGATGTATAAACTTAAGGCAAAAAAGCGATCTATATACAACTCTGAAATGTTTAAAGTTGCAAACCCAAGATCTATTAAATGTCTAAAAACTGATTCTGACAGTGAAACATATCTATGACATTTGAGATTGGGGCATATTGGTTTGGATAGAATTAACAGACTAGAAAAGGAGGGACCTTTAAGAGAATTAACTATTGGTTCTCTTCCAGTCTGTGAATCCTGTCTGGAAGGCAAGATGACCAAAACACTTTTCTTTGCAAAAGGCTCAAGAGTCATAGAACCACTCCAACTCGTACATACTAATGTGTGTGGACCACTTAATATGCAAGCTAGAGGAGGGTTTGAATATTTTGTCACCTTCATTAACGATTATTCTAGATATGGTTACCTATATTTGATGCAAGAGAAATTTGAAACTTTCAGAAAGTTTAAAAAATTCCAAGCTGAAGTTGAAAAGAAATTAGGTAAATCACTAAAAGTTCTTCGTACTAATCGAGGAGGATAGTACCTGGATTATGAATTTGAGGACCACCTGCGTGAGTATGAAACACCACAACAAAATAGTATTTCTAAAAGAAGGAACAGAACGTTATTAGACATGGTTAAATCAATGATGAGTTACTCATCATTTCCACTGTCATTCTGGGGCTATGCCATTCAATGTGCAATGTACATATTTTATGTCAGTTCTTCCAAGTCTATCAAGAAGACACCATTGGAATTATGGACTGGTACTAAACCTAGTTTACACCATTTTTGTATTTGGGGGTGTCCAACACACGTGCTGAAAGGAAAGACTTGAAAACTGGCATCTCGCACTGAACTATGCATGATTGTGGGATATTCCAAAGAGAATATAGGTGGTATATTTTATAGTCCTAAAGAAAATAAAACATTTGTATCAATAAATGCTACTTTTCTTGAATATGACTATATTAACGATCATAAACCTCACAGTAAGGTTGTACTGGAGGAGATAGTCTCAGATCAAGTAATAAGATCACCAAATCTTTCCAATGAACAACGACAAGAGGAAACCACAAGTTCTAGTTAGAACAATAGATAACTTCATCGTAGTGGGATGGTTGTTAGGCAACCAAATTGCTATGAACGTGAAGTTCAGATGCTTGTGTTGACACAAACAAAGATGATCCATTGACATAAAAAGATGCAATGGAAAATTTTGACAAAGAAAAATGGAAAGATGCCATGAACTTGGAAATTGAATCGATGTATTCCAATTTCGTCTGGAATCTTGAATATCTTCCTAAAAATGTTAAACCTATCGGTTGCAAATGGATATTCAATAGAAAAAGAGGAGCAGATGGGAAAGTGGAAACTTTCAAAGCTAGGCTTGTAGCCAAGGGTTACACTCAAAGAGAATGGGTAGATTATGAAGAAACTTTTTCTCCTGTAGCCATGCTTAAATCTATCAGAACACTCTTGTCCATAGTTGCTTGCATGGATTATGAGATATGGCAAATGGATGTGAAGAAAAAATTTCTGAATGACTATCTTGACGAAACCATTTATATGTCTCAACGAGAAGAGTTCATAGTAAAAGGTCAAGAGAAAAAAGTTTGCAAGCTTCTTAGGTCCATCTATGGACTTAAACAAGCTTCAAGATCTTGGAATCTAAGATTTGATGACACAATCAAAACATATGGTTTTGAACAAAATGTTGATGAGCCTTGTGTCTACAAACAAATCAAAGATGGCATCGTAGTATTCCTGGTTCTTTCGCTGATGATATTCTACTAATTGGTAATGGCGTGGGAACATTGACAAAAGTAAAGAAATGGCTAGCCAAGTAATTCCAAATGAAAGATATGGGAGATGAAAACTATGTTCTAGGCATAAAGAACAAAGTTTTGGTTTTGTCTCAAGCTACTTATATAGATAAGGTACTAAAGAGATGCGATATTTAAAATTCCATGAAGGGTGATATGCCAACCCATCATGGAATTATCCTTTCTAAATAGCAGTGTCCTAAAACACCTTAAGAACAAGAGGATATGAGACAGTATCCCCACACCTCTGTGGTAGGCAATCTAATGTACAACATGCTGTGTACAAGACATGACATTTGTTACGCAGTAGGGATAGTCAGTCATTATCAATTCAATCCTGGATTGAGTCATTGGATTGCAGTAAAGAATATTCTCAAGTATCTTTAGAAAACTAGAGAATATATGCTTGTATATTAAGGTGGTGACCTGAATTCCACAGGACACACTGATTCTGATTTTCAATCAGACAAAGACAGTCGAAAATCGACTTCTAGATCAATGTTTACACTTGGTGGAGGAGCTGTGTTCTAGCATAGTATTAAACAAACAAGTATCACAGATTCTACAATGGAAGCCGAGTACATACCGGTTTGTGAAGCAGCTAAGGAGGTTGTGTGGCTAAAGAAGTTCTATTCTGATCTGGAAATTGTTCCAGATATGAATAAGCCATTTGTCCTATATTGTGACAGCAGTGGGGCAGTGGCTAACTCAAAGGAAATGAGAAGTCACAAGAGGGAAAAGCATACTGAAAGGAAATATCACTTGATCAAGGATATTGTTCACATAGGAGATTGTAGCAGTTATGAAGATAGCTTCAGAACATAACCTTGCTGATCATTTTACTAAGACTTTGACTACCAAGTCTTTTAAAGATCATGTTACCAATATGGGTTTGAGGGAGTTGCCTCATTTTCTTAAGGACAAGTGGGAGATTGTTGGGAATAGTGCTTTTTAAAGCATATGTTTTGAATAATATTTTTGAAATAAATAATTGAAATGAATTTTTACATATATTGTTTGTTTATTATTATTATTAGAATAATATTATATGAATATCGGAAAATTCTCAAATTCGTTATTGTGACTACAATCTTGTATTAGTGCGAGAGGATTAAGATTGCAGGGAACGAATTTAAAAAGTTCGCAGTAAAACAAAGTTATGTAGAATCTTTGGATTAAACATTATAAGTACGGTTCACTAGTATTATGAATACATGTAATCTAGATCCAGATTACAGATGCAGTAGGACATCTTAGTGGATGTACTTTGTATAAAGTGGTTATACGTGAACAGGACCCGATATGTTATTAATACTTAGTAATACTGTTTACCTTATAAGTATTAATTAAACATATCAATAAGATGATCATATACAAATTAATCTTAATCCAAAAGTTATTATGAACTATTGTTTATGTCATATGAGTTCTTTGATTCACTCGTTATGGTTTGTCAGAATGATCTGGCTGAAAACTTTTGTTTTGGGAACTCATTGATGTAAATGGATGAGGACATAATACATTGATATGAATTCTATAGCCTTACGAGAGGGATTAAATAATGGTTCTCTTAAGGGTTGAATTTTGGAACTGAAAGGTTATTGAGCTCAAATTTATAAATCAGTTTATGAATTAACCTTCACTAGTAAAGTTAATGGTACTTAAGGAAACAAGATATAATTAAAGAGGTTAAACAAAGATTAATTCCTAATTTAATTATGAACCATTAATAAATGATTGAATTGTATGTAGTGATTAATTCGATGGACACTTTTTTATATATTTGAAAGTATTCAATAAATAAATGTTATAATTACAAGAGTGCAATCTCATATTTTTAGTGGAATAATATTGACATTAATAAATTAAGGTTATTATATTAAAGAGTTTTAATAAGTAATCTAAATTTATTGGAGCTTGAAATTATAGGTCCATAGATCCCCAAGATGGCTCTATCCACACTATTATGGTAAGAGTTGAAATTGGAAAAAATTAGGAAAATGGCACATTTGGAAGAAATTTGTTCTCTAGGGTCAAATATGTAATTGAGACAAATTAATTTTCAAAATTAATAAATTAATTTTCCAAATTAATATATTATTAATTATATTTTTCGAAAATTATTTTGGTATTTTCAAAAATAGCATTTAAATAATTAAGATAATTAATTTTGTATTAATTAGCTTTATTTATTTAAATAATGTGAAAAGATGTTTTTGATAATTCAAATTGGATTTGAATTTGAAATGATATTTATTCTTTATTTAATATGATAAATAAGTTATCATGTTTAGATATTTTTGAATAAATAATTATTAAATAATAATTAAAATAAAATGGTTGGAACACATCACTGAAATTAGGAATGTATAACAAGGTCCAAGAATGGGTCTTAGAGGTTTAATTATTTAATAATTGATTTATAATTTGAATTTTGAATTTTTGAATTTGAAAATTTTAATTAATTCTTTAATAAATCTATCAGATGGAAATAATTTCACTTAACTGTTGAAAGAGAAAAAAAAGACTTGACAGAAAGAAAATACATCATATTATTTTCTCTATCCCTGAAAATTGTCTCAGACCTAATATTCAAAGATCTCATGTGTTGAGAATATCTTGTGAATCAGAAATTTTTCTCTACTATTACTCTACATGCCCACACACGTCTTGAGGTGTAGAGATACATCTTGGAAAATCTTGGTCTGATTATTTTGAAGAACTGCTTCGGATTATATGTTCGTTGAAGATTAAAAAAAATAGCGAGAATTCTTGATAGTTCTTCAACTGGTAAAACCTCTTCTATTATTTCTCTATGATTAATGTATTTCATGTTAATGTATCCGATTATTTAAAGTTTGTTTAAATAATTTTTTTTCAAAATCTCTACTAGTTACCAATAGATTTAACAAGCTTACATACCTTATGTTCATTTTCTCTTAGAACAAACCCTTCCGGTTGTTCCATGTAAACCTCCTCATTGAGATTGCCATTTAGGAATGTTATTTTGACATCAATTTGATGAACATATAGGTTGGGTATTGATGATAAGGCAAACAACATTCTTATTGATGTTGTCCTTGCTACAGGTGCATAGGTATCAAAATAGTTCACGCCTTCCTTTTGTCTAAACTCTTTGGCCACCATTATTGCCTTATAGGCTTGAATGACCCCATTAGTGTTTTTTTCTTCGAAATACCCACTTGCAACCTATTAGTTTTGATACTTGTGATAGATCAACATTCTCCTAAGTGTGGTTAGACATAATTGAATTCATCTCATCATTTATTGCCCCCTTCCAAAAGATGGAGTCCCTTGAGGACATAACTTCTTGGAAGGTTTTAGGATCATCCTTTACTTGAAATACCATTGGATACTTCCAAGTATCTCCCTTGTGATTCACCTCTACTAATTAAAGGGTCTCAACTTTTGAGATTTTATCTTGTGATCCAATCTCTTTAAGCCTTTGGCTTCTTCTTAGCAATATCGGTTGCTCTACAACCCTTGAAGGCAACTCCTCTTGAGTTTCTTCTAATGAGATCGATTCTTGAGGCTTGTTTTCACCATAAAACTAATTATCAAAGAACTCAACTTCTCTTGATTCAATTATAACATTAGACTCCAAGTCTAATAGCCTATAAGCCTTACTATTTGAGGCATAGTCTACAAATACACACTTTATGGCCCTTGGACCCAACTTGGTCCTTTTAGGCTCCGTGCTCTTGCAATAGGCAAGACACCTCTAC
The DNA here is from genome assembly GCF_963169125.1 of Humulus lupulus. Classification (NCBI taxonomy): domain Eukaryota; kingdom Viridiplantae; phylum Streptophyta; class Magnoliopsida; order Rosales; family Cannabaceae; genus Humulus; species Humulus lupulus. The sequence goes on from NC_084793.1 coordinate 255,739,269, forward strand.
ACTTTGAGATACCCTAGATTGGGTCTCTTTCCTTTCCATATTTCATATCGTGAAATTTGATTCTTCTTTAGAGAAATCTAGTTTAGAATATGACAAGGGGATAATATGGTTTTTCCCCATAATGCAAAACTCAAATTGGCATGTAATAGCATAACATCTATCATTTCAACATATAATATATTCTTTCTTTACGCTATACCATTTTTTTGGGGTGTATAAGGGGTTGTATATTCTTGTATTATACCATACATTTCACAAATCAAATTAAAGTCACTGGAAAAGTATTCACCACCCATATCACTTCTAATTACTTTGATTTTCTTTTGCGATTGATGAAACTTTGGCTTTATAGATTTATACATGCTAAAGACTTCATCCTTATTCGTAAGCAAGTTAAATATGTGAATCTAGAACAATCATCAATAAAGGTAATAAAATACCTATGTCCACCCCTAGTAATTATTCTATTCAATTCACATAAATCACTATGTATCAAATCTAACAAGTTAGTTTCTCTTTCAACATTTAGATTTTAATACATAATTCATGTTTACCATGCTCAACATCATGCATACAATTAAACCACATTTAATAACTTTTTTGAATTGTACTATAACCTATATGAGCAAGTCTATTATGCCACAAAGTATAGAATCATAGCCAAGCATATAAGAGGAATATGTGCATGCATTATTATCAAAACTTGAGTCCTTGGTACACAATTTAATAATGTCATAACAAACATACCCTTTCCCCACAAATTAATTCCCCTTTGACAAAATTAGCTTACTGGACTCAAGCACCACTTTAATGCCCGATTTGTTCAATAAGTTCCCACTTGCAAGATTTTTATTCATGTCCGGAACATACAACACATTAGTTAGAAGAAATTTCTTTCTGGATGTGAAGTAGAGATCAACATTCCCTTTGTCCATTACTTTGAATCTATGCTCATTCCCCATTTGGATTTCATGGTCATCCTTTGATTCTTCAAAAGTCTTGAAGATCTCTCTATCACAAGTTACATGAATAATGGCAAAAATGTCATACAACCATTCATGTAACTAATGATAGATAGATCTTCAAGACTTTGATTGGAGTTTCTTGTGGGCCTTCCCTTTGGATTAAGAGGGCTTCTCTATGGCTTTAGCCTTAGATGTCCCACCATTGGACTCTTCCATGCACTTGTCTCTAGAACGAGACTCCTCTTCAATCCTTATGTGCTTTAGGATATCCTCTAAAGATATATCATCGTTCTTAGGGAGAATCTTCTTTCTATAGCCCCTCCAAGATGGAGGCAACTTGGCTATGATCCCACCCACAACGAAGGATTTTGGAATTGTTATCTTTAGAGAAGATAACTTATTCACAATAACGTGTAGCTTATGTACTTGGGGGAGTAAGTGTTTTCCATCAAAATTTTTAAATTCCATGTATTTAGTTATCAGGAATTTCTTAGTACCTTCTTCTTTGGTTTTTTACTTTTTCTCAAGAACTTCCAAATTCTCCTTTGCCGATGCAGTATTTGTGTAGAGATCATAGAGATGATCCGATAGAGCATTGAGATTGTGGCCTCGGCATATGAGTTCATCTTCTTCCCGCTTCTTCCTTTTTTTAATCACTTCTTAAGAGTCATCATCCTTTGAAGCATTTAAAGTCTTCAAGTCTTTGTCAAGTATGTAATGAACCTTCAATGTTGTGAGAAGAAACTTGTTCTTGTCTTGCCACCACACAAAGTTGGAGCCATCAAATCAATCTAGTCTCACTAGATCTTGGGAGAACTTGAGGGCTGAGATAGGTGAACTTTCCTCCAAAGTTTTGGTTAGTAGAAACCATAGAAATAGACAATCTTGGAAGACAAAACTAGGGTGTGGGTTAGACATTTTTGATTGTTGGTGTTGACCAACATTTTGGTCAACGAAACTGAGTCAATTTATACGACAAGAATCAATCAAATGAATTGAAAGTAAATGGCACACATAATTTTATAGTGGTTCGGCCCCAAGAGTTGGTAATGAATTACGTCCACTTGCACTTTTATTAATCAAAGATGTCTCATACTCAAGATCAAGAAGAAACAAGGTTCAACTGAGTTTCTTAAGCCTAAGAGAAAAAGAATACAATTCAGTAGGGTTTTGTATGTAAAGTGCACACAAATTTAGCTTAGTGATAATGACTAAGAGAGATATCTATTTATAGAGTCTCTTAGTGGGCTAGGGGCCCTTAAAAATTATTCTAGGCTCTACACGTGTAGTGTAACGCTTTCTAATCAAGGACCGTTACACTGTGTATTTTAAATAGTGTTAGACTCGCTAAATGGGTCATTTGGCTATAACCGTGTAACTAAACATGATTCGTGGTTTAGGGTTAAATTTTTTGGTCAAAAGGTATAACTATTTCACTAAAATATTTACTTCCATAGATGGGATCCCAAACTAACATTTAAAAAGGTTAATTAATTTAAAAGTTACAACCAGCCAACCTAAGCGGAAAAATAGGGTTTGACCCTAGTTCCACTGAGAAACCCCGGCCGTGGTGGTCGAGTAGCCGCATATGTACACATCGTCACCGAAGCTCTCTAACTCAAGGATGGTCCAGCTTTCATTTCCCCTTACCTCCACCATATAGCACTCATGAGCCAAGGCTCAGAAAGCAAACTTAAGCATGATAATAAGCAGTTAATAACATGTCGCCAAATCATAATAAGCATGCCTAGTAGTAATAACCCTACTCAAGCATGCATACCATTCATATAAATGACTACAATGTCATATGGGGCGAGCTGACCTAATTAAATGATCAATGAATCATACCAAGGACCGTTGCCCAAAATACATGATTAATGAACCATACTAGGGTTCATTGCCCAAAATACATGATTAATGAATCATACTGGGGCTCATCCCCCTAATACATGATTAATAAATCATACTGGGGCTCAAAACTCTAATAAATGATTAATAATCATACTGGGGCTCAACACCCTAATACATGATTAATAAATCATACTAGGGCTCAGCGCCCGAGGATATGGGACTAATGAGTCACCCCGGGGCCCTTTGCCCTATCCTCTGTATAACCAACCTTGGAGTTGACCCAACGTACCTAGCGCCATAATTTTTTCCATGACCAATAGGTCGGTCAAGCGTATGTCACGCTCCTGATTAGGCATAACCATATCGACCAGCGCTCAGCGCGCTATCCCCGCCCTTGACTTATAAGTCAATGCTTTACGACTAACGCTCAACGCTATTGTTGTCCTTGACTTATAAGTCAATGCTTTCGACCGAAACTCAGCGTGCTAATACCATTCTTAACTCATAAGTCTAGTCCAGGGCCCAGCCCTAGGATATGGGACTAATAAGTCACCCGGCCCATTGCCCTATCCTCTACATAATCAGCCTTGACCTGGCTAGCATATCTGGCGCTGAATTTTCCACGACCATTAAGTCGGACAAGCATATGATGCGCTACTGGTTAGTCTAACCAAAACAACCAGCGCTCGGCACAGTATTGCTACCCTTGACTTATAAGTCAATGCTTTTCGACCAGCGCTCAGCGCTATTGCCGTCCTTGACTCATAAGTCTAGCCTTTCTCAATCATATAATGCAGACCAACATATATCATATATCAAATATCCAAATACAAATCATTCAACATGCTTAATCAATAATCACAAGCATAATCATAATCATGCACATTCTCAGGCGTTCATGCCCTATTCATATTCCTGTTCAACAATTCGGGCTAAGCCATAATCACATGTATCATATGCTGGGTGCAGTTTTCTTACCTTTGGTCCAAGCACAGGTTACGAATGAATGACCCTCGAGCATGATCCCAGTTCTGAGCCCCTAGCGATAACCTAGTCATAATTGAGTATAAAATCCCATGAATAATGAGAGAATAAAGGCTTCCGGACCAAGTCCTAGCCTCCAGGAAATCAAATTCTACTAAACTGGGTAGTTGGATTGATCCCGAGCCCTTAGGTTTGAGTTCCCACACTCAAAACCTTCCCAAGGCCCAAAAATCCCTTAAGCACTGCGGCCCCACACATTTGAGTCGCGGTTCGCTCAAAGTAAGAGAGGCCCTTCCTGTAACACCCCAAGTTGCTAATAAGGTTTAGGACCTTGATTAGTATGCCTGGAGGGCAATAAGTGAATTAATATGTTAATATATGAATTTGAATGAATATGTGATTAGAATGCATGTTTAGGTGGTGTAAATATGCATGTGGACCCCGTTTGTATGTTAGGGGTAAATTGGTAATTTTAGCCCGTTGAGGGCATAAATGTGATAATTGTGTTATGTGGTTTGTGCCACGTGAGTGTGGTGATATTAATGTGATGCACGTGCCAAGACGGTCCTAGAGAGCTAGTTAACTTAAAAGTCACAACGAGATTTTATACCCGGCTCAGGAGGAGCCTAGGGGTACTTTGGGGAATTTCGTAAGTTGAATTGAGAGTTAGTGGTTAATGGTTATTGGTGATTGAGTAACCTGGGTAACCATTAGTAACTGTTGAGAGTAACAAGTTTAGATGGGAAATGGTAGAATTGTAATATAGGTGAAAGGACAAAAGTGCCCTTGAGGTGAATCACGTATCACACTTAGTCATATGTTGGTTTATGCTGGAATTAGAAGGAAAAGCTAGAAGGAAAGAGGAGAACAAGAAGGAAGCTGAGTTTGAAACCTAGGAGGGGAATCAAGAGGTTTGAGGCAACCAAAATCAAGATAAGGCTAGGATTATTCAGAGGTAAGAGTTATGCTCTGTTTGTGTTTAAATTTAAGGTTGATTTTCAGAGATTAAGTGTGGAGTTTAAAGGAAATATGGCTGGTTTGGCTTGGAAATTCAGTTTGGATAATCAAGGGGGAAATGGCTTGAAGCTGGGATTGAGGTGAATTCAAGCTAAATTCTTGATTGAGGTAAGAGTTTTTATCATGTTTGAATTTCGTATCTGGTACGGTTTGGGATTTTAGAGGCATGGTTTATATTTTTCAAGCTCTGGTTTAGGTCTTAGAAGCCATGGTTTGAGCTTCTGAAATTTGAAACTCAAGAATGGATTTTGAGTGTGATTGTGTAATTGAGTTGGTTTTTGATGTTTATAGGTTGTTAAAGGGTTCATTTGGGGGTTTAAATTGATTTTGGGGCTTAGGTACTTGTTTGGGTTGAATTGGAGTTGTTTTGTCTCGGGAAAAATGCAGGGGAAAACCCAGAAATCTGGGTTCGCGTAGGGGCGTTGCGGCCCTATTCTTTGGTGCCGCGGCGCAGGCTTGCATCAGGATCAGGGAAAAGCCTCTGGGCGGCGTGGCCCTTGATGGGAGTGCCGCAGCCCTAGGCTATTTTTGACAGCCAAATATTGCATTTTTAGGGCTTTTGCCCGGGGGCTCGGGGTATGGTTCCAATACATTATTTTAGGGAATTAGAGGTCTCGAGAGTACGGGATTGGTCCCGGGAAGTGGTTTTGGGATTGGTTAGTATTAAAAGTGTTTTATATGTGTTGTGACTAGGATTTTGGAGAGGCTCGGGATAGAGGACCGTGCTTGTGACCTTGGTGCATCGGAAGGCTCAAGATACAGGTAAGAAAACTGTAACACCAGTAGAGCAGGGCATGGGCCCATAGTGTTGTTGCAGGGCATGGCCCTAGATTGTATTATTGCTAGGATGTAGCTTTAAATGAATTATTATATGTTTGATTGTTGTTTGAGAATTCTATATGTGGTTATAGCAGAATGAACGACAAAGGAGCCGGGAACGGCGAAGGGCCGAGAACGGCGAAGGCCGAGAACGGCAGTGGGGCTGGGAATATCACTTAGCACATGGAGTGCTTGTGGTTAGGGTGAGACCCCAAAGGATACATGGGATATCCTTACAGTGTAGACTGAGATCCCAGGCATTGGTAACGCTTCTGGGACGACATGGCCGTATATGTGTTTAAATCTTATGGACTGTCTGATTAGATATGAGATATCTGCTATAGTGATTGTATGATATGCATATGTTATGTGCTGTATGAGTTTTCTTGCTGGGCTTCGACTCATGGGTGCCCTGTGTTGCAGGTAAGGGCAAAGAGAAAGTCAACCAGCCATGAGTACGGAGAGCGTGGGGGCGGCGCGTACATGTTTGGCTTGCCCGACCGCTTTGGTTGGGGGCATTTTGAGAAATGGCTGTATTAAACTATGTTTTTGATAATTAGTCATTTGTAAACCTATTTTGAATTGTAAATATTTTACAAACCTCACTTTGGGATCCCGAATGTTAAACTCTTAAACTTTTAACGAAATAGAGTACTTTTAAAGATTACAGCCTAGATTCCTATTTAATCACACTTTTATTATTAAAACCTCGTCTAGCGAGCTAATTACACATTTTAAACTCACTTAGTAACGAATCTAAGGTGGTAGGGCGTTACACTTCCTATTTCTTGGACACGGGCTGCGGCGCAACCTAATAGGTGCCGCAGTTCAGTCCAACAGGTGCCACGGTGCGACCTAACTTTAGAGAAACTACCCTGCCTTTTGGGTTCACGAGGGTCGCGGCGCCCCAAGAACAGGGCCGCAGTGTGACCCCGCGAACTCAGATTTTCAGATCCTAATCATTCCAAAACTTACCCCAAACTATACCAAACCCACAATTCAACCTCACAACATCCCTAGAATGTCCCAGGCAACAAAACCCGCCATTAAAAACATTTATGTTTAAGGCATGACTAATTATGTTTAGACTAATTCCAATCATGTTCGAGTGGGATCAGGAAAAAACGTCTTTGTTTTCTTGTAAAATTGGGTTAATTACTATTTTACATCTTTGGCAAGATTTTTCCCAATATTTACAACCTTAGATGGATCGTGATTGTCGAGCTAAACATCTTCAAGCTCTTCTGTAGGTCTAAGTTCAGCTCGGTCTTCTCCCATGTGAGGGTCAATCTCGTTTTAAATCTTGAAAATCATTTCTTCTATTTCTTCGATTATGACCAACGCTTATGCATTGGGTTGGTCCTTTCATCTCATGGAAATACTGTAACATTCCCGAGCTACCAACTGGTGACCATCCAACATCCCAATCTCATTAGATGTTGAGAATTTCACAGCCAAATGTCGTACTGATGATGCTGCCCCTGGCCCGATCAGGGTTGGTCTCTGAGCAGAACATTGTAAGAAAATGGTGTGTCTACTAATATAAACTCAAACATCTTTGTTATCGAGACTGGATATTCCCATAGTGTTATGGGGAGCTTAATGGCCAATGTACTCGCGATTCCTTCTCCTGAAAATCCGCACAGGGTTGTTGCACATGCCTTAAGGTCTCAAACTAATAAACCCATCTTTTCCAATGTTTTTTTGTACAAGATATTCACCGAGCTACCATTATCATTTAGTACCTGGTGGACTCTCTTGTTGGCAAGCTGGATGTTGATAACCAGTGGGTCATTGTGTGGAAACTGAACGTGAGAAGAATCATCCTCGGTGAAAGTTATTGGCTGGGATTCGACCCGTTGTTGTTTTGGAGATCGTGGCTCTGGAATTTAGGGACTACCATCCCGAGTTTTTAGCTTTCGCACATACCTCTTCTGGGTGTTCTTGCTCGTTCTGGCTATATGGTCCTCACCAGAGATGGTTATTACATCTACTTCATCAATTGGAGGTGGTCGGTTATCTTCCTGAGCTGGGGGTGTTGCGAGTTGAGGTGGTGTTGTAGGCTAAATTGGTGTCGCCCTTTGGTTCTATGGGGCATGTCCTTGGTTATTGCCCCAATTTTGAACATACTCCCAGAGGTAACCTCTCAAGATAAGACTTTCAATCTCATCTTTGAGTTGCTTGCATTCCTCCATCATGTGGTGAATGTCCTTATGGAACCTGTAGTATTTGTTCTGATCTATTTTGGCACGTTGATTGCGCATAGGCTCAGGTTGCTGGAACGGGACCTGATTTTCATTTGGTACGTAAATATTTTCCTGAGTCTCTGTTAGCTTGGTGTACACGGTGTATATGGAGATGTACTTTTCTCCTTTCTTTTTCTTACTCCTTTCCACATTAGGATTATTCTCATCATTCTTCTTCCTTTTGGAAGAGTTATCATAGGGGTTACACAGCAGTTGGTGTTGCCAAGCTCGCGACTGGGTTAATATTCATTGTTGTAATTATTGGGGTCGGAGGTACCAGTTGTAATACTGACTTGGCTTCCTCTACATTAATGAATCTCTATGCTCACTTTGTAAATTCCATTATGTTTCAAACAGGTTTTTGTTGCAGGTCGTCCTAAAGGGTGCTTCCTAAAAGGATTCCATCTCTAATGGCCATCAGGTGACTGATGTCGTCAATATCTCGTGCTCTGGCAGCCTTGATATTGAATCTTCCAATATACTTTTTGAGAGATCCCTTAGGTTGTTGCTTGATATATGCCAGAGATGTAGCCTCGAGCTTAATACTTCTTGCAGCTCAAAACTGCTTTTTGAAGTCCTTTGACAATTATTCCCATGATGAGATGGAATGTCGGAGGAACTTGTCAAACCAGCTTTTGGCTGCTCCCGTAAGAGTTGTTGGGAACAACATACATCTGAGCTTGAAATCCACATTGTTAGCTTTCATCACCGTGTTAAAGGTGCTTAAATTGCTACCTAGGTTGATACTTTCATCATATGGCGCCATGTGGGATATTTTGAACCCATTTGGAAATGGAGTGCTTGAAATATAAGGAGAGAAAGACTTCTCAACCAGGTCTACTAGAGGCGGTTCCTGGACCCTGGGGAGCTGGTTATTGTTCAAAGGAACTCCAGGTCCTTGTTGTAGTATTGGGTTGTAATTATTCCCATACACTAGTTGTAGAGGCTCTCCTCACTAGGCATTTAGATGAGCCCTCAAGTCCTGGTTTGGCTGATTCTACTGTTCTCATTTCTTATTTAAATGATCTCGAAGGTTAGCTTCGTTATTCGGGCAATTTTCATAATATCCTGGCTCGATGCTATACACACTTATCGACCTACTAACATCTTGTCTATTAGTACGATAATTATCATCGATGAAACTAACAGTTCTTTGTTATTGTTGTTGTCGAGCATAGTTTCAAGGTGGGTTGTCCACGTGTATCTTAATCCCAGTGGCTCGAGATCTAGACATGTGACTACCCGATTGTTGGGGTTGCCTTTCATTTCTTGCCCCTGGCTTGTTTCTTTGGGGACCTCATGATTATCCCTTTGTCTGTGTCCAGGCCTAGGATTTCTATCTCCATTGGTGCTCTTCGCGCTTTGAGCTGGCCTCTGAGGTACCTCTTTGCCAGTTCGAGTTCCTCATGGGACATGTTGTGGTATCTCTCGAACTTGTGATGGGTGCCTGATTGGCGAAGGAGGATGCTAGATTTGTGATAGTGGAGGTCTTTCGCTATTTTGGGCTGGCCTTGTAGGCTCTGGGTTGTTGCTCCGAGCTTCCTATTGAGTTGCTCGGTTATTCCTAGTGTTTGTAGGGACCTCCCTTGCCTAGTTAGTGTTATCCCGGGGGAGATTTCGAGATGAAACCATCGGTTGGCTAACTCCAAGGTTTGTTGTATCTCCTCCTGTTTGGGCTTGTTGAGCCTTTTTCTCGGCCATTTGAGTAGCAATACTTCCTCGAGGTCACCCCCTGGTTCTCCTGGGGGCGCTTGGGCTTCAACAACCCTTCTTTCCATTTCCTTATTCATCCGAGTGGCCTCAGCCAACCTTTCTTGCAATTGTTGATTCTCGAGTTCTACCATTGGGATGTATCTCTCAAGATTATATTAATCCCGACGAAATGGTCTTGAACTTTGGCCAGGATCACGTGGTGTTGTAGATGCACTCCCTTAATCTAGATTATTATAAACATTCACGAGCAGCTTGTTTGCCCTTCTAGAGTATTCCTCAGTCCGTGGTGTGGTCTCTTTCGAGATTTTGGGTAGTGGTCGTCCACTTCCAGATCCAGGGATATTTCCAATGGGTGCAACAGTTGATATGATGACTGAAATTTGTGTGGGAGGTTTATATGAATCACTTAATGCTCTCAATGAAAGCACCAAATTGTTGACACAATTTTTCATCAACTAAAAAAAGAGCAATTAAGCGGATAAAATAAATAATCTATAACATAAAAGAAGAACAGGATTTTATGTGGTTCGGTAATTAAATCTGCCTAGTCTGCGAATCACTCTTATTAATTCATCTGTATTAAAGCCTAAAGGAAATTTCACAGAGTTTGGGTACAAAATTTGTGCATGAAAAATACAAGTGAACAATCTCAAGTATTTTTATACTGGGTTCAGATATTCTTCCCCACGATTCTAGGGGAAAGCTACATAAATAACCATTTGAATTTGAAATATTTCGAGTCCCTAATGAATCGGGTTGACTAAACTAATATCCAAATCGATTCCTTAAAATATACTTCAATTACTCAAACATGGTCGCCTAACATCTTAAAAACAACCATCAGCCTTCTGCACTGATCTTCGAGCTGATACCTAAAATGTTGTCCGAACTAACATCTATCATCCGTCTGAGGTGACCCTCTTGCAATCGATTTGGTCCTTTCAAACTAACAACTAAAACGGTGGAGTGACATCATAAATATTAATACATTTAGTTGAACTTAATAATTATTTCCTCAGCCTACATTTCGAGATGATTTACTTGTTTCGGAAATTAGGGTATAACAAAAAACAAAAATATGGTTTAATCACCAATTTATACAAAAATATATATGCATGGACAATAAAACCTATAACTTAAAATTTTTAATAAAAAAAGCTATAAAATCATATTTTTGCATAAATTTTATAAAAACCATAAATTATGCAATTTACTCATCTTTTAATGAAATTCTGACATACAAAATTATAAATAATTATTCTTATAATTTTTCTATATAGCTATTTTGATAACTTAATTTATCATGCCTTCTTTATCTACTTTATAATACTTGGATTTGATGTAATAATATATAATAAAAAATTGAAATTATAAGTTTTAAAAATTTTATAATTCTTTTTGTGATATTATAGTATATACATCATAAAAACATGTCAATATTCATAATTCACTCAATATGATCCGATAAATATCAGAAAAATATTTGTAAGAAGTTTCAAATTAATTTTACGAAAGAAGTATATATTTTATGAAAGATTCATGATTTAATTGATACGGGAATTATTTGGAGCAATACTCACAATTTTTCTTTCTTATATTCTATATTTATTTATTTTATCTAAAAAAACATCACAAAAATATTTAATAATTATAATAATGACCCTTCACTCATCATGTAATACTTAGAGTTTGATTTAAAACTTAATCAATTAAAAACGTAACAAGACTAAATAATCACTGTGATTTATGGTTTAATTAGATACACAAGAAAGAATATTATTATATTTTAAAATAAAAATTTGATCAATCATATCCTAATTGAGTCATGGGAACTAATTACTTAAGATGGAAATTATCCTATATCACTACAAAAAAAACGTTCTCTACCGAGAACATTTTACCGAATACAAGTTCTCGGTATATATCATCTAGACACCCGCCTTCTTTACGCTGTTTTTTTTCATTTTAGTTTGTGTACCGAGGACCTAATACCGAGAACTTATTCTCGGTATTGGGTATTTACCGAGAACGTGTAGTCGGTATAGATAATTTAGACTCCCGCCTTTTTTTCGCGGTTTTTTCATTTTAGTTTCTGTACCGATGACCCTATACCGAGAACATGTTCTCGGTATAGGGTCTTTATAATCTTCATCTTCCCCAAATAGAGAGCTCATTCTCTCTGAAACGGAAAAACCAGAGCTCCGTTTACTCCGCCCCCCTTTTCTATTTTTCTGGATTTCGGCCCCCACAAGCTTTGGTTTTGGTCAAAGCTTCCCTTCCAAACAAGATTTAAGTGGCTATAAGGTCTATTAAGGTAATTATTTACATATATTTCAGTTTTTTTTTTTATAAATTTTTCAATTTTTTTTTCAGTTTTGGTCTTTTGTAATGAGATTTTTGTGGTATTATTTTCAGGTTTTGCATTGTTTACCAGCGGTTTTAGAGGTATTTCACATTTTCTTTGTAATTTTTTGGTTTTATTTATATTTTTTGCATAAATATATTTAGGGTTTTATTTATAATTTGTTTAATATTGTTAATATATTGTTATTTGTTATATTATATATATAATTTCTGATTATGTAATTAAAATAGGTAAGAATAATAATTTGTGATGAAAATTAGTTAAAAATTTAGTGATATCCAATTTAGAGGAAATAATATATTGTGTAGTATTTTAGTAAAATACATATATAGTTTTAGGATTTAGTTAGTTTAATCATATGATAAATAATTAATTTATTAGATTGAAAATTTATTAATTTAATAATTTATTTTTTAGGTATATAATTTGACTTTTAGTTATAAAAATATGTTTATATGAAAATTTAATATTTGATTGTTTGTTTTTTTAGATTGGGTTAAATAATTTTAGTTTTAGATTATTAGATTTGGTTAATAAATTTTGATTATTAGAGTGAGTTTTGTTTATTTAATTTGAATTTTGTTGTTGTTGTTAATTTTTTTATTCTTAGTGTTGATGAATATTGATGCTTTATTTTTGTTGTTAATTTTTAGTAGAATTATGATATTTTAAATAGAAAATTGAATAATTAATAAAATTTAGAGTAATAATTATAAATTATATAGTCATTTACAATGTATTTGTATTGCTTTGTGTATGTTCTGCGACTGGATATTTTTTTATGTGTTATTTGCAGGTTTTTAAATTTTGGGATATATGAAAATACAGCCGTTATGCTGCCCAATTTTTTTTAGAATTAAAAATACTCAATAAAATTTATAATTTAAGAAATAGTGAATTGATAAGTTGTATAATATATTTTTAATCATGATTAAATCAAATTAACAATAACATTATGCAACCAAATTTTAATAAAAATAAACATTAATCCTGAAATTTTATTTAAATAAGTAATAAATCTTAAAGTAATTCTAACGATTTATTCATTTTATATATATATATATATTTATGAAATTGTATAATGATATTTTGTAATTTTTGTTTGAAGGTTGGGTATTCGGTTTTTGTTGGACTAAAGAGATTGCTAGCAAGATATTGAAGGCATTGGTAAGTTTTTTTTTAATTTTTCTGTATTTTTTTAATTTTTTTTCAATTTTTGAATAATTTATGTTTTTTTTATATAAATAATATAATATTAATTTTAATAAAAATCTGAAATTATTATATTAGATAGAATGTATTTATTTTTAGGTTTTCAAAATAAGTATTAGTAAAAATGATATTAGGAATTAGAAAATTGTTATATGATTAATTAGTATTTCTTTTAAAATAAATTCTATGTTGTTTTGGTGAATTTTATGTGTATTAAACATATTAGTAAACATATTTAATAGTTTTTTAGAATTGTAAAATTTAGAGATATTGTGAATATTAGTAGAAGTACTCAATAAAATTTCTAATTTAATAAAAAGTGAATTGCTAAGTAAAATAATATATTTTAAAATTAACATTAAAAAAAATAACATTAATTAAATAATTTAATTAATAATTAAATCCTAATGTAAATAAATAAATTTTAAACAAATCTTAGAAATTTTGTTTAAATTAATCAAACTATTCAATAAAGCATAAGTAAAATATGTAATTTAATAAATACTAAATTAATATGTAAAAAAATAATATGTGTTAGTTCTGATTAAATAAAATTAACAAATATATTATTAGAAAACCATTATTAAAATTAAAATTAAAATTAAAAAAATTAAATTTAATATTTGTTAGTTTTAATCATTATTAAAATAAAAATTAAAAAATATGTTTTTAATAATATTTGTTACTTGTTTTTAATTTTTCTGTATTTTTTTTAATTTTTTTTTCAATTTTTGAATAATTTTTTTTAATATAAATACTATATTTTAAAATTAACATTAACATTATGCAACTAAATTTTAATAAAAATAAAAATGAATTAAATAATTTAAGTAATAATTAAATCCTAAAGTAATTAAATAAATTTTAAACAAATCTTAGAAATTTTGTTTAAATTAATCAAACTATTCAATAAAGCATAAGTAAAATATGTAATTTAATAAATACTAAATTAATATGTCAAATTTAAATAATTTTAATAATATTTACACTGAAATATATTATAGTTAGATATCATAAAACAACATAATTAACTTCAAAGAGCATAAGACATTAAAAAAACATAGTTAATTATATTTGTTTTTTTCTTTGGTAATAAGAAATTATTACCAAAGATATAATAGTGTTATTATCACCTAGTGATAATATTATATTTTTTTAGTGTTCATCACAAGAAGCCTTAGACCCGTTTAGAGAGGGTGAGTCATTGAAGACTCTTACATTTGCCTCTCTCTGAATTAGGACACACACAAATTGATTGTACGTTTGATGATTAGTGTTCCGTGTAGTGCTACATTCATACAATGTCGATCGACAAGAGTTGGATTAATTTGACAGATCGATTATCCGATGAGTATGAGGCTGGTGTGATGGATTTTCTCCAGAGAGCTCGGCAGTGCGTTGACTCAAGGGGATTGGTGAAATGTCCGTGTAGGAGGTGTGTCAACGTTGAATTTCAGACGATTGATGTATTAGAAAATCATCTTTTTGTAAATGGTTTTCTACGGAAATATACCAATTGGCATTGGCATGGAGAGGATGAAATAATACCAATGAGAGCTCGGATATATCAAAATGATGAAGATGAAATGATGGATGTTCTCACTGATCTTATGCAAAATGACAATGACGAACAAGCGGAGAATGAGCGCGGTCAAGAGATACCTACAACAGACTACAGGAGTGGTCAACATTATAACGATTTTTTTGCTGAGATCGAGGCTCCATTATTCCCCGGGTGTCAAAATTACACATCATTGAATTTCCTAGTGAAGTTAATGCATTTCAAAGTGTTGGGAAAAATTCCCAACAAAATATTTGATGGAATGCTGGAGTTGTTACATGATGCATTTCCAGCCCCAAATAAGCTTCCAAAATCGCATTATGCAGCGAAAAGGTTGTTGCGGAAACTTGGATTGGGCTACGAGTCAATCCATGTCTGCAAGCATGATTGCGCACTGTTTTGGAAAGAACATGCTGGAAAAAGCAAATGTCCTGTTTGTGGGGAGGATCGATGGGTGGACAAGAACACCAAGGGAAAGAAAGTGCCTCATAAAGTGATGCATTATTTTCCTTTAACCCCTAGGTTAATGCGAAAATATGCATCGAGGCACATTGCTCAACTTATGAGATGGCATCACGAGCAACGTATAAAGAAGATGGTGTATTGCGTCATCCTGCTGATGGGAAAGCTTGGAAGGACTTTGACCGAAATAATCAAACATTTGCAATGGAACCCAGGAATGTGCGGCTTGGATTGGCTGCAGATGGATTCAATCCCTTTGGTAATATGAGTCTGTCTTATAGTATGTGGCCGGTAGTGTTGACGACATGTAACTTGCCACCATGGTTGTGCATGAGAGAAACTAATTTCATGTTGAGTTTATTAATTCCGGGACCTCATTCGCCAGGAAAAGATTTTGATGTTTTCTTAAGACCATTGATTGATGAGTTAAAAGAATTATGGGTGACTGGTGTACAGACTCGAGATGCAGTCGATGGCAGTTTCTTCACTCTTCGGGCAGCTTTGATGTGGACTATAAACGATTACCCAGCAAGGAGTAGCCTTTCTGGATGGACTGCCCAAGGTTATCATGCTTATTCTACTTGCAATGTGGCAACACCATCTATTCGTTTACAAAAGAAGGTTGCTTTTTATGGTCATAGACATTTTTTACCAATCAAACATGCCATTAGAAGGGACAAGAAGACATATGGTGTCGTTGAAAAAAGATTACCACCAAAGCCATTAACCATGCAAGAAATGTTCACACAAATGAGTTTTATACCTGATTCTCTTCCTGGTAAGCATGTCAGTTATGGCGGCCAAAAAAGAAAGCGTACAAAAGAGCAAGTTGGTTGGCGGAAAAAAAGTATATTTTTTGAGCTCCCATATTGGGCCAACATAATGTTGCGACACAATCTAGATGTTATGCATGTTGAGAAAAATGTGTGCGACAGTTTAGTAGGCACAATAGTTGGGCTGGAGAATAAGACCAAAGGCACAGTTAGTGCCAGAGTAGACTTGGAGAAGATGAAGATGAGACCAGAGTTACAGCTGAGGAAGTTGAATGGTCGGATATAAAAGCCTGCGGCCAAATTCACTTTCACTGTTGAAGATCGCCAAAAGTTTTGTCGATTTCTTAAAACAGTGAAGTTTCCAGATGGTTTTGGATCTAACCTAAGGAAAAATGTGATTGATAATGACAATAAGATAACTGGTTTGAAATCGCATGATTGTCACATCATTATGCAACGCCTTTTGCCAGTTGGTGTGCATGCATTCCTAGAGAAATAAATGAGTACAACTATTATTGAGTTATGCACTTTCTTCAAGCTCATTTGTGCGAGAACTCTAAAAGTCTCAGATTTAGAAAAAGTCAAAACTTCAATTGTTGAGATTGTTTGCAAGTTAGAGAATATTTTCCCACCTGCTTTTTTCGATATCATGGTCCATCTGCTAATACATTTACCGGAAGAAGCAATACTTGGAGGACCGGTTCACATGAGGTGGATGTATCCTTTTGAAAGGTATATGAAAAAATTGAAGAATTATGTCCGTAACAAAGCACGTCTAGAGGGGTCAATAGCAGAAGGATATGTGGTTGATGAGGCATTAACATTTTGCTCCATGTACTTGAAAGGTGTTGAGACAAAGTTCAATCGTCCAGACCGAAATGTAGATGTTGGTCCATCACTTAAAAAGATGTCGGTCTTTAGATCTCAGGGTCGTCCAATTGGTAAGAAATCATTGACAATTTTGGAAGATGAATTGAAGAAAATAGCGGATTGGTATATTCTAAACAACTACAATGAGATCTTGCCATATCTTCTGTAAGTAATTAAAGTAGTTCATCATTTCATTGCATGTTTATTATAACACTTATTAGTAGCTCTTAAATTAGTTGTTTTTGTTTTTTGCAGAGAGCATAGGGAAATTCTACAGACTAGAGGTATTGAAAACCTAGACTAATTACATAGAGAGGAATTTCCTAATTGGTTTTATAATAAGATTTATCATCTTCGACAAACAGGATCCTTGGAAGTAGATGAAGAATTAATCTCTTTAGCAAACGGTTCTTTAACTCGTGTTGCGTCGTACCCTGGGTGTGTTGTAAATGGAGTAAGATTTTTGTGTTATGACAGGGACAAGAATCGCAAAACTCAAAATAATGGAGTCTCTGTAGCGGGTGTCGAAAATAGTACTTATTACGGCCAGTTGGAAGAAGCTTTAGTGATGTCTTATCTTTCTGGTTGTTCTGTTGTATTATTTAAGTGCAAATTGTTTGACACTAATCGGTCTTCAGGATTAAAGTTTGAGCAAAACATAACGAGTATCAAAACCAGTTCGGAGGCCTTCAAAGATGATAAATTTATCTTAGCAACTCAGGCTCACCAAGTTTTCTACATTGAAGACCTTAAAAATAAATCTCATTGGAAAGTCGTCCAAGAAGTGCATCACAGAAATGTGTGGGACATCCCACTAGTTGAAGAACAAGCGGAGGATGTAGAAGTAGATGTTATGCACGACACTAGTTCCTCTAATTTCCAATTATTCGTTGATCTTGGACCTTTGCCACAAATCAGCTTTGAACGTACGGGGGCTCCATTACAATTTGTTGAGATAGATAATGTTGCAATTGAGGAGGAGAGGGAGGGGGAAATGGAAGAAGAAGAGGAGGAGGAGGAAGAGGAAGTGGAGGAGGAGGAGGAGGAGGAGGAGGAGGAGGAGGAGGAGGTTGAATATGAAGATGATGAAGAGAAAGATGAACACATAGAAACCGATGATGACAGTGAAGATTATTATAGTGATAATTAAGTGGTAATTTTATAATATGTTGAAGTAATTATTTTTAACAATAAATAATTTTATATTGTCATTTTTAACTGATAAATGTAATTTTAATATCGATTAATTTGACAGATATGGCTGATGTTATTGCTCAATCTCACGGGGGTGATGGTGGAGGATGCGATCCTCCACGTGGACCGTCAGATACCCCAGCTGATTGTGAACGAGGTAATACTTTACACATTGATATACTCCTTAAAATTTAACAATTAATCCATATTAATTTTAAAATATTGAATTTGCATACAATAGCGCCTCCAAGTAAACGTGGACGCCATAAAGGATTGAACACGCGGGAAAAGAGGGAACAGTTGGGGCGTCCTCTCCCTCTCGAGTGGTATGTGCGGGGGAGAACATATAAAGAGATCAGAGAGTACAACTCAAATTTCTCAAGAGAGCTCGGATTACTTGTTCGACAGTACACAGATCCGGACTGTCCTCAATGGTCAAAAGTACCAAATGCCTCGAAAGAAAGAATACTTGCACATTTGGAAGTAAGTAGTTTATGTATTTTTATGTTAATTCTCATTTTATGTTATATATCATATTTACTAATAAATGTTTGTAAATTAGGATGATTTGTTTGATATTGGGTGTGCTAGATATGGAGAAGGGCATATGCCTGGGATCTTGAGAGGCATTGATACTTCGTGTGCTAAAAAGTATTCTGACTGGAAGTACGATATTAAAGAGCATTTAACGATTAATGGGCCACAAAATCGTTATGGTGGTTGCACGGATACGCAGTGGCAAAAAGCAATTGAATTTTTCCGACGCCCAGAAATTACGGTATTAATTTCTTGCTAAACTTAACTATCTTAATTAAATATATTACTAACGATAACTTTTTGCAGAAACGTTCTGTGGTCAACAAGGAAAATAGAAGGAAACTGAAAGAGCTTAGCTATGGAGGTTCTCAGTCAATCCCAGCCCTACGCTATAAAAAGGTTAGTTAATTAATTATATTTTAGTTTATTTTTCTTATTTACGTTTAATTATTAATTTTATAAAAATATATGT
This sequence comes from Humulus lupulus, assembly GCF_963169125.1. Classification (NCBI taxonomy): domain Eukaryota; kingdom Viridiplantae; phylum Streptophyta; class Magnoliopsida; order Rosales; family Cannabaceae; genus Humulus; species Humulus lupulus. The sequence continues at coordinate 255,758,310 of NC_084793.1, forward strand.
ACGTGACAGCGCAATTTAGAGACTGGGCAACCTGAGTCCATCCCGGATAGCTGGATGGATACTCACCATAAATCAGGCACAGGGTGGGTGACAGAGACAGCCAAAAATACTTGGGTACGTTAAGTTTTTTTAAACATTTTTCAAATTTTTAATTGTTTCAAAATTTTAATTACATTATACATTGTATCACAGGAGGAATTGCGTGCATACCGCGACACACAGCAGACACAGGCAACTGATACTGAGAGTTCCACACCAGTTTCGAGTGCGCCTGAAGATGAAGACATATCTTTGGTACAAACTGTCTTCGGAAAACGACGGGGACACCAGAAAGGATATGGACGTATCCTTAACATAAGGGACCGAACTCCATTTGATTTTCGTCCTTCACAAACTAGAGATGAAGAGTTGTCTGAGATGAGAGAGCGTCTTAGACAGTTAGAGGAGCATGTCCGGAATCATTGTATCACCCCGGGATCTCAATCTGCCCCACCACCACCCGATGATCCCGATGTTGGAGCACAGACTCAGTAGGACTTATGTATGAATTTTATTACAATTGACTATTACATTATCATGTTTAAGACAATTCTTTATTTTGATTCAGCGAACATACTCTTATGTTTTTATTTATATCTTTAATATAAGTGTTTTAATTTTATTCTATTTTTTTATATTTAATTCAAAATAAATAAATAAATAAATAAATTGGGGAAAAGTCTATACCGAGGACATTGTCCTCGGTATATACCACTAAGATGTCGGTATATACCAGTACGATGACAAATTGGGGGTGGTTGTACCGAGGACTTTTGTCACTTTCTACCGAGGACAATGTCCTCGGTAAAGCGTACACCGAGAACATTTTTAATGTCGTCGGTATAAGTTTTGTTTTACCGACACGGATGTACCGATAACTTTCTACCGACGACATTGTCTCGGTATAGGTTATGCCGAGGACATTTGGGGTTATACCGAGGACATTTGTTCTCGGTATAGGCCCTATTTTTTGTAGTGTATACGGTAGTTCACCAATTTTTTTTTCATTTTTACCGGATATATTTTTTCATTTCATATATATACTATCTTATTTTTTCAGAAATATGGTTTATTAATAAAATTAATTTCAGTATTACGATTATCGTGTCCTTTGTCTTCTTCTCTCATGCACGTCGCCCTTCTCTCCCATATCCGAAGTAAAGAGCTTCAACTAATGGTTTTTGTCTTTCAATTTATACCGATCTTTGTTATTCAGTTGTATATACAGGATTTAATGGATTTTCTTAAAGTTTACAATGATCATCATATGTATATTATGAATTTAGAAACTTTTGAGTTTATTTTCTTAGCAAGACAGTCTAGTAGTCATCAACTTTTTTATCAACTAATTATTAGAGAGAAAAAATTGCTTTGAGTGATTGAATTATAAAAAAACTCAATAAAAAAGTTTTTATTTTTAATTATGTACCTCAGGGCAAAGTAGTATCATACCAAAACTAAGAAAAATATACATCTAAGCCAAAAAAAAAAAAAAAAATAGAAGGTGCAATTGAAGTGGAGAAAGAAGAAATTGAAATAAAATTAGAATGTTCTCCCATATGAATTCAAGATATCTTCTATTAATAGGTGCAAATATTAGTGTATTGATTTATATAACCATGAGTGTTGACTTTTTAAGTCAAAGTGTAGGAGCATATAAATTTAAAGGAAATCATCCAATATTCTAATGTAACTCATAATAACTTAAAAAGTCATATGCTAATTTCAACCTTATGCAACTCATGCAACCAAATGTAACTTATGACAACTTAAAAACTCATGCTAATTTTATCCTTATGCAATTCACTGAACCTCAAATACAAGCCCATGCAACTTAATGCAAAGTAATGCAAGCCCAATGCAACTAAAAGCAATCCAATGAAACCTAAATTAATTTTAGAAAACTCATCTTAATTTCATCTTTATGCAACTCACTACAATCTCAAATGCAAGCCCAATGCAACTCTATGCAACCTAAATTTACACAATGCAACCCATAACAACTTAAAAATTTATATGCTAATTTCATTCTCATGCAACTCACTGCCACCTCAAATGCAACCTATTGCAACCTAAATAACCTTTAAGAAAACTCATTTGCAAATTTCATATTTATGCAACTCATGCAATTCTCTACAACCTCAAATGCAAGTCCAATGCAACTCAAATGCAAGCCCATGTAACTCACTCAAACCCTAAGAAACTTACTACAACCTCAAATTCAAGCCCAATGCAACCCCCATGCAGCCAAAATCAGCCCAATACAACCTCAAATGCATGCTCAATATTTTTTTAAATAAAAATTTGAAATTTACATTATTAAAATCCAAAAATCATATTTTTTAAAAGTTAGATTGTAAGTTGTAAAAGAACATAAATAATTAGTTATTTTAAAAAATATCTTTGGTATAGTTGTAATTAGAGATCTTACAACTATGTGTAATATCTAATTTGAAAATCCAACTATGTCTAATTACACATATACCAAATATAACAAAATAATTACAATATAAGATGTCAAACAAACTCCAACTTATGGTCTATCATCTATGCATAACTTTAAGGAAATAGTATCAATTTTGTTGCAAATTTTCAATAAATAGTATGTAGTGTGTTGACGCGGTTTTTCGCCAACAGTATATGAAGAAATAATAAGGCAGATTAGTGCTTAATAATAAACTGTAATGAACAATCAACAAAATTCACTCAAGAACACAAAACTTTTATGTGCTTTAGTGGTTAAAATCCACCTAGTCTACGGGTCAATATTATTGTTGTTTCTCTCTCTATTTTTGCAGAGTTTTAGTGTTACAGAATAATGGTCCCCTTTCTTGTCCAATATTCCCAGTTTTTAAAGGGGAATTACATGGACAGATTTGGGTAATCGCGTGAGTCAATCCCGCATTTACATAATGTCTATATTTAATACAAATAATTCTCATTTATATTGGGGTATGATTTGATAATAGAATAAACATGTTCCGGTTATCTTTGATAATAAATACGACAGCCTGGTCATAAATAAACGTATAAAAGAGGATCCTGAGTCTCTGGGGATCTCTGAGTATGCAATATACTAGAATTACCACGAGCTGGATATCTCCTCCAAGCTCGTGCTTCAACAGCTATTTAATATTTCGAGCTCGCGCTTCACAACCATCGTATCCAGTTCAGGGTAAACTTAGGACGCCTAACACCACGTATGACCACTATGAATCTCGAGTTGCTCACATGGATAATAAGCATATATTATTCCCCTTGATCATTTCTCCGTTTATTTATCTGCCAGCTGCACCTGAGCTGAGTGAATGAACTCGTGCTAAAATTAGGGTACAACATTTGCCCCAAGCTCCAGCTCGTGTATGATGTTGTCACTTTCTGACCTATACAGTAGGGGCTTTTAGACTTCTGTTACATAAAACCACGCATGCCCACTACTCGAGTACTGGACACGTGGTCTATTGCGATTGGCGTCTGTTCGGGTTTCGAGGACTGCAATAATTGTCTTGTCAACTTTTTTCCGCCATTCGGTCTATTTAATCTTGGCCCTTGGATCTTGAGCTAACCCAATTGAATGACCCAGATTAATTTCCATAATTTACGTATAAATAGGATGACCAGATTTCAAACCTCACCACCTTTGCATTTAAAAATTTCCTCTGTACTTCCAAGCTTCCCTTCTTCCCCAGAATCTCTAAAACTGTTCATCGTGCCTAGACATTCAGAAGCTTTCCAGAAGCTTCCCGTGATCCGAATCTACATCCTCCAGTCGACGAACAGACTTCCTGTAAGTATCTCATCCCTTGGTTTAAAATGTTTTCCCTTTTTTTTATCCACTGGAATTTCTGTTCTTAGTTCTGTTCTTCCACAATGGTCATTGTAGTTACTATTAGGCTATTTATAAATGTTCATATGGAATAGGTCTTGATTTAGGTTCAATAGATGAGTCCAAACATGTTTTAGAAATAAGACGTCCATAAAATTGGGGAAATTTCTGGGTAACCCTAATGGTGAATTGATTTAAAGAACACCCGTTCGGGGTAAAGAAATTGAAGGGTCTTTAGGCTTAAAACCAGATAGCTTAGGGGTCACATTTTCTTGGGTGGTTTTGCACTAAACCACGTCCCAAGGAAAGTAGTGGTCTGACATTTTAGACACACGGATCCCTAAATATCAGGGGACTATTAGGGAACCGAGACGCATAGCTTAGGATGTAGCGTGGCATCACACGATGGGGTTGAGGCCTACCTTAGCTCGTTTAACCAAAACAACCCCTTTCGTCCTTCATACTTTCGTGTCATAGTTATAGATCGTCTTAGGTCGCCTTCTAACTAGGTCGATTTGTCTCAGGCGATCTGATGGCTCCTCCGAAGAAGAACGCTCCAAAGAAAAATTCCTCGAGCTCATCCTCTCAACACAAGAACAAGGAGAAGCAGGTTGCCTTCAATTCTCCCATCCCGCACTTTTGGTCCGGTGGTGGAGAAGGAGCTCGTTATCGACCCCAACGCTTATTTTGAGGTTGAGCGTATAGTCTTGAAAATCACGACTCAAGGGAAGGTCAAAAAAATCCTGTTGAATCACAACATAGAGGTAGGATCCGACACTCTTCTCGCTCGACCTGCATTTGAGGGGGAACAGAGTTGTGCCCCCTTCCAAGATGACTATGCGGCTTGGAGCGACAAACATATGAAGGTCAGTGCCTTCCTTCCTTTGGACTAGTACTTCGCGAACTTGTTGAACTACGTGAAATTGGCTCCATTTCAGCTCCCCCCAAACTCCTACAGGCTTATGGCAGGGCTGAAGTACCTGTTCTTGAAACACGAGTGGGAGGTCCCCACCCGAAAGACATATTGTACTTCTTCTGCCTCAAGGCAAGCCCCGACCAGAGGGGACGTGGTCACGGGTTCTACTACCTCACGCAGTTTCCAAACTTTGCCTCCACCATTGAGCTCTCCAGCCATCCAAACGATTATAAAGATTTATTCTTTATGTCGAATGGCTTCAAAAATTACGAACACCGTTACTTCAACCGATCTCGTAAGTCTTCCATCCTTGTAAATCCAGCTCGTAAATTTTGGTTTCTTTAAAATATTTCCTTTTTTTTACATGTCTTAATTGAATTTGTTTCTTGTACATCCATATTTGCAAGGACGAAAAAGTATGTGACCCTCGAGGGTCAGTATGAGAAGCTGTCCAGACTTCCCCCCTGTGAAAATGAGTATCGCCAGGTCGTGAATGACGTCACGATGCTGGCCTGTAAGTTGATTGGCGAGGGTCAAACACTGTCCTTGAGGACCTGGGCTCCTCTTCCGGTGATCCCTGAGCTCCCTTTCTCTCAAGAGGCCTTGCCAGCCACTGGGGATGAGGAGGAGGAGGAGGAGGAGGTGCCTTTTGTGCGAAAAAGGCGAGCCCCCGAAGCAGACTAGAGACCTGATCCTGACTGAGTGACTGGGGATGAGGAGGAGGAGGAGGACGACGACGAGGTGCCTTCTGGGGCAGCAGCCGGCCCTTCCAGCCAAGGTAACCCATACCTTTTTAGGGAATTAGATAGGGATGTTGCTGATTTTAGGTTAATTTGTTATAACCCGAATCAGCTCGTTAGCCGATGTCCTTCCAACTCGGATCTAAATGTAACCCTTCTCCAGTGCGTAGACCACCTAGTGGTATGTTACGAAAATAGCTACCCTAGGGGCACAATAGTAGTTGATAACACCTTAAACTTTAGATCCGCCATTTTTTAGGAATATGGGACAAACCGTAGGACTTGGCCTTCTCTGCTCGAGGGTGCATTTGCCCCTGGGTTCAGACAATACGTAGACGAAACCAGCCCCGAGGAAGAACCCGAACCCCCGAGGATCCAAGAGATATTAACTTTCGACTCCCCTTCTCCTCCATTAAATCGAGGGCCAGAGGTTGTGCCTATCCCAGTCAAAACACCTGAGCTGGTGATAATAGACTCCTCCCCCAGCCCAGAGGGTAGGATCTTTGTTTTCTCTTTCTTTATATATGTTTTTTTATACAACTTTTGTGAACTAACTCCCTTTGTTCTTTATAGGTGAAGAGATGGAACAACCAGGAGCTTCTGACCTACGGACTGCTTTCCAAGCTAAGAAATCTGGCACGGGTCCTGTCGTGAAGAGGCTCAAGGTGGCGAAGAAGACCACCCTTGCAACGGGGAACACTTCAAAATCCCCTACCAAGAATAAGGACATGAGCTCCATTCGGGAGCCAGCTCTGGCGGCTAAGGTCATTGCTGAGCAACTTCCTCCTCCCCCCTCTCGACATATGCCCCCACTTCCCCAAGTTATTCAAGCAGAGACCCCCACCGTTCGAATTCCTGTCGATCCTCAAGACTTGGAGAAGATTCCTGAAGCCTTCCGGGGTATCATATATGAAACCGCGACTCACATGGTGGGTCATGCTTACAAAGCCAGCTCGAGGGACCTGAGGACCATTGAGGAGCGCAGCCCCGAGAACGTCCTTGAGTCCACCATGGGGATGAATCTCACCGTGAGTTCTTTTCCCATACTTGGTGGTGAAATTATTTTGTTGTTTTTTTTACTCATATTTTGGACTTTTTCTGTTATTTTGTAGTTCGTCCTGGCCCAATACAGCAACATAGCTTGTGATAGGGCCAGAAATGATGAGCTCCGGGCTGAGCTAGATGCTGCCAAGGAAGGTGAGCAGGCCGCCAAAGCTACCCTGACGAATGCTTAGAAGAATGAGCAGGCCGCCTAGGCTGCTCTCACCTCTTCCCAGGAAAGTGAGTAGGCTGCGAAAACCGCGATATCTGCCTCCTAAGCTCAAACCACCAAGGTGAATCATCTCATTGAATGTCTTCAGGTCGAGATTGGTGAGCTCAAGGCAAAATTACTCAAGGCCGAAGCTAAAGCCAAGGAGGAAAAGGTGGTGTCTTCATCAGCAATGGAGGAGATGTTATACCATTGCTGAGCCTTCAACCGGGATGGGAACTTCTCTTTTATGGAGCCAATGGTTGTGGGATCCGTACCTTGCTAAATTCAAGGCTCAGCTCTCGCAAGAACCGTCAAAGACTAGTGAGGCGTCCAGAGTGGCGGAGGGAGGCGAGGAGGTCAATTCTGCGAGGGAGCTGATGGAGCCCAATGATCTCTTTTTTCAGTTTTCTTTGTAACTGTAACAATTTTTTTATATTAAACATTTGCCTTCGGGTTTAGTTAGAGATTTTTTCTCCTCGACATGACAATATACTTGTTTATCTTTAATATATATCTAACTTTTGATCTGTTCGTCTTTCCTTTATTAACTTCTCATGCTTGTGAATCCTTAGACTCTTGCGTATTCGAGATTTTAGGAATCGACTTTTAGATCAAGATAGATTTTATTGAACTTGGTTATGTCCAAGTTTTCTTTGCTTATTTGTATCGTACCTGTTAAGAATCAAGCCTCGAACCTGGTTATATCCAGGTTTTTAAATGATTTAAACTTAGCTCATGCTAGGTTTATTGATAACTCGAGATTTAAAAATCCCTTTATAAATTTTTCCAAATTTCTAAGCTTTGGATCTAGTTACGTCCAGGGTTTTAAATGATTTAAACTTAGTTCGCGCTAGGTTTATTGAAAACTCAAGCTTCTAAAAAGCCGTGAATAATAAGTTTTTCCAAGCTTCTAAGGCTTTTAATCTTACCGAGCAGGCTTAATTTTGCCAACCTTGGGTTATGTGCCCCCCAAGCAACCAAAATGTATAAACTTTCTTGGTTGCTTCTGCAAATATGAGAACACGAGCTAATACAATACTAAGAATTAGTTATTTAGCAATCCATTTATTATTTAATCAGAACGACTTTTATAAATAAGCCTTACATAGATGGTGGTACTATTGATAATATTTTTTCAAATGTAGAGCATTCCAAGTCCGTGACACTACTTCCCCATTCTGCCGAGCTATCTTGAAAGTTCCCTCACGCAAAACCTCAACGACCTAATATGGTCCCTCCTAGTTCGGGCCTAATACATCGTCCTTGGGGTCCTTTTTTTTGCCAAAAAGACCCTTCGGAGAACTAGGTCATCTAACCCCAGTCTACGACTCTTGACCTTTGAATTAAAATAACAAGTGATCTTTTTTTGATAATGGGCGAGGCGAGTTGTAGTTGCGATTCCTCTCGTGTTTCTTTGATCAGATCGAGGGATGCGTTAAGTAATCCATTATTATATTCTTGATCAAATGTCTTTTGCCTGTGAGTATTTACCATTGCTTTGACTGGAAGCATAGCCTCGCTTCTGAAAGTCAGGGAAAAAGGAGTATGCCCCGTACAGGTCCTGTGAGAAGTTCGGTAGTCCCAAAGTACTAGCGGGAGCTGTTTGGGCCATAGTCCTTTTGCTTCGTCTAACATCTTCTTCAGACTTGCCTTAAGGGTTTTTTTTACAGCCTCGACCTGCTCGTTGGCCTGTGGATATGCTACTGAGGAGAAGCTCTTAGTGATGCCATATTTTTCACAGAATTTAGGGAAGAGATCGCTGTCGAACTGTGTCCCATTGTCTGACACGATCTTTTTAGGAAGCCCAAACCGACATATAATACTCTTCACCACGAAGTCCAAGACTCTTTTTGAAGTGATGGTTTCCAGAGGCTCAGCTTCTACTCACTTCGTTAAATAGTCAATCGCCACCACCGTGTAATGAACTCTCCCCTTTCCCATAGGTAGGGAGCCTATTAGGTCGATTCCCCATACCGCAAATGGCCATGGGGATGAAATCATCATTAGCTCGGCTGGAGCAGCTCAGGTAATCATAGCGAAACGCTGGCATTTTTCGCATTTCTAAACATACAAGATTGAGTCTTTTGTTAAAGTGGGCTAGAAATAGCCCTGCCTCAATATCTTCAATGCTAGGTTTTGCCCCCCATCATGATCTCCACAAAAGCCTTCGTGTATTTCTCGTAAAATGGTTTTGGCTCCCTCTGGTAGAATGCATCGTAGGAGAGGCAACAAATGACCATGCCGATACTATTAGAGAATATATTTTATACTCAATGGAAATATGGAAAAAAAAAATACAACTTTATGCAAAAATACAATAGACAAGATAATAATGATTAAAGAAATATTACAACTCAATTTCTCAACATACAAGTAAATAGAAAGATGTAGAAGAAGAATATTACAAACTGAAAACAATAATAATACAAGTAAATAAGATCAAAAGAATGAAAATAAAACCAATAAGAAGAACAAACTCTCACACAACCAAAGTGTAGAGTAGTGAGGATCACCAACTTGAACAAGGTTCAAAACCTTTGTCCAAAAGCTTATTTCCCCCTATTCACTAAGCACTAAGGGATCTCTCTAGGAAATAGCTCTCTAGAATTATCAAGCCTCTATGGTGTATTTTCCAGGCAAGTGCTTTGTGGATGGAATGGTGTGTCTTACAAGTGAGCATAAGGCTCTTATTTATAAAGTTTGAGATACCCTTTGAATTTCAAATTCCACCAACCCCCATGGTTGTTACCAATGTTTAATTGGATGATTATGGAATTAAAATGGAGAACTGGGACTTATTTGGGATGTTAGAAACGTTCAATTTGGACAAATCTGAAAAACCAAGTTGGCTGTCAGCCTCACTGGTCGCGGCCAGGATTGTCAGTGGCCGAGGCCACTGGCCTCTGTCCCCCAGGCCACGACCACATGCCATTTTCAGCACAAAATGTCATTTTTCCAAATACATTCCAAAACGTCCCCAATCTTTTCCCACATGATTTTGTAACCTCCAAACACCTATTGGGAGTTAAAAACATGTCTCTAATAGCCATATTTCATAATGGCTTTATGAAATCCAATCTCAAATGTGTAACATATAATCTACACATTATTGGGTAATATTTGGGAGTTACAGATTTGTGACTGAATTTGTAACACCAAATATGTTACATATTTGGATATTCACATATATCTAAATATTGTAACTCTCTAGTATATATTACAATATGTGACACTCTTTGTCACATTTATTTAATCTAAAACATTATATTATAAAATAATATAATATTACATTATATTATTAAATAATATAACATTCCCCACTAGATTAAATAGTTATCTATTGTAACACTTGTTTAATCAATCAAACATTATATAAAATATAGTATTCCCCCACTTGATTCAATAATCACTCTCTATAGAAACCTTTGCATTGATGCATAAAGGAAAATGTCTTTCGACTTGAATTTTACCTTAGTGTAATTATCACAAAGATTGTTGAAATTTTGGTTGTCGAAGCATTGAACCACAATCCCTTGATAACAAACTAGTGATAACACGCACACCTTTAAGACCTCAATGTCTTGCTTTTGCACCGTTAATGGCCGCGCACATTCCATTCATAGACTTTTCTTGAGAATGACTCCCAATTCTCATGAGGGGCGGCACCACCCCTAGGTCTATATAGGTAGAATTCTTACAATATTTTGTTGCCCTAAAATACTTGTCTTTTCAAGATTGAGTTCTATTAAAAAAACATTTCGGTTTTAACCCTCATTTTGGTAACACACTAGTACTCCTATCTCAGATGAGACAAAATTTGGGTACTACTACTATTCACTTGATTGACTTGTTATTACCTATTGAACCTAATACTCATTTGGTTACTAGTATTAAGATAGGTTACCATCAATCATGAATCTCTTTAGGGAGTCTAAGTCCCATCCCTTGAGATGTAGAAATGATTCCATTTGAATAATTTCTTTTCTCATGTATGCATACTTAGACACTCTCATTACTTTATTCAAACTTTGTTGCTAGCTATAGTTTGATTAAAATAGTTACCTCTTTAAAACAGTGATTTTGACCATAGTCAACACCCCCACTATTTTATAGTTCAATATCCAAGATAAACATTTAAATATTAATTCTAGAAACCTCTTTGTTTACATAATTCTCCTTTATGTTTTAAATTGATTCCTTCTTGAATCAAAATATTATAAAACAATAACTTTAGATATCAATCATGTCTAGATTTGTCCATTCTATACACATATAGCTAATGTGATTTAGAATTTAGAATTCTAAATCACCTATTTGATAGGATGACCAAATTAATCTATTATTATCAACAAAATAAATTGATTAACTTTTGGAGAATCACCCCCACATTTCTCACATAGTGATAATCACATTAAAATAGAAAATCATTTATATTAAGTCATTTATCCTCCAAGATAAATCTAGACTTATAATTCTCAAAGTTCATCACTAGTCCTATAAGCCACATGATAAACTCTCAAGATAAAACCTCAATGTTTATCTTGATTTATTTACTTGCTAAAGCAAGACACACTTCTATGAAAGCAACTTTCACTTAGTTTCTTTCTTTTATATATTTCACAAAATAAAATATGTTAACACAAATGTCATGTGAAAATTTCTCAAACAAATAATCACTCATTTTCACTTTCAGTTGTCTAAATACTCTCAAAATCACTTAAGCAACTTTTGTGTATTTTCTAAGAGTTTTTTAGATTCTTTTGAAAACACAAATTTGGCATCCATTGATTTTCTCATTGTTGACCCTGATTTTGGGCAACTGACACGGAGTCTAAATACGCTTGACGTGGATGAATGCGTTGAAAAGAATGTGATGACGAAACTAATAAGAACACAAGATTTTATAGTGGTTCGGCCCCAGAATCTGGTAATAACCTACGTCCACTTAGCTTGTTATTAATGTAAGATCCAAAGGAGTGATCAAAGAACTAGGGTTCAATGAGTTTCACCAACCTCTGAAGAACAATACAATATGACTAAACTGATAACTCTAATTTCAAGTGATATAGAAGTCGGAAAAGAAAAAGGGTCCTCTTCCCTGAGACCTCTTCTTCTATTTATAAGCTTAGGGAAGATTTACCTTGATTTTTTACAGATATTATTTCCTAAATAATCGGATACTCAGGAAATCATGGGAGATAATTTCGGATTCCATCATAACTGCCTGAGATTTCCTCTGCGTATTATGTGCATATGACCAGGCTGGTCGTATAAAGAAACTGATCGCATGACACTGAAAATCTTCCTGGTCGATAGTCGAGCACAGATTATGCCAGATGTCAGCCACGTGTAATTAATGCCTGCCAAGTCATTTACTTCTTGATTTTTGGGATAACACTCATCAAAATCAATTTGAAGATGTCAATTTTTAAACACTTTAAATAAAAAAAAATAAACCCTCATTGATTTATTTAAACACTTTAATTTCTTACGTTTTAGTTTAAAATTATTTCCTCATTGAGATTAACTTAAACATATCCCCATCTTATCCAAAATGAATAAAGTTCTTTTTAATCTATTCACTATTGGTGTAAAGATTCAAAATTGCTTCTCCAATTTTGAAATGTCTTCTCATTGAATATTTAAGAAATATTGTCACTAAATAATTCTCAAATTTATTTCATTTGACCACACTCTAGACTATAAGTCTATTGAGTCAATATGTCATCCCGTAATTTTTTAATTCACTTTGATTTATTTTTCTTGCAATGGCAAGACACAACCATTAAAAGATGTAACCCATTAGGTTCATCTTTTCTTATCTCATAAAATGAGATGCTCATCTTTTAAAAGAGAAAAAAATTTAAATTCTCAAATAATTATTTTATTCACAAATCACATACTAACAATAATATAGGATAAAACCTATTAACATCTCACAAATGTTTGCATGATTATATTTTAATATAATTTCACATAGTTATCAACATATATGACTTATATCATACTAACTTGGATCTTTATTAATATGTAAACATAAATTACTAATATCATACACATATGATTTCATATTTTTATTGATTCACAAAATCAATATATTTATGCAAGTCATATAAAACTCATAAAATTGTCATTCTAATAATTTATCATTGTCACATAATAAGACAATTCTATAATATGGTAACATATTACCCAATAATCTATTAGATTATTTACACATTAATCACATATAACAAAAACTCAAGATATTAAATTATCTTCTAATCTAACCACTATATTTAAAAAAACAAAGGAGAATAGAAAACAATGAACCTCATTTATAAAATTTCCTTATTCTCATTTCTATCACTATATGAAAACCATTAGATCTTCTAAGAAAACCAAAGAAGAACATTACCTTATCTTACCATCTTTTCAAAGTTGGATCCTCACAAGATCTCTATGGTTTCTCCTTCCATTAAAAAGAAAATTAAGCTTTTGATTGTTAGAGAATATATTTTTGTACTCAATGGAAATATGGAAAAACCAAAATACAACTCTATGCAAAAATACAATAAACAAGATAATATTGATTAAAGAAATATTACAACTCAATTTCTCAAAATACAAGTAAATAGAAAGATGTAGAATAAGAATATTACAAACTCAAAACAATAATAATACAAGTAAATAAGATCAACAAGATCAAAAGAATGAAAATAAAACCAATAAGAAGAACAAACTCTCACATAACCAAAGTGTAGAGTAGTGGGGATCACCAACTTGAACAAGATTCAAAATCTTTGTCCAAAAGCTTATTTCCCCCTATTCTCTAAGCACTAAGGGGTCTATCTAGGAAATATCTCTATGGAATTGTCAAGCCTCTATGGTGTATTTTCCAGCCAAGTGTTTTGTGGATGGAAAATGGTGTGTCTTACAAGCGAGCATTAGGCTCCTATTTATAGAGTTTGAGATACCCTTTGAATTTCAAATTCCATCAACCCTCATGGCTGTTACCAATGTTTAATTGGATGATTATTGAATTAAAATGGAGAATTGGGAGTAATTTGGAAAAAAACTGAAAAAACCAAGTTGGATGTCAGCCTCACTCGCCGTGACAAGGATTGTCAGTGGCCACGACCACTGGCCTCTGTCCCCTAGGCCATGACCAGAGAAAATCAGCGGTCGCGGCCACATGCCATTTTCAGAACAAATTGTCATTTTTCCAAAAACGTTCCAAAACGTCCCAAATCCTTTCCCACATGATTTTGTAACCTCCAAACACCTATTGGGAGTTAAAAACATGTCTCCAACAGTCATATTTCATAATGTTGTGAAATCCAATCTCAAATGTGTAACATACAATCTACACATTATTGGGTAATATTTGGGAGTTACAAATTTGTGACTGAATTTGTAACACCTAATATGTTACATATTTGGATATTCACATATATCTAATATTTTAACTCTCTAGTATATGTTTCAATATGTGACACTCTTTGTCACATTTATTTATTCTAAAACATTATATTATAATATAATATAACAGATACAAGGTTCCATCTATTATTACGTACCGCGGAGCCTGGTAAAGTATTTTCCTTGCATCTTTTCTCTCGTCAGGTAACTTTTCTGTTGCGAGGTATTCCATTATGGGAGTCATCCAGGTCGGTCTTACGTTGATCATTTTGACCTCTATCATTCCTTCTGTCACACTTGGGTTTCCAAGAACTCCACTTCCACTACATTCAATGTTTCAGCTTCTTTTGTGGTGGCAAGTCGTGCCAAAGCGTCAGCATTAGAATTCTTCTTGCGAGGTATCTGTTCAACAGAACTATACTCAAATTCAGGCAGTTCTCCCTTTACCTTAGCTAGGTAGGCCGCCATCTTGGCACCTCGAGCTCGATATTCTCCCAATATTGAGAATCACTGTAGCATTGGATAGCTTTCACTTTGAGCTCCCTTGCCACTCTCAGCCCTGCTCGTGAGGCCTCATATTCTGCTTCGTTGTTGGATGCCTCGAATCTGAATTTCAGAACTGTGTGAAATTGATGCCCTTATGGTGAGATTAAGATGATCCCAGCTACCGATCCGTTCTCATTTGATGATCCGTCCATGAAGATTTTCTATAACTCCTGCATTGGCTCCTTCAAGAGCTCCTCTTGAAATCCGATGCATTATAAAATCAGTAAGGGCTTGACTTTTGATTGAGGTTTGTGGCACGTACAATATCTCAAACTGGCTAAGTTCGATAGACCATTTTAAAAGACGTCCCGACGTTTCAAGTTTTTGCAAAACCTGCCTTAAAGGTTGGTCGGTCATGACATTGATAGAATGGGACTTGAAATATGGCCAGAGCTTTCTGGAAGCCAATATTAGACAGAATGTCAGTTTCTCTATCAGTGGGTATCGTGATTTGGCTCTGAGAAGTCTTTTGCTTATATAATATACTGGTTTTTTTTATCACAGTCTTCTTCTTGAACTAACACGACACTGATTGCATTCTCTGTCACGGCCAGATAAAGGAATAGAGGTTCTCCATACATAGGCTTAGATAAATTTGGGGGCTCGGCCGGGTGCATTTTTAGGTCTGGGAATGCCTGTTCGCACTCCTAAGTCCACTCAAATTTTTTGTTTCCTCTGAGTAAGTTGTAAAATGGCAGACGCTTGTTAGTGTATTTTGAAATGAAATGATTCAAAGCCGCCACCCTTCCAGTCAGGCTTTGAACTTCTTTACGTGACCTAGGCGAGGGCATTTCTAACAACGATTTGATTTTCTCAGGGTTCGCCTCTATCCCCCTTGTGTTGACTATGAACCCTAGGAATTTTCCAGATGCCACTCCGAAAGTGCATTTCTAAGGATTCAACTTCATGTCATACCTCCTTAATATTCCAAAAACATTCTTCTAGATTGGACACATAGTTGTTGTCAGTCTTTGATTTGACAAGCATGTCATCGACATACACTTCCATACTTCTCCCGATCTAATTAGTGAACATCTTGTTGACCAAACGTTGATATGTAGCCCCGACATTGTTCAGCCTGAAGGGCATAACTTTATAACAATATACGTTATGTTTGGTCATGAAGCTAGTATGTTCCTGATCCGCAAGATTCATAGCGATCTAGTTATATCCAGAATACGCGTCCATGAAGGACATGAGCTCGTGACCTGTCCTGGCATCTACCAACTAATCAGTCCTTGGCAGTGGGAAACAATCCTTGGGACAAGCTTTATTCATATCAGAGAAGTCGATATAGGTCCTCCATTTCCCATTTGGCTTCGGGACCACCACGGGATTGGAAATCCAGATCCGGTATTTTGCCTCGCAGATAAACCCGCATTTTAATAGTCGAGCTACTTCTTCCTCAAGAGATTCAGCTCGGACTGTTCCCAAGCATCTCCATTTTTGGGATTTTGCAGGCACATTCTTGTACAAATTTAAGGTGTGCATGATTACATTCAGACTTATTCCCACCATATGACCAAGCAAAAATGTCCAGATTCTCCTGTAAGAAATCGACTAGCTCCTTCTTCCTTTTATCGTCAAGATTCTTCCTAATCTTTATGACTCTTGAAGCTTCTTTGGGGTCAATGTTTACTTCCTCGAGATCCTCTATGGCTTGGAGTTCTGACCTATCTTCACCTATCCGTGAGTTAATGTCATCGCATTGGGCGACATCACTATCCTCTTTTTCCTGAGGTTCTTCTGTCCTGCAAGTAACTTCTACTTCCTGGGATTCCTCACCTCCATCATTTATGACCATTGCTTGCTGCCCGGGTTGTGATTTTCCCTTCATAGAAATGTTATAGAATTCTCTGGCAGTGAGCTGATCACCTCTGAGGGTGCATATTCCCGCGGCTGAGGGGAATTTTATTGATAGGTGGCGGATAGAGGTTATGGCTTCAAATGCCATCAGCGCAGGTCAGCCAAAAATTGCATTGTACGCAGTTGGACAATCAATTAACACGAACTCAAGTAACTTGGAAATAGTTCTCGAGTCTTCTCCCAATGTCACCACCAATCCAATCGTTCCGATGGCTGCCAACCCTTCACCAGAAAACCCGTACAGAGTCATTGAGGTCGCCTTCATATCAGTTACAAGTAACCCCATTATTTCCAAGGTGGATGTAGCGTCCCAAATTTGCTAATAAGGCTTAGGGCCTTGATTAGCGTGCCTGGAGGGCAATAAGTGATTTATTATTATAATATGTGAATTTGTATGAATATGTGATTAGAAATGCATGTTTAGGTGAATTATATATGCATGTAGGCCCCGTTTAGTTGTTAGGGGCATGTTTGTAATTTTAGCTCGTTGAGGGCATAAATGTGATAATTGTGATATACTTGTGATATATCTTTGTTGCACGATCTGAGACAGTCCTAGGGAGCTGTTAGCTAGAAAGTCACAATTGGGTCAAAAATCTGACTCAGGGCGAGTCGAGGGGTATTTCGGGTGTTAGACGTTTTAAGGGGTTATCAGGTTATGGAAATAAATATTTGGAGATATATTTGAGGATAGAATGTTTAGGATGGAATATTGGGAAAATTTTACCATTTTTTCCTCGAGAACGTTTTTGGTACCCCGAGCCTTGAGGTAACCTTAGAGACTAAGTTAAATAAAACAAAACATAAGAAACACTAAGAATTCTCTAAACCGACCCAAGCATCCTCTCTTCTCTCTCTTTTTTCTCTAAGTCATACCAAGGGGAATTTTGAAGATCAAGCTAGGGATTGGAGCTCTAAAACTTGGAGATTGTTCAGTATCAATTTTTGGATTCAAGCACGGCTAAGGTAAACCTTTAATTGTGATTCTAACCATAGAATTCTGTGATTATTTGGCTGAGTTTCTGGTTTTCTTAAGGTTTTAAAGTTTGAGATTGAATTTTGGGTTTGATGAGTTTTAAAGCTAGAGTTTGTTAGGTTTTGCTGCTAGAATCATAGTGGAACTTCTAGGATAATTAAATTAAGTTGTTAGATGGATTTCAGGGGTATTTGGCTTGGTTTTGGAAGAGAAAATGGAGGATTTTTCTGGGATCGAGGGGTCGGGCCGCAACATTGTTCTTGTTGAGCCGCGACCCTTTAGAACATCTGGGCGGCTTGAAATCAGGGGCGCGCCGCGGTGCCCTACAGGCAGGGTCGCGGCGCGTGTGGGCAAAAATGAGGCTGGGCCTTTGGTTGAGCGTGGGGCCGCGGCGCTTAGTATGATTTTGGGCTTTAAGGAGGTTTTAGGCTCGGGAATCCAAAAGTTAAGGTTCGGGATGGATTTTATCACCCAGATTGATAAAATTCAAGGTCCCGGAGACTAGAATTATGACCCAAAGTTATTTAATGGATTAGAACTTGATGGGTGGATATTATTGGTGCGTTGTGACTAGGGTTTCAGCGAGGCGCAGACTATGGGACTATGCTCGGGACATCGGTGCTTGGACAGCTCGGGACATTATTAAGAAAACTATTATTCCCATAGAGCTTTTGTTGTAGAGCCCAATATGATTGTGTTGTAGGGCTCAGCCCTATATGATTGTGTTTCAGGGCGTAGACCTTTGTCTAAGTTTATACGTGTTTAAGTATCTGCTTAATTATGCTATGTGTGCATATGTGTGAATGAACGGCAAGAGCCAAGAATGATGAGGGCCGGGAAAAGCGAAGGCCAAGAACGACAAGGGGCCGGGAGCATCGTTTAGCACGTGGAGTGCGAGTTAACAGGGCGAGACCCTAAAGGATACTTGGGATATCCTCACAGTGTGGACCATGAACCCAAGGCCCGGTAAAGCGCCTGGGATGGCATGGCCATACATGTTTAGCCTACTGGCGGCTTGATTACATGTAGAATGTTAAGTATGCATATATTTTCTGCTTGTGTGAGTTTTCTTGCTGGGCTTCGGCTCACAGGTGCTCTGTGGTGCAGGTAAGGGCAAGGGGAAAGTTGACCAACCATGAGTACGGAGAGCGTGAAGCGGTGTGTACATGTTTGGCCTGCCTGGCTGCCACGGCCAGGGGTATTTTTGGGAGATGATTGGACTAAACCTAGATTTTTTCGTTTACCCGACTCTTGTTATATTTTTGAGTTGTAAATATTTCTAAACAGTATTTTGGGATCCCAAATGTTAAACGCTTTATGATTTTCAATGAATGGAACTATTTTCAAAGTACATAACTCTATTTATGGTTTAATCACACTTTTGTCTTAAAATCCTCGGTTAGCGAGTTAATTGCACGTTTTCAAACTCACTTAGTGACGACTCCAAGGAAGTAGGGTGTTACAACTTGGTATCAGAGCAAGCCAAGGTTTATGGTTTCTAGAGATCGACCGAACATGTACGCTCACTATCAGTGACAAGCACGACTCAGGGTTGGTTGGTAATGATTGACTTATATGCTTGAATATGTTCTTGAATGCCCTGTTTGCCTTCTTATTTCATATAGAGCATGGTGAAAGAGTTAACATATGCATGATGTCAGGGCATGGCCTGTTGAGTGTTATATGCTATTTGTATGTTATGTGGATTGTTGTTTATGGCTGACTAATATGATTTGGGAGGTGGTCTTGGATGTTGTTATCTTGCCTGATGAGCGGCGTCGTTGATTGCAGGCATATTATTGTGATGCCTCGACAATCATCAAGACTTTGCGGCAGTAGGGCCGAAGATGACAACCAGGGTCAGGACCCTCCACCTGCCCCACAGAATTGGCAACAGATGTTTGCCTAAATGGAAGCAAGATTGCAACGAACAGAGGAAGAACTTCAATAGTTTAGGCAATAGGCCCCTCCACAGGTCACTGGGTTGTCAGTTCAGCAGGTTGTGGCGCCAGTGCTGGTTCAACCTATTGTGGAGAACAGGTGGGAACCTTTATATGAGAGATTCAGGAAGCAGCATCCTCCCACCTTTGAGGGTGGACCAGACGCACTGCGGGCAGAGCAGTGGATGAGTATGATTTCCTCTATTTTGGATTTTATGAGGGTTGAAGGGAACGAGAGGGTAGCTTGTGCCAGCTACATGTTCAGAGAGGATGCCCGCATCTGGTGGGATGTAGTAGTTCAAAGGAGGAATGTGGCAGTTATGACCTGGGAAGAGTTCAAAAACATCTTCAACGAGAAATACTACAGTGTAGCAATCCGAGCTGCAAAGGTTGACGAGTTCATCAACTTGACTCAGAACCGGTTAACAATTACTGAGTATGCTTTGAGATTTGACTGGTTGGTGAAGTTTGCGCCGGATTTAGTGTCGACGGATGCCGCAAGATGAGACAGATTTGTATGGGGGTTAAATGTTATGATTGCCCGTAATGTAAAGATAACCTTGGATCCAGAGACTACTACCTGTGGACGCTCAATATTCCATGCCTGTAAAAGACCCAAAGTACATGCTTAGGCCCATGAATGACTAAAGGTGTGGATGCTCTCCTATGGGCCATCACGGAAGATATGGCGAGGAAAGGTGCCTTTTGTAGGTCTTCATCCCATCAAGAAGTGGGATCTCATATGGACCCTTGAGCACAAGGCAAGGTGTCTCGCATAGCGAGGCTTATGGTCCTATGGCGAGGCATCCCTTTCCCTAGAGATGCTTTGGAAAATAGCATATGGCCCTATGCTTGAGCGATTTCATGAAAGATAGGCGAGATGTGCTTCGCTAGACAAGGTCCTTATGTCTAGGTAGATTGGTAAGGCAGGTGTACGAGGTGCTGGCACGAGACGCCTACATATGGGGGCGCAAGGGTGTGCTTCGCGAAACGCCTGCATATGGCGCGCGAGGGTGTGCTTCGCGAGGCGCTGGCACGAGATGCCTACATATGGAGGCGCTAGCACGAGACGCCTACATATGGAGGCGCTGGCACGAGACGTCTACATATGGAGGCACTGGCACGAGACGTCTACATATGGGGGCGCAAGGGTGTGCCTCGCAAGACACCTGCATATGGCGCGCGAGGGTGTGCTTCGCGAGGCGCTGACACAAGACGCCTACATATGGAGGCGCTAGCATGAGACACCTACATATGGAGGCGCTGGCACGAGATGCCTACATATGGAGGCACTGGCACGAGACGCCTACATATGGGGGCGCAAGGGTGTGCCTCGCGAGACGCCTGCATATGGCGCGCGAGGGTGTGCTTTGCGAGGCACTGACACGAGACGCCTACATATGGAGGTGCTGGCATGAGACGCCTACATATGGAGGCGCTGGCACGAGGCGCCTACATATGGGGGTGCAAGGGCGTGCCTCACGAGACGCCTGCATATGGCGCGCGAGGGTGTGCCTCGTGAGGCCTTGGTGCGAAGTGGGCCATATTCGCCGAATGGAGCATCTCCTAGCCTCGAGGGGAGGCCTCGCGTGGGGGGCATCCCATAGCCTTGCGGCCTCACGTGGGGGCCTCTCCTAGCCCCGACGGCCTCGTGTGGGAGCACCTCATGACATCTCCATGAGGGGTGGCCTCGTATAGCCTCGCCATGGTTAAGTCGCGAGGGCCTCGCGTGATAACATCTCGCGCCCTTCATCTCGAGAAGGCATATCCCATCGAGATGCCTATGGAAACCCCACCCCAAAGTATGATTCTGAAGGGTCATGATGGTACAATCTCGTACGGGGTACGGCTTGTAAGGCCCCGTACGTCTGACCGTGGCACTCATGCTAGTCAGGTAGTGGGGGCACTAGGGGAAAGGACATGGCCTGCATACTCCCAATCAGATGTCAGAGTTGGCACCACTACCACCTCCACCACTCCTCTGACATTGGTAAGGACAAATAATGGAGACATCCTCCTGGCACCTGTCCCAGTACTGGTTGCAAGACCACAACCTCTGAAACCACTCTCCAGATAGTGTACCTATGTACTACCTGGTCCCCTGGACCACAGTGTATCTAGGGCCATTAGAGCCCACTATAAAATAAATCCCAATTCCACATGGAAGGGGGTTGGAAAATTTACTGTAGCAAGGGCATCATAGTGAATGAAAATTGATTTCTCCATTGTTGTTATGCAATTGTTCTTGAGTTAATACTTATATTTCTAAGGCTTTTCTATTGACAATCTTTACTTTGCAATTTTTTCGAACTTAACTTAGTTGACGAGTTCTCACCGTCAACACTACCTATGCTCAGGATGTAGACAAGGCCATTATAGTTGAGGGGGTCGAGGACTAGATTTGGAGAGAGAGCCCTGTTAGGCGTGATGCCAGGAGGACGGTGCCTCCTTCTATTGGATCCAGTTGGGGTAGTGGCTCCAGTGAGTAGAAGAGGAATGCCCCAGATTCCTTTGTTCCTCCCAGTTCGGATAGGAGGGCACGGGGTGCTTCTAGTGGCCTTCAAGGCAGAAGTGACAATTGGAGGAGTTTTCCAGTGTGTCCACGGTGGAGAGGGCGACACCAGGGTGAGTGCAGGATTAGAGCCTGCTTTTTCTGTGGGAGTGCCAATCATCTGAAGAAGGACTGCCCACAAGCCAAAAAAGAGGAGCCGAAGCAGGGTGACAGTCTCGCTCCTGCTAGAGTGTTTACCTTGACTCAGATTGAGGTGGAGGCTAGCCCATCGGTTGTGACAGGTTAGATTTCTAATTCTGGGTTTTTTTATACGGCATTGATTGATTCAGGAGCTACTCATTCATTTGTGTCTGCTAGAGTGATAGATCAATTGTGTAGACCTAGTGTTTTGTATGCAAGGGGTTTTCAGACTTTGTTGCCAACTGGGGAACTGGTAGTCTATAGGAGATGGATTAGAGCTTTGCCAGTAGAGGTAGATGGTAGGGAGTTGTCTGTTGACCTGATTGAGCTTGCGATGGATGACTTCGATATGATCCTAGGGATGGATTGCCTATCAAAGTATGGGGCGACGATTGACTGCAAGCGTAGGATGGTGACTTTTGAACTAGAATGGGAAGTACCCTTTGTATTTGTGGGGACAGTTAATGGACCGCGAATACCTATAATTTCAGCAGTGAAGGCTAGAGACCTAATGCAGGAAGGTTGCATAGGATTCCTAGCGAATGTTGTGAATACCTCTAGCATTGTGCTGGTTGGACCGGGTGAGACCAGATTGGTATGTGAGTTTCCAGATTTATTTCCAACGGATCTGCCAGGGTTGCCACCACAGCGAGAGATTGATTTTGTTATAGAGTTGGCGCCAGGGGCGGAGCCAGAATCTAGGACACCTTACAGAATGGCTCCAGCTGAGCTGAAGGAGTTGAAGATTCAGTTGCAGGAGTTACTGGATTTGGGGTTCATCAGACCGAGTTTCTCGCCATGGGGTGCTCCAGTGTTGTTTGTCAAGAAGAAGGATGGATCTCTTAGGATGTGTATTGACTACAGGGAGCTGAATAAGTTGACCATTAAGAATAAGTATCCACTGCCTAGGATCGACGATTTATTTGACCAGCTTCAGGGAAGAACAATGTTTTCCAAGATTGATCTCCGATCAGGTTACCATCAGTTAAGGATTAAAGAAGAGGACATACCAAAGACTGATTTCCAAACGAGGTATGGACACTACGAATTCCTGGTTATGTCCTTTGGATTAACCAATGCCCCAGCAGCTTTTACGAATATGATGAATAGAGTTTTCAAGGACTATCTGGATAAGTTTGTGATTGTGTTCATCGACGACATTGTTGTGTACTCTCAGTCAGAGGCAGAGCATGAGCAACATCTACGTTTGGTATTTCACCAGTTGAGGGAGCATAGGTTATATGCTAAGTTTAGCAAGTATGAATTATGGTTGCCGCAAGTTACTTTTCTAGGCCATATCGTCAGTAAGGAGGGGATTCTGGTTGACCCAAGTAAGGTTGAGGCAATGAGAGATTGGCCTAGACCGAGAAGTGTTCCTGAAGTTAGGAGTTTTCTGGGATTGGCCGGATATTACCGGCGGTTTGTTGAGGGGTTCTCCAGGATAGCTACGTCGTTGACCGAATTAACAAAGAAGAAGACTAAGTATGTTTGGACGGACTGATGTGAGAATAGTTTTAAGGAGTTGAAGCGGCGACTGATCACCACGCCAGTGTTGTGTATGCCGGCAGATAATGAGAAGTTTGTGGTTTATTGTGATGCTTCCAGACAGGGTTTAGGGTGTGTGTTGATGCAAGCTGGTAAGGTGATAGCCTACGCATCGAGGCAGCTAAAGGAGTATGAGCAGAGATATCCCACGCATGATTTGGAGTTGGCAGCAGTGGTATTTGCACTTATGATTTGGAGACATTATCTGTATGGCGAGAAGTGCGAGATATACACCGACCATAAAAGTTTGAAGTACTTCTTTACTCAAAAGGATCTTAATATGCGCCAGAGAAGGTGGATGGAGTTGGTTAAGGATTACGATTGTGATATCCTATACCATCCTGGAAAGGCTAATGTAGTGGCTGATACATTGAGTCAGAAAGGCCCAGGACAGTTGTTCAGTTCGAGACAGATATCCGATAAGTTAACGGAGGAGATGACCAGAGTGGGTATAGAGTTGGTGGTTGGTCGGATAGCCAACATCACTCTTCAGTCTACGCTCCTTGAGAGGATTAAGGAGGCGCAGGGGAAGGATTCCCAGTTGAAGGGTCATAGAGAGAACGTCTTAGACGGAGCGGCTAAGGACTTTTCTATCTCAGAGATGGGATTGTTGATGAACAAGGGTTGGATCTTGGATGAATCGCATACCACTCCCTGTTCCTTACATCCAGGTACGATGAAGATGTACAAAGATCTGAGAGCTTTGTATTGGTGGTCGAGCATGAAAAGGGATGTGGTGGATTATGTGGCCAAGTGCTTAACTTGTCAGCAGGTCAAGGCTGAACATCAGAGGCCAGCAGGGTTGCTGCAGCCTCTAGGGATTCCAGAGTGGAAGTGGGAAGATATCACCATGGACTTCGTGGTTGGTTTGTCGAAGACCGTTGGACAGCATGACTTGGTGTGGGTGATTGTGGATAGGTATACCAAGTCCGCCCACTTTTTACCTGTCAGGACGACTTATACTGTGGAGTAGTATGTCGAGTTATATGTGAAGGAAATTGTTTGACTTCATGGGGCTCCAAGGTCGATAGTATCCAACAAGGACCCCACCTTCACCTCCAAGTTTTTGGAGAGTCTGCAAAAGGCTATGGGCACGCAGTTACGGTTTAATACCGCTTATCATCCTCAGACAGATATACAGTTTGAGAGGACGATTCAGATACTGGAGGACATGCTACAAGCACGTGTGCTAGATTTTGGGGGATCTTGGAGTAACTATCTCCCTTTGATTGCGTTCTCCTACAATAACAGTTATCAGGCGACTATTGGAGTGGCTCCGTATGAGATGCTTTATGGGAGGAAGTGCAGGTCACCTATCCATTGGGATGAGACGGGTGAGAGGAGTTATTTGGGTCCTGAAATGGTTCAGAGGACCAATGAGGCGATTGAGAAGATTAGAGCTCAAATGCTCGCCTCCCAAAGTCGCTAGAAAAGTTACTCAGACCTGAAACGTAGAAGCGTGGAATTTCAGGTCGGTGACCATGTGTTCCTTAGGGTTTCACCTTTGAGAGGAGTGAAACGATTTGGTGTTCGGGGCAAGCTGAGCCCTAGGTTTTTCGGCCCCTTTGAGATTCTGGAATGGGTTGGAGAGGTAGCTTACAGGTTGGCGATGCCTCCAGCCTTATCAGGGGTTCATAATGTTTTTCATGTATCCATGCTCCAAAAATATGTATCAGATTCGACCCATGTCCTGTGTTTATGGGAATTTGGAGTTGGATCATGATTTTTCTTATGAAGAAAATCCGCTTCAGATTCTTGACCGGAAGGATAAAGTCTTGCGGAGCAAGACCATCGCCTTGGTGAAAGTGTTGTGGAGGAACAACAAGGTTGAGGAGGTGACGTGGGAACTTGAATAAAAAATGTGGGAGCGGTATCCCGACTTGTTCAAGTAATTTCGAGGATGAAGTTTCTGTAAGGAGGGGATAGTTGTAGCGTCCCAAATTTTCTAATAAGGCATAGGGCCTTGATTAGCGTGCTTGGAGGGCAATAAGTGATTTATAATTATAATATGTGAATTTGTATGAATATGTGATTAGAGATGCATGTTTAGGTGAATTAAATATGCATGTGGGCCCTGTTTGGTTATTAGGAGCATAAATGTGATAATTGTAATAATTGTGATATATCTGTGTTGCACGACCTGAGACAGTCCTGGGGAGCTGTTAGCTAGAAAGTCACAACGAGGTCGAAAATTTGACTCGAGGCGAGTCGAGGGGTATTTCAGGTGTTAAACGTTTTATGGGGTTATCGGGTTATGAAAATAAATATTTGGAGATATATTTGAAGATAGAATGTTTAGCATGGAATATTGGTGAAATTTACCATTTTTCCCTCGGTGATGTTTTTGGTACCCCGAGCCTTGAGGTAACCTTGGAGACTAAGTTAAATAAAACAAAACATAAGAAACATTCAGAATTCTCTAAATCGACCCAAGCACCCTCTCTTCTCTCTTTTTTTTCTCTAAGTCATACCAAGGGGATTTTTGAAGATCAAGCTAGGGATTAGAGCTCTAAAACTTGGAGATTGTTCAGTATCAATTTGTGGATTCAAGCACGGCTAAGGTAAACCTTTAATTGTGATTCTAACAATTGAATTCTGTGATTATTTGGCTGAGTTTCTGGTTGTCCTAAGGTTTTAAAGTTTGAGATTGAATTTTTGGTTTGGTGAGTTTTAAAGCTAGAGTTTGTTAGGTTTTGCTGCTGGAATCATAGTGGAACCTCTAGGATAATTAAATCAAGTTATTAGATGGATTTCAGGGGTATTTGGCTTGGTTTTGGTAGAGAAAATGGAGGATTTTTCTGGGTTCGAGGGGTCAGGCCGTGGCATTGTTCTTGTCAAGTCGCGACCCTTTAGAACATCTGGGCGGCCTAAAATCAGGGGCGCGGTTCGACGCCCTACAGTCAGGGCCTCAGCGCGTGTGGGAAAAAATGAGGCTGGGCCTCTGGTTGAGTGTGGGGCTGCGACATAAGTTCGTGGGGCCACGATGCTTAGTATGCTTTTGGGCTTTAAGGAGGTTTTAGGCTCGGGATGGATTTTATCACCCGGATTAATAGAATTCAAGGTCTCAAAGACTAGAATTATGACCTAAAGTTATTTAAGGGATTAGAACTTGATGGATGGATATTGTTGGTGTGTTGTGACTACAGTTTCAGCGAGGCTCAGACTAGGGGACTGTGCTCGGGACATCGGTGCTTGGAAAGCTCTGGACACAAGTAAGAAAACTGCTATTCCCGTAGAGCTTGTGTTGTAGGGTATGGCCCCATATGATTGTGCTCCAGGGCTCAGTCCTATATGATTGTGTTGCAGGGCGTGGCCCTTTGTTTGAGTTTATACGTGTTTAGGTATCTGCTTAATTATGCTACGTGTGCATATATATGAATGAACGGCAAGTGCCGGGAAAGGTGAGGGCCAGGAACGGCGAAGGCCGCGAACGGCAAAGGGTCTGGAGCAACGTTTAGCACGTGGAGTGCGAGTTGCCAGGGCGAGACCCTAAAGGATACCTGAGATATCCTCACAGTGTGGACTGCGAACCCAGGGTTTGGTAAAGCGCCTGGGACGACATGGCCGTACATGTTTAGCCTACTGGCGGCTTGATTACATGTAGAACGTTAAGTATGCATATATTTTCTACTTGTGTGAGTTTTCTTTCTGGGCTTCGGCTCACGGGTGCTCTGTGGTGCAGGTAAGGGCAAGGGGAAAGTCGACCAACCATGAGTAAGGAGAGCGTGAAGCGGCGCGTACATGTTTGGCCTGCCTGGCTGCCACGACCAGGGGTATTTTTGGGAGATGATTGTACTAAACCTAGATTTTGTCGTTTTGCCGACTCTGGTTATATTTTTGAGTTGTAAATATTTCTAAACAGTATTTTGGGATCCCAAATGTTAAACGCTTTATGATTTTCAGTGAATGAAACTATTTTCAAAGTACATAACTCTGTTTATGGTTTAATCACACTTTTATCTTAAAATCCCCGGTTAGCGAGTTATTGCATGTTTTCAAACTCACGTTTTCAAAATCCTCGGCTCTAACAAATTTCTTCTTAAATATGTCTTTAAACTAATTTTCCCTTCATATCAACTCTTACCTTGAATAGTGTTGATAGAGCCGCTATGAGGACCTATGGACCTATAATTCCAAGCTCCAATAAATATGAGATTATTAATTAAACTCTTTAATTAAATAATCTTAATTTATTAATCTCATGATTATTCCACTATAAATATGAGACTGCACTCTTGTAATTATAGACATTTCATTTACTGAGTACTTTATAATTATAAAGCGTCCATTGATATAATCATTGCATACAAATTGACCCTCTAATAATGGTTCATAATTAATCAGGAATAAAATTACCATTTTACCCTTTTAAGCATCTCTTGTTTCCTTAAGTACCATTGGCTTTACTAGTGAAGGTTAATTCATAACCAAATATTGAATTTGAGCTCAATAATCTTTCAGTCCCAAAAGTCAACCCTTAAGAGAACCATTATTCAATCTCTTACGAGCAGGCATAGATTCCATATCTGTATACTATCTACCCAGCCATCTACATTAATGAGTTCCCAAAACAAAAGTTTCTAGTCTAACCATTCAGACAGACCCTAACGAGTGAATTAAAGAACTCATATAACATAAACATGAGTTCATAATAACTTCATGATTAAGATCTATTTGTATATGATCATCAGTTGATATATTTAATTAATACTTTAAAACAATATTTAACTAAGTATTTATAAACATATCTGGTCTAGTTCTATATATTCTCTAATATATAAAGCACCTCCACTAAAGTGTCCTACCACACTAGTAATCCGGATCTAGAGCACATGTATTCATAATACAAGTAGACCGTACTTGCAGTAATTAATCTAAAGATTCAATAACTTTATTTTACTGCGAACTATTAAAGTTCATTTATCTTAAACACAATGTAACGACCCGGATTTTCAAGACTCGATAATGCGGCAATATAAAGGTCTTCATTTAACAAAATATCTCAAAAACCCATATAAAAACAAACTTTTTTAAGAAGTCGTATGACCATACTTAACATTTAGTTACAAACATATTTTATAAAGAGTAAAGTGTGCCTAGTTTAGGAAAATTACACAATATTTTCAAAAATATGTCGGCTTCCCAAAAGGTCGGTCCACATGTACATTTGCAAGGTAGACTCCAGCGCTCACTACTTTGCCTTGCCCTTGTTCTTACCTACAACATGAAACAACTTGGTAAGCGAAAACGCTTAGTAAGTTCAACTTTCAAACAGAAGCATGTTTATGTTCCGGATCCATACGGACCCAACACAATCAATTTCAAGAACACAAAGCTTCCTGGAAAACTTATGGTCATGCCTCATAAATAATGATAAATTATTTCCTATAAACAGATAAAACCCTGCCCTCAGAAAATCCCAAAACAACCATATATATTATATCGCAACTATATCTTATCAACAAATATATCCCTGCACTCAGAAAATCCCAGAACAAGAAGATATATTATATTGCAACTATATCTTATAAAAAAAATACATCCCTGCAATCAGAAAATCCCAGAGCAAGCAGATATATCATATCATAATATAATTCGAGACCAACGCTCAAAAATTTCCAACAATTCGGGCGTAACACGCCTTCCAACATCAATGTTATTCTGTAAGAGAGAACCGAGTCTCAACACTAAGATCTAGCCAATAAATATCCCCATCAAGGGTAACTATCATGTTTCCTAGGGAATCGCTACTTATCCAAGAGTGTAATCGAATTTACACGGTTTTACAAACACTTCTATGCTAATTAGTGGTGCTGGTGAGCAGTTGCCCCTAGGGTTTTCAGCCTCACTCAATCTGGCAACCCCTAGTATCTCTAAGCACTCTCACTGAATGACCAATATTCACGGTTACTATCCGAGAATGACTTATCAGAGCACTTGCTCGGGTTCAAACCGTTAACTGATTAAGTAAGCATGAGGGCTCCTAGGTCCCATTCATTTTGGCGCCCCTAGGTTTAACCAGCGATCCTCATCTCTTGGTCACTCGTCACGGTAATGAGCCGGACATAATAAAATCAAGCAGTGTTACGGGGATCAGCCGTCTAGGATATGACAGATATCTACCGTTCATATTTTCTAAATCAGCACTCACTAAACTAACGTCTCTAAGCAACTTTCTACGACAGTGTATATATGTGCATGTATCCCTATACTAACATACAATACAATAATTGTTTCATGTTGCAGCCACATAATATAAGTGGACTTACTTGGAGTCCTTAGCACTCAGCAAGTTTTCACCCTCCAACGTCCAGTCTAGTTACGCTTAGCCAATGCTGTAGTTATCCATACAGTATACTTGGATTAATTATGGCACTCATAATTTATTATTATTATTTTGGGCAATTTGGTCATTTTCAAAATCATTTGTAAGGATTAATGATCCTTATTTGGATTTTAAACCCATTAAGGAAATTCATACAAAAATATTTGAGACTACACTCTAAGTCTTGGGGAGACCTATCGTAAGGTCTTGATACCTAGGCTCGGGTATCACAATAGTATTTTCCCACAATCCGCTAAAAATCTTATTCTTTCAAGGTATCGCTATTAACCCGCGCTTTTAACAAGTCGGTTAAAATATATAAGATTTTAGCCGGTATTATATCCAGAAAATACTAACTGATTCCTTAATTATTTTTAAAGAAAATATACTCTTAATTTTCCTTTTATTTTTCTTAAGGATTTAATCTCTAAAAACTGTTTTAAGAAAATTGCCTAATTTGTCTTAATTAGGAAAACCGTTAAAAAATTTCCCATCTTGACTAGTTAATTTTCCAAAATCAATTAATCAATTTTACTTACTAGAAAAATAATTCACTTAATTATTTTATCAAAATATAGGGTTTTAAACCGTCTTTTGATTTATTAACTATTAATAAATTAAATCTCTTATTTTTAAAAAGAATAAAAATTCTATAATAAAAATAATTCATACTAAACTCAAAGTGGTAATTTTAGTGAAAATATGTTTTCAATACTTACCAATTTATATCTTAAAATAAGCAAAATTTTACTTTTTACCATAAGTTCCAAAATTTCATTTTTACACTAAGTGTGAAAAACTTATTTTTTACATTTTTAACTACATACTTTGTTAGTCCATAACTTTAAATTTACTTACCCAATTGTTACCAAAATTTTCCAATTCCATTTTTGGTATACCATTTAGCTTTTTGTAAAATCTTAGGTCAAAATGAGCATTTTTGATTGGTGAAACCATTTTCCAACATTGAGGTAAAAATGACCTTATTTTCAACTCCTTATTTTTTCAAAACTTTGACACTTAATAACTTTCAAACCGTTCAATATTGTCTTTCCAAATTTTACAGTGGAATACTAGATTATGCGAATAATATTCCCACAAAATAATAGAAAAAAATGAGTTGATTTTCCCTATATAGTGGCTGTCCAAACTTGGTTCCGAAAATAAGAATACGAAAGAACATTTTTTTACCTAAACTTTGAAATAGCATAACTCACTCATTTTTAAACATTTTTGAGTGTTTCAAAAGCTCAATTTTATGTAATCAATCTTAACAACATCATAGTACAATTAAATTTTACAAAATAAATATACAATGGATGCTAGACCTCTTGGAAGTTACAGCTCAAAACATGTATTTTGTTTTAAGGTTTCCTACAAAACCCTTAGGGGTTTTGGTCCCTATTTTCAAAAATCAATACACAAGCATCATAAAAATTATAAAAAAACTACCATAACCTTATTACATCACCAATAAGAAACTTTAAGCATTAACTATACAAAATAATGCATAAAACTAAAAATCATACAATAACAACCATAAAAGTAAACATTTTACCTCTTTGGTGTTCTTGCTTAAGGTGTGGATCTTCCTACTAGCATTGGCTCCTTCAAAACCTTTTAAAACCCTAACCAACTCCCCCCAATAACATAGATAATTAGCTATTTGAAACTCTATGAATAAAACTTTACAAAGGTCTAGATTATTGAAACTTTACCTTAGGAAAAACCCTTCCTAGACCAAGCTTAGCTTCCAAGTCTCCTTAGTGTTCTTGAGGTTGAAGGTGGAGAGAAAATTTTGAGAAAGTTTTCAAAAAAAGATGATAGTGAAATGGGTGAGAGGGTGGTCGGTTTTGAGGTTAGAAAAGCCAACACATCTCTAAAAAATATCACTTAGCCACTTGAGTGTTTTACCACCACTTGCCTATTTACCCTATTACTTAAATAAATGGGATTAAACTATTTAAAATTTTGGTCAAATCATTTTAAAGCCTCACACATGGCCGGCCACCTTATCCTATATATCCATTTATATAAATATATATATTTTTTATAATGGTCAATAATTATTTCATAAGAAGAAAACTCAATTTGACTTTCTACACATTTTTCACTCTTATTAAGTTTTAATCACAAAAATTAACATTAAATAATTAAATTAAATGTCTCTCACATTTAATTTAATTAATCACAATATAAAATTTAACCTAAGGTCCATTCATGGAATAAAATTCCCCATTTTGGTAAAATTAAGCATTTAACACATAATGCCCTAAAATTTCCATTTTCCCTTAGGTTTATTATTTTTGACCAAACTTTAATTTTTATGAATGTATTTTATGTCCAAAATATATTTTCCATAGCTTTTCATTTTTATTTTTCGAGATTTTTTACTCGATCAGGGTTTTTGTGTCGGTCCAAGACCGAAAGTCTTATCTTGATTTTTAAATCACAAAATTCTTAATTTGGCTAGAAATAACTCATGGAATAATTTCCAAACAAATATAATATTATTTAAAATAATATTCTTAACTCGGGGACAAAAATTCCGACCCGAGTCATTTTAAAGTACCCGAAAACGCATGACGTTACACACAATCCTCCCGTACCAATACGTGTTTGAGATCACATACATGAACTTAGGAATTTTTTCTGATATTTACATAATATTATCACAGAATAATATAACCCATAAAATATATGCATAACAAATTCAATTTATTTATTTATTTCATAAAACAATGTCTACTACATATGCTTTCAGGGCACAATTCCCAATAATCTCCCACTTGCCCTAAAGCAAATGAGGCATCCATCTCATTCCCATGTTTCTTACATGCTCCTTAAAATATTTTATGGATAAATTCTTTGTGATAGGATCTGCAAGATTATGCTCTGAAGCTGTCTTCATGACTACAACATCTCATCGATGAACTATCTCTCTTAGCAAGTGATACTTCCTCTCGATGTGCATTGAAAATCAGAATCAGTGTAACCAGTGGGGTTCAGGTCTCCACCTGAATGTACAAGCATATAATCTCTAGTATTTCCAAGATACTTGAGAATATTCTTCACTGCAGTCTAATGACTCAATCCAGGATTGGATTGATAACGGCTGACTATCCCTACTGCATAAGAAATGTCAGGTCATGTACACAACAGGGCATACATCAGACTGCTTACTGCTGAGGCATAGGGATACTGTCTCATGTCTTCCTCTTCCTGAGGTGTTTTGGGACACTGCTCCTTGCAAAGGAATACTCCAGAACGGGTTGGCATATCACCCTTTTTGGAGTTTTGCATATTAAAGCGTTCTAGCACCTTATCAATATAAGTTGCTTGAGACAGTGCCAAAGTTTTTTTCTATCTATCTCTAAGAATCTTAATACCCAGAACATACTTGGCTTCTCCCAAATCTTTCATTTGGAATTGTTCAGCTAACCAGTTCTTTACCTTTGATAATGATGTTACGTCATTTCCAATCAGTAATATATCATCAACGTAAAGAGCGAGGAATACTACTACACCATCTTTGACTTGGTTATAGACACAAGGTTTGTCAACATTTTGTTCAAAACCAAACGTTTTAATTGTGTCATCAAATCTAAGATTCCATGATCTAGAAGCTTGTTTGAGTCCATAAATGGACCTAAGAAGCTTGTAAAACTTTTTCTCTTGACCTTTTAATTCGAATCCTTCTAGTTGACACATGTAAATGGTTTCGTCAAGGTAGCCATTCAAAAAATTTGTTTTGACATCCATTTCCAAATCTCATAATCCATGCACGCAGCTATGGACAAGAGTATACAAATGGATTTTAGCATGGCTATAGGAGAAAATGTTTCTTCATAGTCAACCCCTTCTTTCTGTGTGTAACCTTTGGCTACAAACCTTGCTTTGAAAGTCTCTACTTTCCCATCTGCTCCTCTTTCTTCTTGAATATCCACTTGCAACCAATGGGTTTGATATTCTCAGGTGGATCTTCAAGAACCCAGACAGAATTGGAATACATCGATTCCATTTCTTGGTTCATGGCTTCTTGCCATTTGTCCTTGTCAAAATCGTTCATTTCATCTTTAAATGTCAATGGATTGTCTTTATTTGTGTCAGACACAAGCATTTGAACTTCGTGTTCATAGCGTGTGGGTTGCTTACTAACCCTCCCACTATGACGAGGTTCTCTACTATTCTGACTAGAACTAGCAGTTTCCTCTTGCCGTTTTTCATTTGTTGTTGCAGGTGACTTTGCAACTTCATTCGAGACCATCTCCTCCAAAACAATCTTACTGCGAGGTTTGTGGTTATTAACATAGTCATGTTCAAGAAAAGTTGCATTTGTTGATATAAATGTTTTATTTTCTTTTGGACTATAGAAAATTCCACCTCTAGTCTCTTTGGAATATCCCACAAACATGCACACTTCAGAGCATGATTCCAACTTCCCGGTATTTTCTTTAAGCATGTGTGCAGGACACCCCGAAATTCGAAAATGGTGTAGACTAGGTTTACAACCATTCCATAATTCTATGGGTGTCTTTTGGATAGACTTAGATTGAACAAAATTCATTATGTATAGAGCACATTGAATCGCATAGCCCCAGAATGACAGTGGTAATGATGAGAAACTCATCATTGATCTAACCATATCTAATAACGTTCTATTCCGTCTTTCTGAAACACCATTTTGTTGTGGCATTCCAGGTGCTGTGAGTTGGGATTGAATGCCATGCTCACGCAGATGGTCCTCGAATTCAAAATCCAAGTACTCTCCTCCTCAATCAGATCAAAGAGCTTTTAGTGATTTAACTAATTGCTTTTCAGCTTCTGCTTGAAATTCTTTTAACTTTCCAAAAGTTTCAAATTTTCTTTGCATTAAGTATAGGTAACCATATCTTGAATAATCGTCAATGAAAGTGACAAAGTATTCATAACCTCCTCTTGCTTGTACATTAAGTGGATCGCAAACACCTGTATGTACTAGCTGAAGTGGTTCTGTGGCTCTTGAACCTTTAGCAAAGAAAGGTCTCTTGGTCATTTTGCCTTCTAGACAGGATTCACAAACAGGGAGAAATCCAATAGATAGTTCTCTTAAAGGACCATCCTTTACAAGCCTATTTATTCTGTCTAGACCAATATGGCCCAATCTCAAGTGCCACAGATATGTTTCACTATCGGAATCAGTCTTTTGTTGTTTAATAGATCTAGGATTAGTTATTTTAAATAATTCAGAATTATTAACAGATTTCTCTTTAGCTTGCAGTTTATAAAGCCCATCGATAGATTTTGCAGAACGTATCTTAAAACCATATGTTGAAATTGTTGGGGTTTTATGCCCTAATTAAAACTCAAATTCTTTATAATCTCATTTTATTATCAATAAAAGAATAGAAATCATTTTTTGACTTGGTCAATCACTTTGCTCGCATGTTTTATTTTCATGATTATTTGTTTAATATAAACTTCTATTAAATCCCGAGCATATAGCTAATCTTATTTATAGTGACGTAATCACAGTGGAATATAAATATGATTATATGTTCAACATAAGTTAGTCCTAAGATTAGTCAGTGCACTGGATTTACACTGACTTGCCAATCTATGATATGATCTACTTACACATTACAGTGTTATGTTCTTTCCAGAACATTAGCAAAGTAGATAAGATCGGATGTATTTGTTACATCAGATATGACCGATATTGATAGTTGATAAGATAAGTAAACATACCGTTATTATCTATTCTAGTCATATCATATAGTTGACCATAGGTCAATTCAATCTGAATTTTGAGTGGTTAGTATTCTAACTGATTGCATTATTTGAGTTCTTTGACTTGTTCGTTACCAACTTAACCTAAGGACTAGCCCATACTTACATCTTGGGAACTCGGTAGTATAATTGAGTGGGAGTGTTAATCATAGATATGAACATCTATAGCTTCTGATGAAGAAGTGAAACGATGGTTTCCTTTTAGTTTGGTTCAAGGTGTTAAATGATAGAGATCTCATTTCAGTAATTAAATTAGTTTACTGAAATATCATTTACAAGGAACTAAGTGTTTTAAGGATAAAATACAATGAAGGGTAAAACTGTATTTTAGTCCTATCTCATTGTAGACCGTCTATAGAGGATTGAATGACAATTATGGTTGTAACAATGGATAATTAATAGCGTATCTATATTTGTTATAGAGCGTTCTATGAATTCAAGAGTGTAATTCCAAGTCTATAGTGGAGTCACGAGGAATTAATAAGTTAGTAAATTTATTTGTTAGATTTATGATAACTTATTGGAGCTTGATTTCATAGG
Organism: Humulus lupulus; assembly: GCF_963169125.1. Classification (NCBI taxonomy): domain Eukaryota; kingdom Viridiplantae; phylum Streptophyta; class Magnoliopsida; order Rosales; family Cannabaceae; genus Humulus; species Humulus lupulus. The sequence continues at coordinate 255,794,683 of NC_084793.1, forward strand.
CCCATGGTCCCCATTGTACCTTGAATAAAATCATCTAGATAGTCTCAATTAATTGATTTAATCATCAATTAGAATTATCAAAGTTGACCAGGTCAATTTTGGATAGTTTCACAGAGTTGTGTAATTTTGAGAAGAAAATAGAAAGTATGGCAGATTTATTAATTAAGATAAATTGGTATCTAAATTAATAAATAAGTTTAAATCAAAGTTCAAATTATAAAGAATTAATTTGATAAAGAATTTAAATAATTATTTAATTAATTAAATCAATAGAAAATAATACATGTCTTGATTTTAAGTCCAATGGACTTATAATCAAATGGGAAATTTCACGGGCCTATAGCCCATGATAATTTCGACCTAGGGCTTCAAAATGGCTATTATTTTATTGATTTTTTAATTAAATTAAATGGCCTAATTGAGTCTATAAAATGAGTGCTTAGAGAGAAGTCAATAGATAAGTTTGATAAGTCACAAGTCAGATTTTCTGATAGTTTTAGATTCTCTCTAAACACAAGTCATTTTCTAAGCCACTTTGTTATTTTCTCTTCTTCTCTCTATATCTATCTCATGTGTTGAGAATTGCCCACACTAGTCTAGGTGGTTCTAAGGATACATTGGAAGATTGTGAAGAAAATAGAAGATCGGTTCAGTTTCTTGATAATACTCTGCGACAGAGAGGATACAAGAGTTAGAGAAACTGAAGGAAGGAATCTTTAATTCCACTGCGTATACTGTAAGTATTCTATTCTTTGTTTCTCTTGAATTCAATTTTAGAAACATGTTTTAGGCTATCTCGTATTAATTTGTTTAATATTAGATATACATGAAAATAAATAAAGATCATGTATAAGCTAATCCAACAACTGACCTCAGAGCCTTTGGTAATCTTTATTTTCATTCATGAACATGTTTAAAATTAGATTATTTGATATGTTTGAATAATTGGATGGATTTCATGTTTTTATGAAGCATATTGATTTTATGTGAATTTTAGCAATTTTTAGGTTATTTTGTTGTGTTTTCTATTATGCTATTAATTTTTATATATGCTTTATTTTGTGTAAAACATGGTAAAAATTAATTAGAAAATGGTTTTGGTTTGAAAAATTGCATATTAAAAAAAATATATTTTTGAAAAATCTAGCCTGGCTCCCATGCGTGCCACCTGCGCGCCGTCACCCGCACGCGCACACCAGCCACCAGCACGATGAACAGTACCACGGGTACTATTCATCCATTTTAAAAAAAAAAATTAAGAAAATTTGTAGAAATACACTATTTATAATCAAAACCAAAATTATCTTTTTTGTTTTATCATTTAATTTTTTTTTAAAAAAATAATATATTTTTGTTAGTTGAGATTTAAATAATTAGATATTTTCTACAAACATTCAAATTCAAATTTAAAAATAGACTAACAACTTAATTTTAAATCTTTTAATATATTAAAATATTAGAATTATGATATCAGATATTTAAGATATTTTCATTTAAATTCTTGATATTTTTATTGAATATTTATTTGAAAATATAAATATCTTTTTATTCTATAGTTTTTAATATTTAATTTATTTGAAATTTGAACATTGTTATTTAGATATTTTTATGGATATTTGAATTTGTTTAACTATTTGAGATATTTTAGGGTTTTTATAACTATTTGTATTTTATTATTTTTAAATGGTTAAAATATTAGATAATAGTTGTAACAACACAAGATATTTTTGGAAAATAGTTTAGATATTGATTTTAAAATTTAAAATTTGTTAAATTTTGAAAAATATCATTTTTTCAGCCAATTAATTAAATATTTTTTTTAATAAATGGGATTTAAATTAACTTTGGTTAATTGTTGATAAATCCTATTTAAATTAAATTAATATATTTTTTTTCAAATTAATTTAAAACCAAGTTAATTGTTGATAAATGAAATTTAAATTAACTATTGTTAATTGTTGATAAATTTCATTTAAATTGACTTATTTTTTGTAAAAATTTAATTATTTTGAATTTTTTGATAAATTCTAGATAATTAATTGTGGTATTTTTGCATAAATTCATAGAATTGCTCATATAGTAACATGATTAGGCCCATCCAATTATAACATGTCTGTGTTGCACTATATGTGGTATTTTTGCAATTGGGCTTAGATGCATATAGTGGCCCATATGTTTGTTAGATATATGGTATTTTGCCAAATAAAATATTCATAAAATGATAGGTTTTATTTGGGCCCTTTAGAAAATGTAAAGTTTAAATTCCTCTCTTGTGGGTGCTTCCACTTGTGAGTGCCCATTTGCTTTGCATGACTATAGTGAGCCTAATCAATTAATAACAATTAATAAAATGAAGGTTTAAATTCCTGTCTTTTGGACCTTGTATGGAAGATAGGGGGCCTTTGTAGTGGGAACGACATACTGGACCCAGCCCTCCTCCATACAAGCCCAATTGTTAAAGCCCATTTACTTGAGTTGGACTAAATAGTATAGGTTCATTATATTAGTTAAACCTAAATATTGATTAGCAACAAATTAATTCTAAATTAATTGAATTTGTTTCAATGTGACACTTTAGAATTAATAGGAAATTATAGGACTTTGGTTTTAAAAAATTTAATCCGTTTAATTTTTTTTTTGGGAAAACCATAGTCATTAATTTTCTACAAATAAATAATAAAAATACTATTTTTAATTCTATAATGAGCTTATTTTAAGAATTTTATTCGATCTCCACCGTTGGTTTAAATTAGTCAATAGCTTAATGGGGCCTCGAGGCGCTTTGATTCGTCCCCCTACGGAAGGTGTTCATTAGTTATTTTGACAAGGTTAGATTTCGAAAGATAGATAATTATAGGTCAAATTCTACTAGACTCACCCTTACGGTGACTACTAGGACTAAATCTATGATTATTGAAACCGTGGGTCTAGCTCAAAAAATAAGAGATTTTTTTTTCTTATTTTGATCGAATAGTAGGTTGTTAATAGTGGTGTCCATTATTAAATGAGTTTACAACTCTATTTAACTAGTGGTATTTTTGACTCTCGTCAACCGGGACAAGGATATCATAGATTAGTTAAAAACCTAAAGAAATAGAGATATGATTGTTTTTGGTATTTTTTTTCTAATATCTTACATATTTTTGGTATATGTTGTGCTATTTCTTGAAATTTGTGTGAATAAAATTTTTATTGAGAAAATGTGATTGATTTCTATTTTATTGATAATTTGTAGTTTTAAGCTAAGTAGTGTCTGTGTCTACTCCCATCCTTTCTCAACTTTCGATGGAGAAACTCACTGGAGAAAACTTCCTGAATTGGAAGCAGAATTTCAACATAGAGTTGATTGGTGACAACTCTGAATTCTTCATGATTGAGGAATTCCCAGAACGAGCACCGTGTCCGCACGTTAGTGATGGCACCGTCAATGCTTGTGATGGTACCATAAATGCTTGGATAGCACCGTCTCTGCACGTTCGTGATGGCACCGTAAATTCTCGGATGGCACCGTGTCTACACGTTCGTGCTCAACTCAACTATGGTCTGACGCAGCTCATGAACGAGCTTCAGATTATTGAACCTGTCGTGGGTAGACCTAGTAAAGGAGGTACAAATAAGACTATTGTTGTTGCTGCTGATCTAGCTAAGGTTGAAGCTCATCCAGCTTTGTCTTCGAAAGCTAGAAACAAGAGGAAAGGTGGACAAATAAACAACCCCAAGCCTGCAAAGGTTGCAAAGACGAGTGCACAACCAAGTGCACAGACACCTAAGGGGAAGAACACGAAAAACAAGAAAGGTAAAGATAAGTGTTATCACTGCAAAGAGAAGGGGCATTGGAAACGAGATTGCCCTCAGTTTCTAGCAGTGAAAAACAAAGGTAATCATTATAGTTCATTTATCTTGGAAACATGTGTTTTAGAGAATGATAAATCTGTTTGGATTATTGATTCTAGATCTACTAACCATGTTTGTAACTCTTTACAGCTTCTTGAATTGTGGGATGAAGTAAATGAAGGTGGCTCAAAGCTTAGAGTTGGGAACGGAGCGTTCGTTACGGTCCAAGCTAGAGGAATAGCTCGTCTGAAGTTCGGAAATAAATACTTAATTTTAAAAGATGTATTTTTTATTCCGGATTTTAGTAGAAATTTAATTTTAGTTTCCGTGTTGCAATTAGAACGATTTGTTTTGACTTTCACAAGTTTTAATATATCTATTTCTTTCAATGGATCACAATTGTGTATTGCATGTTTGGAAAATGGGCTTTATATTCTGTGACCTAACGAACCCCTCACTCTTAATAATGATTTATTCAAAGTAGCTAAACCTAGGACCAATAAATGTCAAAAGACCGATAACGATAATATGACGTATTTATGGCACTTGAGACTAGGTCACATTGGCTATGATAGGATTCACAGACTTACAAATGACGGACCTTTGAGGGAACTCACCTTAGGTGAATTACCTGTCTGTGAATCTTGTTTAGAAGGAAAACTGATCAAGTGTCCATACTCTGCAAAGGGTGATAGGGCCAAAGAACCACTTGGTCTTGTGCATTTAGATGTTTGTGTACCCTTAAATGTACAAGCCAGGGGTGGTTTTGAGTATTTCATCAGTTTCATTGACGATTACTCTAGATACTCATGTCTTTACCTAATGCATAGGAAATCAGAAACATTTTCAAAGTTTCAGGAATTCCTAGCAATGGCTCGGAACCAATTAGGTAAAACGTTAAAGATCTTGCAATCTGATAGGGGTGGAGAATATTTGGATATGCAGTTCCAAGATCATTTAACTAAACTTGGGATTTTATCACAACTTACTACCCCAGGTACTTCGCAACAAAATGGTGTAGCAGAACGCCGGAACAGAACTTTATTGGAAATGGTTAGATGCATGCTTAGTTACTCAACTCTACCAACTTCGTTCTGGGGACATGCAATTGAAACCACGAATGACATTCTCAATGTCGTGCCGTCAAAATCAATCCCCAAAACACCTTTAGAACGCTGGAATGGTCGTGAACCTAGTTTATGCCATTATAGAATCTGGGGGTGTCCCGCTCATGTTCTGAGGAAAAATGAGGGAAAGCTAGAACCGCGAACTGAAGTTTGCATGTTTGTTGGCTATCCTAAAGGTACTCGGGGTGGACTTTTCTATAGTCATTCAGAAAAGAAAGTGTTTACTTCTACAAATGCTACTTTTATGGAAAATGACTATGTCCAAAACTTTAAACCTCGCAGCAAAGTAGTTTTAGAGGAGATGGTTAAAGAATTGACTCCAACCAATGTTCCATCGCCATCAACGCAAGTCGATGATGAAATTCCCACTCTTCATGTACAACCGATGCAAGTCGATTTAAATGAAGAAAGTACCACTGTTCCTGAGCAAACAGTCACGAAGCCTCGTCGTAGTGGAAAGGTTTCTAGGAACCCAATTCGCTATGGTTTGGATGGTGAAGCCAATATGGTTGTTGGTGACACTAGTGATGATGATCCGTTGTCTTTCAAACGGGCAATGGCTAGCCCTGAAAAGTAGATAAGATCGGATGTATTTGTTACATCGGACATGACCGATATTGACAGTTGATAAGATAAGTAAACATACCGTTATTATCTATTCTAGTCATATCATATAGTTGACCATAGGTCAACTCAATCCAATTCTGAGTGGTTAGTATTCTAACTAATTGTATTATTTGAGTTCTTTGACTTGTTCGTTACCAGCTTACCCTACGGACTAGCCCATACTTACATCTTGGGAACTCGGTAGTATAATTGAGTGAGAGTGTTAATCATAGATATGAACATCTATAGCTTCTGATGAAGAAGTGAAATGATGGTTTCCTTTTAGTTTGATTCAATGTGTTAAATGATAGAGATCTCATTTCAGTAATTAAATTAGTTTACTGAAATATCATTTACTAGGAACTAAGTGTTTTAAGAATAAAATACAATGAGGGTGTAAAACGGTATTTTAGTCCTATCTCATTGTAGACCGTCTATAGAGGATTGAGTAACAATTATGGTTGTAACAATGGATAATTAATAGCGTATCTATATTTGTTATAGAGCGTTCTATGAATTTAAGAGTGCAATTCTCTAGAGTCCCAGAATTTAATTAGCTAGCTAGCTAGTAGTATTAGTTATAGTATGTTCATTACTATGGATTTTGGTTCAAGCCGGGACTTAGTTGGAAACTCCTAGCAATAGTTATGGATTTTATAAGTTTAACCTATAGTTTAATAATATTAATTATAACATAAGGTTTGATTAATATTGCTGGTTATTAATATGATAATTATTATAACCTAAGGTTTAGATAGAGCTAATAAGAATATGACACTTGTCATGAGCATGGTTATTCCTAAGGTTATGATTATTAAGGAATTATTATTTTAATGATAAAATAAGAGAAATATAAGACTTAGTCTTCACCAAAATCTAATAGGAGCATGATATTTGTCACAATTTTATTTATTTGTGGATTAGGATGTAAATAGATTTTTCGTAACTTTAGGGTACTGTAACTTCCAATCTATTTTTGAGCCATTTATGTTATGAATTTCGAAAAATAATATTTCTAGAAAGTTGTAGATAATTTAATTATCTTTTTAACGTTATAAAGAGAGTCCAAATCGGAGTTCTAAAGCTCCAGATATGTTGATTTTACTGCAGGGGCGTTTTGAGTTACGAGATTTAGGGAGTTAGAAGTTTGGATTCTATTTGTTTTTATTATTTTAAAAATCAAGCTTTGAATCCTTAAATCTCTCTGAAAAATTTGACAAATTCCTAAGCCTTTGGCTGAAGGATATTCAAATATTTTCAATTAAATTTATTATTTTTATTCAAAGCCAAAAAGAAGATTTTTATTCCTAGAACTCTAAAAATAGGACCTAGCACCAAGCTTTTTCATTCATTCTTCAAGCATTGATGAGAGCCTTCCATGTGCTAGTGAGACTATAGAGTGATAAACACTTGGATTGGGGTTATAAGCTTAATCATTATCAGCTTAATAAACACTTGGGAAGTAAGGTTATAGTGTATTTCGGTTTCGAGGTATAGTTCGGTCATAGAAGCATTCAAGGTATTCCTAATTCTAGTTCCTTTCTGTATTGATTCTTATAGTTCTTCTCTACTCAAATCCTAACTCAGTCTTTTCTATTCTTAGGCATCTAAGTTCTTCGAACTTAAGGTTTTCATTGGTAAGTATCGTTTCGATGGTGTAATTTATTCTTTCCATCTCTTTTCTTTAGTATACTCACCTCTATATTATGGTTTTTAGGAGTGTTCCAAAATCCCGACTTTGTTCTCATCATCCCGGTATATTGGTAAGGAAAATAGGATAGGATTTTATATGTTATATGATATGTGATATGTGATATGTTATCTTATGTTATGTTGTGTTATGAAATGTTATATTGTGTATGTTTGTAGACTTGGGCATATGACCTGTACACTAACAAGCCCCAATAAATTTATGGGCATATGACTTGCTTAGCTAACAAGCCCCACAAATCTAATGGGCATATGACTTGTTTAGTTATGGGACCCCAAGTAATAATGACCATTATAGTATGTGTGACATATGTTTTTGATATGTTTTATTATATGCTACGTTATGAATTTTATGTATATGAGTTATGTGTTAGGTTTTCCTTGCTGGGCATTAGGCTCATTCCTTTATTTTTTAGTGTGATGTAGGAAACTAGATACGGAGGCGGAAGGATTCTTGGAAGCTTGGCATGTGTGTTGAGGATGAACGGACTGAGTGGATTGCGTGTCGATCGAGGATGAAGTTATTTATATTTAGTCTTTTAGATCATGTTTTTCCGCATTTAGTTTTTTTTAAACAATTGAATTAAAGTTTATGTTTTTCTTTTAAACAATGGGTACCCATGCCATATTTTCTATTATTATGTATTTGATACAATATTTTGAGATTTAATAAAGTTATATTATTTCTTATGTATCTTTCCCAAAATAGTAGTTATGTATAGTAGATCTAATGGTCCAAGGTCATAAAAATAGTTGGGTCATTACAAATTCCAAGTCTATAGTGGAGTCACGAGGAATTAATAAGTTAGTAAATTTATGTGTTAGATTTATGATAACTTATTGGAGCTTGATCTCATAGGCCCATGGTCCCCATTGTACCTTGGATAAAATCATCTAGATAGTCTCAATTAATTGATTTAATCATCAATTAGAATTATCAAAGTTGACTAGGTCAATTTTGGATAGTTTCACAGAGTTGTGTAATTTTGAGAAGAAAAGAGAAATTATGGCAGATTTATTAATTAAGATAAATTGGTATCTAAATTAATAAATAAGTTTAAATCAAGGTTCAAATTATAAAGAATTAATTTGATAAAGGATTTAAATTAAATGGCCTAATTGAGTCTATAAAAGGAGTGCTTAGAGAGAAGTCAATAGATAAGTTTGATAAGTCACAAGTCAGATTTTCTGATAGTTTTAGATTCTCTCTAAACACAAGTCCTTTTCTAAGCCACTTTGTTATTTTCTCTTCTTCTCTCTATATCTATCTCATGTGTTTAGAATTTCCCACACTAGTCTAGGTGGTTCTAAGGATACATTGGAAGATTGTGAAGAAAATAGAAGATCGGTTCAGTTTCTTGATAATGCTCTGCGACAGAGAGGATACAAGAGTTAGAGAAACTGAAGGAAGGATTCTTTAATTCTGCTGCGTATACTGTAAGTATTCTATTCTTTGTTTCTCTTGAATTCAATTTTAGAAACATGGTTTAGGCTATCTCATATTAATTTGCTTAATATTAGATATACATGAAAATAAATAAAGATCATGTATAAGCTAATTCAATAGAAATAACAATTGAATTATCATTAAAAGAAATTTTTAAATTTTGTTCATGCAACATAGAAATAGAAATTAAGTTTCTAGAAAATCCAGGAATATAATAAACGTTCTCTAAAATAAGAAATTTATTCTTCTCAAATTCCAAACAGCTTGTTCCAATTGCTGCTGCAGAGACAATCTGACCACTACCTACCCTCATAGTCACCTCTCCATCAGCAAGCTTCCTCGTCGAACTAAGAATCTGTAGAGAAAAACAAACATGGTTAGTGGCTCCTGAATCTACTTTCCAGGATGAGGAATTTTCTTCCACTAAACAAGCTTCTAGAAAAACAAACATGGTTAGTGGCTCCTGAATCTACTATAATCAATACAAATTCGCATTGTTCCATCCTTTTTCTTCACAAATAGGACCAAAGCTCCCCGTGGTGAAAAACTAGGCCTGATAAAAAATTTATTCAAGAGTTCTTGCAATTGTATCTTTAATTCCTTTAGTTCTGTTGGTCACATTCTGTAAGGTGCCTTAGACACAGGGGCTGTACCAAGAAGTAGCTCGATCACAAATTCAATTTCTCTGTCTGGAGGCAATCTCGGTAAATCTTCTGAAAACACTTCTAAGAAATCTCTAACTACCGGTACATCTTCCGGTTTTAACTTTCGCTCCTTATAAGTGTCGACCACACTGGCAAGATAACCCATACATCCACTTTCCAATAGTCGCCTGGCCTTCATAACAGAAATTAAAGGAATGCAACTTTTTGATGTCGTTCCAATAAACATAAACTCATGTTCCTTCAAAGGCTTAAATATCACTATTTTCTTTCTACAATCAATAGTGGCATTATACTTTAAAAGCCAATTCATACCCAAAATCACATCATAATCGTGTATCTCTAACATTATTAGATCGACATATAATTCCCTACCATCAATGCAAATAGGAACCCCCTTAAACCAATGAGTAAAATACAAAATCTCTCCAGATGGTAACATTGTACTAAGAGCTTCTGATAATTTCTCACACAATCTACCCAACCTTTTTACATATGTCATGGATGCAAATGAATGTGTGGTACGTGAATCTATTAATGCATGAGTGAGAACACCAGATATAGAAATATCACCTGACACCACAGAGTTGTTGGTATCAGCATCAGCCTGAGTAATCATAAACATCATAGCATTTTTCTTTTGAGGTTCATCATTCTTTTGTTGGTTCTTCATCAATGAACAATATTTGATAAAATGATCCCCCTTGCCACATTTTAAGAAACTATTATTTAGAAGCCTGCACTCCCCGAAATGATTATTTCCATAAGTTTGACATCGTGGTTTTTGTTGCAATCCAAATTGCCTATTTTGCTAACCTCCTTTAAATTTCTTATTCTGTCCTTGTCTAAATTGGAAATTATGGCCCCCTCTTTTGTTGTCATTGGGAAAACATTTTTGTTCTTTATTGAATGAGGTGTCTCTACGAGGCATGCTAGTAACAGCCTTAGCTTTTGTTATATTTCTTCACTTTTTTTCAGCTCTTAAAGTTTTCTCCACAGCCTGAGCATAAGAAAGAGGCCCTGTACATCTCATATCCACATCTCTGGCCAATTCTTGTTGCAGACCATCCAGGAAGTGATTCACTCTACTAGTTTCAGTGCTAACCATGCCTGGTGCAAACTTGGCTAATTGGTCAAATGTCCTAGCGTACTCAGCCACTGAAAGATCCCCTTGCTGTAATCTACTAAACTCACTTACTTTAGCAGTCAATACAGCTTCATTATAAAACTTTTCATTGAATACCAGTTCAAAGTCTGCCCAAGTCATCTGATTCACTTCTCTAGTCTGCTTAACCATTTCCCACCAGATCTTAGCATCTTTTTTTAGTGTATGTGCAGCACAAAAAACCTTTTTCCTGTCACTTAGTTTCATAAACTCAAAGATATTTTCTAAGGAACTCTTCCAGTCTTGTGCGTCAAGTGGTTCAGTGCTACCTTCAAATATTGGTGGGTGCTGTTTTCAGAAACGTTCATATAGTGGTTCCATGGGGTGCACTGCAGGTGGGGCTTGTGGAGGTGAAGGTGGTGTTGTTGGAGTTTCAGTAGGCAGTGATGGTGCTTGTCTTTGTCGTTGTTCTGCTAACAATTTCTCAATTTGTTCAGTTTGTTTATTCACTACCGCTCGAAGTTCAGCCATTTCTTGTTCATATTTATTACTATAAGAGCCTTCAATAGCCCCCATTGCTTGTTCACAATCCATTTGTGTTATAATGTATATCTTAAGAAAAAATTCCCATAACTTATGTCATTTAGCCAATAATGCACATGAGGTATGCAACCAACACATAATAAATGCACATATAAAACTTACAAGTGAACTGAGCATTATCCTTTCCTCAATGTGTACATCTGAATGGTCTACAATAACATTTTAACCATAGCTTCGGTACCAACTTGTAACACCCTCACTTATTTTAGTTAAAACAAAGTTTGAGGTGTTACGTTTTAAAGAATATCATAATTACTTTTAGCGGAAGTGTGGATATTTTTTTTATAAAACTTATTTCACATTATTTATATTAAACACAAAGTGTATCTCAAATATATTATACATAAGTACTAAATAACTCAATTTATTTTCAAAAGTAACCTCACACTTTATTACAAACATACACACCGATAAACTGAAATAACCCACATAAGGTCGATATGTTCATATGTACAAATCAAGGTCATGACCATGCTTCAGTTCTCCTTTGCCATTCACTCATTTCTTTCTCTACCTGCAACACAAGACAACTGTGAGCCTAAAGCTCAGTAAGCAAAGCAATGCATGCAATGTTAATGATTACCCAATGTCAATGGGCATACACAACTTCTTTTTAAATTTTGGGCCTCTTAATATTGTGCACACTATTTGATTAGAACAATGCCTGCAGGGCTTGTTACACATATAATATAAAATCCCATGGGCTCTCCTCCGGCTAGCCATCACCACAGTAGGGCGCATTAAAAACCTTATTCCATCGTTGCCCTGTCGGGCTCAAGAGTTAAGGCAGCCACACAATGTGGTGTCAATACATATAAAAATAATGCATATGGAAGAGAAATAAAAACGGGAACATGGCAAACAATATAATTGGTTCACTAATACCTAGCCCAAAGTATTGGGCTGCCACTATGAGCCTTTCTATAGGCCTCTGTTTACACTTACTTACACTCTCATTTGCCTTTTCAAAACAGTGGCACTGAAGTTAAACTTCTTATTACAACTTACTTTTATGTTGCATAAAACTTGCTAAGGCATCACATAATTAATCATCATAATATCATGCATGGTCTTATATCGTACAATAATTTACCATATCACTATTATGCAGTGCATAAAAATTTATGATGAAGTGAATGTATGTTAATACCACTTACTCACAAAATATTAATATAATGAATACTTTCACATAACATTTAATTCTTGTGTTGTAGTTGAGTACTTTACTTACCTTGTGTCCAAAATATATTTCACCGTGGTGTCTTAGGTGTTTATGTGCTTATCCTGAAAATGGCATGAATTTCACATCATTTCAAATGTATGATTTTTCTTATGATCTTTAATGATATATATAAAAACTTAGCTCACGATTTTAATCCTTTAGAAAAATCACAAAATCCTCATAATATCATAATCATGACCATGATAAATTTTAACACTTAATTAGGTTACTATCACCCAAGTTATAGAAATCCAATTTCACACCATAGTGATGGCAGCAAGGCATTGACCTATCATTTAAAAATATCAATAAAACATTATATCAAATTTCATATTCAAATCATGCCTAAAATGCATTAAACCACTTAGATCGAGTGTTAGATTTATCTTAGTCACTTGGAGAAAATTCGGCAGAGTTTCCCCTTAATGCTATCTATCCCCAAATATCAAAATTAACCAGTAATCAACAATAAATAATCTGCCATAACCACATATCCCAAATACAAACATAATTCAATAACAAAATTATCATATGCCAATTTTGATAAAATTCTAATTTCCAATATCATCACCCAAATTAAATGAGTCTCCATGTCTATACAAATATTTATAAACATATCTACCCTCTTATAAACTCAATCAAATAACAAAAAAATCAATTTACTCCAAGAACCACAAAAACCTCATAAAACACTTATCGAGCGACTTTTCAGCAGAAACAATCTCTTCTAAATCTCAAACCACTTGTAAACCACAAAGAAATATCAATAAAAAAAATAAAAACACCATTGATAAGCTCTCAGCAAATTTCAAAAACGTGGTTTAACTTCCAAGTACAATAACTTACCATAAAAATGCCAAAACTAAGCTTAATCAACTTATCTGGCTTTGATTTCACTTGGATCTCCTTATAATATCTTCAAGCCAGCCAATAAATGTTTTTGGTTTCTTTTCTCTCTGTTTTTCAGAGTCTTGGTCGTAGAAAGTGATAAGGTTGATGACAATCCTTTATTTTCAATGATTTGTCATTATTGTATCAAAATTTGACACATTTCACCTTATTATTTCACTTTTTGACTTATGAAAATCTTATCACTTCAATAATTTTGACTTAATTATCTTCTAGGTCTATTATCCTTATGTGTGAAACACTCACACCAAACCTTAGGTCCATATGAGTTCATACCCAATAGTTATGCTTACCCAATTGAGAGTGGCGCACTTATGCTATGCCCGTTTTGACTTTGCGTCAACACCACTGATTATGTATACCTCCCATCAAGACTTGATCTAATGGTTCTAAAACCATTTTTACTTCATCAATGAGACCTTAATCATACCTCAATTATATTTGGTAAATCCATTAATACTCAATTTTACACCGAAATACTAGTAATCGACATTGTACTGCTTTTCATCGCTTAACATCTTTTGCCTTCTATATCTCACTTTTCTCACTTGATTTCATGTCTTGTCCATATTTTTCATCCTTTCTTATATCTTGAGCACATCAAATACCCATAAAAGACAACTTAAATGGCACAAGGTTAATAATATTGAACATACACATAGACATCATATACACAAGTTTTACACTTATACATGAAAACACTTATAAGAATATACATATGCTCAAATTATACATATTGTATGATATATAATGCAATACAATCATGTGATTATTGGCTATATTATATCAAAATAATGTGGGTGCTACAATCCTCCACACCTTAGAATTTGTGATATTCTTTGGTTTTATCATTGTTTAATTATCAGTAACTTGCTTACTTGACTTGCAGTCATTATTTCTAGTACAACTTACTAGAAAATACAGTGATTATAATAATCATGCTTCATAAATGTAGCATTAAAGAGATACAAACTCTTTTGTAATCTTTTATGATTATTAAACTGTTTCACTAAATGACTTCATGGAAAATTTTCAATTTATTCACATAACTACTTGTGAATCTGTAATGACCCAACTATTCTAAGACCTTGGACCATTAAAACTACTTATACATAGACATTATTCTTAAGAAAACATACATACAAAACATTCATAACTTTATTAAAAACTATAAAGTAAATGTTGAAATACATAAATGATCGTTATGGGATCCCATTGTTTTAAAATAAAACATAACTTATACTTAAATGAAATTGTTTACAAACTAAGTGCGGAAAATACATAAAAACATAATTAAAAATACTGAAAATAACGTGGTCCTTGAATCGTTCACGAAGTCCACCGAATCTATTCTTCCTCAATACACAACCCCAAGCTGCCAAGAATCCTTCTGCCACTGTATCTAGTTTCCTGCATCTAGTTTCCTGCATCACACTAAAAGAAAAAGGAATGAGCCTAATTCCCAGCAAGGAAAATCTACTAATATCATTAAACATATACATAAACTATATCATAAACATATACTATAACATATGTCATATACTACTACAATGGCCATTATACTACTTGGGGCTTGTTAACTAAACAAGTCATATGCCCAATAGATTTGTGGGGCTTGCTAGCTAAGCAAGTCATATGCCCATAAATTATTGGAGCTTGTTAGCTATACAAGTCATATGCCCAAGGTCTATCAACATACATAATATAACATTACATAACATAACATAACATATAAACATATAAAATTCTATCCTCTTTTCCTTACCGATTCCGGGATATGAGAACAAGGACGGGATTTGGAACACTCCTAAAAACCAACAATGAGAAGGTGAGTATTTCTAAAAGAAGGAGATGAAAAAGAAATGAATCTAAACCACTGAGAAGACGAGCTTACCGAAAGGAAACCTTAAGTTCAAAGAACTTAAATACCTAACCAAGAATGGAGAAATAATGAGTTAGGATCTGAATGAAAACTAAAGAAAACTAAAGAATTAAACTGAAATGAACTTAAGATTAGGAATACCTTTGAATGTATTAGAACCAAACTACACCTCGATATAGAAAAACACAATATTTATCTTACTTCCCAAGTGTTTAATAAGCTTAAGATGATAAAGCTTATACCCCAACCCAAGTGTTTATCACTCTATAGCAAACCTAGCAGCTTGAAGGCTCTGAACACAGCTTGACGAATGAGAGAAATGGTTGGGTACTAGGTCCTATTTATAGAGTTCAAGGAGTGTAAAGATATTCTTTTAGCTTGAATAAAAATAATGAATATTACTTGAAAAACATTTGAAGAGTTGTTCAGCGGAGGCTTAAGACTCGGTCAAACCGTTTAGAGGCTTGCTAAGAGGTTAAGGAATAAAATGAGCTCGGTTTAAAAAACATTTAAAAAACTTGCCCTAGGGCCGATATATCGCCTGGGCTTATGCTCTGAGTGTTTTTCGATGCGTTTGTGCGAAGTTCACGTGTTTTCATATTCCCCGTGTGGCGATATTTCACCTCTATAGCTGCGATATATCGGCATACGTTGAAATATTATACACGTAATTACACTTTTTCAGCTTAATTTGAATTGGGTAAACAGCTTTGACTGAGTCCTATAACGATTTTAAAGTTGCTGGCAGTGTCTAGGGTTTTCAAATATTTCTTTTATAAAACTATTCATAAAAAATTGCTTAATTTCTCAATAAACATGCACACGACAAGTGTCATGATCTTATTAGTTCTATCTAAACCTTATAGTATAATAAATAACATCTTTATAATCAGCTATATTAATCAAAACTTATGTTATAATTAATATTCTTAAACTTTAGATTAAACTCATAAAATATATAAGTGTTGCTACGAGTGTTCAACTAAGTCCCGGCTTGAACCAAAATCCACGGTAATAAACACACTATAACTACTACTAGCTATTACTACTACTACTACTACTATCTAACTAGCTAAGTAAAGTTCTGGGACTCTACAGAATCCCAACTTCTAAGTCTTTGATGTTGTACAATCAAATAGGTATAGAGCATAACAAGTGTTAAAATTATAAAAATAATAAAGACGATAATGATTGCTCATTATCTATTTAATCTTATCTAATATGATTATATTCCATTTCCAAAATACTAATTTTTCTTAGCGTTCTAGTTTTATATGAGTTAGATTTGAATTCCAAGTTCACATGCAAATTACTTGAATTCCAAATTCGAGTTTTGACTTCCTTTTGATCAGATCAAACAAGTCTCTAAGTGACTTACTTTGAATGTTGCATGAAAATTTCTAGAAATTTTCTTTGCATTCAATCAAAGTTAAACATATCTAAAATAAATGTCAATCAATATTGACTTACTATTTATTATCTCTTTTAGCTTTGAACATTTAAAGGTTCAACATACATCTCTATGTATTAGCTAGACGATTATGTGATTTTTGAGTCTTTATTAGAAAAATGTCTTTTGGTTAACTTTAATTAATAAACTACATAAAATAAACTACATAAACAGGGAGAGAACCATTGAATGGTTGCAATAAAAGATTGTCTTTTATTTTTTTTATCTGTCTAATTAATTACAAGTAAAAAATAATAATAATTCACATATATGTTTCACTTAATTGTGGTTGGAATAAGATGTTGTTGACCCTTGATTTAGCCAACGACACAGAGTCAGAATAACGACAAAGAAATAAGAAAGCAATCAAGAATAGAATCAAATGGTAAGAAATGACACAAATGATTTATAGTGGTTCGGCCCCAACTATCTGGTACCAACCTACATCCACTTCGTCTTATTATTGATGTTGAATCCCAATGACGTGATCAAAGAACTAGGGTTCTTGAGTTTCACAAGCCTTAGGAGAATTACAACTTTTCGGTGGATAAGAACACTTACGCTCTTTCTAAGAGTATTCAGAAAAAAGGTTCAAAAGTCTCTTCCTTGAGCCCTCTCATGCATATTTATAGGCTCAAGGGAGGGTTACATGGGCCAATGGGCCTCGATTCTCCTTAATATCAGCGTATTAAGGCAATAAAAAGAATATAATAAATGTAGTTATTACAAGATTACATATCTTTAAAGGAAATAACCTGAAGCATGCGACCAGTCTGGTCGCATCTAATCACAAGATCTGATGAAGCAATAAGGAGATGGTCGATATTCGAACAACACCTCTTCACTTTAACGATGCCACATGCCAACCGCAGCAATAAATTCTTGCCACGTCATTAGGAGCCATTTTTGGGTAAACATTTGCCCCCCAAGTTTATTTTACTGCGACCAGCATAAAGTAAACTTAGGAGTCCGACCCTTCGAATACCCCACCAAATCTGTCAGAGGTGTCCATGCCTTCTTGAAAAAGACAACCAATCACGTCTTTCCAGTTTCCCCAAAGCTGTTTGACGACTATTGAGTTTCCCCATGCCTCGAAATGTTACCCAAAATGATTACCTGGGTAATCGCTCCTTGGCTAATATAAATAATCCTTTAGAAGCCATTTTTACTTTTTACATTTTACTTCTACTTTCAAGAAAACCGAAGAACAAGGTGCACAGCTTCCAAAAACTCAGAAGATTCTTGGTGATCTACGAAGTTCCTGCCCAGCCAACTCGACTTAGCGTCTCTGAAATCTACTCCATCTTTTATACAAGTAATTTCCTCAAACCTTTCAGTTGTTGATGTGCCATGCAATATTCATTTCACCTCCATTTTTTACTCTAAGTTTCTGAGTTCTTGAATATTCTTGACTGTTTTTGCACAAATTTGTTTTGGGATAAACGGGCACGCAAACTTAAGCTTGAAATAAAATTTGGTAGGGGTTAAGGATTAGCTTGGTAGTGAGGATCATGAATTTAGGGCGTAAAATCGAAGTAAAAATTCAATTTTTAAGCTTGTAGAAAAACTAGGTTTTTCCCGCCCCTTCAGAGTTGAAAAACTTTTTCCTGAAAAACTTTTTACTTCTGCTTTTAGATCCGTTTTCCAAACTGCTCGTATGAAACATAGTGTCTTTGTTAGAATGCTGCTGGTCGTATGAAAGCTTAACTTTTATATGCGAGCAACGTTATTCCAACTCCCAACACAAAAAATTTAGGCCGTAGATTCTCATCTCCCTTTCTCTGTTCACAGATTTTCATGCAAGATCCATGGGGAGGTGAGAGGCCAATTGATGATGACCTGCTCGCTCAGCTACTTGTGGACGAAGAACAGTCGTCACTACTTATCCCAGATATCCCATTTTCTCGAATTCCACCCAACAGACCTCACTCAAATCCACCAAATATGGGTAGAGTAAAATCCACTGCCCAGAAAAATAAATCGTCTAAACCTTCTAAAAATCAGCCCGCTCCTCGGGCTGAAATTCCCTCGACCAGCGATAGAGCTGAAAATACTCCCGAGCCAGGAATCCAAACACAGGCCAAACCCTGAGACACTCTTTGACCAGACGTCGAATGGTATGTTGCACCCCCTAGCCGATCTCGGTTAGGATGATATCCAATTATATCAGGAAGTACAGACTTCCTGGGGTAACCTTAGTCCAACCCACCAGAGACCAGTGGGCAAACCTGCCTGGAGGCGCCTTCAGTGCTTGGTCAAGGTATCACATTGAGGCAGGAGCGAACCTGCCTCTATATCCTTTTTTCCAAGGAGTGGCCAACTATTTTGGGGTCGCTCTTTTTCAAATAACCTCAAATGGGTATAGGATGCTCTCCGCACTCTATATCTTGTACAGTCATAAAAAGTGGCCTATTCCTATGCCACACGAGGTCAATTACCTGTTCGACCTCAAATCCAACCCCAACCAAGAAAATACAGGGTTTTTTCATTTTTGCCACTAGGAAACGACTCGTGTCTTCCTGAGCGAGACTACCTACAAGTCCAATGTAGGAAAGTACTTCCAGGAGTACTTTTTAACCACAGACCTGGTCGCCAACAACCTGGCCTTCACCAAAGGAGGTATATTTTCTACTTCACTGATCACTTAAATACCATTTATCATTCCCACACGTTTATTATACCCTTTATGTTGTTCAGCTCCATGGTTACGACCAACCCCCACTCCAGAGATGGAGATTCGAGCGGCCCTTTTGGCCAGCATGACTGACGTAGATAAAAGCGTTAAACAGCTGATCACAGAGGCCAATCTAAGGCTGGTCGACCTTCTGGCACCTCACAAGGATGTGAGGGAGTCCACAGCAGGGAGTGGCACTGGCGGCGATATCCCCGAACAACAATAAGATGTGTCACAACCCTCGATGAGGAGGGCAACATATGTGACCATTAATAAACCATCTGGTGCCCCGCGGCCTGTCGCTGCTTCGGTCCCCCTAGGGAAGGGCAAGAAGAAGGCCTCTGAGCCTATTCTTGAATCATCGGACGAGAACGGTACTGATTTTTTGCTTTTAGATAGTCTGCCTATTCCCTGTCACCTATTTGACGAGGACGACAACTTTAAATACACACCTTCTTTAAATTCAGACTTCTTCAGGCCAGAGACTGAGTGTAGCACTAGTAAAGTAAATAGTGTAGTGACCAGTAATTATAGCTCGGGTATTATGCTTTTAATTTCTTTGCCATTGTTTTCTTATCTTAGTAAGCTCTTTATATTATATTTCCTGACTGTTCGCTTGCTTCTACCTTGCAGACATGCCTGCTGACCGAGCCTTCGACTTGTATGCCAAATCAGCGAGCAAGAAAAAGTCCACCAAGCGCCAGCCTTGGGAAGGCTGCAGCCATCCCTCTACGAAGAGGTCTCAAACAGAGGACCCTCCTGTGCCTACCCCGACAAAGGGGACAACTCCTCCACTAGCTTCTGCCAAAGTGACATCCCCGCCGATTCCAGCGAATCAAGACCCCCCAGCTCCGGCCGAATAGACTCCTCCACCAGCTCCCGTCAACCTCACGCCTCCAGCTTCCACCGACCAACAGCCTGCTAGTCGCCGAGAAGAAGCCTCGAGAGAAGATCTCATGGGCGTGGTGCTCAATTCATCCAAGGAAAGGCTGTCCAGAATAACAAAGCACCGTCACAGCCGAGAGGCGATTCAAGAGACTGGTTCCATGGCAGTTGATCAAGTCTTCAACCGCGCACTGAACAAAGTGCTCGTTGTAAGTTGTTGTTTTTATCATAATTTACTTACTTTCTTCGTCAATTTGTCCCTACTAACAGCTTTATCTCTTTCTGATTGCAAGGAGTTCTTACCATGACCTCTGGCTGGCAGAGCTTGGGGACACTGACCGCTCAATTCGAGAAGAAACTTAGTGATCAGCTTAGCACTGTTGAGGCCCAATATGTCGAGCTGCTCAAAGCGAGTGAAGCCACTCATACCGAGCAAGTTAAGGAAGTTGAGGAAAAGCATATTGAGGCACTCAAGAAGGCCGAGGCACTGCAAATGGCCGAGGTCAAACTCGCCTCTCTCGAAGAGAAGCTGCAGAAGAAGGAGGCTAGCATTGCCAAGATCACCACTTCTAAGGAGCAGTACAAGGAGGTCTCGCTCATAAACTATAGGGAAGCCCACAAGCTCCAAGCAGAGCTGGAGATAAGCCGCAAAGAGGTTGTTGCACTGGAGGAGGCA
Source organism: Humulus lupulus (assembly GCF_963169125.1). Classification (NCBI taxonomy): domain Eukaryota; kingdom Viridiplantae; phylum Streptophyta; class Magnoliopsida; order Rosales; family Cannabaceae; genus Humulus; species Humulus lupulus. The sequence goes on from NC_084793.1 coordinate 255,815,475, forward strand.
AATGCCCGTAACCTTGAAGACTACGAAGGGGAAGCGTTTGAATGCTTTTACATGTTCTGGAAAAGCAACCCCAGCGCCAATTTTTCCTATCTTCTAGATCATATCAAGGATGCAGAGCTGGCGAGGTGTGTTGCTTGCCTGGAAGAAGAAAAGACTCCAGGGTCTCCAGAGATCTCTTTAGCAACTAGCATTGAGGGCGTCCGAGAAGAGACTGGAGTTACTGTCGACCAGCAGCAACAAGAATCACTGCAGGATCCTCCGGCTACCTCATAAGTATTTTTTCTTTTTCTTTTATTTTATTATATTTTAAATACACGACCTACAGGTCGTGATGTAAAGACAATTTTTTTTATTGTTGCATGGGCAGCTTTTTCCTTTTATTCAGACAATTACATACGAGCAGTAACTGCTCGCGGTGTAAAAGGATTCTTTTTTTATATTATAATATATTTGCACTTTATTATAACATCTGTTTGCATGACCAAACTTAGCATAGTACTTTTGATTGATTTAACAAAATAACAAAATTTTGAAAAATACTCTAAGTACCCTAGCATGCTTTCACTTATTTTGCTCATGTGTTTACATACCTTTCGATATGCTTTGCTTGTCAGATGCCTTATATGCCCCCCAAGTGATGGAGGAGCTTTAGGTCCTCAGCCACTTGCCTTGACCGAAACCTACTCAAACATTTATGCTCGGAAGAATGACATGTAAAAATGACAATACAGCGAAATAACACATGTAATGAGCAAATACTTGTAATAAATACAATAGTTGGCAAGAATGATTGGCTGTGCACAGTCCCTTTTATTTCTCGTAATAAATGGACAAAACATGTATGTACGAGTGATCATCAAAATGATCTTACACTTATAATCGATCAGTCACATCAAATGACCAACCCTTTTTCATAACTTGTAAAATGAAAAATTAATACAATCCAATTCTTTAAGAAGAATTGTTTATTGATAGTACTTGCGCATGTGTTCTCTATTCCAATAGCAAGGAATGAGATCTCTATTTAAGCGAGCAAGTTTATAGATGTCTGGTTGTAGGACTTCTTCAATTTAGTACGGTCCTTCCCAATTAGGTCCGAGTACTCCAGCGGCTAGATCACGGGTATTGAGAAAAACCCTTCTAAGTACTAGGTTTCCTATACTGAATTTCCTTTCGCTTATTATAGAATTGAAGTACCAGGCGACCTTTTGCTGGTACGCTACTACTCGGAGTTGGGCTTGCTCACGCTTTTCATCGACCAAATCTAGAGATTCCATTAACAGCTGGCTATTGGAGCCTTGATCATACGTTATTCTTCGATGCGATGGTGGATCTAACTCAATAGGCAGCATGGTCTCATACCCATAGGCCAAGGAAAATGGAGGATGGCATGTTGCTATTCGATGGGAAGTTCTGTACGACCAAAGGACTTCAAGCAATTGCTCTGGCCATGCCCCCTTCGCTTCCTCAAGTCTTTTCTTTAGAGTATCTTTTAGCATTTTATTGACTGCCTTGACTTGTCTGTTTTCTTAAGGATGAGAAACTGAAGAAAAGCTCTTGATAATTCCATGTCGCTCGCAAAAATCTGTGAACAGATCACTATCAAAATGGGTGCCGTTGTCTGAGACAATTTTTCTTGGTAATCCATAGCGATACACGATGTTTTTTACTACAAAATCCAACACTTTATTGGTCGTTATAGTTGCAAGTGGCTCAGCTTCGGCCCATTTAGTGAAGTAATCGATAGCCACTACGACGTACTTGACTCTGCCCTTTCCCGTGGGCAGAGATCCGATTAGATCTATACCCCAGACTTCGAACGACCACGAACTTTGCATTAGTTTTAGCTCATTAGGGGCTGCTCATGGAATTTTTTAGAACCTCTGGCATTTGTCACACCTTCGTACAAATTCCATCGAGTCTTCATTTATGATTGGCCAGAAGTATCCTTGCCTTAAGATATTTTTTTATAAACTCTGCCCCCAGCATGATCCCCACAAAATCCTTCATGGACCTCTTTCATCAATTCTTTGGCTTTCTCTTTCGAGATACACCTAAGGAGTGGCATTGAGTATTCCCTTCGGGATAAAATTCCATCGACTAGGATATACCTAGCAGCCTGCCGCTGAAGTGTCCTGGCTTTGTTTCTGTCTGTTGGCAACACACCCTTTGTCAAATACTCTATGTACGGTGCCATCCATGTATCCACCACCTGAATCACCAAAGAGGTCTCTTCTGCTCGGATGCTCGGTGTAGATAGCCGTTCAACCGGCACTATTTTTAGAGTGTCACCATCCTTGGCACTTGCTAACTTGGCCAAAGAATCAGCATTTGAATTTTGGTAGCGAGGTACTTGTTGGAGAGTGTACTTATCAAACTGCGCCAAAAGATCCTTCGCCTTATCTAAGTAAGCAACCATTTTTAAGCCTCAGGCCTGATACTCTCCAATGATTTGATTGACCACTAGTTGAGAGTCATTGTAGATATCAAGTGACTTTATGTGCATGCTTCTGGCTAGCCGTAATCCTGCGAGCAGTGCTTCATATTCGGCTTCGTTGTTAGAGGTAGTGAAGTCGAATCTGATCGCGCAGTGAAATTGATGTCCCTCAGGCATTATCAAAATCACTCATGCTCGTGCGTGGTGCTCATTAGAAGAACCATCTGTAAACAACTTCCAAGAAAGAGTTTGACTTTGAAACTCAGGTTCTTCAAGCCCTTCTGGCTGCTCGCTATCTGGAAGCCCAGTGAGTTCTGCGACGAAGTGTTCCAAGGCTTTTCCTTTTATTGCTGCTCGTGGAAAGTAGGAGATATCAAATTGCCCAAGTTCGACCGCCCATTCCAACAATCTACCTATGGCTTCTGGCTTCTGGCTTCTGCAGAACTTGCCGTAGAGGTTGGTCGGTCAAAATTGTGATTGGGTGAGCTTGCAAGTAGGGTCGCAGCTTCCTGGAGGCTAAGATTAAGCGATATGCTAATTTTTCAATAGGTGGATACCGCAACTCCACTCCTATTAGCCTCTTGCTTACATAATAAACAACCTTCTGCATGCCTTCTTCTTCTCTTTCTAGAACAGCACTAGGAGCATATTCTGTGATCGCCAAGTAAATGAACAAATTTTTTTTATCAACTGGCTTTGATAGAATCAGTGGCTGTGACATGTGAGTCTTCAAGGCCTGAAAAGCCTATTCGCACTCCTCCGTCCATTCAAATTTCTTGTTGCCTCTGAGTAAATTAAAAAATGGGACGCATTTGTCCGTCGATTTGGAAATAAATCTACTGAGAGCAGCAATTCTTCTGGTCAAGCTTTGAACATCCTTGATCTTCATTGGTGATTTCATATCGACCAGGGCCTTGATCTTCTCAGGATTGGCCTCAATTCCTCGTGAGTTTATTATAAATCCCAAGAACTTCCCTGATCCTACTCCGAAGGAGCATTTGAGGGGATTCAGCTTCATATGATATTTGTTCAAAACGTTGAAGCATTCTTGCAAGTCCCTTATATTCCCTTCTACCTTTTTCGACTTAACCAGCATGTCATCAAAATATACTTCCATGTTTGTGCCAATCAGTTCCTAAAACATGTTGTTAACCAGTCGTTGGTAAGTCGCACCAACGTTTTTCAAACCGAAGGGCATTACTTTGTAACAGTATAGCCTTGTATCAGTCTGAAAGCTAGTTTGATCCTCATCAGGAGGATGCATACTAATCTGATTATATTCAGAGTATGCATCCATGAATGAGAGAATCTCGTGCCCTGTGGTGGCATCGACCAGTTGGTCGATTCTAGGGAGTGGGAAACATTCTTTAGAGCAGGCTTTATTAAGGTCTGTGAAATCCACGCATGTTCGCCACTTGCCATTCAGCTTGGGAACAAGCACGAGATTAGAGACCCATGATGGATAAAATGCTACCCTGATGAATCCATTCTCCTCTAGCTTCTCGACTTCTTCCTTAAGAGCTTTTGATCTATCTTTGTCGAGCAGCCTCATTTTCTGTTGCACTGGTGGAAAACTCTTGTCTATGTTCAGGACATGGCTTATAACCGCAGGGTCTATTCCAACCATGCCGTTATGCGACCAGGCAAAGACTTCCTGGTTTTTTCTAAAAAATTCCACCAGTACTTGCTTCGTTGTTGTCTCTAAGTTTTTACCGACTTTCACAACTCTGGTCAGATTTTCTTCATCGAGTTTGACCTCCTCAAGGTCCTCGATGGGTCCTATCTCTTCAAAAAAATCCCCAAAGCGAGGATCTAAATCTCTGTCCTCACTTTGGGCAACGCCCTATTTAGTGACATCATCACCTGATTGGGTTTGTACATCAATTTCCATTTGCAACTCTTTTCTAGCAACTTCCCTCGATACACCTTTCTTTGCCTTTGATATCGAGGCATTATAGCACTCCCTCGCTTCCCGTTGATTTCCCAACATGCATCCTACCCCTGCGTCGGTTGGGAATTTCATGGCAAGGTGCCATATCGAGGTAACGGCTCGTAGGTCAACCAAAATAGGCCTCCCAATTACAGCATTATATGCTGAAGGACAATCAACTACTATGAAATTAGCGAGTAACGTCCTGTTTGCTGGTGTAGTTCCTGCCGTAACTGGGAGCCTAATCGACCCAGTTGGGACGAGCCCTTCGCTAGAAAAACCATAAATGGTTTGGTTGCATGGCTCTAGGTCCTTGACGGACAATTTCATTCTTTCCAGTGAAGACTTGTATAAGATGTTGACTGAGCTTCCTGTGTCAACTAACACCCTCTTAACCATCATGTTGGCGATTTGAACGTCAACAACCAGCGGATCGGGGTGTGGGAATCATACGTGCTGGGCATCGTCCTCAGAGAAGGTTATCAATTCCTCCTCTGTTCGAGCCTTCTTTGGCGCTCAATCCTCCACACTCATCATCTCGATGTCCTGGTCATGGCGCAGAGTTTGAGCGTATCACTCCCTTGCCTTCCCACTGTCTTCTGCAAGGTTTGGGCCACCACAGATAGTGAGTAATGTAACTGCCACAGGAGTTGGCTATAAAGGTGGCGAGCATTGGCATGCAGGTGCCTGCTCGTTGCCACCTTGAGCCTCGCGCTGAGACCCTCCTGCGGCTCGCACATATCTCCTTAGATGTCCCTGCCTGATCAGGAACTTAATTTTGTCCTTCAACTGGTTGCACTCATTGGTGTCATGTCCATAGTTGTTGTGAAAACGACGGAATTTTGTTGTATCTCTCTTGGAGATATCCTTCCTTATAGGTGCGGGTCGCTTATAAGGAACATTAGAGCTGGTCGCCTGGTAGACCTCTGCTCGACTTTCGACAAGGATCATATAATTGGTGAATCTTGGCTCATATATATTTCCTTTGGGGTGTTTATTGTCAGACGTCGACGGATCATTGCCCACCCTTTTTCCACCATTTCTGCCATTTTCCGTTCCCATTGCCTTTACCATTGCCATTGGGTTTATCCGACCCGTTGGCGGCCTTGGTGGGATCTTTATTTGGTGCCTTGTTCTTTGTAGGCGATTTCCCCTCGTTGGAAATCGTGTCCTCGAGCTTGATGTATCGATTATCTCGATCCAAAAACTCATGGGTACTCTTTACCCCGTTCTTTCTTAGGCTATTCCAGAGGGGAGAATGGCGTCTGACCCCGACAGTTAGGGCCATCATCTTTCCCTCGTCGCCCACTGTTTTGGCTCCAGCTGCAGCCCGCATGAAATGCTGGACATATTCCTTTAAGGGCTCTCCCTCTTTTTGGCAGATTTCCACTAGCTGGTTGGCCTCAGTGGGGTGTACGCGACCCACGTAGAATTTTCCGTAAAATTCCTTCACGAACATTTCCCAGGATACTATACTAACAGGAGGGAACTTAAAAAACCACTCCTGGGTGGTGTCAGATAGTGTAGCAGGGAAGATCCTGTAGCGGGCATCATCCGACACCTTTTGAATATCCATTTGTATCTCAAATTTGTTGACATGAGATACTGGGTCTCCGTACCCATCAAAGTTTGGTAGTACTGGCATTTTGAATTTAATGGGGGTTTCTGCCACAATAATTCTTTGCTCAAACGGAGTGCCTCTCCTCCGGTCGTACTCTATGTGGATGTTCGACTCCCGACCAGCTACTATACTGCCTGGTTCAGAGCATCAATTTATGCCTAAACCGCATATGGGATCGCTGGGGCGACCGGTGCTGGAGGAACGTACTCATCGTGTCTCTCACGATGGTCGTTGAGCACGTCACTCAAATCATCATCCCTGCGCCTCTGCTCGCTAACTCCTAGCCAATCAAAGACGTTATTTTGTCGGGGTTGCCCCCCAGCGTTATGGCTTGCCGACCTATTTTCTCTATGTGGGGGGTTTCTGTCTCCACCTCTTTCCTCATTCTTCCGACCAAAATTCCCTTTGCCAGGATCGACTTCATTATAGTCATGGTCATCTCTAAACTGTGGCCAAATATGGCGTGATCAGCTGTTCAAGTTGTTTCCTCCTCGGGATGGCATCTCCCAAGCGTCAGGGGGAGGCTTGCGCTAGTTGTTGAGTCCCCGTGCATTATTATGCCGTGGGAGGGCCCTGACCACAGAGCCTGACTCGTTGTACCTTTTGTTGGTAGAAGGACGATGCCCCCTACTTGGTTGATTTGTCTCTTAGTCCCCTGGGCGTCTAGGGCTGCGGGGCAGCTGCCTGACCCTATTCTACCTCTGGCGCTGGGTATTTCCACGACCAGCTTGAGATGGCGACTACTGTTCAGGATCCCGAATTTGGACATCATCCTGAGCCACAGGTGGCTGCTCTGGCCTTTGAGGGCTTGCTGGATAGAGCGGATGACTTGGATTGGGAGCCCGCTGAGGTGGCACACTCAATGGATGATCCGGTTGAGAGGTCGGAGTAGCCTGTCCTCGAACCAATTGAATGGATGCTTCAAGAGCGGTCGTGGCATCCCTCTACCAACGATCCATGTTCTCCTACCGCTCATTCAGCTCATGTCGCTGACACTCAATCTCCCTTTGCTGCAGTGCCAAGGTTTCCGCTGCATTCTCCTGATTGGCCTTCAGATTGGCCAACTCGTCCTGTAACACACCCAATGTTGCCCTCAACGTCTCCGAATCTAATTCCTCCTCTTCGAATTCCAAATGTGGTTCATTCTCAGCCACATTTGGAGGAGGAGGTTAAGATGGTGCGGCGCCAGTGGTCTGTCCAACTCTCTTGGATATCTTCACCATTTGATTTTCTTAAAGCTTCTTGATCAAACTCTCAATGAAAGCACCAGTATATTGACCCTTGATTTGGCCAACGACACGGAGTCAGAATAACGACAAAGAAATAAGAAAGCAATCAAGAATAGAATCAAATAGTAAGAAATGACACAAATGATTTATAGTGGTTCGGCCCCAACTATCTGGTACCAACCTACATCCACTTCGTCTTATTATTGATGTTGAATCCCAATGACGTGATCAAAGAACTAGGGTTCTTGAGTTTCACAAGCCTTAGGAGAATTACAACTTTTCGGTGGATAAGAACACTTACGCTCTTTCTAAGAGTATTCAGAAAAAAGGTTCAAAAGTCTCTTCCTTGAGCCCTCTCATGCATATTTATAGGCTCAAGGGAGGGTTACATGGGCCAATGGGCCTCGATTCTCCTTAATATCAGTGTATTAAGGCAATAAAAAGAATATAATAAATGTAGTTTTTACAAGATTACATATCTTTAAAGAAAATAACCTGAAACATGCGACCAGTCTGGTCGCATCTAATCGCGAGATATGATGAAGCAATAAGGAGTTGGTCGATAGTCGAACAACACCTATTCACTTTGACGTTGCCACGTGCCAACCGCGTGCAATAAATTATTGCCACGTCATCAGGGGCTATTTTTGGGTAAACAGATGTCTTATTAAATCTAGGATTTATGCCTTTTTAGACCCTGTGTTTTGCCTCATTACCTATTTGGACCTTGTGTTTTGACAAATTACTTTTTGGACCCTGTGTTTTCTAAAATAGTTCAAATAGACCCCTAAACCCGATTTTGATCAAAGTTTTTTTTAACTAAAATCACAAATAATTCATCAAACTAACAACTCAAAACAAAAATACAGTCATTTTGCCTAATAACTGTGTTGTTATATTCAATTTTTAGTTCATCAAAATCAGGTTTAGGGGCCTATTTGAACCATTTTACAAAACACATGATCCAAAAAATAATTTGTCAAAACACAGGGTCCAAACAGGTAATGAGCCAAAACACAGGATCTAAAAATGTATAAACCCTTAAATCTATGATTTGCACAATAATTCATAATTATCATTTATACTCATTGATGAAATAGGTGGAACAAGTATATTTAAAAAATAACAACTGACTTTATTATTCAAAAGAAATATTAAACTTGTTCAATTATCAAATAAAGGAATTTAAAAGATAGTTTCTAGAAAGAATTCTATAACTAATTTTTAAAGAAAAAGAACTTAATACAAAGTTGAAAATGAAAAAAAAAACTAATTTCCATGTAAGTTATCTCTTGGTCTACCAATCTGCAATCATTTCCTTGTTTTTCTTTTGCCTTCTTTTCTTTTCTTCAATTATGCGTTCCTGAAAAACAAGACAAAAATATGGTGGCATAAAAAATTTGAATCAACTATTCAAATATATTAAAAGGAGATGAGCAAATCATATTTACCCTTTCTTCTTGCAAACTTCTTGAGTGATCAAAAGAATCTCTTTTGATCATTTCCCATATCTCGTATGTAGATCTAAGGTTCACATATCTTGATTTAATATCGTCAGGCACAGTCTTTAGTATGCAATGACGAGCCAAATATTCAAATCTCATCCATTCCGTATATTTTTTATGACTATCATAATTATATAAGGTTGATGGCTCATCTGGAGGCACATCAATGATTGCATCATACACTTTTAGTTCACTCATAATTATGTGTACATTTCTGTACCAAACATCTAGATTGTTTAAGTCTAAATGAAAAGTACTAAGGTGGTCATCACGAGGATTTACTGGTTCTTTCACATTTTGAGGTTCTTGATCAGGATTAGGAGAATTGACCATTGTTTCTGGGAATAAATAAATAAAATATAATGATTTAAAACATATAATAAATATCATATTTTATTTGGAAAAGTAAATATGATGGACATATAAAAAACATAAAAATATATACTAATCCACGATAAATTAATTTGAAAATTAATGGACTGCCATCGGGTAGGTCAGACAAATCTAAATTTCATAAGTGAAAACTTAAAAATGTTTTTTTCTCTTTTGACTTATGAACAATTGCTAGTTTGGTCAAGATGCACTAGTCGTGCTCCAAAGCCTAGATACACCTTTGGAGCGTAACTCATTATTTTCAAGCAATGACTTAACTCAAGAGTGTGCCTTAGGGTCAGTCACACTTAAAATACATTACTAATTATATTCTCATAAGAGAAGTCAACCTTGAGATAAAATAAACTTATTCGGAAGGGTTTCCTTAGGGAGGCCGCAAACGAAGGTGACACGAGGCCCTTTCTATGCCTCTTGGTGTTCAACCAATAATGGAGACCATGAAACTTATTGTCATAACTCCCTCTCCCACTCACTATATTTGAAAAAAAAAATGTGTTTTTCAAAAAATCATCATTTTTTAATTTAGTTATAAAAATAAATTTAATTATTTTTACCAAATGATATTTTAATAATTACTAATCTAATTAAGCAATAACAAAACAAAATTGTGCCCTTAATTCTAATTCTAGTTTTGCTTTATTTAAGAGAATATCATTTTTATTTTAATAAAAAAAAATTCATTAAAATAACAAATTAAACAACTTTAATTTTGATTTACCATCTTAACTAACTTTACTTTACCAACTTTAATTTAAGACTAAATTTATTATTATATGAATTATCACATATAAACATATAACAAAAATTATAGGACGTTCCTAATAGCATGTTTCTACACGAATGTAATGCATGCTAGTTGCATACTGTGTGGGTATATGAATGGCATGTTATAATGCATGACAGAATATTGAACATTTTAATCACATTCAAACATTTATAATAAATAAATAAAAGTGGGTATGGTAACTTTTGGGTATTTCTACAAAAATTACAACATTTGCAAAAACATACATGAAAATGTAACCTATACTAACTAAGGCTTGATTAAGAACACTTTGATCTTCATCCTTGAAATGTAGTCTTGTTGAGCCAATGCCACCCTTTTCCATATCCATTTTGAATTATACAAGTGTTTAATTATTTTAAACAAACTTTTAAAATAATTAAATTTTGGGTTTTGACACCCAAAAGTTTATAAGGCCCAATTTGAATTTAGGTAATTTAATTCAAAAATAAAATTAAAAAATTTAATTTTAATAATGGAAGATAACAATTAAAACATTTTTAATTAAGGAAAATAATCAACATTATTTCAATTAAAGAAATTTCTCAATTAAAATCATTTTAATTCAATTTATGATTTTTAATTAAATGAATAACTAAAAATAATTATGGTAACAACACACTAGGTGTGTACCAATGGTGCGATGGTCAACAGGTGGTCTGGCAGTGGGGCTCGGCTGGGCGCAGGAGGCTCGCGGCAAGGGCGTCGTGGCTAGGTGCAGGGGCATGGTGCTTGGCCGCAGGGGCACGGTGCCTGGGCACGCAGGGGCGCGATGCCTAGCAGCAAGCACGGTGCGCGACTGGGTGTGCGGCTGGCTAGCGCACGCTAGCTGGGCAGCAGCTTAGGGCTTGGGCTCGGGCTCCAAAAGAATTTTACCCATAATTTTTAAACAAAAAATAACAAAATTCCTATGCCCCAAAATGGCTTACATTTTTCATCTAGAAATTTTAAAAATAATTCTTAAACCCAAAAGCACCGTTATAAACAACCCTTAAGAATCTATTATCATGAAAATAAACATCCATCCATTCAAACATATATCCCATATAATATAAAAATGCATATAATCTCACACAACAATTAATAATATGTATAGATTAATAATCTAACTGTGATACCAATTGTTGGAAAAACATTCAGAGCACGCAACGAAATCGGCGTTGTGGGCCCATTGTTTATAAGAACAATAACAATAAAAAACATTTCATTAATCATATAAACAGTTTATATGATCAAGAAAACAATCTAGAAACATTATCACTATATTATTAATTATGCAACATATATATATATATGATATATTTATATATAACATATAAACACAAAAATTCAAGAACATAAACTATTACCTCTTGAAGCCTATCAAGTATCCCTGAGTCTTTTCGTATTTGTATCGATCTTCCTATCCAAAGCTTTGAGCACTCAAACCACGATCTTCCGGAGTGTTCTGTACACCTCAAGAAGTGTGTGGGCACATAGAGAACATGGGTTTGCAATTTTAGGAATCACAAGTATTTCTCAATACATGAGAACTTGGATTATGGTCTGAGAATGGCTAGAATAAAGAAGAAGAAGAAGAAAGAGTTATGTTTGACAAAAACTCTGAGAAGTATTCTAAATTGTGTATTGTTGTGTATTTTGTGTGTATGTTTTTCTCTTCTTCTTCTATATCATATATATATATATATAAAGATTTATATTACCTTATTATTTCTAATAATAATAGTAATATAATTATATTATAATAATGATGCTAGGATTTGATTTTAGATAAATATCTAACTTACCAAATTTTAAAAACCATTTTCAAATTATTAATTAAATAAATAAAATAAAATCTACACTGATACAATATCAGTATATGTGGTATACGCAATGATGATAGGATTTGATTTTAGATAAATATCTAACTTACCAAATTTTAAAAACCATTTTCAAATTATTAATTAAATAAATAAAATAAAATCTACACTGATACAATATCAGTATATGTGGTATACGCATGGCAAAGTCTCTGGACTGTGTCATGCGTAAGCCACTATTCCTTTTTCAGGATTTTGTATTTTTCTTTTATTTAATTATTTAATTAAAATCAATCTCCCACAAAATAAGGTGTTAATCTTATGACGACCATATTTTCAAAATTTAAATTTTAAATTCAAAATTCAAATTGATGATTATCATTATCATCATCTTTTAAAATTCAATAAATCAAAAATTATTTTTGACTTACCAATTTTATTTTGTCCCATCAAAATTTTTTTTATTTATTTATATATATATATATATGAAATTCGAAATTTACATATTTAAATTAATAAATATATTTTTGAAAGTTAATAATTGATTTCAAATTAATTATTCAAGCTCATTTATCATATAATTGTATACTTGACCTGAAGAATAAAATTCTTCTCAAATTCTCAAATTACAGTTATACCCTTGTATCAACTCTTATATTGATATGGTGTTGATAGAGCCACCCTGGGACCTATGGACCTATAATATCAAGCTCCAATAAATATTACATTATTAATCAAAGCTCTTTGATCAAATAATCATATTTATTAATCTCATGATTACTCCACTATAAATATGAGATTGAACTCATGATAATTATAGACATATATTTACTAAGTACTTTATTAAAGAATAAAGTGTCCTTTGATATAACCATTACATACAGCATTAATCCTCTATTAATGATTCATAATTAAAAGGGAATAAAATTATCGTTTTACTATTTTAGCTATATATTGTTCCTAGTGTACTGTTGACGGTAAAAACTCGTCAACGATTAAAGGTTAGAAAACTCAGATTTTTATACTACGGAAAGCTTAGAATCAGATGGAAAGAACTTGAATCAACAGAAAAACTAGAGCAACAATGGAATAAGGATCATATATTTCTTAAGCGTCTCTCATACAATCAGTTTTCCAACCACTTAACCTGAGGGGTCGAAATCTTCTTATAGGTGGGCTCTATTGGCCCCCTGATACAAGTGGGTCCCAGGGGACGTGTACGTATGCAAGTACAGGGTGAGGATAGTGGCTCAGGACATAGTGGTGTCTACCCTGACAATGCCCAAGTAGTGGTTCAGGACATCGTACTGTGGACTCCGGAACATTGTCGGTGGTGCTCAGGTAGTGCCTCCACTCTCGGTACAAGTTCGTACCGCCACTACTCCTCAGATGCAGATGGCAGAGCCACGCCTCCATCCTCTTCACAACCGTACATCTCGTGTCAGTATACATGCCTTGCACCCAGCCGTGCTCATCACTTCATGTTTGGCGCCTAATATCCATTTGACATACCCATTTGGTGTTTCCAAGTGTTCCTCATGCATATATCAGGGAGGCTCTAAACTATATGTGTCATGAGAAGCCAAGGCATTGGGAGGCTTGTGGCGGAACAAGGTGCACACATGAGAGGTAGCGAGGCTACACCCTCGCATAGGGGGAGTGCCTCGCATAGCGAGGTTGGCCTGCTTCGATCGTACGGGGGCGAGGCTCGAGACACGGGCGATGCTGCGAGGGTGCCTCGCATAGCGAGGCTGGCCTACGTCGATCGTACGGGGGCGAGGCTCGGGACACGAGTGATGCTACGAGGCTACACCCTCGCATAGTGAGGGTGCCTCGCATAGCGAGGCTGGCCTACTTCAATCGCACGGGGGCGAGGCGAGGGGACACGCGAGATGCACCAAGGCACGGGACAGGCGAGATGCAACAAGGCCGCACCCTCGCATAACGAGGCTTGCCTATTGCAGTCGCATGGAGGCGAGGCGTGATGCTTGCGTGGACGCGGCGCGTGCGAGTGGCCAGCCAAGGGCCCACGCACAGCGAAGGCCACGCAGCGCGCATGGGATGCCTGGCGAAGTCCCTCGCATGGCGAGGATGGCATTCGGGTTGGTCAACAGCCGAGGCCATGTGATGCCCTCATTCCTTTGTGCATGTGGTAAGTACCCAAGTGGGGCTCTCTCCCCTTCATCCCACTGGCATGTGTCTCGTAGTCTTCAGGGTGCCCCATAATGCAGAGGTTCACTTGAGTGGAGTTCACAAGGGAAGAATTCCCACATTTACACTTGCCCCCGAGTGTATAAGTACACTTTTAAGTGTGTTTGTAGACTCTTCCTTTTTCTCTTGCTTGATATGTACTGCCAACTTTGGTGGACTCAACCTTGGGGCGCTACCCAATGTCGCTTGAAGAAACACAAAGTGAACTTTGAAGTTGTGTTTCTTTATAGTGTCCAAAGAAGCACAAAAACCATCCAACTCTTGAGGGATCCATGAATATCCCTAAGATTGCATAAGAACCAATCATTCTCAATCGCGGATCCTAAGGCTACTCATACCCTTGATCTCCACCATTCATATGGACTTGAATCCAATGGCTAGGGGGCCTTGACCTTCCTTATAAATACCCCAAGGCTTGGAGTCATTTCTCCACACCAAAACTTGCCTAGCTTAGTGGTATTCCCTCTAAGCCTCTTCCAAGAGCTCCAAGGTTCTATTCCCCATAGAAGCATTATTGAGGTAATTTTCCTTCCATTTCAATTGTTCATCCTTCTTTTTTTTTATTATTATTATTTTTTCTGATTCTTTTGCTCTTTTTTTTTTGCTAGCATTGTGGTGACGCTAGGCATTCTTTCGCGCCAACGGTCTTGCCCTTGCATATCACTCAACCGACCCTACGCCTCCATAAGTCTATCCTTGCACACCTTCGGCTTCACATATATACCTCCAGGTATGCCTCCTTCCTCTCTTTTCTTTATATTGACTATGCGGGGGTAGAATTTATGGTTGCACGGCACTCATTCTTCAGAGATTGTCATTCTTTTCGTATGGCCTTTCCAGTACATGTGCATAGGCCCTTTTCTTATACCCCTCACACTCATGTTGAAGATATAGGGTCACCCTTATCCATATACGCCCTCGAATCTTGGCTGGTCCATGGCATCTAGGCGATGTTCCGAAGGTCCGTCCAACGTAGTATTCATTGAGTTGTCATCCTCCGACTCGAAGGCCGACGTACATGGATCTTCTAACCGTGGGGGTGTGTGGACGCTCTACCTCCTGAGACTGTCTTACCTCAAACAGAAAGCATGCAACCTGGAGAGGGAACTAAAATCCAACACCAGGGATGTGGGTTTAGGTTTCTCTCCATAGCATGCGACATACATTTCCCAGCAACAATCAATCCTCCAGGATTGCCTTTCTGAAATTGCTTGCCTAGAAGAAAACTTGCCCCCTGAGCCTTTTTTCTTTCATCGTGACGAGTCTCCCAGTCATAGGGATCCCTCCTTTGAAAGCGGTAAACGCGAATTGGTTGAACCGGAGTTCCTTTCCATGATCCCAGCCATCCTTCCTCCCTTGCCCCCACTCTTACGTCCTAGGGTCAAGCAAAGTGTCGGTAGACATAGGACACGTGGGGGGTCCTCCAGGATCCTTGGAAATTTTGTGGCTCATAAACTCCCTATCTCTGCCCAGGTACCTGAGATGCCGAAGCGAACCTCTGACTCTTGCGAAGAGATGGGCAGGTCCAGCATCACCATGAATAAATTGTCCAACATGCTAAAGGCTCATAAGTTACCATTAAACCTCAAGTTCGTCATCCCAGAACATGATGAGCGCGCAACTGAGCCGCCAGAAAGGTTCATGGCCTTCAACGACTCTATAATCCGATCTGATGGGGCTCTTCCGCTTCATCCTTTTTTTGTCAAAGTGCTTAACTACTTTGAACTGGCGCCTCTACAATTGTCCCCTAACTCCTGGGTGACACTGAGTTTCCTATATGTGTTATACCATCAGGTGCATTCCAGAGGACCTTCTATGAGCGAGGTTCATTACTTCTATACCCTTAGGGCGAATGCATCTGCCCCCGGGTTCTACCAGCTCCAGAAAGTCGTGGCCCATAAAGGGAATACCCTCGTGGAGGGCTCCTTCTCAAACAAAGGCTCGTGGAAGTCAGACTATTTCTTCACTTTTAGCAGGTCCACCCGACATACTAGCTTCAACACCCCAAGTAAGACTATTCTCACCTTGATCTTAGACATGAGAGGTTCCTCTCTTTACTCAGCTTTTCTTCTATGTTACTTCTAACTGTAACTATTTCTTTTCTTTTGATGGCAGGTCTCTTAGGGGTTGTTGGCACTCACTTGAAACCGAAGGCTCGTGACCAAGTGAAGACCATCCTGGCCTTGTCGAGTGAATAGAAACAAGCCAGTGCCCTTTTTACAGAGAGCAACCTTTGCTTGTATAGGCTGCTCACCCTAAATCAGATCGTCTCCTTATGCTCCGTTTCCTCCGAACCTGCGAGCCAACGCCCCGCCTCATCTAAATCAGCGAGTCCACGCCTTGTGTCACCCGAACTTGTGGATCTGTGTCCTACCTTCAATTTTCTCAACGGTTCCTCCATTACTTCAACCTCCTCTATTTCCTCCACCGGTTCTGCCCCTGATTCCTCCACGGTTCTGAGGTCTAGCTCCTGCGGGCTTCCTGCGGGCTTCCTGCGGGTGTACGTGGTGCCTCGTGTATCACCATGGCCATCGATTCTCGTGGTTTCACGGATGCGCGGAGGGAGGTGTTGTAGCACTCCCTCGCTTCTCTCTGTTCTCCTTTCATACTAGCTACTCCTCCAGGAGTTGGGAACTTGACGACCAAGTGATATATGGAAGTTATCGCTTTCAATTCTCTCTGAAATGGTCTCCCTAATACCGCATTGAAAGCTGACACACAATCTACAATGACAAAGTTTGCCATGACTGTAGTCTGTCGGGGTTGCTCCCCCATGGTATGTGCCAATTCGATCATCCCTAGGGGTTGTATCGAGTCCTCCGTGAATCCATATAAGGAAGATTGGCAGGGCTTCAAGTGACGGATGCCCAGCCCCATCTTTTCCAAGGTGGGGCGATACAGGATATCCACTGAGCTATCATTGTTCACCAGGACCCGATGCACCCGCATATTGGCCAACTGAACTGTCAATACCATAGGGTCGTTATGGGGGAAATGCACCCCCCGTGCATCCTCCTCTGTGAAAGTGATCGAGTCATTTTCTCCCTTAAAGTTTTTCAGGGGTCGTTGTTCCAAACTCATGACACAGGGTGGTGGACTTCGCCTGGCTTCTCTAGCATACCTATCTCGTCCTTTCTGGGAGTCTCCCCCAAACCCCGGACCTCCGAAAATAGTTCTCACTTCTCCCTGAATCTCTGGAGCTCCTCTTTGCGTCTGAGATATCACTGGTTCTTCCTTTGACTTCGGCCTTTCTCTCCTAACATATCGGCCTAGGTGTCCCCTGCGGATGAGCTCCTCAATTTCTTCTTTCAAATGAATACACTCTACTGTGGTGTGACCAATATCCTTGTGGTATTGAAAGTATCTACTAGGATCCCTCTTGGACCGGTCTTTTCTCATTGGTGGGGGTTTCTTGAAGGGAACCCGCTTTTCGTTGGTGAGGTAGATATGCTCCCTGGTATCTGCCAGGTTCGTATAGAAAGTATAAGCCGTTTGCCTATGGTCGCTTCCCCGCTTGGGCTTTCTATGTTGATCATCCCTCGACCCTTCGTACGCCCTATTATTCTTTGCTCCATTCGACCCTTCATTAGATGGGGGCTTTGCAGTGGACTCACACTTTCCCGCCTTTAAGTTCGCATGGCCATCCTCTACATGAATATACTTATGCGCTCTCTCGTAGAAGTCATCTAGGTCAGTGACTTCCCTTTTGAGCATATTATCCCACAATTTGCTTCATGGATGCACCCCTGCGGTGATGGCCATTTTTAACTCCCTGGGGGTCAAGCTCCCCACTTTGGCTACTTCCATGTTAAACCTGTGGATGTAGCTTTTTAGACTCTCATTTTCTCCCTATTTTACATTGGCGAGGCTGGTGCCCGGCATTGTATAATCACGCATGGCGTGGTGTTGTTGGAGAAATTCATCTGAAAACTGTTGCCAAGACCTGATGGATCACGGCCGAAGTCGTTTAAACCATTTGTACGCGGGTCCTTTCAATGTGACTGTGAAACAGTGGCATCTAGCCCCGCTACTAATCCCCCTTAACTTCATCAAGTCATTGAATGCGTCCAGATGGTATTTGGGGTCTGTGCTTCCTTCATACGGGGTCATATGAGGCTCCTTGAAGTTGGCCGGGAGTCAGATGGCTTGGATTTCTTTGGTAAAGGGAAATTCATGGTTGAATTCATCCTCAAGGGTTTGTCCTCCAGATGCGGTGACAATCTTGCTCCGCAGGCTCGTCATCTCTGTATCGAGGTCTTGCCTCCTCTTCTTCAGGGAGTCTCTCAACATGGACGGGTTAACATCTTCCTTTCCTTTGTCGTCCCGAGGGACAGTAGGAGGGGTAGTCCTCTTATTTGCCCTCCTCTTGTTGAGCTCTTCTCGTAGATCCGAGGGCGTCCTCTTTGAGGTGACCTCAACGTTGTTGCGAGAGCCAACATTGTTCCTTTACCCTAGCCCCTGAGGTGGCCTCGACGATCTGGGACGTTCATGTGGCTTCACCCTGGGGGTATTACTGGTGGAGTGTCGAGTCCTCCCATCATCTACCGGAACGGTGGTCTTTGCCCCCTCCTGGCCTTTCTCTTTTCTCTTGGACAGGGTCACGCTTGACTTACCTTGCAACAGGCCATTCAGCACCTCTTGCATGTTCTCCAGGGTGGTCTCCAACCTTTGGTTCTTACGGTGCAGCTCACGTATTTCCTCTTCATAGAACCGAGATTTAGAACTCGAGCTCATGGAATGGACCCGGGGATTCTTATCATGTCTACGCGTCGAGGGGCCTGGGTCCTGCCGGCCGGAGTTCGGCACCTGCGGTGGTTTAGGGAGCGGGAACTCGTCGGCATCCCCTGCTGGTGCAGTGGTTGTCCTTGGAGGATTCTCACCAGGCGGGATGGCCAGTGATGAGACCTCCCTATCACCCTCGTGAACCTCAGGGTCCCCTGGGGGCTCTGCATCTCTGGGCAGAGGAGGATTCTTCATGGAGGCCTTCAGCTGAACTCCGTTAAGGTGGACTTCCACCTCTCGTGGCTCCCTGAGTCGCTTTGAACGTCTCGGCATTTCTTCTTGCTGGGAGTAATGGTAGAACAGTAGCTTTGTACTTAGCTTCCCACAGACAGTGCCAAACTATTGACAGTAAGAACTTGTCAACGATTAAAGGTTAGAAAACTCAAATTTTTATACTACAGAAAGCTTAGAATCAGATGGAAAGAACTTGAATCAACAGAAAAACCAGAGCAACAATGGAATAAGGAACATATATTTCTTAAGTGTCTCTCATACAATCAGTTTTCCAACCCCTTAACTTGAGGGGTCGAAATCTTCTTATAGGTGGGCTCTATTGGCCCCCTGATACAAGTGAGTCCCAGGGGACGTGTACGTATGCAGGTATAGGGTGAGGATAGTGGCTCAGGACATAGTGGTGTCTGCCCTGACAATGCCCAAGTAGTGGTGCAGGACATCGTACTGTGGACTCCGGAACATTGTCGGTGGTGCTCAGGAAGTGCCTCCACTCTCCGTACAAGTTCGTACCGCCACTACTCCTCAGATGCAGATGGCAGAGCCACGCCTCCATCCTCTTCACAACCATACATCTCGTGTCAGTATACGTGCCTTGCACCCAGCCGTGCTCATCACTTCACATTAGGCACCTAATATCCATTTGACATACCCATTTGGTGTTCCAAGTGTTCCTCATGCATATATCAGGGAGGCTCCAAACTATACGTGTCATAAGAAGCCAAGGCATTGGGAGGCTTGTGTCGAAACAAGGTGCACACATGAGAGGTAACGAGGCTACACCCTCGCATAGGGAAAGTGCCTCGCATAGCGAGGCTGACCTGCTTCGATCATACGGGGGCGAGGCTCGAGACACGGGCGATGCTGCAAGGCTACACCCTCGCATAGCGAGGGTGCCTCGCATATCGAGGCTGGCCTACGTCGATCGTACAGGGGCGAGGCTCGGGACACGGGCGATGCTGCGGGCTACACCCTCGCATAGTGAGGGTGCCTCGCATAGTGAGGCTAACCTACTTCAATCGCACGGGGGCGAGACAAGGAGACACGCGAGATGCACCAAGGAACGGGACAGGCGAGATGCAACAAGGATGCACCCTCGCATAGCAAGGCTGGCCTGTTGCGGTCGCATGGAGGCGAGGCACGATGCTTGCATGGATGCGGCGCGCGCGAGTGGCCAGCTGAGGGCTCGCGCACAGCGAAGGCCACGCGACGCGCATGGGATGCCTGCCGAAGTCCCTCGCATGGCGAGGATGGCATTCGAGTTGGTCAACAGCCGAGGACCCTCGCATAGCGACCTCGCAAAGCGAGGGTGACCCTCTTAGCCCAACACCCCCGAGGCCATGTGACACCCTCGTTCCTTTGTGCATGTGGTAAGTACCCAAGTGGGGCTCTCGCCCCTTCATCCCACTAGCATGTGTCTCGTAGTCTTCAAGGTGCCCCATAATGCAGAGGTTCACTTGAGTGGAGTTCACAAGGGGAGAATTCCCACATTTACATGTACCATTGACTTTACTAGTGAAGGTTCTGTCACAACAAGTTTGCGATGTGAGTGCTCATAACCTTTTCAATTCCAAAAGTCAACCTAATAGGGAACCATTATTCAATCTATAAGAAGGTATAGATTCCATATCTGTTAATCTACGTCCCCAGCCATATATATAATTGAGTCCCCAAAACAATTGTTCTTAGCCTGATCATTCTAACAAAATGTAATGCATGAATCAAAGGATCATATGACATATATAGGAGTTCATAGCAACCTCAGGATTAAGATCATCGTGTATATGATTATCGTTTGATGTGTTTGATTAATACTATGAAATGGTGTTTAAACAGGTATTAACAAATCACATCTAGTCCAATTCAATATATCACTATATGTAAAGTACCTCCACTAAAGTTTCCTACTACACACCTGGATCTAGGTCACGTGTATAAATAATACTAGTGGACTATACTAGCAGCTATTAATCTAAAGATACCATAACTTTATTTTACTGCGAACTCTTTCAAGTTTATTATCTTAATATCGAACAACTATATGAGATTAAGACCACATTGATAAACTTTGGAATTTTTTGACATTTACTTAATATTATCATATAATATCGAACATAGTCATATATATATATAATAATTCAATTCAATTATTTATTTCATTTAAAATATTTGTCATCCTCGTTTGAAATATTTTGTCTTTTTTTACCTTGCGGTTTTGCTACTTTAAATAATTCTGAATTATTAAGCATTCGTTCATTTCAATGAAAGTGTTAAAGTCTGAATATTCAATTGCATGTCTAAAGAAAAACTAAGAATAATCTAATTATAAATAAAATATTCTAAAGTCATTACATGCAATAAAATTATAAAATATCTAAAAAGAAAATGAACTAAACATTGTTCAAACAACAATAAAGTTTTCTTTTAATAAAACTAATGAATTTTAAATAAATGGACTTTCTTCAACGCTTTCTTGAACTAGACACTATTCCTCTCTACCACTTCCTGATCTTCGTCAACGACCTTCTTGAACCATTAGATTCATCCATCTACACAGAAGAATAAACATCGTTAGTGGACCCTGAGTTAAGAGCTCAAAATGACAAATCTCTTTCCACTTAGTTATGAGAACAAATAAATCATATTTACCTTTCTTATTCTTCATAAATTCAACGATTATTTCACATTTGGCCGATAGGATTTCATTCTCATAAAACCACCTATCATATATGTATCCATATGTAGCATGGATGGACTCCCATATATCATATGCAGATTTAAGGTTTTGTAGAGTATTTTTGGTCTCTATATTTACTGATTGGAGTAAATAATACCTAGCCATATGATTTATTCTTAACCACTTAGCATACTCAAACTGATCAATCACTGAAGCATCTATTGGTGGTTCATCGATTGGTGGTGTTTTAACAACCTCCATCAAATTATCTCTTAACAATAATATATCCATATCATGTCTCCAAAATACTATATTTTCATCATTAAGTTCAACCACTACATTGCAATCGTTTTGAGACATTTTAATTAAAATAAATTACAATAATATTATCATTTGAAAAAATATCAATGTTTTGGAAAGTAAACATGATGCATGAATGCAACAATTAAACACATAAATTAAAATTTACTTTTCCACGATAAAACTACCCAACAAATAAAGTGTCGCCTTAGGGTCGGTCAAGTTAAATTCAGATGGCTTATAAAACAATCTTATCTTTATAATTTAAAACTTAAAATAACTCTTTATTTTCTCTTTTAAATATAAAGTACCGCTGGTTTGGTCAAGATGCAATTATCCACCACAAAAGCTTATTGCATCTATGTAAGTGTAACGCATTATTTCAGAATTCATGACTTAACTTAGAGAGTGCCACCTTAGGGTCGGTTAAGCCTAAAATACATCACTCCTTCCTATCTTCTTAAGAAGCCAACCTTGGTATTAATATGTCTAGAAACCTTCCTTAGGGGGACGAAAACATAGCCGCCTCGAGGCCCTACTCATATCTCACGGTGTTGTACTAATAATTGAGACCATAGGTCACATTGAGATGTTCACCTTCTCCCACTTACTATTTTAGATTAAATGTGTTTTATTAAACTAATCAATTAATTACTAGTTTATTAATAACCCTATGAATGTAATTAATTTCAAAATACATGTATAATGATAAAAGAGTCTATTTTAGATAATTACCCGTTACATTCATCTAACTTTACTAAAACGCTTTTTACATAAAGTTGGTTATCTTAAAGGCCTATAAAATATATCACCTTTATTATAGTGTGAGTTACCAAGTTTTAACTAATTTAATACTTAGTAGTTTACATGCAATTGGTTTCTCCAAAACAATTCATATAAACAAATAGGACAATCCTAGATAATCATATTTTTAAAAGATGCATGATTAATGAGAAACTGTGTGGGGTTTCATGAATGGCATGTAATTGACTAATGCTTGATCACATTATCAATCAAACGTCAATGAACATTTATTTAAATAAATACAACAAATAAACAATAAATGATGAATCGAGTACTATTGGGTATTTCTAAAATTTACAACCCTTGAAAAATTAGAAATAAAATTGCAATCTAAGCCTATGTAGATTTCAAGACTCTCCAAGAATTCTCCTCCTCTCCTTTAGGCTTTCTTGCTAATCTTTAGGAATTTTGTTATGCCCAACCTATTAATTAGAAACAAACTTTCTAATTAATTTATTTAATTAAAACTAACTTTTAATTAAATAACCATTTTTGTCATCTTTTTAATTTAGTTGAATTTAATAATTAAATAATCAAATTCAAAAAATTAGTTAAACTTAAGATATTAAAATATCTTAATCAACTAAGAGATATTTTATTTTCTAATAAAATAAAATAAGTTAATTAAACTTTTAAATTCAAATAATTTAAAAAATAATTAAATAAAAGATTTTTGCACAAAATTAGGAACTAGGGTTTGGGCACCAAGATTGGTGCCCTAGCCATCTTAGGGCCGGCGACACTATTAACCTTAGGCCGGGTGCATGGTTGCAGCAGGGGTTTGACGCTAGGTGTTGTGTGCACTGCAGGGACGCGCGCGGCAGGAGACCAGGGTGCAGGGGTGCGGCTAGGCATGTGTGCGCGGGAGCAGGGGCTCGGGAGCCTTGGCATGCGGGCAGGGTTTGGACAAGGAGTCGCAAGATTGCGTGCGGCTAGGGCTCGGGCCTGTTCTGAGGCTGGTGCATGTGACTGGGCTTGGGTCCTTCTCATCTCTTGTGTACATAATTTTAAAATACATATTTAACAAATAAAATTTACAAAAAAACCTATTCCCTTTATGTCTTACACAAGATCTAGAAAAATAATAAAATTCCTAACCCAATGGTACCATATAATTAACAATCCATCATTCAACCATACATTCAAAAAATATATTCATACATTCAATATACATATTAACATACATATAACAAATGCAAGAAAACCACACAGTATTTAATATATATATATATATATGTATAGACTGCTCTGATACCAATTGTTGGTATTAAATGATCAAATCAAATGTACGCAACATAATATATAGACCCATTTTAGTAAATATTAATACTAGTCAGGATCATATACATATATAGATATTAAATACATACAAAACAAATCAGGGATTACCTCTTGTAGCCTATCAAGTGTCCTTGAATCTTTTTGTATAAAATCAAAGATCTTCCAATCAAGCAATCTGAAAGCTCACACCCAGATCTTCCAGGCCAATCCTCAAACATACAAGGACACGTGTGGGCACGTAGGATTCAAAATGTTGATTTATGTGACTCTCTAAATGTACTCAACACATGAGATCTAGAGAGGTTTGATAGAGAGAAGGTTTTCAGGTTTTAAGAAAACTATCGCTTTAGAGAGAGAGAAAGTCTATATTTTTATTCTAAAAAATAATAATAAAGCTTCTTATAAAAATCACGTACTATCAAACTGATATAAAGATATTTAATCTAATTAAATAATCTTTATTTTATTAAAAATATAATTCAAATTAAAACTGATAAGATATTTGCATTTAATTATTTGTTTAAATCACATTTAAAAAGAATAATTAAATAATTGATTAAACAAAATTATTTGAAATTCAAATTCAAATCTCAGGGATAAAAATCCGTGAGTTAGGCGCCACACACTATGCTGCACAGTGTGTGTCGCCCAACCTAATCAGGGTTTCCTTGATTTTCTCATTTGTTTGTTTAATCAATCTTTAAGACTATATATCTATCCCAACATAAATATCAGTTAATTCAAAATTAAATTTATCTTAAAATATAAATTTTAAATTAAATAAATAAATAAGATATTTATTATTCTCTCTCTTCATATTAATCAAAACAAGACTAATATTAATTTTAACCTATAGTTTTTCAAAATAAAACTATATAGTTAAATAATTAATTAATTCATAATTAATCAATTACCCATAATTATCACATAATTATTTTCTTACCTTGAAAAATTAATTCATTTACAATTTAGTATTTACACTTTACAAATCTTTCTTTTGACATCCTAACCCTTGACAGTGTAGGACAGAGGTGATTTGGGGACCATGGACCTATAATACGAAACTCCAATAAATCAAATTATTAATTAAACTTTTTAATCTAATAATCTTATTTATTAATTCCATGATTACTCCACTATAAATATGGAATTGCGCTCTAAGTAATTATAGAATTATATTTGCAGAGTTTTCTCTTATACTCCATTGATATAATCAATATATGTAGTTATGTCCTCCATTATTGGTTCGTTAATTAGAGTTGGTCAAAATTACTGTTTTACCCTTCTAATTATCTTTTGATCTTAAGTACCATTAATTGACTAGTGAATAATTAATCTATAACGTAATTATGTATTTGAGCTTAATAACTATTTAGTTCCATAATTAACCCCTAAGGGAACTAATATTCGATCTGTTAGGAAAGCATGGATTCCATTATTGTAATTCGTGTTCCCAGCCATTCATGATATTGAATCTCCAAAACAAAATTTATTAGCCTCATTATTCTAAGAGACCTTAACAAGTGAATCAAAAGATCTAATAAACATAAACAGGAGTTCGTGAATACTGAGGATTTAGATTAATCTACAAATGATCATCTATTATTGTTATCCCTCAAAATTCAAGAGATGACACGGCGAATGAGAAAGCGGCACGTGACATCACAAAGTATTGAAAAATACCGATGAAAAAAGATGGATAGGTCCAGGACCTATAAGGAAGTCGACCAGACCTAAACCCTAGTCAGCCTGGCCCTAGCCTCCTAGGGGTGGTCGGCCTAGCATGCATAAAGCCTCATGGGGTGGTCGGCCCACCCTATTCTTCGTAGGTTGGTCGGCCTAAACTACCAAATACACTTTGCTAGATAAAGTTCACGCTCGTTCAAGCTGAAATCAATAGGCCTAGCACCGAGAAGATCAATAGGCCTAGCACCCAATCTCTAAAGGGTCATTAGGCCTAGCACCTAAGTCTCATAGACCAACCAAGACTTATCGTTTTCCCGAAGGTTTCAATCATGCATCGTCAACCACGATCAAGCGAAACGACAAGAAGACCCATGATCTCATAATCATGGGGAGGTAGACACATATCTCCATTACCCAATGATCATGTACCAAACCACGATCCCCAGTCTAGCTGATCATGTACAACTCCTGGGTACTATAAATATAGTGCCCAGGGCTTCATTTAAAGGGTACAGATCTTTTTGAAGAGAGAGACTTTTGTGGGTAGATCATTTGATTAACTTCTGGGATGAGTGAAATCTTCAGTTCATCTTTGTAATTTTCGATTGAGTGATTCAATACTAAAGACTAAGTGGATTAGGTTATTACTGCTCATCAGAATAGGGCTGAACCACTATAAATTTCTTTGTGTTTTGTTTTGATATTTGTACTCTGTCGTATATCTATATTTATCTCGTTCAAAAGGTGTCATATATCATACATACGACCGTTGGCCAATTTCACAGGTCAACATTTTGGTGCTTTCATTGAGAGTATGAAATAAAAAAACACACTTTCATCAGTTTTACGATGCCTCCAAAACACAGTCAGATGAAGAAGATGACCCCGAGGGATTCCATCACTCAGGATCTTGTAGATCCCGTTAAGGAACCTCAGGTGGAAGTTGGAGATCAACTTGATGCGAAGAATCAACAGGACGTTCACCAGGAGGAGATGGCTCAATTTCTGGCGAGGCAAGAGGCCTTTGCTGCTGAAATTTCCCTCCAGAGAGAGACTATGGAACAACAATGATGGGAGATAGATGAGATGTTCCATAGATGATCCAGAGGGAGCAGGAAGCTGACCGGAGGCACCAGGAGGTTGTTGTGGCCCAAGAAGCGGCTAACTAGTTTGCCCGAGCTAGCGCTGAAGCTGCTGCTCAGGCGGTGAGGGAGGCTTAGACCAAAGCAGCATGGATGTGTGACAGTAGTAACAGGGAGTCCCAGGGGAGCAGTCGAACCCCAAGGATGCTCTCAGAGCCATTTTCCTAGAGACAGGATGAAGAGGTGCCATCTAAGACTGCCTCATCCATGACTAAGAAGAATAACACCTCCCCTCAGAGTAAGAGTGTTACCAACCCAAAGTCCCCCTCTTGGGAGGACAGACAAAATGGTACAGGAGAGGAAGTTCAGACATCTGAGGGGTGTGACAGGAACGAAAACGGTCACTCAAAGTCTCAGAGCCATTTAAGAGGAGAGGCTCGGGGGCAGGCTCGCACCGAAAAGAGCAAGGCATACCTACCACCCCTACACCCTCAGTCTCGCAAGGGAAAGGAATCGATAAACAACACCAAGACCGTGTTCGATAGGCTCGGGAAAGATGCACAACCTCAGGATCTGAGGGAAGTCATCAACAGGAGAACCAGCGCTCAGGAGGGGGTATGAGGGACATCTACCCCACCTGGAGTAGCGATCCTACTAGCAGTGCAGGCTCATATAGATGCACTCACCACGGTTGTTCAAGGCCTGACAAAGAAACCTTTCAATATCGAGTTGGCTCATAGTAGTGGGAGTCCCTTCATTGCCAAGATCCAAGCTGCTCAACCACCACCGAAGTACAAGCCCCTGAAACTTCCAACATACACTGGAAGTAGGACCCAGTGCGACACATTGGAAAGTTTGAGGATCAGATGGAGTTACTCGGTGTGGAGCATGATTATAGGTGCAAGGTATTCCCTACCACCCTCTCTGACTTAGCTCAGGAATGGTATTGGAAATTTAAACCTGGATCCATCACTTCCTTGGAGCAATTCAGGAAGGAATTTTGCAAGGTCTTCAATGCCAGGCGAATTCAACCAGTTTATGCCAATCAGCTAGCTGACATCAAGCAAGGGGATGATGAATCTCTGAAAGACTACATCCAAAGATTCATGAGAGAAGCAAACCGAGCATCCACTATAGGAGATGAAGGGAAGTTTGTTGCCATCTCGTCAGGAATCATTTATCGTAGTCCCTTGTGGGATAGCATCCACAGGAACCCCATCAACACCTTGCAGGAGTTCCTAGACCGAGCAGACAAGGAAAGCTATCATGACGCTATCATGAAGGAAGAAAAAGGCATAAACCATCCGACCACTATCAAGAAAAGCAAGAACGTCGCAAACCCTCAGGGCAGCAATGGAGGCAACGGTAAGAAGAGGAGTACCTCAGGGGCCGAGCAAACAACCTAAACCCCAACCGACAAACAGCCTAAACCCTAGACCTACCAGCCCAGGTTCATTAACTATACTGCCCTGATTGCAACAAGGGCTAAGATTTACTTGGAAACATACCAAGAGATACCATACTTAAAACCACCACCCCTTGCGCTCAGAAGGAAAAAGGGACAAGAACAAGTTTTGTCGGTTCCATAATGATTATGGGCACAACACCAACGAGTGCAAACAGCTGAAGGATGAGATAGAGTTTCTCCTTCGATCAGGAAAAATCTTGAGGTACTGAGTCAAGACCGAAACTCATGGAGGAATCCAGAGTTTCGAAGGCAAATGAGTCCACCACTGGAGCCAGCGGGCGTGGATTTCACATTGGATACCATATGTGGGGGGGCCACATAGCAGGCAACAGTAACAATGCTCGTGAGCGATATGCAAGGACCCTAAGACATGAGGTGGGGGAGTTTTCCCAGTGCATGGCAGTCGAGGAGCAGTCTCCAAAAAATCCAAAGTATGAAAGTGAAACTCTCACTTTTACGGAGGATGACGCCAGGCACGTGAGGTACCCCCATAATGACCCTCTGGTCCTTACCATTCAAATCACCAATGCCCGAGTGAAGAGATGCTTGGTGGATATGGGAAGCTCAGTAGATATCATCTACAAATCATCCCTGGAGAAGATGAAGCTCATGGTCAAGGACCTGACACCTTGTTCCCAAGTGATATATGGGTTCACAGAACAATGCCTAGCACCAGCAGAAACTATCAAACTATCGGTCACGGTGGGGGATGCCCCTAGGCACGAGACTGTGATGACAGAGTTCTTGGTGGTATATTTCTCATCAGCTTACAACGTAGTGCTCGAGAGACCCCTCCTGATGGCATTACATTCAGCAATGTCTATCTGGCATCTGTCTCAAAAGTTCCCCACAAGCGCAGGGCAAGGATGCGTACAGGGTAACCAAAGGGAGGCACGGGAATGCTATAACATGTCAGTGGTCAAAGCAAAGAAAGGACCATGCGTAAACAACATGGTGGTGGCCTGTTGTGAAGGGAATGAAGAAACTGATGAGGTTGTCAACATGGAAGTTGACGTTGAAGGAAACACTCTACTGGAGTTGGGGGCTCCTTTTAACGAAGATTTGTTATTGTAACAAGTTTCCCAAAGCAAGGGAGATGACATCGATCCTCGCTTTGGGGGTGATGTCATGGGGGTAGGACCATTCGAAGATCTTGATGAAGTCCTACTAGATGAGGAGGACCCAACTAGAGTAATCAAAGTCGGGAAGGAACTAAAGGTAGAAATTAAGGCACGATTGGTAGAATTTTTGAAGAAGAACTAGGACGTCTTTTCCTGGTCACATAAGTAAATGGTTAGAATTTCTCCGTCTGTGATAAGCCATGTCCTTAATGTGGACAAAAACTACCCACCGGTGCAACAAAAAAGGAGACTACTTTACAAAGACCGATCTCAAGCCCTGAAGGAGGAGGTCGAGTAGCTCAAGGAAAATAGTTTTATAATGGAGGCCTACTACCCAGACAGGGTATCAAACTCTGTGCTGGTCCCAAAACCAAACAGGAAGTGGAGGACATGTGTGGACTTCACAGATCTGAACAAGGCCTACCCTAAAGACTGCTTCCCACTTCCCAGAATAGACCAACTGGTCGATGCAACCGCAGGTCATGAAATACTCTCATTCATGGATGCATATTCTGGGTAGAATCAAATAAGTATGCACCCTCTCGATGAGGAACATACCAGCTTCCAGACAGAAAAATGATTGTACTGTTATAAGGTAATGACATTCGGCTTGAAGAACGCATGAGCCACCTACCAGCGTTTAGTGAATGACATGTTCTGAGACTTGATCGGCAAAAATATGGAGGTATATGTCGATGACACGTTGGTCTAGTCCAAAGAAGCTGGAGGGCATGTTCAAGACTTGGAGGAATGCTTTGCAATACTTAGAAAGTATCGCATGAAGTTAAATCCTCTCAAGTGCTCATTTGGAGTTGGTTCTGGTAAGTCTCTCAGATACATAATCAATTCGCGTGGAATTGAGGCTAAACCCGAGAAGATCAAAGCATTGATCAACATGAAGTCACCTACCACAATCAAGGAAGTGCAAAGCTTAACAAGGAGAGTAACTGCCCTTATTAGGTTCATATCGAAGTCTACAGACAAGTGTGTCCCTTTCTTTAACTTAGTGGGGGCAGCAAGAAGATCCAATGGACCAAGGAATGCGAAAATGATTTCCAAGCCTTGAAGGAGCATCTTGCTCGACCTCCCATCCTAGCGAAGCCAACAGATGGCTAATTGTTATTCATGTATTTGGCAATCACTAAGCATGCAATCAGCCCTGCTTTGGTGAAATAAGAGAACAGGGTACAACACCATGTGTACTACCTCAATAAAAGCTAGTAGGTGCGGAGTCTAGGTATCCCCCTCTTAAAAAGCTAGCCTATTGTTTAGCAATCGCCTCTCGAAAGTTGCATCCATACTTCCAAGCTCACTCGATCCAAGTCCTAACCGATCAACCGCTGCAACAAGTTCTTCAGAAGCCAAAGGCCTCAGAACGGTTACTCAAATGGGTTGTGGAGTTAGGAAAGTTTGTTATCACTTATCATCCGAGGACGGCAATAAAAGGACAAGCATTGGCAAACTTCATAGCCAAGGGCACCAACCTTGAAGAACTTTCCTACCAATCGGAGAATGGAGACACCGAGAAGGAAGGAGATACTCCCGTATGGAAGCTATATGTTGATGGAGCATATAATGAGCACAACTCAGGCGTAGGAATCATACTAATCACTCTAGTGAATCATCTAATCCACTACACTCTCAGTTTTGGATTCAACGCTTCAAACAAAGAGGCTGAGTACGAGGCATTGCTAGCAGAATTACGCTTATCTCAGGATGTTCACGCACAATCCCTGGAGATATTTTGCAATTCCCAACTAGTAGTGTACCAAGTACTAGGGGAGTATCAAGCCAAGGGACTTAGGATGGTAGAATACATGAACAAGGTGAAGGACTTGTTGGCACAGTTGAAGAGATACTCGATTACACAAATCCTGAAGGAGCAGGATGCTAATGTTGATGCCCTAGCCAAGCTTTCCAGTTCCAAAGACGCGGACACATTGAATGTTGTTCCCGTCAAATACTTGGCAGAAAGAAGCATAACCGAGCAGGAGGCACTACCTGTTGAGTTAGGAGATACATGGATGACCCCTATTATTAACTATCTCAACCAAGGAGTATTACCCAGTGATCGAAACAAAGCAAGGAAGTTGGTGAGACAAGTTGCATGATATATGATAGTCGAAGGGGTCCTGTACCGACGAGAGTACTCGCTACCACTGCTAAGGTGCGTTACACCAGACCAGTCAAAGTTGTTTATGATCGAGGTACACGATGGGTTTGGTGGAGACCACGCTGGGAGCAGAGCCTATCAAAGAAAATCTTAAGGCAAGGATACTTCTGGCCGATGATGAACGAAGACTCGATGGAGTATGTCAAAAGATGCCAGAAGTGTCAAATGTTCTCCAAGATACCCCAGGCAGCACCTAATGAATTAACACAAATGCAAAGCCCTTGGCCCTTCGCTGTATGGGGAATTGACCTGATCAGGAAGCTACCCACGAGAAGGGGAGGAGTATAATTTGTTGTTGTAGCCATAGACTGCTTCACCAAATGGATTGAAGCAGAACCGCTCGCCACCATCACCTCGAAGAAAGTCTTAGAATTTGTGGTGAAGAATATCATATGTCGATTTAGTCTACTGAAGATAGTCTCAAACAATGGGACTCAATTCGACAGTGATATGTTCAATAACTTTGTATGAGGCATGGAATCAAAATGAGCTTTTCCTCGGTAACACACCCCCAAGCCAATGGTCAAGTAGAAGCAGTGAACAAGAATATCAAAGACACTCTAAAGAAATGCCTTGAACAAGACAAAGGAGCTTGGCCAAAAATACTTCTGGAAGTCTTGTGGTCACATCGAACAACGACTCGAACATCAACAGGCCATTCACCATTCTCTTTGGTGTTTGAACTCACTCCTCAATCGCATAGATGAGAGACATACAATCAAAGGAGGAACCATCAACTAATAGAAGAGTCGCTCGATTTAATTGAAGAAATATTAGAAAAGGAAAGTCTCAGAGTAGCATAACACCAAAGAAAAGTGGCCAGATACCTAAACTCCGAGGTGATAGTTCAAAAATTCCAAGTTGGAGACTTAGTACTCAAGAGGATGTTCCTAAACACTAAGGACACTACAGCAGGGGTACTGGGACCTAATTGGGAAGGGACATACCTTGTGGAGGAGGTGATCCCACCAGGGACATACAAGATAGCTCGACTAAATGGAGAACTAATAAAAAACTACTAGAATGGTGAACACCTCTGCCGGTACGATCAGTGAAGCTGTTCAGCAGCAACAAAAAATTTAATTTGCAAATGTATTATTTTCGAATTATCTATGTAACAGCCATTAAGCTTATGATGAATGAATGAATTTAATTTCTTAAATTACACTTAATTCTTTAAATTTCTTTGAACGAGGGACTGGTCACTTTAGACCTGTCAACCCCATTGAATCATGTTCGATTCTGGTCCTTGAGGGACCTATCGACCCATAAGATCTGAACAAGAGGCTGGTCTGAAGACTCGTCACCATTATGGATCATGTTCGATCCTGGTCCTTGAGGGACCTATCGACCCATAAGATCCAAACAAGAGACTGGTCCAAGGATCTATCGCCATTATGGATCATGTTCGATCTTGGTTCTTCAGGAGCCTATCGACCCATACGATCCAAAAAGAGAGACTGGACCTAAGACCTTGTCGCCAAATTATTTGACCATGTTCGATCTTGGTTCTTGAGGAACCTATCGACCCACACAACCAACAAGAGAGATTGGTGCTCGACCTTGTCGCCAAATTATTTGATTATGTTCTATCCTGGTTCTTAAGGAACATATCGACCCATGCGATCAACAAAAAAGACTAGTCCAAGGACCAGTCGCCATTATTTGATCATGTTCGACCCTGGTTCTTGAGGAACCTATCGACCCATACGATCAACAAAAGAGACTGGTCTGAGGACAAGTCGCCATTATTTGATCATGTTTGACCCTGGTTCTTGAGGAACCCATCGACCCATACGATCAACAAAAGAGACTGGCTTGAGGACCAGTCGCCATTATTTGATCATGGTTCTTGTGGAACCTATCGACCCATATGATCAAAAAAAAGACTGGTCCTAAGACCAGCCACCATCATCGGAACATAATCAAATCTGGTCCTTGAGGGACCAATCGATAATTTGATCTAAGACTCGTTACAGGCTCGATTAGCCCATCAAGACCCGATTGGTTCAACTTAGACAATTCTGTCTACAATCATTCTAACAAGTACATGAGAGATTACGTAGATTGTGATCAACACTTGCTAGACAATTTGCATCTATGTATAGGTATCATTACAACTGAGTATGAAACAATCACCCGACTACCAATGAGAGACAAGTATTTGCTGCTTGCATCATTGGGTGAAAAAGATAGTACTATGTGTCTAAACGCTCAAAGAAAAGCATGGTCAAGAAGCAATTGACCAGGGCTTTTAAACCCATGATCACTTGAGGGACATATAGTACATACCAATCGGGGTATACACAAACAATGAGGACGTGACCCTAAGTACTAAGTAAGCTCAAGCTTTTCTAGGACATTTGTTCAACATATGTTCTGAAAGTGCAAAAAGCAAAAACAAAAAAGGCATTGGTAGGGAGACTCCTATCCAAGTCTCTTATAGGGTGGTCAACCTATCACCCATAGGGTGGTCGACCTGACCGTTTTGTTTGTGGTACTTGGTGAAGTAGTGTACTACTCACATTACCATGGTTGTTAGCATGAAAAATGTATAGGAGTAAAATACATGTGTTCAGAGTATACTGATACCTGAACCAATGAGGGCTGTGAGTTGATATACTTAGTAAGCATTGGAAATAAAAAATTTCAATCAATACACTGAGTACTCATAACAAAAAAGCATAAAGGCATAAAATATCATATGTAAAAACTGTCAAGTACAAGGTGCCCCACCAATGGCACAAAGGGAAAGACAAAGAATAAAAGACCAAAAGAAGACTAACTAGGGCGAGGAGTGTCATCTGAAAGACCGCCCTGAGTCTTGGCCACCTCAAGAGCCAGACACTTCTTAAGCTCCTTTGCTCGTGTCTTCTTGGGGAGGAAATCCAAGTTCAGATTTTTGTTGGACTTCCAGATCAATTAAAAGCAAGAGAAGGCAGTCTCTGAATACTCCTCTCAGGCCTTATCCTAGGCAGCCTTGACCTCTTGCTCCTTCTCGACAAGAGCATCCTTCTGCAGTTGATCCATTTCAGTAATCAGCTTCTCTTGCTCAGCTTCAGACTGTTTAAGCTGATCATCAACTTTCCCCTCCACCTAGTTTACCCTAAGAGTCAACTTGGTCTTGAGCTCCACGGTACTGTGAAGAGTGTTGATCTCTTCATCTTTCAAAGTAATGACCGCATCCCTAGAGCCAAGAACGCGCCTAAGATCCAGTACCTCCTGGCGGACAGCTTCAAACTCAGAATGAAGGTTGGAAAACGTAGAGGTATACTCCACAGACCTATCATGGACATGGGAGACCAACATCAGCGCCTGCAAAACACATACAAGTGTTAGATAACATCAACACACAAGCTAACCAGACAAAAAGAAAACTTTAGAGGACTTACACTCTGAATGTCAAGGAGTGACTTCGTGAGGATGGTGCTCAAGTCCTCATTCTTAATCCCATTAAAGGACGTTTTCATCTACTCCAGATGGGACACTTGGTCCATTGTGGCACCTAGATTCTATATGGCAGACTGATGTGGCTCAGATTAGGGAGCAAGAGCAGAGGAGGAGGCACCTGCATCAGTGATACTGGGAAGAACCAGCATGGGCAAGGATGGATTTACCTCTGCAACAGGACTAGACGCCAGTAGATCCGAAGGAGGCACCTTGGGAGGGACCTCTGTTAGCGACTCAGGCTCAACCCTGGCCCTCTTGGCCGCTCGGACGGAAGGGCTAGTCTCTGTTGGAGTCGACCCTTGTTGGGTGTGAACAAAATCGAACATATCTGAACCTACAAAAGAAGATTAAATATTAGAAGTATATCAAACACAGACGAAACATAAAGTAAAGATGATAAAAGTGTCGAACCTTCTGAATGAGATTCGCATTCGAACATGGCTTCATCAAAGTCATCTGAAGCAAGCAGTGCGTGTGCAGGTGCACTCACCTCATCACCCTCCTATCCGGGTAACACGGGCAAAGAGGGTACCTCCTTGATATGAATAGTCCCCGAGGAGTCTATGGAATTCACGGGCTCAGTACCATCTTCATCCAGAACATCGGCGATAGTAGAAGGAAACAGCCTGATCTTCCTAAGGTTCTCTGAAGTAATGAGAACCATGATGTTCTTCTCCTCAGGGGTCATGGCAATCAATGCCTTGGCCCTAACACTCATGGCCTAGGTCAGGAGCGGTCTATAAAAAGGTTCGATGTGCTTGAACTTGGAGTAGTTGGCCTCTGCATCTTCGGTGAAGAAATAGTTAAATCCCTTGTTGTTTCTAGAGATCTCTTCCAAGAAGGTGTCGGTTCCCTCGCTCGTATAATGGTGGAAGTGTAAGTACCCTGAGTTGCACTGAGAAGGGTTCATCTTCAAATCAAACAAATAGTGGTTCTCATGAGGTACTGGAGCAGACCATTTTCTATGATGATAGATAATGTACAATGCAGATAACACCAAGATAGCATTGGGAGCCAACTGAGAGGGACTAATACCAAAATAATCTGCCACGCTTCAAAAATACGGATGAAGAGGAAGTAGGGTGCCAGACTTGATGGCAGAGCGTCTCCAAGTGCACATACCTAAAGGGGGTCCTCAGCTCTGTCATCCAGACCAGGGATTGTGGTGGAAACGCCAGAAAGGTCGAAGACCTTCCTTAAGTTCTTTACCTTCTCTTCAGTCATGTTAGAGACAACCCCTTTGAACCAAACCATCTCGTAATCAGCCGGGCAAGGCTTCTCAACCAATTTCCATATGATCTCACTAGAAAAGGTGGGCCCAAAATCTGATGAATGGAACCTTTGTTGTCGTTTCTTCTTCTATTGCGCAGCTGGTGAAACTCTCTTGCTCTTGGGAGACGAGCGAGCCACCTTAGGCCGGAACCTATGAATAGAACGCTCCTGAGGGTGAGTAGCCTATCGATGAGAGCCCTCGGTATATTCTCACTGAGAAGAAGAGTAATGGGGAACCTGAATAGTATCCCAGTGCGAAGAGCATTGCAAGGAGTCTCGCTGACCAGACAGACTCCGCTGAGAAGAATGACCTCGCTAAGATGTGTCTTGAGAGCCATGGGGAGTACTATGCTGAGAAGAGATCTGAGAAGGGCCAGGGAAAGAGCCCTGAGTGATGTGCCTGGCAATGTGAGGATCATCTTTGGAAGGTTGTCGAGTTGCCTATTTTACTCTCACCATTGGGCTATACCTTCTCAAGAAATCTTCCTCACTAAATAATATAGAGAAGAACGAGGGAGATTCTTTTTCACCCTTTCCAATAGCTCTTGGGGAGTACGCTCACTCAAAGACTTGTCAGACGAAGAGGAGCTGGACATTTGCAACAAAAAAATGATAAAAAGGAAAGTTAGTATTATTGGGAATTGTACCCTAAAAGCAATTGTAGTAGACAATGGTTTTAATGAAATAAATTAATTAATTAAATTATTGCATATATGTAGCTTATGTACTATATTATTACTAATAATATTAAGTAAATATTAGAAAATTCCCAAGTTCATCTATGAGGTCTCAATCTCATATTGGTATGAGAGGATCAAGATTAAGATAATGAACTTAAATAGTTCGCAGTAAAATAAAGTTATGGAATCTTTAGATTAATTACTGCTAGTACGATCCACTAGTATTATGAATACATGTGACCTAGATCCAGGTTACTAGTGTAGTAGGACACTTTAGTGGAGGTACTTTGCATGTTGAGAGTATGTAGAACTGGACCAGATGTGTTTTAATAATACTTGTTTAAATACTGTTTCGTAGTATTATAAAACACATCAACTGATGATCATATACAAACTGATCTTAATCCTGAAGTTACTATGAACTCTTATATATGTTACTTGATCCTTTGATTCATTTGTTACGTTTTGTTAGAATGATCAGGCTAAGAACAATTGTTTTGGGGACTCAATGATGTATATGGCTGGGGACATAGTTTAACAGATATGGAATCTATACTTTCTTATAGATTGAATGATGATTCCCTTTTGGGTTGGCTTTTGGAACTGAAAAGGTTATTGATGTCAAATTCGTAGTCTGATTATGACTTAACCTTCACTAGTATAGTCAATGGTACACTAGGAATCAAGATATAATTAAAAGGGTAAAACGGTAATTTTATTCCCATTAAATTATGAATCGTCAATAGATGATTAATTTGTATGTGATGATTATATCAATGGACACTTTATGGTTACAATAAAGTACTCAGTAAATATATGTCTTTAATTCTCAAGAGTTCAATCTCATATTTATAGTGGAATAATCATGAGATTAATAAATATGATTATTGAATCAAAGAGTTTTGGTTAATAATCTTTTATTTGTTGGAGCTTGGAATTATTGGTCCATAGGTCCCTGGAGCGGCTCTATCAACACTAATCAAGGTAAGAGTTGATACAATGGTTAAACTTTGAATGAGCTATTTGAGAAAATATTTATTCTTCTAGATAAATGTGCAATTATGTGATAAATGAAGTTGCACAATTTGTTATTGCATTTGTGCAATTTCAAAATTGTGTAGAAATAAAAGAAATTGATTTTAATCCATTATTTAATTTAAGTCGGAATAAATAAATATGGATGGTCAAAATTATTTTTGATTATTATATTCATTTAGTTAATAATAAGATGATGATCGAAATTCAAATTTTGAAACTTAAGTTGTTATCTTTTTCCTTTAAAAGATGATACATTATTTGAATATCTAATTATTGATTGATTAAAAATAAAAACACATGAAAAATCAAAATCTCATTTTTCAGGGATAGGCGACAATCATAGGGCTTGGACTATTCTATGCGTGTGGCACATCAGATGTATCTGATATTGGTTTTCTAATTTTATTTTTTAATTAATTAAATAAACATTTTAAAATGGTATGTTAATTTTTTGTCTATCATCATTATTATTATTATAAAAGAAATTGATTTTTATTCATTATGATTATTATGGTAATAATGTCTATATATTCTATTTGAAAGAAAATAAAAACAACAAGTTTTTGACAAGTTTGAAATAGAGAAGAAAAATCTATCATCTTTTTCACAAAAAGAAAAACCTATTCTCTCTAGCCTATAATCAAAAGTCTCATGTGTTGAGAATACTTTTGATTAAAAAAAATTGATCATTGTTCTCTATGTGCCCACCCACATCTTGAGGTGTAGAGAATGTCTTGGAAGATCTAGGTGTGAGTACTCAAGCAAGGATAGGAAGATCGAAATACATACGAAAAGATTCAAGGATTCTTGATAGGCTACAAGAGGTAAATCGTTTTTGTATTATCTTAATGTTCATATTATATATTGATTAACATATTTCATATTAAAGGATCCTCGTATAAAGATTGTTTATACGAAAAATTTTGTTGTATACCATTACTGCAATTTTTGCTGCGCACTAGGAACCATTCCTAACAAGTGTATCGACGTAATGAAGCTCCCTACCACAAACCATATAGGCCAGTAGGTGGGGGCATATCCATTACTAAGGAGCAAAAGTGAAGAAATCAAAGGAAAAAAAATTAGGGTCTTGAATGGTTGGTCTATGATTGGGCTGACCACCCTAGATCTTGGATACCTAAAAATATCTTAGGGAGTTTGGTGGTCGGCCTATGCTAAGGTTTGGGCTGACCACCCAGGCCTAGGAACCCTAGAAGTTGCCCAGGACATGGGAAATGCAGTCTAGATTTAGATTTGTAACCCTGGGAATCGCCTATGCCTGGATCTGAAACCCTAGAAATCGTCCAATCATAGGGTCTATAAGCTATGAAATCGCCCAGGCTAAGGAAATCCTAGGGGTGCTCGACCTATGATAAGATTTGAAAGCCTAGAAATTTCCCAGGCTAAGGAAGCCCTAGGGGTTGTCGTCCCATGATAAAATTTATAAGACTGGAAATCGCCCAGGATAAGGAAGCCCTAGGGGTGATCGACCCATGATGAGATGTGTATGCTTGGAAATCGCACAGGCAAGGGAAACCCTAGGGGTGGTCGGCCTGAAAATCGCCCAAGCCATGGAAACCTAGAGGTGGTCGGCCTATGAGGGATTTGTAGGCCTAGAAATTGTACATACTAAGGAAAAACTAAGGGTGGTCGGCCTACATACCTCTAAACCCTTAAGTATCACGCAAAAAGAAATAAGGATCAAGCTAATCTTTGATTAAAAACAAGTTTTTTTATTCAAACAAGTCAGTTGTTTTAAATCAAAATAGAGCAAAGCAAAGTGTTATCCCAACAATTTGAAAAACAATGATGTGGCAATAAAAGTGACAAGTGGCAAGAAATGGCTGGGTCAAAAGTTTTAGATTAATCTGGTGATATTACTGACATAGGCATTGTTTATCTGGTTTGGAAGTGATCTGTCCGACCTGGTAGAATTTATGTCCGACCAGTAAATATTTTTGACTGACCAGTCATCTGTCTTGGCCGACCAGTGAAGTGCTTGGTCGACCAGTCATCTACTTTGGCTGACTAGTGAAATGTGTGGCCGACCGGTCATATGTTGTGGCTGGCCAATTAAGTGCTTTGGTCGACTAGTCGAGTGTTTTGGCCGACCAGTCAAGTGCTTTGGCCGACCAATCGAGTGTTTTGGCCGACCAATCAAGTGCTTTGGTCGACCAGTCTTTCTTCAAGGAGTGAAGTTGGCCGACTAGACAGATCATCGTTATGCAGCGAAATTCCAGTAATGGCTTCGGCTAGAATTAGTCGTTCCTACGCGGGAATCTCTAGGATTATCCCAAAGAAATCGCATATTGTTGTATTTTAAATATTATTATTAATTAAATATTTTGAGAGTAACAAAAATATCTCGATTATGAGGGGTTTTGGTTTGTACGATCCTGGGCCTATAAATACAAAGTTCATGGCATCATTGAGAGGATTCGAATTCTGATTTTCCTAAGTAAGTATTTGTATTCTGAGAGAAATATTGTATTCTTTTCATTTACACTTAAGAAACTCAGTTGACACAGGTTCATCTGATCTTGAGTGTAGATCCATAAATCACAACTCTAAGTGGATTAGGCTATTACCAACATATTGGGGCTGAACCACTATAAAAATTATCAGTGTCATTTTTTCTCTTGAAGGTTTATTGTAGTTTTGACGTCTACTCGTCGTTGGCCAAAATCGTGGTCAACATTTTGGTCCTTTCATTGAGAGCCTAAAGGGAAAAACACACAATTACCGTATTATTATGGCGCCCAAGAACACCAATGCGGCCTCCAAGAAGCCAGGCTCATCTAAAGAGCCTGCTAGATCATAAGGTCCTGGCCCTCAAGACCATGAGATTGAGCCCAGGGTCTTTCTCAAGGAGATGACTCCAGAGGTTGAACAACTCCAGGAAGCCATGGGGGCCTTCCAAGAGGAGATGGCGCAATTCAACGCCCAACAGGAGTCATTCGCTGAAGAGATGGCTAGACAGAAAGCTACGTTTGAGCAGCAAAGACAGGAGATGGACGCCAGGAGCGAAGAGATCAGGCGATGGCAGGAGGAGGTCGATAGGCGACACCATGAGGCTGCACTCGCTCTGGAGGCAGCTACGCAGTTGACCCAGGCCAATGCCCAAGCTGCAGCACAAGGAGCAACTACCCAGGAAGCAAGGACTATGGATGCTGGTCGAAAAACCACTGACAGACCCAATTCTCGAGGGCCAAACAGAAGCAGGAGTAACCCACCTAGTCGGGAAGATGATGGGGTCCGATCTGGCACTGCCTCGACTCAAAGGGGGAACTCTAGAACCCCCTCTAGGAGCCACCGATCAAAAACTTCTAGATCCGGGAGTCACCGATCGGGCAGTAAAAAGACTCCAGCCGGCAGGAATAAACCAAAACTCGTCGAGGTAAAGGAGCTTCGCACTTCAAAGATGGGCATGGTCGTGATGAGGCTGATAGTCATCACACCGACCAATCGAAGGAAAAAGATGACAACGACCAGCAAGGAGGAAAAGACTGCCCGACACAGACAGGAAGGCCACCATTGCATCCCAACCAGCAGCGCAGTGGGAAGGAGCACCTCCCACACGGTAAGCCTTCTGAAAAACTCAGAGCAAAGTGTTCGATCGATTGGGGAGATGTACCTCTCAGAAGGATTTAAGAGATGTCATTGCCGACAGAAGAAGGACCATCCCAGTCGAAGGGCAAGATCCGACCTGACCTACCAGTCAAGTAGAAATTCTTGATGATGGTGCGCCGGATAGGAACGCCCGACCAGGCAGTCCAGACCTTGAGCCCCCAGCGCTCACCCCAGGCATCCAGGCCCAGCTTGATGCACTAATGGCTGCAGTTCAAGGTTTTTCGAAATGACCTTCTGCAATCAATCCGGTAGACCACAGGAGTGGTAGCCCGTTTTGTGCCCGAATCAGAGCAGCCCAGCCGCCGGCAAAGTATAAAGCACCGGTATTGCTAGTTTATACAGAAAAGGCAGACCCAATAAGGCATGTTGGGAAGTTTGAAGACCAAATGGAGCTGCTCGGAGTGAGCGATGACTATCGCTGCAGAGTTTTCCCCACTACATTGTCCAATACTGCCCAAGAGTGGTATTGGAAATTCAAGTCGAACTCCATTACCTCTTGGGAGAGTTTCAGGAAAGAATTTTGTAGGCAGTTCAGCGCTGCTCGGACCCCTTCTGTTTATGCCAATCACTTGGCAGATATCAAACAAGGGAAAGATGAATCTCTCAAGAACTACATACAGAGGTTCATGAGAGAAGCCAACCGAGCAACTGCGATTGGAGATGAGGGGAAGATAGTTTCCATATCTTCTGGTATAATCTATTGGAGTCCTTTGTGGGATAGTATTCATCGCAATCCAATTTCAACACTACAACAATTTCTTGACCGGGCGGACAAATATATGAAATTGGATGACGCGATTGAGAAAGGCCTAAACAATTCGGGCGGATCAACTAATCCTCCTAAGAATGGTGGAAATGGACAAAGTGGTGGGAAGAAACGTGGAAATAACGGGTCTGACCGCCATGAGGAAAAGAAGGCTAAGTCAGGACCAAACGACAAGCCAACTAAGTATGAACCTCGGTTCACCAATTACACCACTCTTTCGGCCAGCCGAGCAGAAATATATCTGGCGAGTCATCAAGAGGTTCCCTACCGGAAACCCCCACCCATCTGGAAAGAGATGAGTAAGAGAGATTTGAATAAGTTCTGTCATTTCCATGGAGATTATGGTCACGACACAAATGAATGTAATCATCTCAAAGATGAGATAGAGGTTCTCCTTCAGTCGGGAAAATTAAAAAGTATCGAGCAGAAAAGACCCAAGGAGAAGGAAGTAACAACAATCCTGGGTTTAAGCGACAGCGGTCTCCACCCTTATAACCTAAGCCTGTGGGCTTCACTCTAGACACTATATGTGGGGGTCCACCTCTGGCTGGGGATAGCAATAAGGCAAGAGAGAGATATGCTCGAACGCTTCGACATGAGTTGGACGCAGCATCAACGTCTGAGGTCATGGCTGTAGAGGAGCGACCTCCAAAGAACCCACAGTATGAAAGTGAGTCTCTCACTTTTACTGAAGATGATGCACGGCATGTGAGATATCCTCATAATGACCCCATCGTCATTACAGTCCAAATAGCAAACATGAAGGTGAAGAGATGTCTGGTCGACACGGGGAGCTCTATGAACATCATTTACAAGCCATCTTTTGAAAGGATGAAACTATCCATTAATGACTTGAAGCCATGCTCTTAGGTCATTTATGATTTATTGGAGAAGGGTTGTCACCGGCCGGAACTATCAAGTTACTGGTCACAACAGGAGATGC
Source organism: Humulus lupulus (assembly GCF_963169125.1). Classification (NCBI taxonomy): domain Eukaryota; kingdom Viridiplantae; phylum Streptophyta; class Magnoliopsida; order Rosales; family Cannabaceae; genus Humulus; species Humulus lupulus. The sequence continues at coordinate 255,858,771 of NC_084793.1, forward strand.
TCCTAAGCACAAGACAATTATGATGGAGTTTTGGATAGTCGACTGTTCGTCAACTTATAATGTGGTGATTGATCGACCACTACTCACGACCTTTCATGCGGCAGTCTCTATGCACCTTTCTATGAAGTTCCCGACCAGTGCAGGAATAGATTGTGTACAAGGGTTCCAAACAGAAGCTAGAGAGTGTTACAATGCCTCGGTAGCTAAAGCGCAAAAGGGAGCTAAGGAAAATAATATGATTGCGTGTGTAGATAGAGAAGAAGTAGAGGAGATGGATGTCGACCAACAAAGCATTATGGTTGTAGCCGATCAGGAAAGAGTATTAGAAGATGTTAACCAAGAAAGCACTCTTGGTTTCAATAAGCAACAAGCCCCATCCGGTGATGAAGTCACCAAATAGGGCGTTTCCCAAAGTAAGGGAATGTACTTTGATCCTCACTTTGGGGATTTCGATAGTGAGGTGGGACCCATGGAAGAATTAGAGGAGGTCTCAATAGATGAGAATGTCCCAACCAGAGGGGTCAAAGTTGGAAAAAAGTTGAAGTTTGAAGTAAAAGCACAGCTGGTAGAATTTTTGCGGAGGAATCAAGATGTCTTCGCCTGGTCTCGCAAGGATATGGTGCTCAACATGGATGAAAGCTACCCAGCAGTGCAGCAGAAGAGAAGATTGCTTGACAAGGAGCGAGCAAAGGCTCTCAAAGAGGAGGTAGAGCGACTAAAGGAAAACGGGTTCATAAGAGAGGCTTATTACCCCGCCTAGGTTTCAAACCCAGTATTAGTGCCCAAGTCCAATGGGAAGTGGAGGACTTGTGTGGACTTTACCGATCTGAATAAAGCATGTCCTAAGGACTGTTTTCCATTGCCAAGGATAGATCAGTTGGTTGATGCGACCTCTGGTCATGAAACTTTGTCTTTTATGGATGCTTACTCGGGGTATAATCAGATTAGTATGCACCCTCCTGATGAGGAGCATACCAGTTTCCGAACAGACATAGGGTTGTATTGTTATAAGGTCATGCCATTTGGCTTGAAGAACGCAGGAGCCACCTACCAATGTTTAGTGAATGGCATGTTCCATGACTTAATCAGAAAAAACATGGAGGTGTCCGTAGACGATATGCTGGTAAAGTCAAATGAAGCTGAAGGACATGTACGAGATTTGGAGGAATGATTTGCAGTACTGAGAAAGTACAGCATGAAGTTGAACCCCCCCCCCCCCCCTCAAATGCTCGTTCGGAGTAAGTTTTGGAAAATTTCTTGGGTTTATTGTTAACTCGCGAGGAATAGAAGCGAATCCTGAGAAGATAAAGGCACTCACGGAAATGAAGTCTCCAGCCAGGATAAGGATGTGCAAAGCTTGACTGGGCGGATTTCTGCTCTAAGTAGGTTCATTTCCAAATCAACGAACAAATGTGTCCCATTTTTTAACTTGCTTAGAGGAAGCAAAAAATTTGAATGGACGGAAGAATGTGAGCAAGCTTTTCAAGCCATAAAGGAAAACTTGGCTCAATCTCCTGTTCTTTCAAAGCCAGTAGATTGGGAGGACATTTTTGTTTACTTGGCAGTCACAGAGCATGCTGTCAGTGCTGCTCTAGTGCGAGAAGAAGATAAGGTGCAGTATCCAGTATATTATGTTAGCAAGCGGTTGATAGGATCATATCAAGGTATCTCGTGATCGAGAAGTTGGCCTATTGTTTAGTACTTGCATCTCGCAAATTGCGACTATACTTCCAGGCACATCCCATTAAAGTACTTACCGACCAGCCCCTACGCCAAGTCTTACAGAAGCCAGAGTCATCTGGTCGTTTACTTAAATGGGCGGTTGAATTGGGCCAATTTGAAATCAAATATCAACCAAGGTCCGCCATTAAAGGACAGGCTTTGGCAAATTTTATTGCTGAATGCACTGGGATTCCTGATATTCCCGACCGGCAAGAGAATGCGACTGGGCAGAGAGAGGATTTTCCTACTTGGCAACTTTTTGTTGATGGGTCGTCAAAAGAACATCATTCAAGAGTGGGAATCATATTGATCACACCGAAGAAGCATCTAATTCATTGCGTGTTGAGGTTCGGATTTAACGCTTCTAATAATGAGGCAGAGTATGAAGCCCTCCTAGCAGGATTGCGCCTGGCTAGAGATGTTCGTGCCCAGTCGGTTGAAGTAAACAGTGATTCCCAGTTGGTGGTCTACCAAGTCTTGGGGGAATATCAGGCAAGAGGTTTGCGCATGGTGGCGTACTTGAATAAAACCAAGGACCTACTAGCACAATTCGAGGAGTATACTATTAAGCTGGTACCACGTGAGCAGAACTCCAATGCAGATGCTTTAGCAAAATTGGCTAATGCAAAAGATGCTGAAACTTTGATCATAATACAAGTAGAGTACTTGGTAGAGTCGAGTATTAATGAACGGGAAGCCATGCCCATCACATTAGCTGACACTTGGATGACACCCATCATTACTTACCTTAAGCAAGGAGTCCTACCAAATAATCGTAATGAAGCCAAGAAGATTATGAGGCAAGCTGCTAGGTATATTATGATGGATGGGGTATTGTATAGAAGAGGGTACTCTATTCCACTGCTTAGATGCATAGCACCCGACTAGTCGAAAAACTTACTGACCGAAGTGCATGAGGGGTTCTGCGGAGATCATGGTAGGGGGCAAAGTCTCTCCAAAAAGATTTTGCGGCAAGAATTTTTCTGGCCTACAATGAATGAAGATTCCATGGAGTATGTGAAGAAGTGCGATAAATGTCAGAGATTTTCTAAAGCACCCAGGCTGCCTCCGAATGTCTTGAAGCAGATGCAAAGTCCATGGCCTTTTGCAGTGTGGGGAATTGATCTGATCGGGAGACTACCCAAAGGAAAAGGAGGAGTGCAGTTCGCGGTAGTTGCTGTGGATTATTTCACCAAGTGGACCGAAGCTGAACCACTAGCAACGATCACCTCAAAGAAAGTGTTAGATTTTGTGGTTAAAAATATTATATGTCGCTATGGTCTGCCTAAGAAGATAGTCTCTGACAACGGCACTTAGTTCGATAATGACTTATTTACTGATTTTTGCACTAGACGTGGCATTACAAAAAGTTTCTCCTCAGTAGCTCATCCAAAAGCCAATAGGCAGGTTGAAGCCGTAAATAAGACTTTGAAGGATGCTCTAAAAACGCATCTAGAACAATCTAAGGGTGCTTGGGCGGAGGAATTGCCAGAGGTCCTTTAGCATACAGAACTACTGCTCGGACAGCAACTGGTCATACTCCTTTTTCCTTGGCATATGGATATGAAGCCATGTTTCCTGTCAAGGTTGACCCACCATCTCATCGGAGAACCACGTATGACCAGGAGGAGAATCACCAGTTGTTAGTTGAATCTTTGGACTTTGTTGAAGGAAAGCGAGAAAAAGCAAGCTTGAGGGTTGCTGCCCATCAGCAAAAAATGGCCCACTATTTTAATTCCAGAGTTAGAGATCGGAAGTTCCAGGTCGGAGATTTGGTCCTTAGAAAGGTGTTCGTCAAAGACCCAGCGGCTGGAGTGCTAGGACCAAATTAGGAGGGACCGTATCAGATTGAACAAGTCCTACCACCCAGCACTTACAAACTTTCTTAATTAAATGGAGAGCTGATCAGGAACTATTGGAATGGAGAGCACTTGAGGAAGTATTATCAATGAATACTGCTTACAGAGTAGTAGCTTAGTTTCAAGTGTTTAACTTGTTATTTAAGTTTGTTTGTGAACTGGCTATTTGCTAACCAGTCATTTTATTTTTGAACAGTTTTATTTTGTTTGAGACTCGTAATTAGACACGTTTTGTCCTTATTTTTTACGAGTAATAAAAGAGATCACGCGTAGCGCGGTCGAATCTTGCTACAAATTTTGCATATGTGTTGATTATTTTTACTTTGGCAGTGTTCAACTATCAGTGCATTTTAAAAAAAAAAAAGTTTTCTGAGAGGAAAAAATCGGGCAGTGTTCAACTGGTCGGTATCTATCAGATAAATTGCCAACATTTAAATGGTCAAATATTTTTTCAGTGTTTAACTGCTGAAATATCCTCTTTATATTCGATGTGTTTCACGAGTAATAACTGCTCGAACAAATTCGGTCAAGTAGCAAGTGATCAAGGATTTTTCAACCCTCAATCACTTGGGGGCACATAGGGTATACTGGTATATAATTCAACACAGGCAATAAGAACACGAGCAAAGATATTTGTTTTTAGGCTGACTTGTAAATTTTTGAAGTCAAAAAAGGCCATTAAGCTAACTTGTTTGACAAAGCTTAAGTAACTTGGAATTTTTTCAAAATTTTAAGTTAAGAACAACTATTCGTGTGTAAACAAAACTCTATGCTCATAAAATTTTAGAGCAATAAGAATGTGAGAAAGCATACTTAGTAGTGACTTATGAAATGTTTAGAATTTCTAAGTTAGAAAACTAAGTACTCATATGAAAATGTAAGGCATCTATCAGAATAAAACTTTGAAATGACTCAAGTCTAAAAAGTAAAGTGTTCATGCCAATAGCTCGGCCATACGAGCAAAGTATAATAACAAGGTAATAAGATAAGTGTCTAGTAGTCAGATGAGGGGCTCTCTGGTCGGCTAAAGGCTTACTGGTCAGCTAAGGGACTCCCTGGTCGACTAAAAGTATGGTCACTAGTCTGGTAAACCGTTAACAGGTTGATCAACACCATCCTCAGCATCGGTGACTTCCTCTAGTCGGAATGATAATGCAGGAGAAAAAGGCATAACACCAGCAGGATTGGTTGCCTCCTCAGCAGCCTTTGCCTCACACTTGGAAAGTTCTTCTGCCCTGGCCTCCTCTGTGAGAAATTCGAGGTTGAGGGGCTTATTCAACTTCCATACCTAGTAGAAGCAGTTCAAACAAATCTCTTCATAGCGAGCAAGATCAACTTCCTTTTCTCCCTTCAGCTCCTCGTTCTCGCAAGTCATTTTCTCCAGCTGGTCAGTCAACGTCTTGTTGGTTTGAATTTGTTTCTTGTTTTCATCGACCATCTCCCTTAGAGATCCATCCCTCTCAGCAATGGTCTTCTCCGCGTGCTCGACCTTGGACCGAAGATCCCTTTCGGATGAAGTTAAAGTTTCTATCTTGGCTTGGGCTTCCACCAACTGATCATTTAAGACCTTGATCAACTCCTTATATTCTACTACTCGATGCTGAGTGTGACTAATAGTAATAAGTGACTGCAGTGGAAAACAAAAAGTTACTACAAGTAAAAACAATTAATAACAAAATGGGATGTCTTATGATAAAATACTTACACTCATCAGTTGGGCAAGACCTCTTTGCAGGACGACTTCAATACTAAGCTGAGGCAGAGATTCAAAGGTTTGAATCGTTGAAGCATCGTGTAGAGTTTGGTCAAGCAATTCTTTCCCAATGTTACTAGCGATGTGAAGGGGCTCACTTAAGCCAGTCGAACGAGTAAGGGTTAAACTAGCAAAAGGAGGAATTGATGAGGGAGTCAGCTGCGGGATGGTGATGGGCTGGTCAGGTAATCTCCCTTGACTGGTCGATGTTGTCCTCACAACTTTGCTTGGAGGATTTGAGCTACTTCCCTCCCCAGGTTTCCTCTTTTGGGCAGAGGTAGTGTTGAATTGCTTGAACATATCTGAATCTGCAAAAGAGTGAAGCACAAGATTTGTTAGTAAAAATTGGAACAATATGTAAATAAATAAAAATTTACTACTACCAGACAACTCTACAGATTTCATACAACCATTCTCAAAGAAAGTTACTTATAACAAAACATCAAACTATGGTTACCGAACCTGAGTTTAGAATTTGATCAAGAAAGTCATCCTTTTCTTCAGATGATGAGCTAAAATCTCTATGAAGCTCAATGGTCTTTCCTTTCCTAGGTTGTGTAGGAATGACACGTCTACGCTGGTCCTCTGGAAGGGGTTCCCTAATAATAAGGTCGCCTGGTCTACGAGAGTAGGGAGATGGTTTAGGAGAGAACTGATCGGTCACTACTTCAATGTCAGCGCTTGATTGGTCAGTTGCGTTTGCTTCTTTAGTAGTGTTGTCTCCTATGATGTTTTGATTGCTTGGTAACAACCCCACCATCTGAAGATTGTCCATGTTGGCCAACCCTTTTACATTTTTCTCCTCGGTAGACATGTTAGCCAGTTCTTCTGCTTGGGAACACATTTCCTTGGTTGGCAGAGGTTGGTGGAACAACCCGCATGCGTGAAGGCCAAGTTGTTGGCCTTAATATCTGAAGTCAGAAAATACTCTGTATAGTATTTTCTAGGACTTGATTTATGTGCAATACCATGGAGGTATTTGATCCCTTTATGCCTGTGGAATAGGTGGAAAAAACTTGTATTCTTCTGGCTCGGGTTGGTCCTAAATTTGAATAGGTAGTGCACCTCATGAGGAGTGGGTGGATCCAAGCCTTGAAAGAAGTATAGAATGTATAAAGTAGATAATGTCTGAATCCCATTGGGAGCTATCTGGAAAGGGGAGACATTGAAGTACTCCGCTATTGACCGGAAGAAAGGGTGCAGCGGAATAGTAGCTCCTGCGAATACATGGTATCTAGACCAGGCACAGTAAGGTCCACCAGGCTTGTTGGCTCTCTGATGAGGTCGCGGGCATTTCACGCTTACCCCTTCCAGGCCCGAAGCTTGAATGTGTTTATCGAACATGCTGGAGTTAAGTTTGGAAGGTTTGGCTATGAACCAAGAGGGTGTTTCGTCTTCGTCTTTTCTTGGTTTTTGAACAGTTGATTGTTGAATCTCAGTTGTAAATTTCAGGATGATCTTTCTCCGGGGTTTGCTGGTTTTTTGTATCTGGCGAGGCGGTCTTGAAGAAGCTGCAGTTTGGACTTCACTACGTTCCACTACCTTCTGTACCGCTCTACAAGCCACTTGAGGATCTTGGTCTTGAGGAAGTTGATTGGATTTCTTCACCCTCATTTCTGGATGTTGAAGCTGTTGATTGAGAAACTTTTCTTCATGAAGGAAATATAAGGCTGATCGGGGAAGGATCTTTTTAAGGCAACGAAGGCGATCTTTGGGAGTGCGATTGCTAGGGGATTTGGATGAAGAGTCGCTACTTTGAGGAGTGTCACTTGATTGGGGAATTGAAGTGTCAGATTTTGTATGGTTGTCACCTCCCCTGTAGTCGAAGCGATTCATCTACAAAAAAAATATGGGGAGGTGAGTAACCAAACAAACATAAATCAATCAAAGGAAAAATATTTATTTACTACTCAGAAAATATTTTTCTGGGTAGTAAAAATATATTTTACTCCCCAAAATAAACATGTATGAGGGAAAATAAATTTTGATGCCTAAAATGTATGGGTCATTTTTTGCAAGCCCAAAGGCTTGGGGACATTCACGTGTCCGAGCAAATGCGTGCAAATGACCGATCGGTTGAGGGACTGATCTGAGCAGATGGGCGTGTCCTTCAAGTAATCTGCGTGATGCCCGAGCGGATGGGTGTGTCCTCCGAATGGTCCGTGTAGCGCCTGAGCGAATGGCGTGTCATCCGAGCGGCTAGGCATATTGCAAAGTGTGCATCTGAATGACGTGTCATCCGCTCTGCTGGGCGTATGGCGTGTCATCCAAATGGCGTGTCATCCGATCGGCTAGGTGCACATCCGAGGAGCTGATGCGTCCGAACGGATGCAAGGGTCCGAGCAGTTTGCATGGTGTCCGCTCCGTGGGGCACTAGTCCGAGCCTAAGATGCAAGTGTCCGAGAGGAGTCGTGTGTTACCCAATCGATTGGGCATTGATCCGAGCGAATGGAGGAGTGTACGCTTAGGTGACAGGCGTGTCCCAGCATCCAGGGTCGGTGTCCGAGCAGCCATGGGCGTCTCCGAATGAGTGCGTCCTTGCATCCGAGTAGGAGGATGCATGCCCGATCGGCTTAGAGGCACGTCCGAGTGTCCTAATGGATAGGAGAGTATGACCGATCAGCCATGTACATGCTTTCCCAATATTTTTTTTTCGAAGACCACAAATCTCAAAAGGCATGGACACAAACACATTTTTCTCACTCATAGGACACTATAGCAAGATCAAAAGGTGGGATTTGAAAAGTTCATGAAGTTATAGGGATTTTATTTACTCATCAAATACCCATAAACCCAAATGTGCAATTTGGGGTGAAAAATCAATTTTTCTTCAAATTTTCATGAAATTGGAGACAAAATTGATTTACCCATAGCCTAAACTACATCAAAACAGCCACAATATGCATCATTCACCAAAGATTCATACACAAATCCAAGGGTATATTCTAAAAGGAGGATTTGGCGTACAAGGGTTTTATCAAGCTTTAAGTTAAAAAAATAGGCTTACAAATGGAGATGAGGAAGAAGAGCGTACCCAAATGTCTTGAATAGGTGTTAATTTCTTGAAGAACCCTTGGATTTCTTGAAGAAAATTGGAGCCCTTCTTGGAGTTCTTGGAGGGTTTCGGCCAAAAGGAGGAGAGGTTTTGAAGGCTACAGCCAAGATAAAAATTGGGAGGTTTGTGAGCACTTATGGGTCTATTTAAAGGGAAGAGTGGAAATTTTCATTACCTTTAGACTCTTGAAATTCTCTTGGCTATTCTCTCCCCCACGATTAGGAGCAGTTAACTACAATGATCGTGGTCTGTAAGATGTCGTGGTTTGTTTGCAGAGGCGGGAGAATGTGTAAAGTCTGTTTTTTTTTTATGCCATTAGCAGTTGGAGAAAAAAGTTTATTATGTGAGTATATCATATAATAAAGTTGGGGGGCAAATGTTATCCCCGAGATTTGAAAACAATGAAGTGGCAATAAAAGTGACAAGTGGCAAGAAATGGCTGGGTCAAAGGTTTTAGATTAATCTAGTGATATTACTGACATGAGAATTGTTTATCTGGTTTGGAAGTGATCTGTCCGACCTGGTAGAATTTTTGTCCGACCGGTAAAGATTTTTGACTGACCAGTCATCTGTCTTGGTCGACCAGTGAAGTGTGTGGCCGACCGGTCATATGTTTTGGCCGACCAGTCAAGTGCTTTGGCCGACCAATCGAGTGTTTTGGCCGACCAATCAAGTGCTTTGGTCGACCAGTCTTTCTTCAAGGAGTGAAGTTGGCCGACTAGACAGATCATTGTTATGCAGCGAAATTCCAGTAATGGCTTCGGCTAGAATCAGTCGTTCCTACGCGGGAATCTCTCGGATTATCCCAAAGAAATCGCATATTGTTGTATTTTAAATATTATTATTAATTAAATATTGTGAGAGTAACAAAAATATCTCGATTATGAGGGGTTTTGGTTTGTACGATCCTCGGCCTATAAATACAAAGCTCATGGCATCATTGAGATGATTCGAATTCTGATTTTCCTAAGAGTGTATTTGTATTCTGAGAGAAATATTGTATTCTTTTCATTTACACTTAAGAAACTCAGTTGACACAGGTTCATCTGATCTTGAGTGTAGATCCATAAATCACAACTCTAAGTGGATTAGGCTATTACCAACATATTGGGGCTGAACCACTATAAAAATTATCAGTGTCGTTTTTTCTCTTGAAGGTTTATTGTAGTTTTGACGTCTACTCGTCGTTGGCCAAAATCATGGTCAACACAAGGAAATTCAGATATTCAGACAGATTCATTAAAGACGTAAAGATTGGGAGAGAATACTTACCCAAGAGAAGATACACAGAGTTGATGAAGAATTGAAGAATATCACTGCTCATAACCTCCCTGAAGTGTGCGCATAAGTCAGGGATATGATGAGTGAATCCCTACTTATAGTCTCTCATGCTAACCATATTTTTAGGAATTCAAACTCCTTGAAAAATATCTGGTATTGTTAGAAATTCAAATTCCTTGAAAAATAGCTTATATTTTTAGGAATTCAGATTCCTTAAAAAATATTTTGTATTTTTAGGAATTAGTATCCTTGAAAAATATATTATATTTTTAGGACTTCAAAACTCCTTGAAAAATATACTAGATTTTTAGGAAATTAATTTTTCTTGAAAAATATAATTAATTTTAGGAATTACAATTATCCTTGAAAAATATGTGCTGAGAAAATTATTGATAGTTGATAAAAGTACTACGTAATGTCCCGAGAGACTTTGCTGTTAAAGTACTGCTACGATATGTTTCTCGGGCCAGATCAAGTTTACCATAATGTTGGACACAATACGATAAACTTGGAGAGCAAATGTTATCCCTCAAAATTCAAGAGAAGACATGGCGAATGAGAAAGTGGCATGTGGCATCACAAAGTATTGAAAAAGACCGATGAAAAAAGATGGATAGGTCCAGGACTTGTAAGGAAATCGACCAGGCCTAAACCCCCTAGGGGTGGTCGACCTGACCCCAACCCCTAGGGGTGGTCGGCCTAACCCCAACCCCTAGGGGTGGTCGACCCACCCGATTCTTCATAGGGTGGTCGACCTAAACTCCCAAATACACTTCGCTGGATAAAGAAAACGCTCGTTCAAGCTGAAATCAACAGACCTAACACCAGAAGATCAACAAGCCTAGCAGCCAAGCTCTAAAAGGTCATCGGGTCTAGCACCTAAGTCTCATAGACCAACTAAGACTTAGCATTTTCCCGAAGGTTTCAATCGTGCATCGTCAACCATGATCTAGAGAAACGACGAGAAGACCCGGGATCTCATAACCATGGGGAGGTAGATATGTATCTCCACTATCCAATTATCGTGTACCAAACCACGATCCCCAGTCTAGTTGATCATGTAATAGCCCCTTGGTACTATAAAAAAAGGACCCAAAGCTTCATTTAAAGGAGATAGATCTTTTTTAAGAGAGAGACTTTTGTGGGCGATCATTTGATTAACTTCTAGGACGAGTGAACTCTTCAGTTCATCTTTGTAATTGTCAATTGAGTGATTCAATACTAAAGACTAAGTGGATTAGGTTATTACTGTACATCAGAACAGGGTTGAACCACTATAAATTTCTGTGTGCTTTGTTTTGATATTTGTACTCTGTCGTATATCTATATTTATCTGATTCAAAAGGTGGCGTATATCGTACATACGACTATTAAGCAATTTCACAGGTTAACAATTATGATAAGAATTAAATCTTTACGTCAAACGGCAAGTTTATAAAGATAATTAATTCTCATCGGTCATGTCATATATAACTTCTATTATATACGATACATTTACTAAGATGTATATCCACATCAGTGATCCGAATTTAGATTACTCGCATCTCGTATGCTTAGCAAACCGTACTAGTAACCATTCATTAAAGATTTCATACTTTAATATGTTACTAACTATTTTATTCATTATATATGATCTTAATTCTCTCGTACTAATACAAGATCATATTCTCATAAATGAATAGAGAGTTTTTTTTATATTATTATATAATTAATTCAAACAATAATTATAACATTCAAATATAATAAAATTGTACTTTTATTTAAAACAAATAAAATGTCTTTACATGGTCTTAGGGCATCAATCGTATCATGAGTATGCTAAAATTAGAATAAAACCATCTTAAGTTTAATAAAGCAATGCATTTAAATTGAGTTCTAAATAAAGATTTTGGTTCTTACAATCACCATCTGCACGAGTAGCTTGTCTCTGCGAGCATCACCTCACTTTTTGTAGGCAATGAAAGATCTTTAAAGAAAAAAAAAAGCTCATAACATATAGTATTGTATAAATAGTATTTTTGGATAAAAACTATTTAAGAGATAAATTCTTGAACAATAAATAATTGACTCCTATGTTTTGTATATTTACCCATTATGGATCATTTATTTTGAAAAGTATTTTTTTAGATTATGTGTTCGGCCTAAATTCAATTTTAGTTAAATATTTTTCAATATGATCAAAATATCTTTAGGTTTTATTAAATATTGAATTTTAAATTATGTTTAATTAAATTTGAAATATTAAAAATGAAAAAAATAAAAAATAATTTTCAATTAAAAAACAAAACTAAAATTAATAAACAAAAGTAAAAACTAAATTTAAACCCAACAAAAACAAAAGCTAGAACAAAAACTAATAAAAATCTCTAGATCACCCAAAACTCCTAAACTTATTATAAAAAAAAACTCAATAAAAAAGAACCCAAATCAAAATAGAAAAAACATTAATTCATGAAGACACAAATCAACAAAAAAATCAAGAACACATTCAAACACAATTTAAAATGCTTATATCATTATTCATCACCGTCAAATCAATCAATGCATATAAATCAATATTCATGCCAACCCAAATTCAAGCCCAAACAAACTCAAATCTATACAAGCAAATCCATATACATTGAGGCATGAATTATAATCCTCGAGCTCCCCTGCAAGTCATTATCACCAACTCAAATTCGTTGAAGCACGAACTTTCTTCTACGAAGCAAACCCATATCCATGAACTTCCATCCTTGAGCTTGTCATATGCAAAAGAAGATTCACGCCATCAAATGCGTCTCGTGCCTAGATCCATCCTGAAGAAGCATCTAGATGTCATCCCATGCCAAGCTTCTGCTGAGATATGTGCCCTTAAAAGGTAATTCATAAAACACGTGTCCTTTGTCTAGAAAGATAATATTTTCACTCATATTTGTATTTATATTTATATGTGGTTTATATTTGTATTTATATTTATATGTGGTTTATTTAGAAAGATCCAATATTGTTACATATAATCTTAAATTATATATATATATATATCAATGTATATACTAGATAATTTAATTCAAGAAAATAACATAAAATTATCGTAATCGCTAATATAAAGTAAGAGCTTTATTTTAACTAAGATTTAGTGCACACCTATGTATTATCTTAGACAAGATAGTTTATTCATGCTATTACATGTAGTTAATACAAAGAGATAGGGGTTTCAGATACAATAAAGATTGTATACGACAAGGACACAATGAAAGAAATAACTTTTAATTATCTTCGTTAAAACATAGAATCTCACAATTCATCACTCAATAGTCGTTTGAGACTTGATCTTAATTTTAAAGTAAGTAATGGACTCTTATTTGTAATCCTGTGGATTTGACTTATTAAGTACAATATATGATAGAGAACATGGACCTAATTCATGATATCTTGGAGTCATGGGAATGCAAGCAGTTGAGAACATACTTTACAGATATGGAAATTATTCATTCCTTGATTAGAAGTAGATTAATTATTCCTTTCAGTATTGATAGTATTGATTGCGATACTTGAACATAAAGTGCTCAATTTTTGTTGAGAACAGAAATTTTATCTGTAAAAAAGTTACTGAAATGTTCATTAGAGTACTGTTCAGGGGTTCTAGCTGAACATTTAATAATAATATAAACAATATAATAAACTATTGATTATATGTGCTCATGATGAATAAATAAAAAATAAACAACACACATTTACGTGGTTCAGCAATATATGTATGATTATTGCCTACATCTACGGTAACAAGAATTGTCTTCTTTATTATTAATAGAAGATTACAACAAAAGGAGCATAGCCCATCATCTTTATCGCTTAAAGAGCTTAGAAAGATTTGTGGTATAAATTGCTTTTTGTATCTTAGGACGTTTATTTTACTGGATATAGCTAGCTTGTAGTAATTTTGTAGCAAGTTGGATTATGCAAGGTTGGGAACATATATGAATTTGTAGCAAGCTAGGTTATGCAAGGTTGGAGAATGCATATATATATATATATATTGCTAGCTAGATTATGCAAGGTTGGAAATATATACGATCTTATAGTAAGCTAGGTTATGCAAGGTTGGAAATATATCGGTAATAGAGTTTGTAGTCAGGTTTGTGCAAGGTTGGAAATATATCTATATGTGTTAGGGTGAGAAGGCGTGGTGTAGGTTATGATGATCAACCTAGTCTATTTGAGAAAAGTTGGCTTAGGCTAAGAAGAGCTAGTTTATGGAGAGGCACGCTAATGATAAGTATGGATTTTTATCTTCCTTTCTGTCTCATTGCTTCTGTTGGCCGTCCTTTTATAGGCCAGGGCTGCTTGCTAGAGATGCTAAAATGTGACTTGCAGGAAAAGGCTAGAATGCAACACGTAGCTTGCAAGAGAAGGTTAAAATACCACACGTGTTATCTGCCAAAGTTTGTTTGTTTTTGTAAGCTTCCTTCATGGCATTCTTGTAATAAAAACTATGTATCATGGGCATTCTCATTATCGCACAATTCTCTTTTTAACCCTGTCTATTATTTTATGCTTCAACATTAGCCCCCTTGCATGTGTGAAAATACTCGTAGCATTTTTATACATGCAAAGACTCTTCTTGATAGCTCATGTTTGCCGAGTGTCTCACCATGTTGTACCTTGATAGATGTCCCTAAAAAAATTATCTATAAATACGACATTGTATTAGTCTTGAATCACATCTTTCAAGCATTTCCCAATTCTTGTTGTGTTCATGTCTTCGGGAAGTAGTCCTTCTCAACCTTCAAACCTTGAATTCACTCATGACTTGAAGGATCTTCCTCCTAATGCCTTATCTTACACCAATGACTTGCGTAGGCGTGTTCATTCCTTAGAACGTTCTCTAGCGAACACTAATGATGCTACTCATGTTAGGGAGTCTGAATGTTGTAACCATTGTCGATAGCTTGATGATTTCAATGATCGCTTAGAAGAAATGTCCTTTCGAATGGTTTCTCTGAAAACTGAGCTTCTCCAAGCTTATGCTACACTTTCTAGGAAAGATTCTGAACTAAGATGCATCCACGCAGAACGTGATAGGGAGATAGAGCTTCTTCGCTCTCAATTCGATAAGGATGTAGAATTTTTTAAGAATGAGATTCAAGTATGGTTCCGGCATTACCTTGATGTGAAGCATCCTGTCTCACTCGTTACTCCTAGCCCTTCTCAGTATTCTCCTAATAACAACATGTTTGAAGTCCCCATGTTAGGATTAGATTTTCCTTTGTCTTCTTAGGGTGTTGGTCCTCCTCGCCCTTAAAGTTTTTGTTCTGCTTGGAGGCACACATGGCTACGTAGTTTGTAACCCTTGCATGGGTACTATGCTTATGATAAGCTTCTGACAAGCTTTTAGCAGGCTCCTTTGTAATGAGCATATGCTCTTTTAATATTTATGAATAAAATAATAATGTGTGCCTCTTAGATTTTGTTCATTTATTTATATATATATATATTTAACAAAAGACAAACTAGCACCCCAAGCATGCTCCACCTATTTTCTTAGGCTATTCACCTCTATTATAGATTTGTAATCATAACTTAGCAGTCATGCACACTTTTTCCATGCTTTAAATACCTACATATAGTAGTACGCTCATAACAGTATCCTTTTCTTTTTTTTTCGCTCCCACAACAGTGCTCTCCAAATTCTTTCCCTCTTTCGTCTCTCTTTTTTGTTATGCCTTCTTCTTCTTCTCCAGGGAAAAATCAATCGACTAATGGGGTCACTATTCCCATTCCTCCAAAAAAAGGCATTCATGCCATGACCTTAATATGAAATCTCAATACGAGATGCAAGCTGAACTTTTGACTACCAAGAAAGAGCTGGCTATTTTTAAAGGCCACGTGGAGTACTTGTGTTCCTTGGTTACCATCTATCAGAATGATGCTACTAACTGGCGCAACAAGTTTGTAGATGCAGAGAAGTGGAGAAGCACTCGTATTTCTGAAGACCTTCAAGATATTCTCTCCAAGCATGTTAGAGAGAATTGAAGAACCTAGCTTTTCTTAGCTTTGTTTGTTTTTTTATTTCCCTTTGTTTTTTTTTTTAGATCGATCCAACCCACTCTTACTTAGTACCATGTTTTGAAATAGACTTGGTCTATTTGGCTTTGAAGAAGGGGATTTGTGTTTTGGCAAAATGAATGGTGTTTAGCTATTTGTAACAAGGACTGTAATGCCTTTTTTTTTCTTCAAATAATATAATTATGTTGTTATGTTTCTCATTCGCTCATTTTTTTCAATTAACAATAATTTAAAAATACCATATTAATCGATACTGTCAGTATGCATAGACAAGCATACAACCAAGACATTTGGTTGGCTGTATTGTATTTTTTTTTATGCATATATAAGCAACCTACTTCTTATTTAGGAATGTATTTGGTAGGTTGCATTTTATTTATAGTTTTTTAGAAATATATATATAATATGTAAACAAGGTGCCTCCTTTTATATATATATATATATATTCATAGGTTGGGTGGGTATGTGCATGTATATGAGCATGCTATATGTATATATAGCTTGCAACTCTTTTTTTTTTCAAATATATTTCAACGTAAGTATATATATTTATTAGTATACAGATGTACACATATAGGTATGTGGACCATATATATATATGAATCATTTTCAAAATATGAGTATTTAACTACTTTTTTAAATTTAAATATGTGGTACTAACACAGAAATATCTTCAAAATATGACTTTTATCATATATATTTTGAAATCGATAAAAAAAAATTACATAGCTAAAAAAAACTATGCAAGCTATATATATATATATAAACGGAAGTTGAAAGATTTTTTTTAAATAAAAAAATAGAGAAGAAACGTAATATATATATGTATAACAAATGAAAAAAAAAAGTTACGTCAAAAAAAACTCATATATATATAAACATATATACATAACTAACTAATTTTTTTTTCTTTCACACGTATATAGGATAAAAAAAACCGTTTTTGTTTTATATAACATTAAAAAAAAATGAAAAAGAAGTTACATAACAAAAAAAATCTATATATGAATAAATTGCGTATAAACACGTATATGGTGATTTTTTTTTTAAATATATTCATAATATATATATATACTTATATGATTTCATATAGTTGTACACATGTAAAAAAAAATCTAAAATGCATTTTTTTTTAATATCTACATAAGTTGTATATTTATATACAAGCTAAAAAAATATATTATATTTTCTTACTCCTAAAGAAATTCTAGCCTCCCTATTATAAATCTACTTTCTTAGCCTTTTTTTTTTATAAAAACATCATGCTTCTTGTTCTTACTTTTCTCTCATAGGGCCACACTCTGTTTTAAAGAAAATAAAAACTCAGGTACCATTTACTCTCATCACTACAAGAATATGGGATCTTTACCTACCAATTGTAAGTGTAGGTAAAACTAGTCTAATGGTGGGTAATATGGTTTACCTACCAATATTGAATTGGTAGAGATTGGTAGGTAAATGTTAGTGGGGAAAGAGTCTTTACCTATACTTATTAATACTGGTAGGTAAAAGAATCAGTGGACCCCACTATGTTATAAATCAATTGATGAGTCAGCAGATGACGTGTTTGATGATGTGGCATCCTACATGTCTGCTGACATGGTGTCCATAGTTTATGTGTCTGATGATGTGGCATCCTACGTGGCATACATCAAAACCGCCACTTGGCATCTTGTGGTTGCTCCACATGTCAGACAATAATTTGTCCACGTGCTACAAGAAATCCGAATGATTGTGTTACTTATCCCATTTTTATCGGTTATGTGGCACTAAATGATTGGTCCACGTGACATGTTGTAGTATACTTATTTTTACCTACACTTATTTATTTGTGAGTAAATATAATATTTCTATGTAGGTAATTTTAATTATATATAAATTTTATTTAATATAAATAATAAATGAAAGTAATTAATTTGAAAAATATTTAACATTATTAATCAAATAAATTATTTAACTTTAATAAAAAAAATAAGCAAACATATATTATACAATATTCATTGCTTATTAAGAAGCACATTTCATAAAAAAAATATCTATACATTATTTTTAGGTCATTGAAAACTCAATAATGTCATTTTTCTTGACATTCTTCCTATTCTTCACTTTGGGATCATTGCATGAGAGCCTCCTTTTCTCTGACTAAACTTATTGTGAATGTCGATGATGACTTTGGGAGGTGGACACCGACAATGGTCGGAGGTGGGGTTCGAATTGGCGCAAGTGAGAAGGACTTTATAATTAATTTCAGCAAAATAAATATCCCTAATTTAATCATCATAAGGATTTCATAAAATATATGACTTATTATTATGGGTATTTACGACACTTGAGATACCAACATATATTAAAAATAAAAATAAAATATGAGCACATCAAGTGTCATAATCACCAACATAAAATAAGTATATTTATTCTT
The DNA here is from genome assembly GCF_963169125.1 of Humulus lupulus. Lineage (NCBI taxonomy): Eukaryota > Viridiplantae > Streptophyta > Magnoliopsida > Rosales > Cannabaceae > Humulus > Humulus lupulus. Next base: position 255,876,908 of record NC_084793.1, read on the forward strand.
GAACATCATAGGCCAAAATAATTCAAAGTAACAATGACACCTACCACAACAGATTGCTTAACAATAAAAAAGGATCGATACATATTATAAAAAATTACCTCAAACAGAGCATAAAAAAAATTGCCTCAGAACAATCAATCATCATAAACCCCTCAAATTATTAGGGATTTAATCAACATAAATCATAAAAGTTACATCAAAGCCACCAATCCAACAATCCAAAACTCATAAAGCCACAAATTTGAAATTAACTCTTAAAGCCACCACAAGTAAATTTAATCGCACAATAAAATCAAAGAACATATAAAAAACATACTAAACAAACAAGATCATGAACTAAGACAAAACCAGTCTATGACCTTAGACAAAAACAAAATAGGAAAATACAACTCAAAGCCTCAGAACAGATGACAAGTAGCTTTGGATTGAGCAGTGGTGATGGCTGAATAGGAAGATTGGCTCAATAAATGGAGAGAGCAAGAGGCCAAGGGTGTTACAAAATTTAATTAATAAAATATCCTCAAATTTAATCATCATAAGGATTTCAGAAAAAAGAAAGTAATGTGAATTTTTATGGGCATTTACAACACTTGGTTAGCAACATATATTCACACGAGCACACCAAGTCTCATAATCGCCAACATAAACTAATCATACTTATTATTCAAATATCATTGGCAAAATATCTAAAAAAACACATAAATCTTCAAAATAGATCATAAACCATACTCCAACAAGCTAAAAATCAGATTCAAAACATGTTTATATACACATTGTTTATTATTAGAAAGACTCTTCAAATAGATACAAACAAAGATATTTCACAACAACATAATAACAAGCATAACCAACATTCTTAACTAATTGTAAAACTCAATATGAAATAGCCACTAATTCAGAGAAAATTAGACATATTGGATGACTCAAAACACAAATTAAACCAACAATATTCTTATTATTCAAGAACAAGTCTCACGGTTAACCAAAAAAAATTATAATTCAATGACAGTAAGAAAAAAATGTGTGTCCCTATCATTGTATTATAATTTTACTTAATCAAGTTTTGATGTCCTCCCAGCCAAATATAATGTAAGAATGAGTTGCCATTTAATATTCAACTAGCAATTTCTTATAAATAACAATAAACTATAGATGTCAAGAGTCTCACCTGTCAACACCCTTGAGCTCCACCACAATTTTCCCAGAACGGTGGTCATCAATATATTCAAACTCACCAATATATCCTATAATAAAGAGAGGTAGAAGAACAATACAATTTAAATACAAAATTTTAATGAACTGGACACACATAAAAAGCCAAGTTTCATAGATATTTAATATGCTTCTGCATAACCAGCAAAAACTTGGATGGACATTAGTTAAAACCTGCATTCCTAAGAGTTTAAAGAAGACAAAGATAAACAAAATTAAGTATGAGCATGAAATATTTTACATAATAAATTAAAAAATTCATAAACACAAAGAGAGACCTCTGTCAGTTTTGGTACAATCTTATGGAAACACTGGGACAATTGCTCAGGAGCACAATAGGCCATTGCACCAAGTAATTGAACACTACTTTGCTTTGTTGCTAAGCTTTATACTCAAGACCCTACAAAAGTAATGCATTAAATTAAATCCTTCATATAAATACTATATTAGGACAATCTTTCTCTAAGCAAACAAAGAAATCTCTTTCAACCCCAAAACACGTCTCTTAATTGGCAACCTATATTACTAACACAAAACCATTGAAAAAAATTCAGTTTCAGCATCAAGTGGAAAGAAGAAAATTGGGTTTACATAAAAAAAATGCTCGACAAATATGTATATATCAGAACCTAACCTTTTTGCAAACAAAACAAAGAAAAAAGATGAGGCTTTCACCAACAAGTTCCAACCCGAGCTGTCAAGAGATCAAAACACATAAGCCAAGCATGACAAATGAGATTTAGATGCAGAAAGCAAATTGGAAAAGATAAACAAGTAACTTAGGTTCAGTTAAATCAATCGTGAAAAGCACTTTAGAAATTATTTATAAACACCTTCTCGAGGGAGTAGTTTATGAGATCCAAGAATGATGTGAACTGGCTGAAAACTATTCCTTTTGCAGAACCATCCTTCTCAATCATGAATCTGATTTCTTCCCTCTAGATCAACATACTTAACTTAGTAACAGGTAAATATTACAAGAACAGCATGCATACAAGAGATAACAGAAGCAGATAAAGGCCTTCTAGTCATAGTTCTCCAGCAACATCAAATGAATAAAAAACAGACTAGTACATGTAATGCCTGTTATCAGCAAAAAGATTTCTCACTAAAATTTTTACACAAGATGGTGTACGCTAAAAAAATTTCCACTGTAATCATGTCACCAACTTTGTCCCTAAACATATTCCAAAAATAAATGATGATAAAACCACGTTATCTGAAAACAATTAAAATCCTAAAGCGATTACAAGTAATGAAATGCAATTAACACCAGCCAAACGGCTAAAGTCGATAATTGGAAACTATCTGTGTTCCTCTCTATATTCATTTAAATAAATATATACATCTAATTTCATTGTCAGTATCAAATATGACAAGTTTTTTTTTTTTTTAAAAAAAGAAACCAAATATTTTAATCTTTTACTTTTTTTTTCTTTTTCTTCTTTTTTATACAATGGGAATTTGATCCCCTCCCCTTCCCATACAAATATTCTGGGCAGCATCATAACTAAATTAACAGGATGACAAAAACTATGGCAAGTATTTTTAAAAGAGACTATATACATGAATACTTGTCAAATCACGTAGCAGCATGCCTATTAGGTATACATAGAACATGGTCACATGAACTAAAGAATTCAAAGACAATACATGATTTATTAAAATTATACATACCAAAGCCTCAATTTTTGTGCTTGTTTGAAAATTGTCAAGTTGAACTCTGTTTAGAATACTTGATGCCCTGAAGCCCTTTATTGTAGTTTTACTGGTCTGATTCCCATTATCTGTAATTGCTGTCAAATCAACAGTAGTGTCGAGCAAGAAGGGCATGAGACTTGTCCCAAGGAAGCAGCATAATCAATCAAACAAGCTTTGCAAAAAGCATGTTCACAAGAGGCAACCTGAAAAGAGAGGAAAATCCAAGCAAAACTCAGTAAAACTAAAAAGCAAACATTTAAAAGAAAAATATACACTACTCCAGGACTTATGAAAGAAATCAACAAATAAACATTTAATTTATTTTCAGAAAATAATCTGTTACAACCATTCCTTGGTTGCCAAAGCACTTTAACATTTCAAACCAAAAAACAGAGAGTTCAGCTAAAATTAACCATAAAAGTGAATCGAGATCCATCAAAGCTTGAATAACTAAAAGCTTTGAAAATGAAACGAGATAGAAAGCAAACATTGCGATTTTACGTCTTCATATTTAAGAGCTTTCATAATTACCCAGATTCTTTGGTGGCTTTTCATCCTCTCGGTGTCCGGAGCACAACCATTCCCTTGGAATCTAGTTTGGACGACGGTGGAGGTCCAAAAAAGCTTTGAAACCCACAACTGCAGTGCGACTTCCGAGCTCCTCCTGCGGCGATCTCCGGCGCGTCAGGTGGCGGGGTCACAGGGAGAGAGGTTTCAACAAACTCTGAAGCCGTTAGTGTTGTTCACCGAGCGTGAGGGAGAGGGAGTTGAGAGAGTGAGTGTTGCGGCTGAGAAGTGAGAAAGATAGAGAGATAGGGTTTAGGGGAAAAGAAAAAAACGTGGGTTGGTAGAATTTTTAGTTTTAATTTTAAATACAAATTTATTATAAATATATTTTATTTATATTTTTTCCAACTATGTACACACGTGGCATGCCACATGTTATACAATGTGTACACATCATATTATTTACTCCACATAAGCTTCCAAATAAGCATTTATAATAATAAAATAATATAATGAAAATAAAAAATGAGGGGAAAATTGAGCGGGAATGGTTAAAAAAATTCCCTCCATAATATACGTAGGTAAATATCATTACCTACTGATATTATTGGTAGGTAAAGCTATGTTCCGAAATATAATATAATGGACTAGCATTTACCTACTAATATTATCTACCAATAAATATTGGTAGGCAAAACATTACTTTCCCTACCAATATATATTGGTAGGTAAAATATTGGTAGGTAAAGATCAGATTTCTTATAATGCATGTGCATATACATTATATATACTTGTTGTACGTGTGTATATACATGTACGTGGAAACTTTTGTAATATTTTTTTTATCGCCTATACACTTATATTATATTAGGTGCACACATTTATTTTATGCAACATATGTGATATGTATATATGCTTTCAATGATAATGTTTTACATATATATATATATTAATACATATATAATATATATATATATATGGGTAACTATATATTTACCAATACATCTGGTAGGGTTTGAACTAAGCACCTCTTTGACAATGAAGGGTCCCCCACTACTCTTCCAGCCAATTTATATACAATATAATAAACACACACATCTACATTTACGTATGTATACATAAATGTTTAGGGGTTCAAATGCACACATTCAATAATAACATATAATGTTCAAAATGTGATGTGAGTAATGGGGTTAATATATATATATAAACCCCTAACGTTAAAACTAATTTATTTTATCGATTTGTAGCCTCTCTCTCTCTCATCAAGTTGTAGAGTTGGTATTCTTACATAGCAGCTTTTAGTATTTAAACATTCGATTGACCCTCGCAGTTTCTTTATTCATCACCAAAGAAAGAAAAATGGGTATGATGTCAAATTGTTGCAGAAAAATTGTGAGGAAAGTTGTAACTTTTGCTGAAATACATACATATTTATTTGAGTGAGAGTTGGGCAATAAAGGGCTGCCGTTTATACATCGCCTTTGTATCTTGAAAAGTGAAAATTAGATAAAAATGATACAATTTGATTTTGTGGTCATCATAATATTATATATTATATATCGTTGTTTATAGGTAGAGAAGTACTCTAATATTGCTCCAATCATTTTTTTTATTGCCTATACATTTATATTATATTAGGTGCACACATTTTTATTTTATGCAACCTATGTGATAGGTATATAGGTTCTTCAATGATAATGTTTTATATATACATATATATATAGTCAGATGTGTAATAGCACGATATATATATATTTAACGAAACACAATCAATACCTAAATGATGAGATGTTTCATAGTTGGCATGATGAGTATGGGCAAATCTAACTTATATATAGGTGCCCATATGTAAGTATTGTATGTCATGTATCTCGTATGTATATGTGTTATGCAAGATTTAAATATTGCTTATAAATATTATTATTACCTGGGTATGTATCCAAGCTTGAGAATGTCCTATATGTTCTCCATTATATTTTTTTTTTGGGACAATTTGTAGACTGTTTCAACTTGTGTAATTTATGCATGTCGCTCCTTTGATATTTTCATCCTGTTGCTAAGAGTTCCTCTGTTTGTCTTCTCTTGTGTGTGTTTTTGTCAGCTTCATGGGTTGTAAAAGGAAAATTCCCTCTTATCATAATAACGAGGAAAATATGTTACTTTCAGAATCCTCATGTGAATCTCTTCGGAATAAAGTGTTTCCTCATATCTGCGAAGGAGATGGAGTTTACCTTTATCCAGATTCAACAAATGATCGCATAATACTCCATTACATCGTCATTTCTTGAGGGATGAATTAGACATTGAATATCGAGCCCGTACAGGCTTATTTGTTAAGGGGAAGGAGTGGAATGCTTCTATTTCCACACGCTTTTATGCTGTTTTGAAATCAGTTAAGATTTTATCTTCCATGTGGTTATCTTCTGGCCTCGAAGTGTATCGCGATATTCCTAGCTTAAATCAATTGGTATTGTGTTGGTGCCCCACGACCCATACTTTTTTAACGAACTGGGGGGAGTTTTCTATGACGTTGGAAGATGTTTACGCACTTCTTTTCTTGCCCATCTGTGGTACTGCTTCTACCATTGCCCCATCATCAGATGAAGAGAAATCTCTGATGTCGTCCTTGAAGGCGTCTGTTGAATCTCTAAAAAAGAATAAGAAGCAGTTTGACCTTCCTGATTGGGTAAGACACTTTCATAAAGAAGATGGTAGGGATCTTGTAGAGTTGGCAGCAGGCATTGCTTTGTGGCTAAGTAGGTATGTTTTTCATCCAAAAAATTCTAGGACAGTTCAAAGTGATGTATTCCCTCTAGCTTGTAAACTTGCATGTGGGCAACAAATCCCTTTAGGTGCTCTCTACCTAGGAACACTATACCATAACTTAGACTCCCTAGTTCTTGAAATAAATTCAAAGGGTACAAATATGGTTAGTGCGATCGATGCATGCTTTCTTTAAATGTTTATTTGGGAGCGTTTTGCAAAGCTTTCCCCACCGCGTAAGTGTTTGAATAGTGATAACCCTCGTCCTTGGTCATGGGCTCGTTCTCGTCCGAAGAAGTCAATAAGATTGTGTGACATTATTGACAATGTTTCAGAATTTACCTTTCGTCCGTACCTTACCAACACAGATATTTATTTCACATTGGACATGTACCCTGAAGGCGTAGTATAATTGACGGAAGATGTTCGGTTATCTTTAGATATTTCCCCTGGAGGTATAGGCTTCTGGTTTGCTATATGTCTACCTCGTCACATATTATATCTCCTCGATAATGCTAAATAAGCATCTTGGTCATTTACTGCAAATCGTCCTAATCGTGTGGCTAGACAATTTGGTTTTGACCAATATGTCCCTCGTCATCGAAAGTTGGGGGACTTAGAAAAAGCTAATAATTCATGCTTGTTAAACTACCTTCAGTCTTCAAAACGCTCTCGTACTTTATTCTGCCTTCCTTGTAAAACAAGGCATGGCAGGGTATCTTCAAAATTTGTTGATTTATGGCTAAAGGAACTCGAGAATCGCTCGTCGGAACGTGTCTCAGTTCACGCTAATGTCCCTACCCAATCTGTAGGGCTTACTCCTGGCGGGAATACTGTTCTATCATCCATGGACCCTCCAGAAGTAGTGCCTTCAGCGTCCATTGATCTTGGTATATTGGTTGAATAATGCAACATTATTGATTTTAATCACTGTTTCGTGCATTGGCTCACGTGCTCGCAATATTTCAGGTCGTGACAACCTGGGGGAGGCAACTGGTGAAGATGAGATTAATCGATCCAATACTGTTTTCCCTTGTGACGTTAGGCCTTCTGAAGTTCAAGGAGCTACTAGATCTGGTACATGTTCATTAACTTGATGTCGCCGATATATGTATATATATATATTTGCTCTTCAGTCCATATATAAATTTGTTTTGTTTGACAGATCTTCCACATGAGGGAGATACTATGGGTGCAACAGATGTACGTGTCCCTATTCAGGAAGCATTGTCTTCAGGACTTGATGCTTGTTATTATCATATCTCTTCTGGCTTTGCTAATGGGTCTTTACGGACTGATGTCGTAAGAGCCTTGGCAGGGAATTTAAATGACTCATTTTGGGGTGATCGCCGAAGTACTGAGAGAAGTACTAGAGTTCCATCGAATCTTAATGAGCCACATATCCTTCTTCCCCCGCACATTAGTGGTGACAATGAGAACATCACAACCCAGGTGCGCGCTCTTGACCTATCAATTCTTGAGTCATGACATATATATATATTTATTTGCTCTCCATTTTCTTGCAGGCCACTATAGCCTGCATTACTCCAACCCTTCATTGTAGTTCCAGCAAGGACATCAACGTAGTTGGGACTGTTATGGCGCTTGGTATGTCGACTTTTCCTTCTTACAAATGAGAAAAGTATTCACGTTATCCCTTTGAAGTTTGCGAACAGTTTACCACTTTTTTTTTCAGCTTCTTTTCATACTTCATCGATGGTACGAATCTTTTTATACCCATGTTGCACATATTTATATATAAAATGCATATAAATCTCCTACTTTGTTCTCTTTCGCAGTCAACGGAGTTCCCAGATTTCACTAGAGCTTTTGATCCTTTATCTCAACTCTAGACCATCACTTCAAGTAACATAGCGCCAAGGACTGATGCTGGCCGAAATATTCAAGAGACACGTTCATCAGTTTCTTTCACTAACCTCCTCACTACAGATCTTATCGAAGAAGAATCGGGGCAGAATCTTATTTTAACGAAACTGATGGGCACAGATGCACTTCGCTTACGCCATCTTGAACCTCAAGCATCACAATTTTATTCACTTTATTCAGCCTTGGACAAAGATTCCGGGCGTCATTTCAAAGACATCTCTTCCTTCAAAAATTGCACTTTATTTCCTTAGCCTTGATCACACGACCGTTACATCAAATGAAACATGAAATTTCTGAAGACTATTGTTTTCGAATGTTAGAGCAATGGGAGGTAGCGTACTTATCTCTTCCTTTTAAACCTCTTATATTGAGCAAGCTAGTGGAGTCCTATAGTGAGGCCGTCCGTTCTTCCATCAACCGTCGCCATATAGTTGAGGAACTTGCTAGTGCGCGAGAAGCACGAGACGCCAAGATCAAGAAGATTGAGCAGTTGTCTAAAGAGGTAGAAGAACTAGATGGCAAAGTAGCAATTTTATCGCAACAATACCAAGAACATAGATCTTCTTCGAGCATTTGGTCATATGTTGCTTGATGTCATGCTAGTTTTTTTTTTTTTTTTTACGTATACTCTTATTTGTCAATTTATTCATATTAAGCACACTAATTATCGATAGCTCTTTATATATACCTATTTTTAATGCCATCGATAGTTTTTTTTTTTGTGTTTTATGTTTGTATGCATACATATGTGCTAGCTAATAAAAAAAATTAAAAAAAAAATTGTTCTTATACATATATTTATGCGTACATACATCTATATATATATACAGATGTTCGTACTTTACTTGTCTTGTATGTACACTTTTTACAAGTATAAATGTATGTTTTTTGGCAATTTATAATCACCTTATATTTGGATACTTGGTTAAGAGACAATCTTGTTTCGCATGTTCGTGATATATATAAAAAAAACAAAGTTATGTTAATCATACATTTTATTGCTTGTAGTTAAGATTTTGTATCGTACTAAGAAAAGTATTTTTTCACATACTTGATATTTGTAGGAGGAAGTGTCGATCCACTGTTAGGATTTAGGAGAATGTAGTAGCCACTATTTTTAATTTCTTCAATAACATAGGGCCCTTCCCAATTTGGCACAAACTTCGTTGCATGCATACCTCTCATCACATGATCTGTAGCTTTTAGGACTAGCTCTCCCTTTTGAAATATCCTTGGACGTACTAGTTTATCATAGGCTCGAGCCACACGTCGTTGATATTGTAGCAGGCTATCTTTGGCTTTTTCCCTTCGTTCATCCACCAATTCCAATTCTTCTAGCCTTGCTTGATGCACATCCATTCCTGCTGCCATGGCCAACTTGGCGGAAGGTACATCTATCTCTGCAGGTAGTACTGCTTCTAACCCATATACCAAGGAGAATGGTGTAAATCCTGGCGATCCCCGTTTTGAAGTGCGATAAGCCCGTAGAGCCAGAGGGACAAATTCATGCCAGATTGCAGGACTATCATGTACCATACGACTCAAAACTCGTAATAGTAACTTGTTAAAAGCTTCAGCAATACCATTCCCTTATGGGTAGTACCTAGTTCACTTTCCATGGGAAATTTGATAATCATCTAATAACTTCTTCGTCGCTTTTCCCATAAAAGGTGTACCATTATCTGACAAAATTCTTTTTGGTATTCTAAATTGACAAATAATGTGTTCTAGAATAAAAGTTGCCACAGTTTCTGTAAAGGCCTTTTTCGATGGGATTGCTTCTACCCATTTTGTAAAACATTCTGTTGCTGCTAAGATCCAAATTCTTCCTTGAGAAGGCGGTGAAATCGGTCCTATGAGATCCATCACCCAAGTGTGGAATGGCCAAGGAGTAGTCACAGATTGTAGAGAAATTGCTGGAGCGTGTATTTTGTTCCCGAAAATTTGACATTTTTGGCATTCTCTTGCAAACTTCATGGCATCCATCTCCATGGTTGGCCAATAGTACCCTATACAAACAACTTCTTCATACAGCTTTCGTCCTCCTTGATGTTCACCGCAATCCCCATGGCGGATTTCTTTCATAACTTCCTCTGCTTCTTCGTTGCTAATGCAACACAACAACTTCCCGTTGAATCCTTTACGATAAAGGTCATTTTTGTCTTTTAAACAATACTTGCTTATATGTCTTAGTAACTTTTCCTTTTATTTCTTATCACAAGGTGTCACTTTATCTCGAAAATACTCTTGGTATGGCCTCCTCCAATCATCGATTTCGGTAATTAAGATCGCCTCAATGCTATTAAATATGAGCTGGCAGTTTGGGCAATCTTTTTGCAAACTTGCAGCATCTTCCTCCATATTTTCCCAATAGTACCCCGCTCTTTGCAACCTTCTTGATAATTTAGGGCCCTCTATCCCACAAGTAATATCATGAATTTCCTCCATTCGTGCAATAGTTTCTTCTTGCCTTAGACATCTTGCCAATACTCCATCCGAGGATTGGTGATAAAGTGTATCTTTAATCATAATGAAATGTTGTCTTTCTTTGAAACTAGTCATTTGTGGTTCGGTAAGTTTATTCACTATTTGTTGCTGCCATTCCTCGAGTTCAAATCCTCTTTTGTATCCCAAGATAACTGAACACTTTTGATTGATTATTTTGCATACCAAATTTTGAGTTTCAGACACCTCAACCTTAGAATCCATGGTAGCTAAAGTATCAGCATATCTATTTTGTGTTCGAGGCATGTGTTCAAACTGACATTCCTGAAAATTCTTTGCTAATTCTTGGACCATTGCTCGATATATCGCCAGTGATGGTTCTTTCACAGAAAATTCTCATTTGACTTGCTGGATGACGAGCTTAGAGTCTCCTTTAATTACAACTTTTTTTACTTCCATGTTTAGTGCAGTCGTCATACCCAAAATAAGTGCCTCATATTCAGCCTCATTATTAATACAATCAAAAGACAATTTGTATGCCCGAGTATGATTCTTACCTTCTGGGTTGGTCAATACTATTCCTGCACATCCCCCATTGGAGGTTGATGACCCATCAAATGTTATTACCCATTTTTTTTGTATTTCGTCATCGCAAACCATAGCTTCGGGTAACCCTCCTGGGATTTCTTTTGGGGTCCAATCTTCGTCATTATTGGATGAATATGTTAGCAAATCAGACAAGGCTTGACTTTTTTGTGCTCTTGGGTACATGACGCTGATATCGAACTCGCTGAGCATTAGTATCCAGCGAGCTACTCTACTAGAAGGTATGGATTTATTTAGCATGAACTTTATGGGGTCTACTTTATTCATTATCACTACTTTATGTGCTACCAGGTAGTTTCGCAATCGTTGAGCTGTGTACACCAAGGCCAAACACTGTTTTTCAACATACGGATAATTTATCTCGGCCCCTTTCATTCGCCTGCTGAGGTAATACACAGGTTTCTCTTTCCCATCAACCTCCTGTGCTAATAGCATCCCAATAGATGTTTCGGTAACAGCCAAATATAATAGCAGTGGAACTTTTGGTAGGGGTGCTATCATAACCTAAGGGGACGATAATACAATTTTTATCTTGTCAAATGAGCTTTGCTGTTTTTCTCCCCAGCCAAAGGGCACTCCCTTTTGCATTAATGCTTGGAGCGGGCTTGTGAGTTCGGATAAAGTTGGTATGAAATGTCATAGGTATGATACTTTTTCAAGAAAAAATTTCAATTCTTTGGATGATTGTGGTACCCTTATGGCTAATATAGCTTTGGTCTTGTCTTCGTCAATGCTTATACCATTCTTATGTACGATGAATCCCAAAAATTTCCCTGCATTTACGCCGAAGGCACATTTAAGGGGATTCATCTTGAGCTTGTACTTTCTACATCTTTGGAATGCTTTCTCAAGGTCATGAATATGGTTGAACTTGCTCTGTGATTTGACGACAATTTCATCAACATATACGTCAACATTTTCATGTATCATATCATGGAATATTGCTGTCATTGCTCTTTGATATGTGGCGCCAGCATTTTTCAAACCAAATGGCATAACAGTGTAGTAAAAATTTCCAAATGGTGTTCAAAAGGCTGTTTTTCTGCATCTCCTTGAGCCATTTGAATTTTATTATACCCACTAATTCCATCCATAAAAGATAACATCTCACAGTTTGATGTAGCGTCAATTAGAGTATCAAGGTTCGGCAAAGGAAAGTCATCCTTTGGACAAGCTCTGTTAAGATCCCGATAGTCGACACAAATTCTTATCTTCCCATTCTTCTTCTTTACTGGCACAATGTTAGCCAACCATATTGGATGCTTGCATGTACGAATGAATCCTTCTTTTAGCAATTTTTCAATTTCTGTCTTGATCTGAAGCTGAATTTCAGGCCTATAATTCCTTGGGGTCTGCTTTATAGGCCTGGTCTCTGGTAAGGTACTTAAATTATGTGTAACCAATTTAGGATCTAATCCAGGCATATCTTCATAAGTCCATGCAAAAACATCTCGATATCTGTATAATAACTCTATCAACTCACCTCGCATTGCTAAAGGTAAGTCAGCCGAAATGAACACAGGTTTCTTTTCTTCGGGGTTTTCTGCCAAGTTAATCTCTTCCAATTTATTGATCTTATATTTTGGCTCTTTGTGTGAGATTGACTCGTCTTTCATTCTTACACCATTTTGAAGATGTAATGGGGCCAAGCCACCCTCAATTTTGTCTACTACAGCAATGGTGGGATCAGGTGTTGATGTTGACCCCACACACCGTCATAATCGATATGCCTTTTTTCCGTTGGGTAACATGACCTTTTCTACCTTTCTTTCCTTCTTGGGTTTAACAGTTGGAGGCTTGCTTATCATATCGTATTCTTCCCATTTTGGTAAGCGCACCCCTCGTGGTCTTGTTACCATTTCCATGTTATTTTCTGAGAGTTCATCAAAGAACATTGCTTCGGCCATGTAAGCTTCCTCCCTAGCAAATGGTGCTTTGGTAGCTATGATATGAATGTCCTTTCCATGAATATGTGCCTTGATACATTGGTGCAACGTTGATGGCACACAATTGTGTGTGTGAATCCATTGCCTCCTGAGTAAGAGATGATATGATGTATCTGCTTCTATCACATGAAACCGAGTGGGACTTCTTATTAGTCCCACCTCTAGCTCGATAGTAACATATCCCATTGTTTTTACTGGCTTTGCAGCAAAGCCAGTCAGTGTGATTGTTTGCAGAACAAGCCCTCCTTTCACTATTTTCATGGCAGAGTACATCCCTATTGGCATAAGATTCACTGAAGCCCCATTATCTACCAAGGCGCGTTTGAGTTTTAGTCCATTACCCTTGGCCTCAACATATAATGGACAATTGTGAAGAAATGGAGATGTTTGTATGTCAGCACTAGTAAAAATGATTGCTCCTTCAGACTTTTTAGCAATATTTTGTATCGGGTGTCCTACTACATAACATGAAGGACCATGACGTTGAGCGATTTGAACTAATGCTTCTGGGCCTCTCTTTTTTCATCTTGCCCAAACTTTAAGCAATCAAAGAAATTTCGAAATAACTTAGTTCATAGTAATGGTTATACCATGTTTTTGTACTCACTTGTGTTAGGAGGCTCTTCTTCGACTTCTTCGATAAGTATGTCTTGAGATATTCATGTGAGGATGAGAGGAGATTACTCTGTGCATGTCATAACAGTTCCTCCATTTTGGTGTTGGGGAAATGGTCTTTGTTCCACTGTATTTGGATCAATGATGATTTCCCCTTTTTCTAGTCGCTCATGGAACATCTTTCTAAGAGTATAACATCTCATTGTTGGATGATTAATTTTTCGATGATAATGACAATATAAGTCATGTTGTTTTTCTTCTGGTGTAGGCAAATTTGCAACGAACGACAAGGTTACTTCCCCATCTCGAATCCATAATTTTAACAAACTACAAACTCTTTCTTTGCTGCAAGGAAATTCTGGCGGTTTATTATTTTTCCTGGTTCTTTTGCGTGCCTCAAAATCTTGCCTTCCTTGAGCTAGTGCTATGTCAACACCACGTTTTGCTCCCTTCCATGGACGATGTGCTTGATCGTTGATGTTTGTTGGTTTGGCAAGGCGAGATATAGTGGCTTCAGTATTTCTTGACTTGGCAATAAGTTCTGCAAAATTATAGATAGTATGATTCTCAATATGCAAATGGTACTCATCAAGCATTCCTTTGATGCACATCTTAACCAGATCTTTTTCGGGCATGGTTTCGGCACAGTCGAGGGCCTTTTCTCAGAATTTTTTCACATATTCAATAAGTCTTTCTCCTAAGAGATCAGCTATACACCATTTATCTTCAATCATAAAGAATTTGGCACAAAATTGAGAGACTAAATCATCCCAACTTCATATACTTCCTGGCGGTAGGCTCGCATACTAGGAATAAGCCCGATTCGTGAGAGACTTTGAAAATTTGCGGATCCTTAGCTCAAAATCATGTGCATAGAGCCCTAGATCATCAATGAATTGAATAACATGTTCTTTGGCATTGCCAAATTTTCCATTATATTTTCAAAATGTTGGGTTCATGTAGCCCCGTGGATATGGTTTCACCGCTACTTCCATAGGGTACGGTGGATGAAAATCAATGGAAGTTACTATTGATGATGACTTACCTCTTTCAGCCTTAAGAAGGCCGATTAGTTCATTCTTTGTAACAAATTCAGAGACAGATTGTAACGACCCAAAATTACTAATAAGGCTTAAGAGACTTGATTAGTGTGCCGGGAGGGCATAATTGGAGGATAAGAGAATTAATGGTAAGAAAGCGTGAATATGGGTGTTGAATAAGTATGCGGGCCCTGTTTGGCTGGTAAGGGCATAAAGGTAATCTTGGCCGTTAGGGAATAAATGTGAATGTGTGTGATAAATTGTTGAGACCACATTATTATGTGGATAGATTGATAAATATATGTGCGTGTACAGGTGTGTGCATTTGTAACTATCGACACGAGGCGATCCTAGGGAGCAGGTAGCGGGAAAAGTCACAACGGGGGTTTAATAGTTGGCTTTGGATAAGTCAGGGATATTATAGGTGTCAGGTAGTTATTTAGACTATCGGGTCATGAAAATAAATATATGGAGATATATTTGAGGTTAGGATGTCTAAGTGGGAATATTGGGGATTTTACCATTTTGGCCTCGAGGATGGTTCCGGCACCCCGAGCCTTGGGCTTGCCCTAAATGATAAGGTTAGACTTACTAAAAATAGAAAACAGTAGAACCACAAATAAATCGACCTTTTCTTTCTCAGCTCTCTTCTCTCTCTCAAGGGAAACACAAGGGAAATAAACAGAGAAAATCAAGTGGGATTTTGAGGGGATTGAGCTAAGGATTTTTGGGAATTGAAGAGGGGATTTTGAGGTTTAACTCAAGGGTTATCCAAGGAACTGAATCAGCACTAAGGTAAGCAGTGAATTCCTTTCTTTTGGTTAGAAAATTCTGAGTTCTAGCTGGGTGTTGAGATAATTGTAACTTTGATATTTAAGGTTGAATTTGAGCTGAAAGCTTGGGAACTAGCTGGGGTTTGGCTTAGAGAAGGTGCTCAATGGAAGAGGTAAACTCTAATTCATGATTTAAAAGTTTAAATTTAGGTTTTGACTAGTTGGTTTTGGGTGTTTGTGTTCTTGGGTTTCAGAAATTGAAGATGGGACTTCTATGAGTTTTAGGCTTAGTTTTATGTTGAATTAAGATGTTAAAGTTGTCTTAAAAGTGTTGGGAATGATTGATATGGAAATAGGGAGCTTTGGGATGGTTTTGGGTAAGGTTTGGAGGTTGGAAATGGTAGAAATTTTGGGTTCGAAGGGAAGGGCCGTGGCTCTGTTCTAGAGCGCTGCGGCCCTAGCTTGCAAAGGTGCCAAGAAGGCTTGGCCAAAGGCAAGCGCCGCGGTGCCCAAAGCAAGGGCCGCGGCGCGTGTCCCCTTCAGGTGTGGTGTTGGCTCTGTTTTGGAGAAGGGTCGCGGCTAAGCTTCAAGGGCCACAGCCCTTGGTTGCACACATGAGTTTTTGAGGGTTTTAAGCATGGGAAGGTAGTCTAGTGTGCTCGGGATTGGTTTCACCACCGTGCTTGGTGGAATTCGGTTTCCCGGGAGTTAGTTTTATAACCAGAAACCTATATCCGAGTATTAATGGAATTCATTATCCTGGTTGTGAATAGGTGATAAGCTAGGGCTCGAGAATGGATCGTGCTTGGGGGTCATCCTCTCTAATTAAAGCATTTGGAATCAAGGTAAGAAAACTGCACCTATGTATGTGGATAGGACGGGACTAAGTGTTCCCTATATTTGAATGTATTGTTATGTGATTGTGATACACCATGTGAATATGTTGGGACTAAGCGTTCCCTATAATGGTATGAATGTTATAAGGTGGTATTATGCCACGGGGACATGTGGTAACGGCCTAAGGGTGCCGAAATCCACACTTGCGCACAGGGCGCGGCTCGGACATTGGTATCTGAGGACAGCTTATTATGCACTGAGCTCGGTTTAAGCGGGCCGGAGTCAGTGGGTTAAACAGAGGGTGCGGCCTAAGTCGTCGGCCCTGGATATTATGTGGTATGAGTGTATTATGTGATTGATTGTGTCTTGAATCTGAATGTATGTACTGAATATCTGTTGTAGAATATTGTCTATGACTTAATGAGTATCTGGAGTTGGATTATTGGCTATTGACCAGTGTGTTGTCTTGAATGGACTTAATGGCTTGAAAGAATTGAGTAATGCTTTGTGGTTATTGGATTATACTTTGTGAACTGTTTAGTTGTTAATACTGTTATGATATGATATTATATTTTCTTGCTGGGCTTTGGCTCACGGGTGCTACATGGTGCAGGTAAGGCAATTTGGCCATGGGTTGGAGAGCTCGGGGGCGAGGTGTACATTGTCAGCTGCTCGGCCACCACGGTCGAAGATTTGTACAGGAACAGGAACCTAAAACGTATATTTTGCCATTAGAGTGGCTTGGTCAATTATTTGTAATTAAGAACTTTGTATTTACGTTATTTAAACCCTGATTTGGGATCCCATATAATAAACGTCTGTTTTCAATAAAGTTTAACCATTTATAATCAAATTCTGCTTAACCTAATCCTTTGTGTCATTAGATATACAGTTCAAACTAAATGACTTGATTAACAAGTCTTGCACTATTTCAAACACACAGTGTAACGGTCTTGGTTATCCAGGGCGTTACACAGATCGTGTCTCTTCACCAATTCTTTCAGAAATTTCATATGTTATGTTGCCTCTTGCATTGTCGGGTGTTGTCTAGATACGTTGTTCAGTAACGTTTATATGCCTCACTAGAGAGCCATTTGTCCCGCACTCATCTGGTAGGCCAATTCTGTCGGCAATAGCTTTATGGTGTGTTTGTGGTAAAAGGGTACTTAGTAATTGCATCATGCCATCTTGAGCCCTCTGAAGTTTTTTGAGTCTTGCCAGCACAACATTGTCTGCATTCGTTGCATTAGTATTGTTGGTGTTGTTGTCATTTCGTAAGTTCTCTAATTGATTTCGAGTTTCCTACTCACGGATGTCCATAGAGGAACACATTTGAATTCAAACAAGAGAACAAACTTGAATACCCTGCCTTGATTTAGATATAAGTAGATTAATAATGTCCCCAGCAGAGTTGCCAAAATGTTCAGGGGTTCTAGCTGAACATTTAATAATAATATAAACAATATAATAAACTATTGATTATATGTGCTCATGATGAATAAATAAAAATTAAAAATTAAAAAAATAAACAACACACATTTACGTGGTTCAGCAATATATGTGTGATTATTGCCTACATCCACGGTAGCAAGAATTGTCTTCTTTATTATTAATAGAAGATTACAACAAAGGGAGCATAGCCCATCATCTTTATCGCTTAAAGAGCTTAGAAAGATTTGTCGTATAAATTGCTTTTTGTATCTTAGGACGTTTATTTTACTGGATATAGCTAGCTTGTAGTAATTTTGTAGCAAGTTGGATTATGCAAGGTTGGAAACATATATGAATTTGTAGCAAGCTAGGTTATGCAAGGTTGGAGAATGCATATATATATATATATTGCTAGCTAGATTATGCAAGGTTGGAAATATATACGATCTTATAGTAAGCTAGGTTATGCAAGGTTGGAAATATATCGGTAATAGAGTTTGTAGTCAGGTTTGTGCAAGGTTGGAAATATATCTATATGTGTTAGGGTGAGAAGGCGTGGTGTAGGTTATGATGATCAACCTAGTCTGTTTGAGAAAAGTTGGCTTAGGCTAAGAAGAGCTAGTTTATGGAGAGGCACGCTAATGATAAGTATGGATTTTTATCTTCCTTTCTGTCTCATTGCTTCTGTTGGCCATCCTTTTATAGGCCAGGGCTTCTTGCTAGAGAAGCTAAAATGTGACTTGCAGGAAAAGGCTAAAATGCAACACGTAGCTTGCAAGAGAAGGTTAAAATACCACATGTGTTATCTGCCAAAGTTTGTTTTTTTTTTGTAAGCTTCCTTCATGGCATTCTTGTAATAAAAACTATGTATCATGGGCATTCTCATTATCGCACAATTCCCTTTTCAACCCGGTCTATTATTTTATGCTTCAACAAGTATCAAGGACACTAATTGATGAATATCTAATTAGAGAGGTTAACATGTATTCGACTTAGCTTTACTTATGCATAATTAGTAGAGAGTCAAAACTCATGCAATGACTATATCAATGGATATCTATCTAAGTTACAACTTTTAATGATATAAGATTGTATGTTCTAAGAGTGAAACTATGAATTTTTAGTGGATAAATTCATAGTTAGTAAATTAATTTATGGAGTTAAGGATTAGTGAGATGATTAATTTATTGGAGCTTAGAACTACATGTCTATTTGTCCTCAAACTAGCTTGATAACACAAACAAAGTATTTTATTTATAAAAGAAATAATAAAGTATTATTTCAAAATTATTATTTGAGAAATAATTAAATAAGAAAATATAAAATATATTGATATTGATATTTTATTAAAAAATAATTTTAGAGAAAATTAATTATACATGTTATTTATAGGCTACAATTAAAGTGGTATTAATATCATAGAAAAAATAAAATTGACAAAGCCTATGTAACTTTGAGCTGCATGGTGGGATCCCGACATAGTCCAATTGGATTGTGATGAGCGGCCAAGCCTTGCTCGAAGAATAGTAGGGTTTTGCATATCTATTCTCCTTTTTATTCTATTAAAAAAAAAACTTAAAGGACAAGAGAAGGGTTGCTTTTTTCCTTGGAAGAAAAAATTACTCTCTCTTTGCCTCTCTCCCTATTACTCACGCCAACCTCAAGGTGAAGCATCACCTTTGTGTGTTTGATTTCTATAACACACATAAGGATACACACTCTCATAAGTTGAGACACAAAAGTGTTAATAGAAAAATCACTATTGAAAAAGGAGACCACACATAGTACTTGTATTGTGCAAGATATCGTTGGGAAGACAAGTGGTAAAGAAGTTCTATTTTTATCTTTGAGGTGATACATGTTAGGGTTGATCCCCTAAAAGCATGTATACTAATATTTTATTTTGGAATTAAATAAAAGTATCTTTTTTCTGGTAATTGATTGTTTTGAATTATTAGTGAATAATTTATGTATATAAATATCATAAAATTGCATATTCATTAATGAGAGTATGATCTTGTATTAGTACAAGAGAATTAACATTGTCAATAATGAATAGAATAGTTAGCAACATATTAAAGTATAAAATCTTTAACAAATAGTTGTTAGTATGGTTCGCTAAGCATTTTTAAGAATGCATGTGATCTAAATCTGAATTGTTAATTAAGATAAACCTCTTAGTGAATCTAATTTATATATTTAAATTATGAGAAATTTGCGGCCAAACCCCCTTATGTTTGTTTTGTTGAACACTTAACCCCCTTTTTCTTTAATTTTGGTGGGAAAGCATCCTTATGTTTGTTTTGTTGAACACTTAACCCCCTTTTCTTTAATTTTGGTGGGAAAACCCCCTTATCTTTGACCATAAAAAATTAGTGCTCATGATAAATATAGAATTGATGAAAGTTTGGCCAGAAAATTTCTTATGTTTGAAAGTGTTATAACTGGTTTCTTAGCTCTAATTGTATTTATTTACTGAAATTTCTTGTTAGCACATCTGCAGAATCTTGCAGATCTTATATTTATCATGAGCACTAATTTTTTATTTGTCAATTTAAACAAATATTGTATGGTAAATATTCTTTGATAGTTGCAATTGTGAATCAACATCAGGATGGACCTTTCGGATAGTCTTATTTTTTAAGTACTGTTTACTTTTGGTTGTAGATTTGGATTTTATTTATTAGATTTATTTTATTATGTATTATTTTCAAAACACAAAAATAGTTCTAATTTGCCACCTGTGTATTAAAGCAGCCACGTTGGTAGATAGGCTGAGTTAGATTGTGTGGATAACGGGGTCAATGCACGGAACAATGAATTGCAAACGGAACGGGACTTAAGGGGGTTTTCCCACCAAAATTAAAGAAAATGGGGTTAAGTGTTCAACAAAACAAACATAAGGGGGTTTGCCCGCAAATTTCTCTTAAATTATATATGACATGATCAATATGAATTAGTTTCTTTATAAACTTGTCATTTACCATAAAAATTTAATTCATATCAATATGACGATCATATGTAGATTAGTCTAAATCCTGAGCAGTCATGAACTCCTATTTATAACTATTGGATTTTTTGATTCACTCATTAAGGTATGACTGGAACTCCTACAATGCACACCGTCATATAAAAAAAATTGAGTTATAATTTTTCCACATTCTGAAAACAGAGACATCCCTATCTAGCAGAGACAAAAGTAGCATCCCCACTATAGAATTACCCAACTATATTTGCACGTTTAAATTGAAAATAGTAACTTAGAGCATCTCTAATGGAGTGTCAAATTGGTGATGCATTGTTAAAATATAGCTCAATTTACAAAAAAGTTGTTCCAATGGTGTGTCAAAAGTTGTGCTAAATTTATCACCCAATATAACATGATGTATATTTTGCATTACCATAAATACTACACTTTTATTTACTTTTATGTCATTTTTATTATTTTAATATTATTTTTAATAATCACCAATAAATGCTAGATTTTTTACTTCATTAGTTTATTATTATCTTTAACTATGATCAATAAAATTAAAAAAACTATAACGGAAAATTTTATTTTTGCATCAACTTTTATAATTATGCATTAGAAAATAGTACTAAAAAATGTGTAAAATATATTATATATTAATTTTTTGTACCAAATATTACACAATATTTACATTAAACATTGGAGATGGTCTTACAATCAAAATATCATATTGTATACAAGTATAGTAACCTATGTGGTTAAAAAGAAAACAATAAATATTATTAAATATAATTTAAATAAACGTATGAGAATTGAAAACATATATAGAAAAAAGACCAATTCTTAGGTCTGGTAGGTGGGTATGTGGTGTTTTTTTATAATTGGTGATCATGTTTGGTAATGCAGTTACATTGAAACCAAGCATCAATTCATTTTTTTTAATTACCAAAATGTCCTTATTCCTCAGGTCTCCGCCTATACTGACTGTTTATTTACCAAAATGCCCCTGTCCTGACTTTCTCTCTTTCCAAGCACCACCTACCAACTACCGCCTCCACAGTTGTGTTTTGACTGCTGAAGTTCCACCAAACCCCATTTCCTCTAAAACCACTATATAAACTCCTTTTCTTGATCTCTCTAACACCATTGTCAGAGCTCTTCAAACCATTTATTCTCTCTCTCGCTAGATTTCATACTTTCAAGAGTAAGAACCAAAGGTTCAGAGCTTTTAAGCGTTTTTCTGCAATGGCTTTGTCAAATGCTTCGACTTTGTCTTCAAGCTCACTCTGCAATACTCGGTCTCTGTGTCCTACCCCAGAATCTCACCAACCCTCTTTCTCTATCCTCCCAAGCAAGAAAACCAATCGTGGTAGGAGAACAATCTCCGCCGTTCACGCCGCCGAGCCTTCTAAGAAGGCCGTGGTATCTTCCAAGTCGACGCCGGTGGCGGCGCCGGCAGCCAGAAAATGGAGCTTGGAGAGCTGGAAGACCAAGACGGCATTGCAGCTCCCTGAATACCCAAACAAGGAAGACCTCGAAGCGGTTCTCAAGACCATTGAGACTTTCCCTCCGATTGTTTTCGCCGGTGAGGCCAGGACCCTTGAGGAGAGGCTTGCTGAGGCTGCCATGGGCAACGCTTTCCTCTTGCAAGGTGGAGATTGTGCTGAGAGTTTCAAGGAGTTCAGTGGTAACTACATTAGGGACACCTTCAGAATTCTTCTTCAGATGAGTGTTGTTCTCATGTTCGGTGGACAAATGCCTGTGATTAAGGTTAGTGATTTTTTTGTCTTTTTCGCTTTAGGGACATTAAATTTGAGATTTGATGGTGTTTGTTTAGGTGGGATTGCAGAGTTTTTCTCTTTATGTGTGTTGTGAGGATTGGAAGGATTGGATTTCGATTGTTTTTTATATGGGGTTGAGTTTTGTTTTTTTGAATTGGGTATTTAAGAATGTGTGTTTGTGTATAACAGGTAGGAAGAATGGCAGGTCAATTTGCTAAGCCAAGATCAGCACCTTTCGAGGAGAAGGATGGAGTTAAGCTTCCTAGTTACAAGGGAGACAATATCAATGGTGATGCCTTTAATGAGAAGTCCAGAATCCCAGACCCTCAGAGGTTGATCAGGGCTTATACTCAATCTGCTGCAACTCTGAATCTTCTCCGTGCCTTTGCCACCGGAGGATATGCAGCCATGCAGAGGGTTCCTCACTGGAATCTGGACTTTGCTGAGAACAGCGAACAGGGAGATAGGTATGCAACAAAAGAATTAGTGATAAGTTTTAGGTGTTATGACTATTAGAAGTTAAAAGTCAATTTTATATGGAGTTTATTTATTGATTGTCATATGATTGTGTGAGCAATCCAAGTTCTAATATGCTTATTGATTGGATGGTTCGATAGGTATCACGAATTGGCCAATCGAGTTGATGAGGCCTTGGGATTCATGAGCGCTGCTGGTCTTACAGTGGACCATCCTATCATGACCCAAACTGAATTCTGGACTTCCCATGAGTGTTTGCATTTGCCTTATGAGCAATCACTTACAAGAAAGGATTCAACTTCTGGATTTTACTATGATTGTTCTGCTCACATGCTTTGGGTTGGAGAGCGTACTCGGCAACTAGATGGTGCCCATATTGAGTTTCTTAGAGGAGTTGCAAATCCCCTTGGTATCAAGGTAAGTGCTACTGGTTTATCTATTGTTTAAATATTATTTCTTTTGGATTTAGAAGATGCAGTCCTTGAGGTTGTTTTGTTCTCATTTTCTGTTTAGACTTTGTTCCATGACTTTTATATGATGAAAACATAATTCGGCAGAAGCAGTACTCTTTATTGACTTATTTCAAAAAGAAAAAAAACAAATGGAATGTCTTGAATCTAGTCTGTGAACTATCATATAGCTATGATTGCTTGCTCTACTGTTTATTCTGTCCTGTGACAATTAAATTTGCTAATTGTTAATCTTTTATGATTCAGGTAAGCAACAAAATGGATCCAAAGGAGCTAGTTAACCTCATTGAAATCTTGAATCCGGGGAACAAGGCAGGAAGAATCACTATTATCTGTAGAATGGGTGCTGAGAATATGAGAGTCAAGCTTCCTCATTTGATCAGGGCTGTCCGCCAAGCAGGCCAAATTGTGACTTGGGTGTCTGACCCAATGCATGGAAACACCATAAGTGCACCCTGTGGACTCAAAACACGTCCCTTTGATTCAATTCTTGTAAGATTTCACTCCTTTTCTAATCAGTTTAGCAGAGCATGATTTTCCAGTAGAGGGTAGACTGGATAGATAATCCTAATTAACAAGAAGTGTGTAATTTTCCTACCGATGTATCTTAGCTAATTGTGGAACAGAACTTAAAAGTAGCCTAAGATTCCAGTAAATTATCTCATATGCTTGTTAGAACTCTAAATTTTTTTTGAAGTACCCTTTTACATCTTTTATTCACAAGTTTATTCTATTCTCTTACAGGCTGAGGTGCGAGCATTCTTTGATGTGCATGATCAAGAAGGGAGCCACCCCGGAGGTATTCATCTAGAAATGACTGGCCAGAATGTAACAGAATGCATTGGAGGGTCTCGGACTGTGACATTCGACGACCTGAAGTCTCGTTACCACACACACTGTGACCCAAGACTGAATGCATCCCAATCTCTTGAGCTGGCCTTTATCATTGCAGAAAGACTAAGGAAGAGGAGGATGGGAAGTCAACGCTTGATTTCTGGGAGCCTCTAGACAATTCCCATATTCTTTCTGGTTGGCAATTTTTTATCTTCTTTTGTTAGAAATAAAATTCGGTTATAGAGCTATCCACCAAACTTCACTTGCTGCCACCACTCATTGCCACACCAACCTAGTGATGGTCCTGAAAGTGTGGGCCTCGGAAAGTCTTGTTGTGGCAGTATGTTTTCAAAGCTCTGATATTTTGGCTTTGATTGGAAGCAGGACAAATTTTGGGGGATCACCCTTTTGTTGATTTATGTTACTCAATTAGTTTGTATTTGGATTCAAGTTTGATTTGATGTATTTATGTATGAACGTGTCTGAACCAAAAAATCTAAATAAAGACAATTTTATTACTTATTATTGGCATAATCCAATATCCAAGAGCATATCTTTGGTGGAAGTACATTTGAATGATAGTGTGATATTTTGTGGAGGTTTGATTGGTAGGCTTTTCAAGGTTGATTGCCTGATTTTGGAAATGGTTGTTGAACTTAACTTGTTCTTGTCAGGCAGGTCACCCTTTTGAGTTCGTCTGATCAATGAGCTTATTTTGAATTGGTTAGTTGAACCTTTTCTTCTTGCAAATTGATTACTTTTTTGGGGAGTGACCAATCATCTGACTCTGAATTAGTGGTTGAACCTATTCTTGTCTACTTGTGGTTCTGGCCGCCATGATGTCTCTTCTACTAGCGACATTATTATTATTATCCTGTAATAATAATAATTATTTTTAGGATTAGTAGATGGTGTACCTAATCATTCTTAGGGATGTTAATTATAATTATCCCGCGGGTACCCGCCCCTAATGGAGCGAGGGCGGGGGTCAAAATTTCGGGACGGGACCGTAGGCGCGTTTAAATGTTCATACCCGCACTGGGGTTGAGGTGAGTGCGGGGGAATAGACCCCCACCCTGAATTCTTCTCAATATGACTCATAATTATATAGATATATATATATATATATATTTATACGAGTTTTAAAAGGGTGACTGTTGATAATCAAATTAAATGCTTAAAGCTTTTCTTTAATTACATTAACGAGACTTTTGAGTTTTCAAGAGAGAATGTTTCAGTTTTCAAAATAAAGCATGCCTTCAATTTCAGTTTTCGAGAAAACGCATGCCTTCCTTCACATTGTCTTAATTTTTCACAATTCAAGAGAATGCATGCCTTCATTTTTCAGTTTTACAAAAGTAAGAACTTTAACCCTTCATCTTCACAGTCTTTTCCTCACTGTTCACGTCGGAAGGAAGCTAAACCAGTGACGAGCTTTACATCTTCCAAAGCGTTTTCAACGTTTACGACGAAGCCTACCACCCATCTAATACGTTCACTAATGCAGGTATATTTTATTTGTTGGTATTAATGTTGCATATGCCATATAATATATTGGTATATATATATATATTTATATCATTCATCATCCTGGATCAATTGTTACCATTCTTCTGCACCATCACAGTATCTTAAATGGTATGTCTCGAAACCCTTGGCATATATTTAATTTTACATGTTCTTATATAGACTAAGACTATCTGACTGTGTTTGTATTGCCAACTTTATAGATTTTTTGGTAATTGTGTTTTCACTTCCTTATTTACTTATTGTTAGTCATGAGTTTTGACATATTTTTCTTATGTGGTATTGTAGGGATCAAGTTATGTGGATTTTGAAACTCGAAGAAGCTTGTGATAATAAAGGCTGCAATTGAAGATATATTTGACTTTTATTTATGAACTTTTGGTGTGTTTATCTTGATGTTCAAGAACTCTTTAGACTGCTATTATTTATTTTATGTTTTTTTAATAGATTTTTATGTTTGATGTAATGGATTATTATGTTTGTTGTTTAAGTGAGTTTATGGTGTTAAATTTTATCCTCCATGCTTACATTTTTAATTTTAGCATTCTTAAAAAAAAACTACAAAAAATAGTTGTTTGGCGGGTAACCATTGGATACTTATCCCCTCTCCAGCCCCGACCCCGTTTAGTCGGGATCGGGGTAGGGACAGGGCGTGATTTAGGGGTGGGTATGGGGTATGGAAGCAATACCAAACCAGCCCTATTTACATTCATAATCATTCTTGTCTTAAATTTCTCTATCCAATTATATTCGCTATATACTTTAGAACTGCAGTGAAAACTCATTTAAACTCAAAATCTTTAATATGAGTTTCCACTATATGTTTTGATTATGAGTATTGTTGAATGCAATACTGATGTTTTTTTTTTACATTATTGAACATCATGCTTAATACTAATATAGGTTTCATAGAATGAATTTAATAATGTGATTTATTTATATTAGTTCGTTGATTTTTTGGGTATTAATGTATAATATTATGTACTAAAAAAATATATTATTGTATTGTGTCCTGTAATGTTTTCTTCTTCTAAATAATAATAGTGTATCTTTAAAATATATTTTTTTTTCCAAAAAAATGATAACTTTTAATAAAATATTCTGAGCTTACTTAAACAATATTCATTCAATTTACGTCTGAAAGAAAAAACTATACACCTCTTCCTTATTGCCAAACATTTTCTTTCCCACAAGCATGGCCAGTTTCTGCCTTAAATTAATATCTCATTCATTCAAAAAATAATTGCCAAACATTTTTTTCGTAATTTACAGTGATTATGAATTAATTTGTCGCGATATAAAAGTAATTACGAAAAGTAGTAGTAAAGTACATGAATGTACAAAGGGCTGGCAGTTAGTTCCAAAACTTTCATTAAATTGCTAAAATTATAACCATTTAATTATTATGAAACCATTTAAATAAACTAAAATATAAAAGCAGATAAAAAGATAAATAAATAGTAATTTATAAAAAGAGTGAAATTTTGTATCTTATTTTAATAGGAAAATGACCCATATTTATATAGATAATTTGTTGATTATTTATTATTATAGAAATCCATATATATAATATTTATAAAATTAATGACATTTTCTTCCTCAATTTAAGGTAATTCAACAACATAATTCTTCAATTTTTTACTTTTTTTTCCATATCAAAATATACTGTAATAATAAAAATTCCTCATAATTTAAGCTATTACAATCAAGCAAACCGTGAATATTATTTTTAAAATCAAGATCTTGATTATAAAATAAAAATAATAATAAAAAAAAAGTTCGTCCAAACTAGTCATTGTTGTAGATTGTATTGGGTTAGTTGAGAGGAAACTTGACTGGTGCTATGAAATGAAATATATATATTTATAGCCACTCACATGCCCATCTAACTCTCAAGGCTCAAACCATCAAATATATTTGGGTTTACACTTCACACCTACAACATGTAGGGACAACCGATGAGATGACCATAAATTGATTATTAGTTGTGCCACAATATTAATTAATTAATAATTGCAATATATTATCAAATAATTTCGTTGTCACTAACCTATATGGACCTTATGATGGAGATGGATTAATATTGAACAAGACTACACGTTTCGTCATCCTCGTGTGTTTTTGCCGTATTGGGTTTTCGCTAAAAATCTTTCGGTTTTTTTCCCCCGAGAAAGAGAGAAATTTAAAAAATATTTTCTTATTTATTATTCTCAATTTTATCGAATCGTTCTATTATTTAAACTTTTGTTCTTAGACAAAACGATTCGTATCTATTATTTCCAGAGTATATTATTATTTTTTATGTTTTAAAGTTTAAATTATTCTTTAAATTAATTAAATGTTTGAAAATTGAAACTTTCTTAATTTTATTTTTATGGAATAAATTAAAACATTGTTTTAAATTTTAAAATTTACAAATATGTTGAAGTAAATTCGATTTGAGTTTTTTTTTCTTCAAATTATTTATTGTTTAATTATGTAGGGACTAGGGAGTGCTTGTTACGTGCTCATATTATTGCCCACTCAATGTGTATGTGAACTTAAAATAGTTGCCGCACAAATAAACTGATGAGACGAAACACCTAACAATATTTTCAGTCTGTACTAGAAAATGTGATATTTAAGAAATAAATTTGATATTCTTTTAAATGGGTAAGATTTTCTATCAACTAGAGTAATCAAAATAATAAGGGAATTTTTTAAAAATATGACTTTTATGTCATTACTGTACAAAAATGATAATTATATTTTTCCTAATTTGTATGAAAAAATTTATTAAAGAAAAAAATAAAGTATGAGAAACATTATTACTAACTAAAATATGGAAGTTAAATTTAAAACCAAAGCACATAAGTCAAACAGATGTACTATTGTAAATTAGCATTCCACTCTTCTCTCTCTCAAACCCCAACCACACAAACTCTTTCTCTCTCCAAACCCAGCCGCACGGTTCTCTCTCTCCCATCTATCCTCTTTCCTTTTGCCCTAGTCGCCACCTCCCTTGTCTTCCACTTACCTGCCTCACCATCTCCGACCACCCACCCTCACCACTTCCGACTCGCCTTAGGCCCGCACCTTCGCGAAACCCAGCCCAAAACACTCAGCCACGCCATCGACAAACCCAGCCCCCAAATCCAAAACGACGGGGCTAGGATGAGGCGAGGGAGAATGCTGGTGCCTGGGCTAACTGCGATCTGTGGTGCTCAGAGCTGCGCAAAACAATGGGGATGGCTGGGGTTGCGACGGGGTTCTGCGCGCAGAGCATGGGAGGATCTGGTGGTGGTCGGAGGCGAGGGAGGAGGGTGGTTCGTGGCCAGATCTGTTTTTTTTTTTTTCTATCTTCAAGTTTGTGGTAATTGGTTACCTTCATGTTCTTTATGTGTATATTTCTAAAGGTAACTGGTTACCTTCACGTTCTGATGTGTGTATATTTATGGGTTCTTTATGGTAACTGGTTACCTATGTTATTAAAATCATACTTACTTCTTCTTCCTTTTTTAATGAAGTGTTCTTCCTTTTTTTTCTTCAAATTTGATGTTTCTTTTCATTTCTAATATGAGTGACACGTCACCCCTCTTATGACAATTGGATACTCCTCTTATGGCAGAATGTTTCTCCTTCTAAGGTAACTAGTTACCCCTCCTGATATATGTTATTTCAACAAGCTTTAGGACTTTTTTTTTTACAAAACTGTGAAAAATCAAACAAGTAACCGGTTACCCTCCTGATACATGTTATTTAACCTAGTTTTAGGATTTTTTTTTTACATAACTCAGAAAAATCAATCAACTAACTAGTTATTTTACACAGACTTTGAAAAAAAAACATACAATCTAAAAAAAAGGAAAAAATTGTTTATAATAAATAAATAAAAATAATAAACACAATTCATATTAAAAAAATTGCAAAACAAAAAATTAATATAAAAATAGTAATATAAAATTAATATAAAAAAATCAAATAAGATAAAAAAATAATCAAATTAGAAACATACCCTTCCAAATTAAATTTTTTTTTATTAAAAGTAAAATTATGGCATAAACAATTTTTTATACAAAAATATAGGAAATTAAACCCATAAAAATTAAAATTCTTTTAAAAAAAGTCATAGATTAACTATACTTGAAAAAAAAAGTTATAATTTTGCAAACTCTATTAAAAATCTTATATAAAATGTAATTTTCTCAAATAATAACACTAGTAACAAAGTGATAGTAAGGATATTTAGAAAAATATCACATCTTATCACTCATATTGAAAATACCAAACTTCCATATATTTAAAACTTTATCTTTCGCAGTTTGGTTTTTAGTTTTCCATTAAACATTCCCATAAAATTTCCACTGCAATCTCTGTTTATTTTTGGAGATACTTTATAATAGTAAAGTTTTCTTGGATAGATTTCTAGCGTTCATTTTTTTTTTCTTGAGAACACAAAATTTCCAAATTAAATTTGCGAGTTCCTAGTCTAAATCCATCAATTTAACATTTTCTATGTTATATGTAGTGCGCCTGATAATTAAATATAAACGAGTCATCAGTGACCTATATATTAGTGATTTTCAATTCTACCATTAACAGCAAGCCACCAACCCCTGTTGTTGGTGAAACCAAGAAGAATCGACTAAACGCACGCAAGGAGTAACCTAGCTTGCAATGCACGCAAAAGTCCTAACTAGATGCCTTCTTCAATATCTCAAGATACTAGTTTATAACTTCCAAGTGCATTGTACCATAGCAATAAAAAAAATTGTCAAAACAAAATATCAAGTATTACAACTAATAAACCTTGGTCTACATAAAGCCATCAAAGATTATATCCACTGGATGTATAAGCCAGTCCTTTAGATGCAAACAATCTTGTGTAACAACTCCACAGGACGTTTATAAGATAGAACAGATTCTAATAGTAGGGCATGTATCGGGCTGGCCTTCTAAATCGGGGAACTTTCCTGCAGGCGTACCATATGTTTAAAGGGAAAGTTAACAACCTCATTTTTATCTTCTATGGCAATGAAAGTGTGAACAACAAAAACAAGCTTACCCATATCCATAAGGAGAATAGAAGTAAGGTGGAACATATGGCCGCCTGAAGCGGTAGCCTGAATAAGGATTGAAACGTCTAGGGCGATACTGCTTCATCCCAGGAACATTAGTTCTCTTAGGCATAACCTGGATTATACACATAAGTTACAAGTAACAACCACACAGAACATGAACAAGCATGTTTTGATGTATATTTGTAACATGAGACCAGATGTCTTTAAAATCAATAATTTTGCCATTTTTCTTTTCATACCTTCAATAGCCTGCCGTGCAACTCGGATTCACTCAGAAGAAGTGCCTCTTGAACAGCTTCAGTTTCTACAAATTCTACGTATGCAAAACCCTTTGGTTGGCCAAATTTATCTGTCAGTATAGTCACTCTATTAACAGTACCACACGATTGGAAATGCTGCTGCACTTCTTCAGGCGTGCATGCATAATCAACCTGAAAAACATGAACAACTTCAATGTTTTTGAAACTATAAGGATGCGTTAAGGAACTAGAAGCCAACTAAATGAGCTGAACTTTTTAGCCAGGAAGAAAATGTTAAAAGGCTCTAATTTACAAAATTCAATTCCCATACTGCATTCATTAAGCTAGGAAATCTCTGTAAATTTTTCAACATATTGATTTTCACATCAATTCACACATAGATCTAACCCGTACACGAGGGCTAATCTGTTTACTAACATTGCTTTACAGTACACTTGTTATGAATCAATAATGCATGCCTATTAGTCTATTACTGAAAGAAAGGCGCACACAAATTCTAAATTATTACTTTTACGGAGAGGAATGAGAACCTCTATTTGAGCAGTAAGTTAAACTTTGTTTCAATAAAACAATTCTAAATACTCCACTTCCCACCAACTGATTATTCACTTCTTACTTCATTTTTTTTTAATTCTTATTAAATAAAATGTTTCCTCCAGCTATCATCACATTCTCACAAACTATATCCAACCCGATCAACAAGAAACAATTCACTCTTCTCAAACTAGACTGGTAACTTCTTGCCCTTTCTCCACCAATCAGCAGTGACTCACTTTTGCTCTTACAACAGATCTTCATGGCTCCATGGGATTTCACAAAAAGATTATATGGGAAAAAAGAAAAGATAAAATATTTTTTAAAAAATATAACGTGATTTCATAACTTGGCCAATACAGCTGCAAAAGAAGAGTGAGTGTTAACACCAAAGAAGCAGCAAATATGTACCCCTCATAACATCTGCTATAGATTGGCACATACTGCCGAGAAATGGACCATCCTTGCCAGCAGCAAGAGGCTCTGCATCTACAACTGCATGCCTGAAATTTGTCTCTGTTCTCTACAGGAGTTCTTGCTCTCTTGTCAGTGAAGATGAAGCCTTTCAAATCACATTCTACATCCACCACCCAATCCTTCTTCAAATACTTTCACTGCACTTTCTTTCGAAATCAAATGTTTCATCTCTCACACTCATATTTTATCAACTTTTATCATTCTTTTCTTTTTCCTTTTTTTTCTTTGATGTCTTTCCCTCTTATTCTTTTTTCTTTTGTACTGTTCTTTATACAACTTATTCTATGGAATTTTTTGAGAATCTTTTCCTCCCATTTTCATAATTTCTGTTCTTTTTCTTTTCTTTTCTTTGTTTCTTTTTTTTTTTTTCCTTTCTTTTTTGCACTTTTAAATTTCAAAGATACAAAGCAATTTCTTTTTCTCTGTACCCAACCCAAAAAGAATAAAAGCCTAATTGACATCATATTGACTTTAGACCACCGTCAAAACAGTGTAAAATTTCCAGCGCTTAATACAGAGAAGCTTCATGAATAAGAATGACCCTGCGATCATAGTAAGACATGAGTCAAACCATGACTCTGATTTTTAGTACCATCCATATCCAGACCATTTTCAAACAAGGAAAAAAGTATAATTTGTTTTTCCAAAAAATTTCTCAAGGCTTTAATCACGACTTCAATACACAGAATGTAAGATTAAAGCAAGAAAGTGGACAAGGAAGTGATGTTATAAATTATAAGAGGTTGGCAACATGACTGTTAAAAAAAATTAAAACCTTTACCATTTCGAGCTGAGTCAATTAGTGAAGAAAGAGACATGGCAAACAGTAACAGCAGGCAGAAAATAAAAATCATAATAATAACTTCACGGAGCTGCAGTCAGACAACCTTACTCCGGCTATGGAAAATGGACATGACTATGGAAAATGCAATATGTTATTAATATCTTAATGTTTTAATAAATGGGAAAAATCAGCAAGATTTTTCTAACAAGTTTAAGAATAGGTGTAAGTTTAAACTTGTTCCTATATTGAAGATCCAATAAAACCTAAAATCAAAATAAAAAAACATAAAGGAACACCATCCAATATCAAGTTCGAAGCCTTGTTTAAGTAGCTTCACTCTAAAACTCCTCATTAAAGAACTTACATCCCTCTGTTCATTTTCCAATCCTCAAGTCTCAACCCCACCAACATAAGTAGAAAATACAATTTATAATCAGCTTTTAGGGCCTTACACTATAGATAAAGAACATTTTGAAGTCCTCCCAAGCAAGCTTGCTTCAATTTATAAATGATTCATATTCACCCTTCCTCCAACCCATAGCAAAACTATATCCCAAGCTTCTAAGCAGGGTTTCTTACAGCACAGAAATAGGCTTCAGCATAAGACTGACTAGCTAAAAAGGAACTGTGACAGCTATGCCAAACCATAACTGAATAGTCAACTTGCATTATGAATGACGGTGACAAGAAATTGGTTTTCCAACAAAAAAACTTAAGTAGAGGCTAAATTCCATTAAGATTTTATTTCCTTTAAAAGATTTTTTTATGTTTTAAACTTTATTTATAAATATTCAATTCAATTAACTTCATTACATTTGGATGATATTATTTTACCTAAACTAAAGAGAACTTCTGACATAATTGACCTGTCTATCTAAATGTTTTATTTCTAAGTTCCAACCCTCAAAGTAGTTAAGAAGCATGCCTATCACAAATTTAAATGTCTAATCACTATAATCAATCCAAGTATTCCCCTGTCTAACTCAAAGTTTAACAGACTGTGAAACCATGTTAAGAAAAATTCAGTGCCAAGAAAGAGAAAAATAACACTGATTTTCAATTACTCACATTTCCGACGAAAACAGACCGTGAATCTACTTCTTCCTTGTTTGCTTGAGAAGCCACTGCACTAGCAGGATCTGTATAATTTATATAAAATAAGAAACGCAATATATAATTGAAACAACAAAATAATGCAGGTTACTTCTTTCTTCCTATAAATTGGAAAACAGTTAAGCAGGCATGTTACTCTGAATCAAACTACAGGATGGCAGAACGCATGAACCTAAAAGTGATCAGTCCATGATTAGCTCCCACAAGCTTTAGGGTTCGATTCCACATGTGAATCTATTTCGACCAAAAGATTGTACAGTTATCATTAAAGCACTAGCTATTTCGTCTTTAAATATGCACCAAACTCTCAAGAAAAGTTGTCATTGTTTTTTTTCTCCCCTCTTTTTTAAAACAATACTAAAGCCTGGTACACCAAAAATCATACGTTCCGTCCAGTTCTCAGCAAACCAAACATACAAAAACAAAGAAAACTCAACCCATTGTCAGCACCGTCTATCCAATCAAAGCAACAAAAACTCAAAAAATCTCAATTTAGTGCTAAATCTCCAACCAAAACAAGGTCAAACTTAAGATTACTAATTTCATTAAAAAAGTAATGTAAATAAATAAATAAGAGGAACCTTGAACAGCACCCATTTCCTTCTCGACCTTGGCCTGCATTTCACGGAGAGCGGCAGCCTCCTCCTCCATCTCCTTCAAACGCTTCTTCATCTCATCCAACTCCTACAAAGCCAAAAACACCATAAACATTGAGTCGACTCATGGGTGCTATTCTGATAAATTTACCAGAAGAACCGATTTAAGGCCTAGGGTTTTTGGATTTCATGGATGAATGTTTGTATCGAATAAAATAACAATAATAGGAAGAAAAGAGGAGAGAAACCTTGACAGCGTCGTCATCGGCAGCGGACATATCTACGTCGGTATGGTGAGCGTCCATGTCACCCTCCAATTCGCCCTCGTCAGGGATCTCTCCTCCGTACACCTCATGCTCCTCTTCCTCCATCTCTCCCTCTCTGCTACGCACCGTATTTTGAGTTTCCACAATCTAAAGCTAAAGCTACATGTTAATTTATATAAAGCGCCGTGTTTTATTACAGGATTATTTTTTTTTAAAAAAATAATATAGTATTCTTTTGACAAAAAAAAAAAAAAAAAAATATTGAATTTGATCAATAGGAGCAAAATAAATAGGGATCTTAAGATTATTTTTCATAATGTACGAAATTTCCATATTAATTCTTCCTCCATGAGTCATATCAGGATTGCAAATAAATTTAGTTACAAACAGCAGGAGATATCTCCGTCCCTATTTCAGTTTTTAAATTAAGTATGTTCGGAAAATCACTTTCTAATTAGAATTGAGTGGGATATAATATTTTTTTGGAACTTTATTTTTCACCATCATACGTTTGGTCTTTGTGATTTGTCTAATTATTTTTTGAACTTGTGTTTTTTAAAATAGTAAAACTAAGCCCTGAAATCAATTTTGGTCAACAAAATTTTAAATATCCCCAAAATACCCTCTGTTTTTTAGGTTTTAAAATACTAGAAAATATATTTAATGAATTTAAGATATTATAAAGAAAAACTAAAAATAAAAAGAATTAAATAAATGAAATAGAAGAGGAAAAGGAAAGGAAAAATCGTTTCACCTTTTCGTCTTCCTCAAGCAACTGGAGAAAACCAGAGGAAGAAAGACGACGACATCAAAAGCACTAACCTGCGATTTCGTGCTGAAGGAGTCGAGTACGGAGTGAAAACTCATACCCACATGGTGAGTCCTGTATTTTGAGCAGTTCTTCTTTCTTCTTGTTCTATTTTTTATTTTAACTTCTGGCTAATGCACGTGGTGTGTTTTGCTTGTTTTTTTCTTCAAATAATTGGAAGTATATATTTTTTTTTGGCATTAGTTTTTGTGGGCAAAATGGATGTTTGGACTAGGGTTTTTCTTTTTCTTTTTTTTTTTAGTTTTTAGTTGATGATCATTTTGGAAAGTTGACGAAAGTGAAAACTTCAAGTTAGAAATTTTTTAATAGAAAATGGTGCACTAGAAATTAAGTTTTGAAAAATAGAGTGTGCGTTTCAACATTGAAAGAGAGAGTCAAATATGTTTTCTCCACCTTTATGTAATCTTGTCATGAAAGCATTAAAAAAAATTAATAGGAGTTAATACTCTTGTTGACTTCTTTAAAGAGTCACCACGTTATTATGTATGATGAACTATCTGCTACTTGTTATTATTCATTTATGTGACACGTCTAATCCATGAGTATAGTATGTGTAACATTATGAATACATATGCAACTATGCCCTTGTCTTCTCTGTATAAGCAAAAGACACATACATAAACATGAATTAAGAAATTATCAATCAAGGAATATATATACATATGTAGAAATAATGGGACGTTCTCCAAAAGTTTGAATAGGGAATGAATATATATTCTCCTCAAAACATCTGTATAAAATGAGCACCTCCACGTTTCCCAATTGTTATGTTAAAAAATACAAAAGATTGTCATTATTAAAACTATAATACACATGCAATCAGTTTGGCTTTGTTACTGCTTTGAGTTAGTTTATTTTGTTTGCTTTGTATTTGTAGTATGAATACCTCATTGACCAATTGACATTTCTAATGACAGCACCCCATTGGTGACCAATAATGTACCACAAAACCATGGTTCAAACCACTGCATTGCAAGAGTTACCATCTGATGTAGCTGTGGAGAATGATGAGGTGACTGAAGTCCCTGCACCAAGTGGCAATGCAAAAGGTGTATTTGATGTTCTAATAGACTTTGTATATGAAGTTGACCCAATTAAAAATGTAGCTGACCCAACTGAAATTACAAATCCCAATCCAAACTTTCCACGATCAAAGAGGATGAAACAAGTTGCAAGGAAAAGGGCATGTCCTTCCCTATCCAGGTTGAGAACTTCAATTACTGAGGAAACACAAGTTGCTGGAACTGAGAAGGAAACCACTAAAGCTGAAATGGAAAATGAAACTCCATGTGCTATAGGTAATGAGTGAAATTGTTGTTATTGTTGTTGTATTTTGAAATTATGTATCTAATTTTTTTTTGGCAATGTTGTTACAATTTCAGTCACAACAAGATGTTCACCCCAACTAGGTCCAATGTTTTTGACCTACCACTGTCCTAGCTCATCAAACGTGGTTGGTCCAAGTGAAAGGCATATGTATGAAACTCAAAAGGGCAGTCATATTGTCTGTGAAAGTGAACAACTACAATCACTATCATCACCTACAGATGACAGTGACCTGGAATGGAAAGAAGGAAAGCACTACAGTGAAGAGGATGGTGAGAGTACAAATGCTGAGATGACATCATTGACAAGTAGTGATGCAGAACATGCAACTGGGCAATGTTATGATAGTGAAGAAGAGGACCACATAAATTGGAAAAGAATTAGAAGAGATGGAATTGACCTTAACTCAAACATTCCTGTACCTAAAAATGAGCAAATTTATGTTGATGGAAGGATAGTGCTTCGACAATGGTTAAGATTCCGCGACTACCGACATTTTGGTGACATCCTAAAAGATTTTGCAGTGCAGGAAGGTTTTGAACTTAAAAAAATCAAGCATGAAAGAATTAGGCTAACATATGGTTGCAGAGGAATAGGCTGCCCATGGAGGGTACACGCCTCAATCACCCCTGATCAAAGAAATTTTGTGATAAAAACACTCAACCCAAGCCATACATGTCAGTATGTGCGAAGAAATAGGACAACAAATAGTACTTGGCTAGGGATGAAATTGAGAAGGTTGTTCCAATCGAATCCAGAAATGAATTTGAAGGGTATGAGAGAACACTTGAAGAATGAGTATGGGATTGAGGCCGACAACAGGAGGTTATGGAAGGCAAGGCGGAAGGCCAAAGGTGAAATTGAGGGTGACCATGTGCAGTCTTATGGCAAGATGAGAAGATATGCATCAATGATTACATCCACCAACCCTGGTCGTACAACTATTGTGCAATCTGAGCTAGTAGTTGTGGAAACAAAAACTGTAGAAGATGGCAATGAAGATTCAGATTCTATTCCCCCAGTAATGAAGCCTCAATTTAAGAGGTGCTTTGTTTGTTATGAAGGTGTAAAAGCTGGATTTTTAACAGGATGCAGACCTTTTTTTGGCCTAGATGGTTGCCATCTGAAAAGCCCTTATAAGGGTATACTATTATCTGTTGTTGGACTCGATGCAAACATACACTTTTATCCCATTGCTTATGCCATAGTGGAAGCTGAGAACAATGAAAGTTGGAAGTGGTTTCTACAGCTTTTAACTGAGGCAATTGGAGAAAAAACCATCAATGGACAACCTTGGTGCATAATGAGTGATAGAAAAAAGGTATAGTCTATTTTCTAATCTATTGCATTTGATTGATTTGTTTCCTAGGTGATAAACTAAGGTGATTGATATGTTTCCTAGATTGGAGAAAATTATTATATTATTATTATAGAATGACAATACACAGATTTCATATGATGTAGGGGTTAATAGAAGCCGTAAGCACTATACCAGATGTTAGCCATCATTACTGCTGTTTCCATATTGAAAATAATGTGGTGAAAGAGTTTGGCACTTCTTACTTGAAAAACTACTTTTGGGCAGCTGCTGAAATGGCAAACTTACAAAAATTTCAGAATATTATGAACCAAATCAAATTATTCAACAAGGAGGCGTACACATGGTTGTCAAACATAGATCCTAAACATTGGACGATGAGTTGTTTCGACCCAAATGTCAAAGTTGAACACTTAACAAACAACCACGTCGAATCATTTAATGACTAGATAGAAGAGGTTCGCTTCAAGCCTCCAATAGATTTGCTAGAAGGCCTTCGAATCCATAATTCAAATATGATGTATGCAAGGAAGGTCATGGCTGATAGGTGGCAAGAAAAATTAACTCCAAAAATACAACTGAAAGTTACTGAAATTTTGAAGAAATCAAGATTTGCTCAAGTCACTAGAGTATGGGATTATGAGTTTCAAGTGGACTACAAGAATAACAGCTACACTGTGAGATTAGATGAAGGTTATTGTATTTGTGGTCAGTGGCAAATTCGAGGGTACCCTTGTGTTCATGCAGCTGCATGCATCAACAGTATAAGGGCAAACATCTATGACTACTGTTATAATTGCTTCACAACAGAACAATGGAGAAAGGCTTATGAAAAAGTCATACACTCATTACCAGATGAGTCCATGTGGCCTCCTTTTGAGGATGAACTCCTTTTTCCCCCACCAGTTAGAAGACAACCAGGGAGACCAAAAAAGCATCGTAGAAGGAAGGTTGCAGGGGAAGAGCGAACCTTGAAACCTATATCCAGCTTAAAGACTTGCAAAAATTATAAGGAAATTGGTCATACTAGACGTACATGCAAGGCACCTCCAGTTGTAGAACATCTAGCACCAACAACTCCAGTACAAAGAAGAGGCAGGGTACGAGGTAGAGGAATAGGTAGGGGCCAAAGCAAGGATAAGGCAACCATGTCTGCTGCACCAAACACAAATTATACTCAAGGAAACCGAGGGAAAGGCAGAGGAAGACCCCGTGGCAGAGGTCGTGGTGGCATTCGTCATGCAACAATCCAGGTTAAATTTTTTGATTACTTATACGTCACTCAACATGATCTCTTTTGTGTCTATTTTTAACTGCTTGCTTAATGTAGGATATGGAACAATCTGAGATTGAAGTTGAAGAACATGCTCAAGAAACTGAGGCTGAGGAGTTGACCACAGTTGAGCTACCACTAGATTTGTTCCAAATAACTCAACCAACACGGTGAATGCAATAGATTAGTTAGTTTAGGTCTGAGGTGGGTTTGAAAAAAATGGTCTTTCTGAATGCCCACACAGTGATTGCATTTTGGCTTAAATTGACTCAACACTCTAAGTCTAATACCAAAAATGTATTTTGGTTACTGCATTTTGAACCTTGTAAGCAACACAAATGTATTTTTGTTATTATCTAATTTACTTTACTAATTGAAGAATGTAGTATTTTATCTATCTAATGAAACCATGGTTGATGGTATATATACTAATGCAATTAACAAATAATACTTTGCATACCAACTTTAGATTAATTTCTTATAAAATTGAAGTAAAGTACAATAAGATCTTCTAAAAAGGTACCATTATAATACATTATTATTAGATTACTATCATACACAGAAGAACAAGAATTTTGTTGCGAAAATTTTGAACAATTTCCCAGCGTTGAGATTTACGTTGAAGCTTTGCAATGTATCATATTTGAAGCATATCATAATGAACTTTCTTCTTGCTCTTTTTATTCCTTCTGGATACCTTCATATCCAGCATCTTCACTTCCCCACCATGAGAAATATTCACATCTCTCTCCCCAAATTGGCAGCAAAAATAAAGTGTGTTTAGATTATTTATTGAGTCAATAATTTTCACCAAAGACTTCTTTCCACATTCGCATTTCTTATTTTTGAACTTCACACGATTTTTTGCATATAGAAATGTTGTTGTAGGATGTCATTGTCCTGTTTGAATAAAAAAAATAAGATGATCATACAAAACATACAAAACCCATAACCAACCAAAATGTAATATCCACCCCCAAAAATTGAAACTTGCAAAACCCATATACACCTAAAACATAATAGCCACCCAAAAAATTAAAACTTGCAAAACCTAGAAATTTTTTAATACCCATTACAGGTAGGACAAACGAAGGGGAAGAAAAAATGGAATGAAACACATGGTAATAGGAGGAAGAAGAAAATTAAATGGAGGGAAACACAATAAAAGGAGGATGAAGGGCATTAACTTTTGCCCTAATTTTCTTCAGCCTTCCAATCGATGAGTTGGAGAAAAAAAATAGAACAAGAAGAGGGTCTGTATAATTAAAATAATAATAAAACAATATCAACAGAGATGTGCATAATTAAGCACACTAATCTGTAATTTGGTTCAACTTATGAATGTGAAAAGAGAGTTTGTATTTCAAGGGCCATAAGAAGAAAGAGTAAATAAATAAACTATAAAACTTACTATGCATTTTGAGCAAGGTAGAATTTTAAAAGTAATTACATGAAAATAAAGAGAGAAAGAAAAAGAAAAAATTTCCTATAGC
This sequence comes from Humulus lupulus, assembly GCF_963169125.1. Lineage (NCBI taxonomy): Eukaryota > Viridiplantae > Streptophyta > Magnoliopsida > Rosales > Cannabaceae > Humulus > Humulus lupulus. The sequence continues at coordinate 255,918,063 of NC_084793.1, forward strand.
ATCGAATTGTATATTTTTAAAAATAATTATATTCTGAAAAGAAAAGAAAAAACTTTAGTCAATCTATAATTTAGACTTCCTTTGAGGAAAGATATAAAGTATAATTAAGATATGAGACTTGAGACTTACTGCTCCAATGAATTGTTCCCAGCTAAGAGGGTGGGAAAACCACAAGCATGACAACAAAATGCTCACCAACTTTATATCACCAAAACGAAAAGTCATAAACCATGGTTTGTTAATAGTCATAAGCTAATGATGAAAAAAGGAAATTTTTTGTTCTGAATAGTTATAAAAAGTATCTGTCTTGTGGTCGTTATTATGGCAAATGTGAGAGCACCAAATGTTCAGATTGTGTAAGAAATAAAAAATTGACTAGTTGTTGCTACCTGCAACCCAATATCATTGGTGAAGCCATCAAACCTGTAGATACACTTTTGAGTATAAGACTAAATAGATGGCCTTCCCCCTCAAATGTCTATTTTAAACATTTAAAAGGTCAAGTTCTAAATGCAAATGAGTAGTTCTATCTGTTTCAAAGAAAAGAGACACACAAGGTCGTGAACTGGGATGAATAGAATTAAAATGCAATCAGGACATCACCTCCTCAAACTATTAAAGCTCAAATGTAAATGGATAATTAAAAATGAAAATTATTACAGCTAGTAGAAACAAGTTTCAATAAAATTATAACAGAAATAAGTTTCAAACTAATACCCAAGATAACCCATCATTAGTGAAACGCCCCAAATCGTATTCTCCCTTCCTCTTCCATATGGACTAATGTCAGATCCTGTCTACAGTCAAAGTACAACAAAATTAGTTCAGAGCATTACATATTCTTCAGCATCATTGACAAAATAATCGTCAAACATGAGTCTCCTTTGAAAAGTATAGAGCTTATGCTCCTTTGAACAAGAAGAAGGAAGAACTGCTCAAAATGCAGGACTCGCCTTGTGGGTATGAGTTTCCACTCCACACTCGACTCCTTCAGCACGGAATCGCAGGTTAGTGCTTTTGATGTCGTCATATTTCTTCCTCTGGTTTTCTCCAGTTGCTTGAGGAAGACGAAAAGGTAAAACGATTTTTCCTTTCCATTTACCTCTTCTATTTCATTTATTTAATTCTTTTTATTTTTAGTTTTTCTTTATAATATCTTAAATTCATTAAATATATTTTCTAGTATTTTAAAACCTAAAGAATAGAGGGTATTTTGGGGATATTTAAAATTTTGTTGACCAAAATTGATTGCAGGGGCTTATTTTTACTATTTTAAAAAACACAAGGTCTAAAAAATAATTAGACAAAACACGGGGTCCAAACATGTAATGGGGAAAAACACAGGGTCCAAAAATGTATAAACCTTTATTTGATTTTATGTATTTATCTGATCACGTAATTACACATTAATTATATAATTAGAGGTAATTGAGGGGTTCCAATTACACTCTGTGAAGTAATTGAGGGGTGTAATTGCACTATGCATTTACTAATTATATCAATTTTAAAATGTATTTATTACATAATATTATTTTTTATATGTAATTATTAACTAATTTTCCAAACATGATAATAAAAATTCATAAGTAATTACCACTTGATATCTAAATACACATTGTATTTTAAAATATAGTATAATTATTCATATATGTAATTACTACCTTAATAATTACACCACCTAGTAATTAGTCCCATGTTCCATATATTGGGAGATTTTATGAGATTAATGACTCTCAAAGTATCATTATCTCTTCTTGTACTCATTAGAAATGAAGGTAGTCTTGGTATCCAAGGGTCATAGGAAAGTTATTGTGTCAAGTCCATTCCATATTTGCCTTCTTAAGCTCTTTATTAACAAGTATTTTCCCCATAGGATACTACACCAAATCAAAGATAGATAATTACCTTCCTTGGATTCCAAGAAACTTGTATTTAGGAAATACCTTGGAGAGGTCGATACCACTTAAGTCAATCACACTGTGCAGACAAAGTGATTGACAAGTTCAGTCATCATAAGATCAAGGAAGCATATACACCATTCGATACAAGTGTAAAGCTTGAAAAGACTGAAGGAAGAATGATGGCTCAATTAGAGTATGCAAGTTCAATAAGAAACTTAATAAATGCCACACATTGTACAAGAGCGGATATTGCATTTGCGACGAGTAAACTAAATAGGTTTACTAACAATCCAAGTATCAAACATTGGAAGGCTATGGAGAGAGTTCTAGGATACCTTAAAAGGACCAAGAACCTTAGTCTTCACTATTCAAAGTTTCCTAGGGTACTTGGAGGGTATTCAGATGCAAGTTGGATAACAAATGTAGGAGATAATCTCTCCACAAGCGGTTGTGTGTTCACACTTGGAGATGGTGTGATTTCTTGGGGCTTAAAGAAACAATCTTGCATTTCACACTTAACCATGGAAGCTAAGTTCATAGCTCTAACAACTACTGACAGAGAAGTTGAATGGTTAAAGGATCTCATGTTGGACATCCCCATCTTAAATGAGAAAGTGACAACTATCTCAATCCATTGTGACAGTCAAGCAACACGACCTAGAGCTTACAATAGTGTATACAATGGGAAGTCTAGGCATATTAGTCTTAGACATGATTATGTGAGACAACTGATTCAAGATAGAATCATCTCTATATCTTATGTGAGATCTAGTGAGAATTGATCAAAGGACTTGGTGAGTTTTATTACAAAAGGAATGAGATTAAAACTCCTATAATAAAATTTACCAGTGATTGCATTCCAACTCAAAATTAGAAAAACTAAATCTAGAGTTAAATAGGTAACAACAAGACATTGATAAGTGAATAGGTGCAACACTAACCAAAAACTATGGTCTCATCCAAGTGCATAGTGTTGGTTGTCACCGGAAAAAGGGCTAAGCTTGAGAAGTTTTTAATGAAGTTCAGTTGAGTGCAACAAGCATCTATAAAGGTGACAAAGATGCTGTAAGAATTTTACCTATGCGAACATAGAGGTGGTGCTGCCTCTCATAAGAAGATTTGAAGTATCTCTCAGAATAGTTCATGAATGGATGAGCACATGGGCATAACGGCACTAAGCGTGTAAGAGGGAAAATGGAGATTCAAGTAGAGGTGTGTGAGGTGTTATTGGTTTTGTCAAATAGAATAATTAGCTCAATGCTTCAAGCAACTAAGTATTTCGGTAAAACCTTGTAACATTTTCACTAAGGCAAAGTTCAATGCTATGTTATATGCACCAATATTGTAAGAGCTGGTAAATAAAGGATTATATTTAACAAAGTGGTGCAAAATACTTAGTGATTTCACATATTGGTAATGTGAAATTTGACTTTTTGTTGTAGACATTTAAATTTGTATTTTTGGGTCTAAAGTATTACAATGAGGTATCTAACTATGTCCAAAAGTTTGGGAACATTTGGAGGTGTTTAAGGTCACTTTTGGACAAGTTGAACAGGCCTAAAGGCGATGCATCGTGCACGCGTGACAAGAATTGTTACAATGCATAACCACAAAGCAGGCTACACGTTGCCTACGACTTCTATACGAATTGCTTTTTTTTTGCCTCCAACATGTGTTTTAAAAATGTCTAATTCTATTGGTTGGACCCAAAGTCGGTGCCTAATCTATTGAAAGGTTTTTTTTAGAGTTTTTGGGACTTGATCATGTTAGGAATAATGTCCTTAAAGCATATGTAATGGACATTTTTTTTTAAGAAATAAATAAAGGAAATCAATTTTTGCATATATTAATTGTTTTATATTAAAACTCCCAAGAGCTGGTCGAGATGAATGAGCTTCGAGTGTGCTCAATCAGCATGAAGGAAGTTATTTGTCGTGCTGAGATTGAAGTTACACAAAGCTTGATACTTGAATTGAAAGGAGCTGGTCGAAGGTACAATAACCTCATAAAGTTGCTCAAAGGGAGACCTACTCGAAGTACAAACCCTTCAACTAGAATGATCCGAATAGAGTTTCACGAGATATTTATGTAACTGTGTATGCCCTAAATATCCACGGGCTATTAGCGAGCTGAAAAAGGGATAGTCCTATCAACCACATGGAAGCCGCCTACCCGGAGCTGTTGTTACGAGTCTCTACCTCTTTAGTTCGAGGTAGTCAAAGGTTTAGTAAGAATACTCAAAGGCATTGGATCAATAGTGTGGACACCACGAGCTGGGACTACATCAAGCTCGAGGTACGACCTGGAGCTGACACCTCCGACCCTTTATAAAGTCAACCACACAATGTAAACGTGCGCATATCAGACATCACGTGCCTACTCCATTCCTGAAATCTCGGACACGCAGCATAAACGTGCGTGTTCAGGCACCCCACGACTGGTTTGGGCCATGCGGCCCATTATCCCCCTTACCTATTGATTAGACCACACTTCATTGTAAAGTTTTAGGAATTAATCATGAATGTCATAGAAGTGACATGATGGGTAAGAAGGTCACGGGATGAGCCCCTTTGCCAATACCCAGGTGTCCTCTCCCTATAAATATGGAGACACTGGGCATTGCAAATGGTTGGCTTCTAATTTGTGAAGAAACACCCTGTAAGGAATACCAGAGATAAATCAATAATATTGACTGGTGGACTAGAGGGATTTTAACCTTCGAACCACCTAAAAAAGGAAACGAGTTATAACCTTCCCCCTATATTATTTTAACTAGTTTGGAATATAAATATTTACATATTACGGTTCATCATTTAGCACTAATCCATCTCTTTATTCATATAATTGCCAAAGAACCGCGTCAACAGTTTGGTGCTTTCATTGAGAGAATTTAGATTGGTGCTATCGTGGAAACCCAACCATGGTGGTTACTCGCTCGAGACATGGTAACGAAGTGGATCAACGTGATGGGCAGGAGGCCCACCATGCCGCCATATCCGATGAGCAAAACCCTGAGGTTCAGCAGCGACCGGGAAAGCAGCCAGTGGGCCAAGACGACACTGGAAGTTCGGCTCCCCGGTCGCCCAATTCGAACCCGGATTTCTACACAGCGGTAGAAATGGAAAATGCACAGTTGAGGAGTCAGCTGGTGTAAGCAAACAAGTAGATCGAAGAAGTTTTGGCCCGATTACCCCCTCTTACAATCGACGCTAACGTCGGAAAGAGGCATGGTGGGACTCATAAGTCCCGCTGGGGTAACCGGTCCAGGCCCAGTTGGTCGGTCAGACCCTCGACATCAAATTCTACTCCCACGTCACACCGCCAGGAAACTGTATTTGAGGAACTTCTTAGGGCCGATCAGCAATTCAGCTGATCGGTCCGGACCTCAACTCCTAGCTCAGTTCCACCCTCGAGTGCACCCAGGAGGACCCGAGGCAGCTCGCGAAGGAGATCTGGGGAGGGCTCGCGACGACAGCCTGCCTCGACCAGCCGTTCTGCACCACGATCAGACCGCCGAGCGCAGGACGCGGGGGATGGTAGAGCGGAGCGGCCGTGACCTAACTTAATCCGCCCTGATGGGACCAGGATCGCGTCACCAGTTAGGCATCCCCCGTCACCAATAAGATACCCATCTCCTCCCTGTCCAGTCCGAGACTGTAACGACTCGAATTTGCTAATCGGGCTTAGGGCCTTGATTAGTGTGCCTGGACGGCAATAAATGGATTAATATGCTAATATATGGATTTATGTAATGTGATAAATGCGATATATATGTGATATGTCTGTGCAGTACGATCCAAGATAGTCCTGGGGAGCAGTTAGACAAAAAGTCACAACAGGGTTGAGATTCGGACTCGGGGTGAGTCGAGGGGTAATTTGGGTACTAGGTGTGTTATGGGATTATCAGGATATGAAAATAAATATTTGGAGATATATTTGAGGATAGAATGTCTATGAGGGAATATTGGGGAAATTTACCATTTTTCCCTTGGGGACGTTTTGGTACCCCGAGCCTTGAGGTAACCACATAAACATAAGTTGAATAAGACAAACCTTAGAACTATACAGAACACTTAAGGAACCGAATCATTCTTTCTCTCTAAGCAAGTGGATATCTTCTCTTTGGTGGCTTAAGGAGAACTTGGAGGAATTGGCTAAAAACTAGAGGGATTTCAGTTGAGAACTCTTGGGAGCTTGGAGCTTGAGGATTAAGGGTCCTTCAGAGTTTGAATTCAGTAAAGGTAAGCTCTAGTTATGGAGATTGTATTTGGATTTCAGCTGTGTTTTTGGGTTATGCATGTGGGTAGAGTTTGATCTATCTTAGGTGTTTTAGTTGAGCTTTGGAGCAGGATTTTAATGGGGTTTTGGTGCTGTTATTGAGCTGAAATAATTGTGTTGATTATCTAGGATTATTAGCCAGGTTCTGGGTGAATTGGCTTGAGGAAAGGTGTAGATAGATGGTGAGAAAATATGGGTTCGGTGGTGAGGGCCGCAGCCCTAGGTTGGGTGCACCGCGGCCCGTGTGCGCGCGCGGCTGAGTGTGGCCGAGGAGTTCATGCACGCCGCAGCGCTTGGTGCGCACGCTGCGGCCCGTGTGTGTTGCAGGGGTGTGCTAGCCTCTGTTTTGAGGATAGCCGCGGCTCTTGAGGGTGGGGCCGCAGCTCTTAGTGCCAGATAGTGCTTTTAAGAGTTTTTAGGCTTGGGAACTCAATGGCTAAGGCTCGGGATGGATTTTATCACTTGGATTTATAGAATTCAAGGTCCCGGAGGTTAGGGTTATGGCTCGAAGTTATTTATTGGATTAGAACTTGATGGATGGATATTGTTAATGTGTTGTGGCTAGGGTTTCGGCAAGGCTCAAGTTAGAGGACTGTGCTCGGGACATCGGTGCTCGGAAAGCTCGGGAGTCAGGTAAGAAAACCCTTGTTCCCATAGAGCTTGTATGCAGGGCTGAGCCCAATGTGCTTGAATAGAACTGGTATGTAGGGCTGAGCCCAATGTGTTGATCTGCAGAGCGTAGCCCTTTGACTGAATTTGCTAGAATGCTGTATTTGCTTATTATGATTATGTATGTTATTATGTGAATGATCGGCAAGAGCTGGGAAAGGTGTAGGTCGAGAACGGCTGGGGCCGGGAACGGCGAAGGGCCGGGAACGGCGTTAGGCACGTTGAGTGCAAGGCCGGGTACGGCAAGGGGCTGGGAGCAGCGTTGAGCACGTGGAGTGCGAGTTGCCAGGGTGAGTCCCTAGAAGGATACCTGGGATATCCTCACGTCGTGGTCCGCGAACCCAGGGCTTGGTAAACGCCTAGGACGGCTAGGCCGTATGTGTTTAGCCCATTGGTGACCTGTTTATATGCTTGATATATGTGTTGTATATGTTATGTGTTTGTGGGTTTTCTTGCTGGGCTTCGGCTCACAGATGCTTTGTGGTGCAGGTAAGAGTAAAGAGAAAGCCAACCAACCATGAGTGTAGCAAGCGTGAGGCGGCGTGTACATGTTTGGCCAGCCTGGCTGCCACAGCTAAAGGATATTGGGAAATGCTTGTAGATGAACTTATATTTTGTCGTTTAGCCGACTTGGATCTATTTTTATGTTGTAAATATTTCTAAACTATATTTTGGGATCCCAGGTGTCAAACTTTTATGATTTTCAATGTTATGGAGTTGATTATAAAGTTTTTCCTCTGTTTATGGCTTAATTACACTATTTGACCTAAAACCTCGATTAGCGAGTTGAAAGCACGTTTTTAAACTCACTTTGTAATGGCTCTAAGGAGGTAGGGCGTTACAGAGACATTCTGGCTCATGGGAGCAGCAGGAGAAATCCTCCTTCTATCGGACCTTCCCATCGCGGCCGGACGCCCAGGGAAATCCCGGATCCTCACCCTCAGCGGCGGGCTCCGAGTTTTTCAAACGGAAGTTACTGGACCGAGAGTCATCGAAGTGGCATGTCCGGCGAAGACCTGCACCATCGTTTGAGTTCGACTCAAAGCCCTCGGGTCACCCCGAGGGCCGACCTCCAAACTCTCCTCAACTCTCAGAGAGGAGACCCAGCTAGAAACAGTAGTCGTGCTCGCCAAGGGGAGGGTCTGTCGGAAGTACGTGACAGCAGGAATGTCCCACATAACCTATCTCAAGATAGGAAGGACAATAACCCGCCTAACGCGTACAATGGAACTGGAGCTGTTTAACAACCCCATAACAACCAAGGAAGTAAGGACCAAACCCTGGAGCGGCTGGCTCAGATGGAGGAGCTGATGAGGAAGATCTTATCGGAAAAAGAAAAAGATGAGTACGACTCGGGGGACAAACTCGAGCTCTTCGCCCCCAGCATAGCAGCTACGGCATATCCACCTGGTTTTTGTATGCCTCACTTGTCCAAGTTCAATGGAGACGGGGACCCGTCAGATCATTTGGGTATGTTCAACACCCTGATGATGGCCCGCAACATCGGTCCCGAGCTGAGGTGTTTAATATTTCCTTCCACCCTGACTGGGCCGGCTAGGCAATGGTTCAAACAGAATAAAAAGCAGTCCATCAGCTCGTGGAAGACCTTTTCTGCTGACTTCAAAAGGGCATTCCGAGCTTCTCAGGCTGCCTGCATCAAAGCCGACACCCTGGCAAATGTAAGACAACAGCCCGACGAACCTTTGAAAGCTTACCTGAGCAGATTCACAAACGTCGCGGCCCGAGCCAAGGACGCAGATGATAGTTCCAAGCTCATGGCCTTGAGGACTGGGATCCTCGTTAGAGGCGGGCTCTGGGAAGAGATACAGAGAAAAGGTGTCAGCACCGTGAACGAATTCCTAAATAGGGCCCAGGGATGGATAAACCTGGAGGGGGCGCGAGCATCGGCCACGGGAACCAGCCAAGCCCCTGAACATCCCGCTGGAGTGGAAACGGATGTCGTAAAAATGACACAAACCGTTACACAGAATAACCAGTTGAGTGGAGACAAGAGAAAAGGGAGTGGCGAAGGCGGCCAGCACGACCCGAAAAAGAACAAGCCCGTAGAAAAGTTTAAACTAGTCTACGCGACAAACACTAGGGAGAACATTTTCCTAGCAAACTCTGCTCGCCTCCCCTGGAAGAAGCCGGAGCCGTTGAAGCACCAGAAGGCTAAGTGAGACCCCTCCAAGTTTTGTCGATTCCACAACGACATTGGCCACAACACTGATGATTGTAGGCATCTGAAGGATGAGATCGAGACTCTCATCAGAGTTGGACCCTTGGCTCAGTATGCGCGGAATAGAGTTCCTGCCAGTCAACTAGCTCCAGAAGTTCTGATAAGTCAGCCCGGGTCTTGGATAAATCTGGACACCCCTCCTCCTGTGATAGGAGGAGAGATCTCCACGATCTCCGGAGGCCCCCATCTGGCCGGCACGGGCAGAGGTTACCAGAAGAGATATGTCAACAAACTGAAAGCTCATAACAGAGTGGAGTTCGTCCCAGAGCAGCATCTACCCAAACAGTAACGATTGGAGAGACAACCAATCATATTCACCGAGGAAGATGCCAGTCACGTCTAGTTCCCTCACAACGACCCTTTGGTCATAGCCACCCAGCTCACCAACCGGAGAGTTAGGAGGATACTGGTCAATAATGAGAGCTTGGTGAACCTGCTGTTCCGGTCTACGCTGGAAAAGATGGGTTTATCTATCACCGAGTTGAAAGCCACCTCCATGATGCTGTATGGATTTTCTAGAGAAGGGTCGGCAGCAATAGGAACAATCGAGTTGGTGATCACCTTGGGAGAGGGACCCTGGACTGTCTCAAAACTCCTCGAGTTTATGGTCATCGATTGTCCCGCCGCGTACAATGCTATTTTGGGCCGACCTACATTGATAGCGTTTAAAGCCATAACCTCCATCCGCCACCTCGCGCTAAAATTCCCCTCTTCCATGGGGATATGCACGGTCCGAGGTGATCAGCTCACTGCCAGGGAATGCTATAGCATTTCTATGAAGGGAAAATCAAAACCCGGGCAACAGACGATGACCATCCAGGGCAGGAGTGAGGAATCTCAGGAACTTGTGCCTAGTCCTGAGATTGAAAAACCTTAGAATGCCAAAGGGGAGGATATCATCTTAAATAATGACATCAACCCCAGAATAGGCGAGGATAGATCCAAGCTCCAAGCCATCGAAGAGCTCGAGGAGGTAGCTATCGACCCACAAGACCCCTCGAAGGTGGTAAAGCTCGTGAAAAATCTATGTAGCGAAAGGAAGGCAGAGCTGATTAGGTTTCTGTGAGAAAATCTGGATGTGTTCACTTGGTCTCATGGAGACATGATAGGGATCAGCCCGAGGATCATCATGCACACCCTCCACTTGGATAAAAGCATGCCTGCGAAATCCCAGAAACAAAGGCGCCTAGGAATAACCCGAGCTGAGGCCCTAGAGGAGGAAGTAGCCCGGCTCTTAAAGTGTGGCTTTATCTACGAAGCAAAGTTCCCGATCTGGGTTGCCAATCCTGTGTTGGTCCCGAAGCCCAACGGGAAATGGCGGACCTACATCAACTTTTCAGATCTGGACAAAGCCTGCCCCAAAGATTGCTTCCCCTTGCCAAGGATCTACCAATTGGTAGATGCCACGGCGGGGCACGAGCTCATGTATTTTATGGATGCATACTCGGGCTATAACCAGATCACCATGAATCTGGCAGATCAGGAACACACTAGCTTCATGACCCTAACCAACGTTTATTGTTACAAGGTCATGCCTTTCGGGCTGAAAACGCAGGAGCTACGTACCAGAGGTTGGTAAATAGGATGTTTACCAATCAGATCGGGAAAAATATGGAAGTGTATGTTGACGACATGTTGGTCAAGTTGAAAACTGCCGATAACCATGTCTACGATCTAGAGGAATGCTTTAAGATACTGAGAGAATACGGCACGAGGCTAAACCCCCAAAAGTGTACTTTCGGGGCCGCATCAGGAAAATTCCTGGGGTTCATTGTTAATACTAGAGGAATAGAAGCGAACCCCAATAAGATCAGGTTGCTACTCGAGATGCACTCACCCCGGTCGCAAAAAGACGTTCAAAGTCTGACAGGAAGGGTGGCAGCCCTTAATCGGTTTATTTCTAAATCTAGCAACAAGTGTTTGCCATTCTACAACTTGCTCCAGGGAAATAAAAAATTCGAGTGGACCGACGAATGTGAACGTGCCTTCCTCGACCTGAAAGCACATTTAGCCGAACCGCCCGTATTATCCAAACCAACGACAGGAGAGCCTCTTTTCCTTTACCTAGCAGTCACAAAAGATGCAGCTAGTGCCGTATTAGTCCGAGAAGAAGAACGATCTCAAAAGCCAGTCTATTACATCAGCAAGAGGCTTCTCGGAGCTGAATCCCGGTATCCATTGATGGAAAAGATGGCTTTCTGCCTTATTACGGCCTCCCAAAAGCTCAGGCCGTATTTCCAGTCCCACTCAATACATGTCATAACCGATTAGCCTTTAAGGCAGGTTTTGCAGAAACCTGAAGCATCAGGGCGTCTGTTGAAGTGGGCTATCAAGCTCAGCCAATTTGAAATATTGTACATACCACGAACTACAATAAAAAGCCAGGCCCTGGCTGATTTTGTGGCAGAGTGCACAGGGTTCCGAGAAGATCCTATCAAAGAGTCAGCTCAGGACTCATGGAAGGTCTTCGTAGATGGCTCGTCTAACGAGAACGGCTTTGGGGCTGGAATCATATTGATATCCCTAGAGGGACATCGATTCCACTCAGTGTTACGATTCAGATTCAAAGCGTCCAACAACGAGGCCGAATACAAAGCTTTATTGGCTGGGCTGAGGGTGGCCCAGGAGCTGAGGGTCAGCTCCGTCTAGTGTTACAGCGATTCCCAACTCATGGTAAACCAAGTGTTAGGGGAATACCAAGCTCGGGGAACCAAGATGGATGCTTACCTGGCCAAGGTAAAGAAAGAGCTATCCGGATTTGAGCGCGGCTCAATCGAGCAGATACCTCAGGAGCAGAATGCCAACGTGGACGCCCTGGCAAAGCTCGCTACCTCTAGGGAGGCGGAGACTTTGGGGCTGGTGCCAGTAGAGTTCTTGGAAAGACCAAGCATAGAGGAAGTCGGGGCGGAGGTCGAGATGATTGACGCCAGACCGACTTGGATGACTCTCATCCTCAAGTATCTCTCAGCAGGAAAGTTACCCGAGGGGCGAAATGACGCAAGTCGGGTACTTTACCAGGCTCCAAGGTATACAGTGATAGACGAGATATTATACCGGCATGGGCACTCTTTACCTCTCCTACGGTGTGTTCTGCCAAGCGAGTGAAGACCATTCTGCAGGAGGTGCACGAGGGTTTTTGCGGAGATCACATTGGGGGGCAAAGCCTGTCCCTGAAGATACTAAGGCAGGGGTATTATTGGCCCACTTTTTCAAAGGACTCGATCTCCTACGTCCAAAAGTGTGACAAGGGCCAGTGATTCGCCACAATTGCCCGGGCTCCCCCGGTCGAGCTGAAGATGATCTCGTCTCCATGGCCATTCGTGGTCTGGGGGATTGACCTGGTTGGTGCCCTCCCTACTGGAAAGGGAGGAGTTCGCTACGCGGTGGTGGCTATTGACTACTTCACCAAGTGGGCAGAAGCAGAGCCCCTGGCGACGATCACTTCAAAGAGAGTCCTCGACTTCGTGGTCAAGAGTATTATCTGCCGATTCGGGCTGCCAAAGAAGATCGTGTCGGATAATGGAACACAATTCGATAGCGACCTCTTCACCGAATTCTGCGAGAGGCACGACATTGTTAAAAGCTTCTCCCCCGTGGCCTATCCCCATGCCAATGGGCAAGTCGAGGCTGTCAATAAGACGCTAAAGGAAAGCCTTAAGAAAAGACTGGATTAAGACAAGGGAGTCTGGACCGAACAGCTCCCCCAGGTACTGTGGGCATACCGGACCTCACATCGAACTTCGACGGGTCATACTCCTTTCTCCCTAGCTTTCAGGAGTGAGGCAGTCCTTCCTGTCAAAGTAAAGGTAGCCTCGCATAGAGTCCAGGCATTTGACCAAGACCGGAATGACAAATTGCTTTGCGCGTCCCTCTACCTAATTGACGAAAAATGAGAAGATTCACAGCTGCAGCTCGCGCATTATCAACAGAAGGTCACTCGTTACTTCAACTCAAAGGTCAAGAAATGCGTCTTTAGCGTTGGCGACCTGGTACTCAGAAGAGTCTTCCTGGCCGGTAAGGATCCCAAGGATGGAGTGTTGGGACCAAACTGGGAAGGGCCCTATCATATAACCGAGGTCGTGAAAGAAGGAACCTACAAGCTAGCTCGGCTTAACGGAGAAGTAGTCCCACGAACTTGGAATGCTATACACCTAAAGAAGTATTACCAGTAATATCTTTATAAGGCTTAGTTAGAAAAGCCACCTTTGTTTATTAAGCAATAAGAATTAATCTTTTTGCATTATCGTATATGTTTGTGGATGTAACGTCAAGTAACCACGAAAGACCCTTTCATGATTACTTGGGGGGCATGTATCCTGGATATAACCAGGTTCGAAAACTTAGAAGTTAGTTCAAATTGATTGATCGATGTTTTTCTTAAAAAGCACGAGATATCGATAAAGGATTAACGCGAACTAAGTTTTTAAAATCAATATCCTGGATATAACTAGGTCCGAAAACTTAGAAGTTAGTTCAAATTGATTGATCGATGTTTTTCTTAAAAAGCACGAGATATCGATAAAGGATTAACGCGAACTAAGTTTCTAAAATCAATGTCCTGGATATAAACAGGTCTGAAAGCTTAGAAGTTAGTTCAAATTGATTGATCGATGTTTTTCTTAAAAAGCATGAGATATCGATAAAGGATTAACGCGAACTAAGTTTCTAAAATCAATATCCTGGATATAACCAGGTCCGAAAACTTAGAAGTTAGTTCAAATTGATTGATCGATGTTTTTCTTAAAAAGCACGAGATATCGATAAAGGATTAATGCGAACTAAGTTTCTAAAATCAATGTCCTGGATATAACTAGGTCTGAAAACTTAGAAGTTAGTTCAAATTGATTGATCGATGTTTTTCTTAAAAAGCACGAGATATCGATAAAGGATTAACGCGAACTAAGTTTCTAAAATCAATGTCCTGGATACAACCAGGTCCTAAAACTTAGAAGTGAGTTCAAATTGATTGATCGACATTTTTCTTAAAAAGCGCGAGATATCAATAAAGGATTAACATGAACTAAGTTCTTAAAATTAATGTCATGGATACAACCAGGTCCTAAGACTTAGAAGTTGGTTCAAATTGATTAACAGATGTTTTTTCCTAAAAAGCATAAGATGTCAATCATAACACCAACAGGAACTAAGTTCTCACCAAATGTGTTAAAGAGGAGTAACAATAAAGGTAAACCACAAAAATGTATATAAATAGATTAAAATAAATCTAAGGATACCAATTTTATCGAGGATAAAAAACCTCGTAATGTAAAGTTACAAATAAAAAAAAATAACAAGAGAAGGGAGCAAAAATCCTAAGCCCCGCTAGGCCGCTTCGATGAAGTCACCCCCTCGGCATCCTGCTCGGTTGCAGTGGAAGTCTCCCCGGTCTCAGAGGGCGCCTCTTGTTGAAGGCGAGCTTTGAACTTCTCCAAGAAGGACTCCCACACATCTGACCCTAGGAAGGAAAAGTCACCATCTTGGTTGAAGGCCCAGCAATGATACAGCATGGACTCCATGGAGGAGTTGGATGATGCTCTCTCTGCCACAAGGGCAGCCTTGGCCTCTTCAAGTTCAACATTCGCGGCGTCCAAGGCGACCTTGGTAGCCTCGGCCTCCAGCAGCTTGGCCCGAGATGCCTTTAGGTTGGCCTGCGCAGCAACAAAGGCGGCCTGCGAGACCTTCTCGCTTTCCCTGGCAGTCTCCAGGGAAACCTTGGCATCCTGTTCGTGTTGTTGAGCAGTCGCGAGGGTGGCCTGGGCAGCCTGGTGCTCGCCCCTGATCTCATCAATCCTGGCCTTGGACCGAGATATGCTCCGGTGGAGAGCCAAAGCGGCCTGCAAGACAAAAAGAGAATAAGGCAAGTGCCTTAGAAAAAACAAAGAGAACCAGTGGTAAAGCAAACTTACCGTGAGGGTCATCCCCAGTGAAGACTCCATCACATGCTCGGGGATCCTCGTCTCGATCTCCCGCAAGTCCCTCGAGGTGGCGTTGTAGTAGTGGTCCACCATGTAGGTCGCGGTTTCGTAAACCGTCCCCCTAAAGACCTCGGGGATTTTCTCCAAGGCCTGAGGGTTGACCGGGACGTGCACGCTGGGAGTCGGAGCTGGCAAGGTCCCGGTTGGTACCTCCTGTTCCCGAGTAGAGACAGGAGGTCGCGGGGGAGGTGGAGCCATCTTCTCTACTGCAGGAGGGGGTGGAGGCACCTTCTCGATGGAGGAAGGACCTTGAATTTTCCCCTTGGCAGGAGACTTGGAGCTGGTCCCGAGGGGAGGAGTTTTCTTGGACAGCTGGAGCCTCTTCACCAGGAGTCCAGACGACCCGGAGGAAGGATTTCCACCCTGGAACATAGATCTCAGAACGTTGTCCCCGGGCTGCGACATCTCCTCGTCTGAAACAAAGACAGCGAATCATTAGTATGCATGTAAAAATATTTGATTGCAAAACAAAAAATCTAAAGTATGTATTGAAAAAGGTCCTACCCTCCGAGCTAGAGGAGGAATCTATTGTCAAGACCTCCGGACCTGGAGCTTCTATGGGGGAGTCTAAGATAATGACTTCATGAATGAGAGGAGGCTCTGGGTCTGGATCCACCTCAGGACTGAACTCCTTTACATACTGCCTAAGCCCTGGAGCTACTACACCCTCCAGAAGGGAGGGCCACGACCTAAGGTTGGTCCCATACTCCTCAAAGAAAGCCGACCTAAAGGCCAGGGTATTATCTACTACTACAGTACCCTTAGGGCGGCCCATGTCATGACGCAACTCTAGCTGGTCAACACACTGGAGTAGAGTGATGTTACGATCTGGGTCGTTTCGGTGGCGGTGAACGAGTTGGCTGGGGTTAAACCTAGCAAGTCGTAGGTCTGCGGCGACCCTGTCTAAATCCCTAAACAAGTAAGGGTTACCTTGGCTGGAGGGGCCGGCTGCTGCTCCGGACTGGGTCCGCTCTGCGTTGACCTCCTGGGCGACCTCAAGAGCCCGCTTCCGGTGCACGAGGGGCACCTCGTCCTCCTCGTCATTTGTGGCCTCCTCCTCGGGGATGGACGCCATCTCGTGAGCTGTGGGGATGGTCCGTGGCCTCCTCAAGGCCAGAGTCTGGCTCGGAGAAATTAACTTACACGCTAGCATCGTCTCATCAGACACGATCTGGCGGTAGTCTTTTTCACTTGGGGGGAGCCCCGTCAAGGTTTCGTACTGACCCCCAAGGGTCACCGACTTAGCCGTCCTCACAAAAATAGCTGCACGATAATTTCCAAGTCAATAGCGAATGGAAAGTAACTAATTAGCGACTATCTTGCGAGCTAAAGTTAGAAGGAACTTACGAGGACGGTTGAAATAATGGTGTTCGCAGTTGCGGAACCCCGTTGACATGAAGAATTGATCCTTGAAGTCATTGGGGTGGCTGGGCAGCTCGATGACTGCGGCCGAGTTGGGAAAGCGGGTCAAGTAGTAGAACCCATCACCTCGCCCCCGTTGGTCCGGGCTGGCTTTGAGGCAGAAAAAGTAGAGGATGTCCGCTGGTTTGGGGACCTCCCATTCCTGCTTCAGAAACAGGTACCTCAACCCCGCTAACAGACGGTAAGAGTTAGGGGGGAGTTGAAAGGGGGCCAGCTTCATGAAATTCAGGAAGTCCGCGAAGTTTTGGTCCAGGGGGAGAAAGGCCCCAGCCTTGAGGTGTTCGTCGCTCCAGGCCGCGAACTCCTCATCGAGCGGTGCACAGCTCCGCTCGCCCTCAAAGGGAGGGCGGGCGACCAAAGCGCCCTTCCCTATCTCGATGTTGTGGGAAAGCATGATCTTATTGACTTTCCCCTGGGTTGTAACCTTCGAAGCAATCTTCTCGGCCTCGAAGAAGGCGTTAGGTCCCACCTCGATCTCCTTCTCCACGGTGGGACTGAAGTGGGGGATTGGGGAGTCTATTGCCACCTCTTTCCCCTTGCTGGCCTGCTGGGATGACGAGCTGCCGGCACTCTTCTTGGGCATATTCTTCTTAGGTCCCATCTAGTCGCCTAACGAACAAAGATGAAGAAAGTTTAGAAAAGGCGACCTAAGCATAAGAAAGAATCTAGCACGAAGAATGGTTTCCTTTACACTGGCTGAGGTAATCTTAGCCCACGGCGAGTGAGACCATGTGGTTCTATGAACACGCGCCTATGCTCCCAACGGGTCCCCGATTGCTCGGGATCCGTGTGTCAGGAGGGTCAGGATAAAGTTTGCCTTGGAGGGAAAGTTTCGAAAGGCAAAACCGCCTGTGAAGCGTGGCCCCTAAGCTACTCAGTTTTTGCACCCCAGAAACTTGTTGCCTTCCCCTCTCCAAACAGGCATTTAAAAAGATAACCCAGAAAAATCACCCTAGAATTTTGTCCTATGAGTCATGTTCCTAAGCATTCTCTTTCCTACGGTCGATACCCCTAGGATAAAAGCCTATGCACCAAATACCAGCAAAGAAAAACAACCTACAGTATGCGGCTAAGAAGGAAGTTTACCTAAGCAGAGAAAAATGGAAACATTTAAAGCATACAGCAGGCAGAGGACTTACAGAAGTTTTTTGCTGCGTAAAAACTGAAAAGAGCATAGGAGTTGGAATCCTGGTGAAATCTTTGGAACCGGAGTCACGGAAGAACCCTCGTGTCTGGAACTCAGGAACGTTTGGAACGATGATCGGAAGGAAAAATGGTTTTGAAACTGAGAAGAGAGAAGAAAGAAGATGAGAAAATTTTTCAAATAAAAGGTGGCTCATGTGAAAGGTGGCCAACCTTATATATATGTAAAAGGAAAAAGAATGAGGGCCGTTCCATCGTCTTGATGTGGGATGCAAGGATCACAACTCGAAAGACGAAACGACGGCCGAAGATAGGCTAGGCCATTTAATGCGGTTCTCGGACAACGGACTGTCACCAACCACGATGCTCCACGTATCCGATACCATCGCAATGGGCGGAACATGAAGAGTTGACAAGGAAGCCTAAAAGCCCCCACTGTGGCCGCAGGTGACGTCATATGCCACGAGCAGGGGTTTGGGGGGAAAATGTACGCCCTAAATATCCACGGGCTATTAGCGAGCTGAAAAAGGGATAGTCCTATCAGCCACGTGGAAGCCACCTACCCGGAGTTGCTGTTACGAGTCTCTACCTCTTTAGATCGAGGTAGTCAAAGGTTTAGTAAGAATACTCGAAGGCATCAGATCAACAGTGTGGACACCATGAGCTAGGACTACATCAAGCTCGAGGTACGACCTGGAGCTGACACCTCCGACCCTTTATAAAATCAACCACGCAATGTAAACGTGCCCATATCAGACATCACGTGTCTACTCCATTCCTGAAATCTCGGACACGCAACATAAACGTGTGTGTTCAGGCACCCCACGTCTGGTTTGGGCCATGCGGCCCATTATCCCCCTTACTTATTGATTAGACCACACTTCATTGTCAGGTTTTAGGAATTAATCATGAATGTCACAGAAGTGACATGATGGGTAAGAAGGTCATGGGATGACCCCCTTTTTGCCAATACCCAGGTATCCTCTCCCTATAAATATGGAGACCCTGGGCATTGCAAAGGGTTGACTTCTAATTTGTAAAGAAACACCCTGTAAGGAATACCAGAGATATATCAATAATATTGACTGGTGGACTAGAGGGATTTTAACCTTCGAACCACCTAAAAAAGGAAACGAGTTATAACCTTCCCCTTATATTATTTTAACTAGTTTGGAATATAAATATTTACATATTATGGTTCATCATTTAGCACTAATCCATCTCTTTATTCATATAATTATCTGTTGCCGAAGAACCGCGTCAACAAACTGATATTTGAAATTATTTTAAATAGAAGAAATTACATTTTATATGAGATTTTTAATAGAGTGTGCAAAAATATGACTTTTTTTTTTTTTTAAAGAATTTTCACTTTTATGAGTTTATTTTCCCATATTTTTGTATAAAAGTTGGTTTATGTCATAGTTTTACTCTTAATCAAGTTTTATTAATTTGGAAGGGTATGTTTGTAATTTGATTATTATTTTTTTAGCTTATTTGTTTTTTCATATTATTTTTATATAACTAATTTTATATTAAATTTTTCTTTGGTTGTTTTGTAATTTTTTTTTATAATATGAATTGTGTTTATTATTTTTTTATTTATTATACACTTTTTCCTTTTTTTAGATCGTACGTTTCTTTTTTCAAATCCTGGGTAAGATAAATAGTTACTTGATTGATCTTTGACAATTATGTAAAAAAAATCATAGAGCTAGGTTAAATAATATGTGCCAGAAGGAGTAAGCAGTTACCCTAAGAGAAGTAACCTTCTGCCATAAGAGGGGTAACCAGTTACCATAAGAGGGGTGACGAGTTACTCATATTAAATATGAAAAGAAACATCAAATTTGAATGAAAATGAAGGAGAACACTTCATTAAAAAATGAAGAAGAAGTAACTATGATTTTAGTAACATAAGTAACCAGTTACCATAAAGAACCCAGAAATATACACACAAAGAACGTGAATGTAACCAGTTACCCCAAAAAATATACACACAAAGAACAGGAAGGTAACCAGTTACCACAAATTTGAAGATATTAAAAGAATCAGATCCACCCTCTTTCCCTTCTCCCCCATTTCCTTCATATAATTTTTTTTTGTAGATTTGAATGTTCCCATCAAGATAACTATTTACCCATTCTCATTTTCATATTTTTATTAGTTTTCTTTCTAAATTTTGGTGTTCCTATAAGGGTTACAGTAAAAAGAAAATTATGAAAAAATTGATTTGAATTTTTTTACATATAGGGGAAAAAACTATAAAAATAATTAAAATATATGTGTGAAAAAAAGGAAAAAAAGAAAGAAAATGGAATGAGAAAAAAGTAAGTACAAAAAATGAAGAAAAAAGAAGGAAACAAAACTAAAAAAATAAAACAAAAGAAACGATGAAGGAAAAAAAAAACAGATGAATAAATAAAAATGAAAAGAAGAAGAAGAAAAATAATGGAAGAATGGAAAGTGTTGACGGTAAGAACTCGTCAACGATTGATGGTTAGAAAACTTCAATCTCTATACTATAAGAAGCTATGAATTAGATAGAGAGAACTCTAAACAACAGAAGAAAACTCAGGCAAGCATGAGAACCATAAGCATATATTTCATAAGTCTCGTTTTTACATTCAGTTTTCCAACCCCTTAGCCTGAGGGGTTGGAGCCTATTTATAGGGGAGGCTCTATTGGCCCAGGATACAAACAAGTCCCAGACCACTGGGACGTACATAGGTACTCTGATAAAGTAGTGGCTCAGGGCGTAGTGGTGTCTACCCTGATGGTGTCAGAGTCGTGGCCTTGGACATAGTACTGTCGGCTCTGGCGCATGGTCGAGGGTGTCCCAGTGGTCTCACCACTCTTCGTACAGGTCCGTACCGCCACTACTCCTCAGACGCAGATCATAGGGTCGTGCCTCTGTTCTCTCCATAACCGTACACCCCGTGTCAGCGCACGTGTTCCGTACTCGGTGGTCCTCATCAATTCCCGTTAAATGCTCCACACTTGTATGGCCTATCAACAAGATTCCCCTAAGTGATCCCATGCCTGTGCCAAGGAGGCTCTTGAGAAGTCGAGGTGCCGAGGGTCAGGGCCGGCCTATGCGGATCGCATAGACACGAGGCTAGGAGCACGGGTACCTCAACACACCCCTCACCCTCGCATAGCGAGGGTCCCTCGCATAGCGAGGCTGCCTCTCCTCCTTCTGAGCATAGCGTCGCGAGGCTAAGAACACGGATACCTCAACACAGCCCTCAACCTCGCATAGCGAGGGTCCCTCGCATAGCGAGGCTGATGTTCTTCCTCCGAGGTGCGGCGTCGCGAGGCTAGGAGCACGGACACCTCCACATAGCCCTCACCCTCGCATAGCGAGGGTCCCTCGCATAGCGAGGGTCCCTCGCATAGCGAGGCTGATGCTCTTCCTCCGAGTGTGGACGAGGCTTGATGCCTGCTGGAATGGGGCGCACGAGGATGGCCAGCTAGGGGCCCTCGCATAGCGAGGGTGAAGTTTGGATCGGCGAGTGGCCGAAGTCCCTCGCCTAGTGAGGGTGACTCTCTTACCCCAACTCCCTCACCATCATGTGATGCCCTTTCAGGATGTCTCGTAGCATAGAGCTTCACTTGTGAATAGAATTCACAAGGAAAAAATTCCACATTTACACTTCCCCCCGAGTCTATAAGTACACTTTTAAGTGTGTTTGTAGACTCTCTCTATTTTTCTTGCTTGACACGCACGGCCAGCTTTGGGGGACTTAGCCTTGGAAATTTTTCCAACGTCGCTCGAAGAAGCCCGAAGTGTGGCTTGGAGTTGTGTTTCTTCTTAGTGTTTGAAGAAACACAATAGCCACCTAATACTTGGGGGATCCATGTAAGTTCCTAAGGTTGCGTAAGGACTAATCATCCTCAATCGCAGATCCCAAGTTTCGAAGCCACTTGTCCACACCAAGATCTGCGTAGCCTAGTGGCATGCTCTCCAACTTATTTTCACGAGTTCAAGGGTTCTATCCTCCTCCAAAGCTCTTGAGGTGCTCTTTCCCTTTTTTTTTTTTCATCTTCTTCTTCTTCTTTTTTTTTTTTAAAACTTACGGTGCTCTAGTAGGTCCCTCTTATTGCCGTTGTTCGTGGATCACATATTTTTCTTTGATCTGATGGCGATAATCTTTCCGGTGCACCTTGATTATACTTGTAAGGACACATTAACCCGTTGGGCTGTTGGGGTCCTTTTATATTCATTGCGCGCGCTTGTTATTTTTTTGCGAGAAGCGTCCTTCTCGTCCTTATACATAGTACTATTTTTTCCAAGGGTCACTTGTAAGACCCTTTTTGGCTAGCCGGCTTAATGGCCGATCTAGACTTATTGGGCGATTCCCTCTTTACGGCCTCACCTCTTGGGGTGTCGGCCTTTAGTTAGAGGTCATCCTTTTAGATCGTTCCTTTGATATTCATAAGGGTAGCTAATCCTTTTGAATATAAGAGAGATTTTTTTTTTTTTTTTTTGCTCATGCCTCCTGTCCTACCCCCCAAGTGCTTGGTGAGATTTAATTCAGCAGGCAGTTCGGTTGATGCTCGCATGAAAAAGAAAAAATCACATGTGAAGTTGTGAACATTTTCATTTATAGTAATCCGATTACAACGACATGCATATAGAGGGCTTACATTTACTTGGGGGTTATGTAGGTAACCTCTTTGATTTTCGTTTACTGAGATTGCCTATCCTGCAACAAACTAAACACAGCTACTGCCTGTGTTGGGAGTGGATGTCTTACTGGTAGTATTTCCTCAGGTGTTCCGCGTTCCATGCTCGGGGTATGATGGCGTCGTCCATACGCGCCAACTTGTAAGTGTTCGGGGGTATGCACTGAGCCACCTGATAGGGCCCCTCCCAATTCGCCCCCAGCACTCCCGCGCCCGGGTCTCGTGTGTTTGGGAGTACTTTCCTTAGCACCAGGTCGCCCACTCTGAAAGTTCTCTCTCGCACCCTCGAATTGTAGTACCTTGCGGCGCGCTGCTGGTATACCGCCACCCTTATTTGGGCTTTTTCTCTCTTCTCCTCCAGCATGTCTAAGCTTTCGGCCAGGGCCACATGGTTGGCTTCGTCTCCATACGCCTGCACCCTGTGGGACTCGACTTGCATCTCGACTGGGAGCACGGCCTCGCACCCATAGGCCAGGGAGAAAGGGGACTCCCCAGTAGTCGTGCGTGGGGTGGTTCTGTAGGCCCACAGCACATTTGGTAGCTCATCTGCCCATGCTCCCTTCATCTTTTCCAGCTTTGTCTTTAGGTTCTTCTTAAGGACCCTGTTGATGGCCTCCACTTGCCCATTGGCCTGGGGGTGCACAACCGCGGAGAAGCTCCTCCTTATGCCTCTTTCCTTACAATATTCATCGAAAGCTCCTCCCTCGAACTGGGTACCATTGTCGGAAATAATCTTGTAGGGTACTCCATATCGACATACAATGAATTTGTTGACGAAAGAGGTGATGTGCTTGGCGGTTATCTTCACAAGGGGTTCCGCTTCTACCCACTTAGTGAAATAATCCACCGCCACCACTGCGTACTTCGCTCCACCCCTGCCTGTAGGAAGAGCGCCGATTAAGTCTATTCCCCAGATAGCGAAGGGCCAGGGGCTGGTCATGCTGGTCAGTTCGCTTGGGGGTTTCCGAGGGTAATTGGCGTGCCTCTGGCATTTGTCGCATTTCGTGGCAAAGTCATGCGCATCCTTCTCCATGGAAGGCCAGTAGTATCCTTGTCTCATGGCCTTCCTAGTCGTGGAGGGTCCGCTCTCGTGGTTGCCGCACTCTCCCTCATGTATCTCCTATAACACCTTCAACGCCTCCTCTTCTTCTACACACCGCAGGAGTGGCATTGAGAATCCTCTTTTGTAAAGGACCCCATTTACCAGGGTGTATCTTGCGGCCTTGTACACCAATCTCCGGGATTCGTTTTTATCCGCAGGCAAGGTTCCTTCTTCCAGGTACCTCTTGATTGGCTCGGTCCATGATTCTCTTGGGACGCTAATCATGTGCACGTCTGCACCCTCGATGCTGGGTTTTGGTAAGTACTCCACGGGTATTGATTCCAAGACATCACTATCCTTGGTGGATGCCAGCTTTGCGAGTGCATCGGCATGGGTGTTCTTTTCTCTGGGGATTTGCTCTATAGTATATGCCACCAACCGCCCCAGATAGCCCTTCACCCTCTCCAAGTATGCTGCCATCTTGGGTCCCCTTGCCTGGTATTCTCCCTTTACTTGGCATACCACCAACTGAGAGTCGCTGAAGATTTGAAGGCGCGTCACTCTCAGTTCCTGGGCCAAACGCAGGCCAGCTAAGAGCGCCTCGTACTCTGCCTCATTATTGGAGGCCTCAAACCCAAATCGGATTGCGCAATACATTCTATGTCCCTCGGGCCCAGTCATCATGATGCCCGCTCCTGATCCTCCTTCATTTGATGCCCCATCAACGTGCAAACTCCACTCCTCTACACTTCCTAGTTCTTCCTCCATAACAGACAGCTCCCCTCCTTCACTCCTTCTTTCATTCGACTGATGGGTGAGCTCTACTATAAAATCTGCCAGCACCTGTCCATTGATGGAGGCCCTTGGAGTGTATACAATATCAAATTGACTTAGTTCGATCGACCATTTCATTAGTCTCCCCGAAGTCTCAGGCTTATGTAAGACCTGTCTCAACGGACTATCTGTTAGGACTTCAATTGTATGTGCATGGAAGTAAGGCCTCAACTTTCTCGAAGCCACCACAAGCGCATAGGCCAATTTTTCGATCTCTGGATACCGGCTCTCTGCGTCCACCAAACGCTTGCTGATATAATATACAGGTTGTTGTTGCTTCTTCTCTCCCTTAACCAAAGCTGCGCTGATGGCATGCTCAGACACTGCTAAGTACAGGTACAGCTTCTCACCCTTCTCTGGCTTTGCCAACAGGGGTGGCTTCCCCAGGTGCTCTTTCAGCTTGACGAATGCTTCCTCGCATCTTTCATCCCAAGCGAACTTTTTGCTCCCTTTGAGGATGTCAAAGAATGGGAGGCACTTGTCAGTGGACCTGGAGATAAACCTGTTAAGGGCTGCTACCCTTCCCGTTAGGCACTGCACCTCCTTTTTATTCTTCGGCGAGCTCATCTCTATTAGTGCCTTTATCTTGTCAGGATTGGCTTCGATGCCCCTGGAATTGACCATGAAGCCCAAGAATTTTCCTGAGGATACCCCGAAGGTGCACTTGACTGGGTTCAACTTCATCCGGTATTTCCTTAGCGTGTCAAACATCTCACCAAGGTCTTTGTTGAGCTCCGTTGCTTCTTTGGTCTTCACTAACATGTCATCCACATACACCTCCATATTCCTTCCTATCTGATTGGCGAACATTTTATTCACCAGCCTCTGATAGGTGGCCCCTGCGTTTTTGAGCCCGAAGGGCATCACCTTGTAACAGTAGAGCCCTTTGTCTGTAATGAATGACGTGTGCTCTTCATCTGCCGGGTTCATTGGGATTTGGTTGTATCCTGAGTAGGCGTCCATGAAACTTAGTAACTCATGTCCTGCTGTCGCGTCTACTAGCTGATCTATCCTGGGAAGTGGGAAGCTGTCCTTAGGACAAGCTTTATTCAAGTTCGTGAAATCGACGCAAGTTCTCCACTTCCCATTTGGCTTCGGCACGAGTACTGGGTTTGATACCCACACAGGGTAGAAAGACTCACGGATGAACCTGTTGGCCTTCAACTTGTCGACCTCTTCCTTTAATGCTGCGTATCTCGTTGGGTCTAGCGCCTGCCTCTTTTTCCTGACGGGCCTTGCTTCTGGGGAGATGTTCAGGTGGTGACACATCACACTGGGGTCTATGCCCACCATGTCCTCATGACTCCATGCAAACACGTCTAGATTATCTTTCAAAAATTTCATCAATTCCTCCTTCACGTCACCTTGCAGGCTCCTCCCTATCTTCAATTTCCTTAAGGGTTCTTCCGTCACTGTAACCTCCTCTACTTCTTCCACTGGTGCTGCTCTTGACTCATCCACGACCCGAGGGTCCAGCTCCTGTGGACCCCCTGTGGGCATACATAGCGCCTCATGTACCACCATGGCCATTGGCTCACGCGGCTTTATAGGCGTGCGGAGTGAGGTGTTGTAACACTCCCTCGCCTCCTTCTGCTCTCCCTTCATACTTGTGACCCCTCCTGGAGTCGGGAACTTGACAACCAAGTGATATATTGAAGTTATGGCTTTCAACTCTTTCAGGGAGGGTCTCCCCAATACCGCGTTGAAAGCTGATGCACAATCTACTACAACAAAGTTAGACATGACTGTAGTCTGTCGGGGTTGCTCCCCCATGGTAAGTGCCAGTTCGATCATTCCAAGGGGTTGTACTGAGTCCCCTGTGAATCCGTATAGGGACGACTGGCAGGGTTTCAGATGACGAATGCCCAGTCCCATCTTTTCCAAAGCAGGGCGATATAGGATGTCCACTGAGCTCCCGTTGTCCACTAGGACTCGATGCACACGCATGGTTGCCAATTGAACTGTCAACACCAGCGGATCATTGTGGGGAAAGTGTACCCCCCGTGCGTCCTCCTCGGTGAAGGTGATCGAATCGTTTTCTCCCTTGAAGCTTTTCGGGGGTCGTTGTTCCAAACTCATGACACAGGGTGGTGGACTTCGCCTGGCTTCTCTAGCATACCGATCTCGTCCTCTGCGGGAGTCCCCTCCAAACCCCGGACCTCCGAAAATAGTTCCCACTTCTCCCCGGGTCTCTGGAGCATCTCTTTGCGTCTTAGATATCACTGGCTCATCCTCCGACTTCGGCCTTTCTCTCCTAGGGGTGTTACTGGTGGAGTGCCTGGTCCTCCCGTCGCCTACTGGGACAGTGGTTTCCCGACCCTTCTCTTCCCTCTTGGGCAGGGTCACATTCGACTTTCCTTGCACCAGGCCATTTAGCACCCCCCGCATGTTCTCCAAGGTAGTCTCCAGTCTTTGGTTTTTACGGTGCAGTTCATGAATCTCCTCTTCATAGAAACGAGATTTAGAACTCGAGCTCACGGAATGGACCCGGGGTTGCTTATCACGTCTACCCATTGAGGGGCCCGGGTCTTGCCGGCCGGAGTTCGGTATCTGTAGCGATTTAGGGGGAGGGAACTCGTTGGCCTTCCCGAGTGGTACAGTAGTTGTCCTTGGAGGATTCTCACCAGGCGGGGAGGCCGGTGACGAGGCCTCCCTGTCATTATCGTGAACCTCAGGGTCCCTTGGGAGCTCTGCGTCTCGGGGTGGAGGTGGATCCATCATGGAGGCCTTCAGTTGGACTCCGGTAAGGTGGACCTCCACCTCTCGAGGCTCCCTGAGTCGCTTCGAACGTCTTGACATTTCTCCTTGCCGGAAGTAATGGAAGAACAGTAGCTTGGTGCTTACGTTCCCACAGACGGCGCCAAACTGTTGACGGTAAGAACTCATCAACGATTGATGGTTAGAAAACTTCAATCTCTATACTATAAGAAGCTATGAATTAGATAGAGAGAACTCTAAACAACAGAAGAAAACTTAGGCAAGCATGAGAACCAGAAGCATATATTTCATAAGTCTCGTTTTTACATTCAGTTTTCCAACCCCTTAGCCTGAGGGGTTGGAGACTATTTATAGGGGAGGCTCTATTGGCCCAGGATACAAACAAGTCCCAGACCACTGGGACGTACATAGGTACTCTGATAAAGTAGTGGCTCAGGGCGTAGTGGTGTCTACTCTGATGGTGTCAGAGTCGTGGCCTTGGACATAGTACTGTCGGCTCTGGCGCATGGTCGAGGGTGTCCCAGTGGTCTCACCACTCTTCGTACAGGTCTGTACCGCCACTACTCCTCAGACGCAGATCATAGGGTCGTGCCTCTGTTCTCTCCATAACCGTACACCCCGTGTCAGCGCACGTGTTCCGTACTCAGTGGTCCTCATCAATTCCCGTTAAATGCTCCACACTCGTTTGGCCTATCAACAAGATTCCCCTAAGTGATCCCATGCCTGTGCCAAGGAGGCTCTTGAGAAGTCGAGGTGCCGAGGGTCAGGGCCGGCCTATGCGGATCGCATAGACACGAGGCTAGGAGCACGGGTACCTCAACACACCCCTCACCCTCGCATAGCGAGGCTGCCTCTCCTCCTTCTGAGCATAGCGTCGCGAGGCTAAGAACACGGATACCTCAACACAGCCCTCACCCTCGCATAGTGAGGCTGATGTTCTTCCTCCGAGGTGCGGCGTCGCGAGGCTAGGAGCACGGACACCTCCACATAGCCCTCACCCTCGCATAGCGAGGGTCCCTCGCATAGCGAGGCTGATGCTCTTCCTCCGAGTGTGGACGAGGCTTGATGCCTGCTGGAATGGGGCGCACGAGGATGGCCAGCTAGGGGCCCTCGCATAGCGAGGGTGAAGTTTGGATCGGCGAGTGGCCGAAGTCCCTCGCCTAGTGAGGGTGACTCTCTTACCCCAACTCCCTCACCATCATGTGATGCCCTTTCAGGATGTCTCGTAGCATAGAGCTTCACTTGTGAATAGAATTCACAAGGAAAAAATTCCACATTTACAGAAAGAAAAAAAATGAATGAAAAAATTGTTAGAAAAAAAAAGAAGAAATGGAAGAAGAAAAAAAGAAAGAAAAAAAAAGCTCATATGTGTGAATAAAGAAAAAAAATGGAAGGAGAAAATAATAATTACAAAATTGAAGAAAAAATAGAAGGAAAAATAGAAAAAAAAGAGGAAAGAAAATTGAAAAAATAAAAAACAAAACAATACAAATGAAAGAAAAAAAAATAGATAAATGAATAAAAATGAAAAGAAGAAGAAGAAGAAGAAGAATGGAAAAATGGAAAGGAAAAAAAGATGAAGGAAAAAATTGGTAGAAAAAAAAAGAAAAATAAAAAAATGGAAAAAAAGAAATAAAAAATAACTGAAAAAATAATTAAAAAATGAAGGAAAAAAATATAAAATTGAAAAAATAAAATAAAATTACATTCAAAATCAAAGAAAACATAACTATGATAAAAAAAAGTGGCATTTCCATATTTTAGTTAGCTACTAATTGTAATTCTCATACTTTAATTTTTTCTTTAATAAATTTTCCCATACAAAATTAAGAAAAGTATAATTCTCATATTTTTGCACATTGAAGTTGTAAAAGTCATATTTTTTAAAAATTCCCTTTTAAATATGTAATCAGTTGTAACAATCTCACACTACACGTGTAGGACCTAGATCATTTTTAAGGTCCATGACCCACTAAAAGACTATAAATAGAGGTCTTTCACAATCATTATTTTTCGATGCACACTTTACAACAAAATCCCTATCGAATTGTATTCTCTCTCAGGCATAGGAAATTCAGTTGAACCTTGTTCTTCTTGATCTTCAGTCCGAGACTTTCTTGTTTAATAAAAGTGAAAGTGGACGTAGGTCATTACCAACTCTTGGGGTCAAACCACTATAAATTACTTATGTAATTTTACTGGAATTCAACTCTTTAAAATTATTTACTGTCTTCAAATTGACTTAGTGTCGTTGAAGGCCTGCTGTAGATGGAAGGCCCGTTGTAGGCATCCAAGGAGATCAAACTCAAAAGGAGGACAACCTCTTAATCCACAAAATCCAAGACCTAGTCAGCATTTACGACAACCAAGGAATGAACGAATAGTGAGTCAAAATCGAGGCCAACAACCTTGATATGATTAGTCATTTGGGTACAATCATGGTCACCCGCCAAGAAGATACAGGCGGAGAAATGACCAGAAAGTTTATAGCAACTATCGAACATCCTATCGAGATGGTTGTGATGATGATGAGGGTGATAGTCGATACTACCAACCCTGCGATAACCAATACTATGACGATCGTCAAAATGATGAGAAACCAAGAGGACAATTTGTTCCATCAAGGCCACCAGGGCCTGGAAACATCCTTGCTCGGGATAATGTGTAGCCTAAAGGATTGTTTGTCCCACCAAGGCATCACGAGCCAACCAATTGTCCAGCTAGAACACATTTTGGTGCTCCTCGGGCAGTAGCCAAAATGCTGGGGGGCAACCTAGAGGAGATAGGGTCTTTAATAGACTTGGAAACTGGGGACGTGGCCTACAAGATGTCCTCAACCAGCTTCGGGAAGGTTATGGGTCTAATGTTGTGGGATTCGTTGCACCAGTAATCCCTCCAACGCCACGAAATGAAGCTGCAACACTCCTAGTCACTACCCAACAACTGTTTCATTGGTCGCCCCTGCTATTCAAGCACAACTCGATGCTCTAACTCAAATGGTTCAGGAGTTAACAACCTTGAAACCAACTAGCATCGATTTAGAAATAAGGAAAGGCTCATCTTTCTCTGATAAAATTAATGCTCTTGCTATCCCTCCCAAGTTCAAGATGCCAACTTGAAAGATGTACTGGCGAAGAAGACCGTGTTTCCCATGTGAACAATTTAGATATACAGATGGATCTCCAAGGGGTTCGTGATTATGTCTGTTGCAGGATCTTTCCTGCTACTCTTGCTGACTTAGCTCAGTTGTAACGACCCAATTTCCCTAATGTTGCTTAATGCTTGGATTAGGGGGACCATAATTGATTTATTATGCAATAAAGTGATTATATGCATGATTATGTGAGTTATATTATTATATGATGATAAATGCATGCATGTGGGTCCACTTTTCATTATAAGGGTATTTTGGTAATTTGGCCGTTTAGGGCATATTTGTATATTTTCATGCATGTTGGTGAATTATGAATGAGGCCACATTATTATGTGGACATATTCGAGCTATTCGGCATTAGAAGATCTTAGAATGAAAGTTAGCGGTTTGGTCATAATGGGGTTATTTACCAGGCTCAGGGTGAGTATCGGGGTAATTTAATGATTAGTATATTACCGGGAATTAAAAGGGTAATGAGATACGATTTATTAATTATTTGAGAATATTGGGAATAACAAGAATTGGAGGACAATAATTATGATTAACGGGATTAGAGGAGAAATGACACTTTTGCCCTTGGTTGCTGTTAAGGAATTAATTAGGCATTGGGGGCATTTTGGTCATTTGACCTAAGGATATATGTTAAATTGGATGGCTGTAGAAGGGTAAAAAGCTTAAGCAAAAACAGAGCTCTTTTTCTTTCTCCCTCTCGATCATCTCTTTTCATTTTTTCCTTTGAATTTTTGAAGCTCAATTTGAGGATTCAAGCTAGGAGATTAAGGCTTGAGGTTCTAGACTTTTGTTCAGCCACTGAAGGGGATGCAATCCTGAGCTTAAGGTGAGGTTTCAGCTTGATTTTTCTGGTTCTTGCTCTATTTTTAAGTTAGGTTTTGAGCTAGATGTTTTGATTATAGAAGTGGTTGTTTGAGGTGATTTTAATTTGTTTAAAGCTTGGGTTTTGTGGTAAAACTAGTGGATATTATGTGTTGATGGTTGGTTTTGATTTTGGGTTGGTTTTATGGAAGTTTGATTGAGGTTCTTGGCTGGTTTTAATGGAGAAAATGGCAAGGGGGCTCTATTCGTGGGGACAAGTCGCGACCCACCCTAGTGCCCAGGCTTAGTGTGCTCTCTGACTTGGGGCACGCCGCGACTTGCCCCTTCCTTTTGTGATAGGGAGGAGTTTTCAAGGGCTTAGGCTTGGGGGTTCAATTCCTAAGGCTCGGAATTGAATCTACTAACTGTTTTGGTACGATTCGAGGTCCTGGGAGTGAGGTTTTGGATCATGAACCTTTTATTGTGTTATTTTATTAATGGAATTCTATATTTGGTTATGACTAGGTGACCACTAAGGGACCAAAAGATTGATCGTTCTCAAAGGTTGTTCTTTTATTATTTCACGCTCGAACCAAAGGTAAGAAAACTGCACCCAGTATGTGACATGCATGGCTATTGATGAGGCATGTTGAGTGCTCTATATATGGACATCGATTGCATTGTAAATGTTTAGCCGTCTTACTTATTTGTGAATGGTACTGACTTATTAGTCGAAATCGACAATGGTGTCAGTATTGATTGTGAAGCTATGACTTATTAGTCAAGTTCAGCAGTAGTACTGAGCACTGGTCGTATGGGACTGACCTATGAGTCAAGAACGATATTAGCGTGTTTAGCGCAAGCCGAAAAGATTAGATCTAATCGACATAAGCATTATCAACATAAGCATGAAATGCCTGACTGACCTTAAGTTCGATGAAAAACAAAAGCGCTTGTCTAGTCTAAAGGCTAGTTATTTAGAGCCAGAGCCAAAAGGCTAAGGTGACCTACACGTCACATGGCTAGGAGGGTATGGGACCTCAGAGATAGAATTATCAGTCATCTACACAGAGATAGACTTATCAGTCATCTATACAGAGATAGACTTATTAGTCATCTACACAAAGATAGACTTATCAGTCATCTATACAGAGACAGACTTATCAATCATCTACATAGAGACAGAATTATCAGTCATCTATACAAAGATAGACTTATCACTCATCTACACAGAGATAGACTTATCAGTCATCTACACAGAGATAGACTTATCAGTCATCTATACAGAGATATACTTATTAGTCATCTATCAGAGAGACTTATTAGCCATCTACCTAAGAGCGAGAGACTTATTAGTCATTTATACAGAGAGACTTATTAGTCATCTACCTCTGAAAGGCTTTATATTCCTATATTTTATTGCAGTCAACCTTTAAAATATATTTTCGGGATCCCAATGTATATAGTAAATGTTTTAGTGAAACGTTATATCTTAAAAAAAAAATTAACCCTAAACCATAATTGCACTTAGTTACACGATTATGGCCAAATGGCTCAGTTAGCGAGTTTAGCACTGTTTAAAATGCACAACGTACGGTCCCTGGGTAGTAGGGCGTTACATCAGTAGTGGTTCTTCAAGCTAGAACCTAGGAAGATTAATTCCTGGGATGCATTTGTGAGGCTCTTTCTATTCACAGTTTTTCATTGCTCGAACTCTGCCAACTGAACTCAATGACCTTGTTAATATTAAACAAGGACCAAGTGAGCCCCTCAAATATTATGTGAAGCGTTTCATGCAAGATGCTGCTCTCTCTAAGACAATCAGGGATGATGGAAAATTGATGGCCATCATGGCTGGAATCCAAGTCAAAGATCCACTTTGAACCGACCTCAAAAGAAAAACTGTCTACTCAACCAAAGAGTTTCTCGATCAAGCAGATGAGTTTATAAAACTGGAAGCAGCTATTCAGAAAGCTAATCAAGCTAACCAAGTTATAACCAGTACTACACCAGCAAAAAACTTAGGTGCAACTAACCAGAACCAGACAATCAATGGTATTGGTAACAAAAAAAACCAAAACAGTGGTAAATGAAACAACAATTCTAGCAATGGCAATAATAACGACAATAAACGAGCAAAGACCAGTGTTAAGCCATGAGAATATGTGTCTCATTTCACAACCTACTCTAAGTGTTGGTAATAGGTTTACCATGTGCGTAACGGAAAATACGGGGTGGTGGGCCCCAGGGATTTCAAAAAAAATTATTTAAACAAACTTTAAATAACCATATCCATTAATATGCAAAACATTAATCAATGAGAAAGAAAAAGATGAGGACTTACCAGTTTAGACCAATAAAAAATCATCTCTATCTTTTATTAACTCCTACGAACATCCAATCCAAAGCAGCCTCCAAAATACTCAAACCACGATCTTCCAAGATGTATCTCTACACCTCAAGATGTGTGTGGGCATTTAGAGTTATATTGGGAATATTTCTGATTCACAAGATGTTCTCAACTCATGAGATCTTGGAATTTCAGGTCTGAGACAATTTTCAGGGATAGGAAAAAATGACGATATATTTTTTCTCTCAGTGAAAAGCTTAGAATTTTCTTTCTAGAATATTCACTCACTTAATTGTATCTTTTTATGTGAAAACAATTTTCTATCTCATAGATTTATAAAACAATAATAAATTCAAAATTAAAAATTTAAATTATAAACTAATTATTAAATAAATAAAAGAAATATCCAAGATCCAATCTTGGACCTTGTTACACACCAATCACAGTGCATGCACTGTAGTTGGCGTGTAACATATCCCTGATTCTAGGGATAGGTTTCAACCACTTTTATTTAATTATTATCTAATAATTATTTATTAAAAAATGTAACACCCTGGATAGCCAAGACCGTTACACTGTGTGTTTATAAAGGTGCAAGACTTGCTAATAAAGTCGTTTAGTTAGAAACGTGTTACTGAAACTATAATTGAACTAGGGTTAAAAGATTTCGGTCACAAAAGTTACATTTCCTATAATAAAATATTTTTGTACATGGGATCCCAAAAGTAATAATGTTTTAAAAGACAGTTTACAAAATTTTAGGATAAAAGTACAGCTACTAGCCACTCTAAGGGCAAAACAGACATTTAGGCTTTTCCCGTCCTGTACCACTCCTCGGTCGTGGCGGCCGATCAACTGACTATGTACATTCAGCCCCAAAGCTCTCCAACTCAGGACTGGTCCACTTTGCCCTTGCCTTTACCTGCACCACGTAGCACCCGTGAGCCAAGGCCCAGTAAGAAACCAGATAACAGAGCATAGTCATTAAACAATCAATTTACAAATCAATAATCAAATTGTTGGTTTTTATTGATCAAATAAGAGATTATATGCAGCGAAACAACAATCAAATTGTTAATTTAATCCCACAAGATTTCTAGATCTACTTCTTCACATGCATATATATATATATTGAATCAAAGACATGAATAGAAAATTACCTTAGGTCCTTCCTTGCTACTATCTTTTTGTATGGAAAAATCCTTGAGATCTCACACCAAGATCTTCCAAAATGTTCTCAGCACACAAAGAATGAGTGTGGGCTCGCTATACAAAATAATAGGCAAAATCTATTTATCAGATGTTCTCAACACATGAGATCTGATAAAATTTGGACTTAGGTTTTGTGAAGAACAGTGACTTTTGTTTGTATCACTGTTCTTTTTCTCTAAGAGAGATTTTAAGATATTTTTCTATCCCTAAAAAGTTACGTTCTCAAAAACGGATATCATATATTTAATATATCCAACATATTAAAAATAAAATATTAGTTAGTTTAAACAATTTGAAAATAACTAATCAGTTATCAAATTTTGTTCAAATAATAATATTTTAATCATATTATAATATCTCATTATTTATTTAATATTTAAATAACTAAAATTGTGGAACCAAGAAACTGCTCAGAGTCTCTTATGCGTGTAGCACAGTGACTGTGCACTGTGCTACACGTGTACCACATGCCAGGGATGGCATGTGATTTTTCCCAATTTTTATTATTATTTAAATACCAAAAATCCCAAAAATAAATTAATTATATTTTTGATAAATCAAATAATTAATTAATTCTTAATTAATTAATTACACATAATTACACAATAATTATGTTTGATGCATAGAAAAATATTTTACTTATCAAATAAGTCATTTTGCCCATTTTTTTTTGTATTTACCTTTGTCAGTGTTTGTTTGAGCCATTTCGGGGACCATGGACCTATAACATTAAGCTCTAATAAATTGAAACTAAATAATTAAACTCTTTAATTATAATAGTTAATTTATTAATCCTGATATTTCTCCACTATAAATTCAGAATTGCACTCTTTATGTTATAGATATACTTTTATAGAAATCTTATCTTAAGTCGTCCATTGATATAACCATCTTATAATAGTTCAACCCTCTAATTAATTAGTTCATAAATTAGAATGGAAGAATTACCATTTTACCTTTCTAATTTACTTCTTATTCCTTAAGTACCATTAATTCACTAGTGAATAATTAATCTATAATCTAATTATAGATTTGAGCTCAAAATTATTCAGTTCCAGAATTAACCCTTAAGGGAACTAATATACGATCCGTTAGGAAATATTAGATTCTGTATTGTTGATACATGTTCCCAGCCATCCATGATATTAAATCTCCAAAACAAAAGTCATTAGCCTCATTCTATGAAGAGACCTTAACGAATGAATCAAAAGATTTAATAAACATGAACAGGAGTTCATGAACACTCAGGATTTAGGTTGATCTATAAATGATCACCAGTTATGATATGAATTACAAGTCTTTATTGTTAAATGATTTTTGGATAAAGACTTTAATTCATATCGGTCCATGTCATATATAATCATATTATATAAAGCACCTTTACTGAGATGTCTTTCCACATCAATAATCCGAATTTATATTATTTGTATCATTATGATACTCAGTAAACCGTACTTACAACTCCAATTAAAGAATTCCATAACTTTAATTTGTTGTTGTTGACTATTTTTATTCATTCATGTGATCTTAATTCTCTCGTACTAATACAAGATCACATTCTCAATAATGAATATGGAATTTTTATGATATTTACAAAATTATTCAAACAATAATTTAACAATCTAAATATAACAATAATAATAAACCATTGTATTTATTTATTCACAGAAATAACAAATGTCTTTTACATTCTTTTAGGACACACTCCTAACAATCTCCCACTTGTACTTAAGGCAAGTGAGGCATTTCTCTCAATCCCATATTACGTACATGACCCTCGAATTGCTTTGCTGGAAGCATCTTCGTAAACGGGTCTGCTAGGATGTGTTCTGATACGACTTCAGAATGGACACATCTCCTCTATGTACGATTTCTCTGACTAACTGGTATTTGCCCTCTATATGCTTTCCCCTCTTGTGGCTTCTTGGTTCTTTAGAATTAGCCACTGCTCCACTGTTGTCACAGTAAAGAACAAGTGGTTTCTCCACTTTTGGAACAACTTTCAGATCGGAGTAGAAATTTTTGAGCCACTCAACCTCCTTAGTTGCTTCACAAGCCGCTATATACTCGGCTTCCATGGTGGAGTCTGCAATGTTGGTTTGCTTAATGCTTCTCCAGACTAATGCTCCTCCTCCAACAATAAACACTGATCCAGAAGTCGATTTCCGACTATCTTTGTCTGATTGAAAATCAGAATCAGTGTAACCATTGGGGTTCAAGTCTCCACCTGAATATACAAGCATATAATCTCTAGTATTTCTAAGATACTTGAGAATATTCTTCACTGCAATCCAATGATTCAATCCAGGATTGGATTGATAACGGCTGACTATTCCTACTGCATAACAAATGTCAGGTCTTGTACACACATGGTGTACATCAGACTGCCTACTGCTGAGGCATAGGGATACTGTCTCATGTCTTCCTTTTCCTGAGGTGTTTTGGGACACTGCTCCTTGGAAAGGAATACTCCAGAACGGGTTGGCATATCACCCTTTTTGAATTTTTTCTTATTAAAGCGTTCTAGCACCTTATCAATATAAGTTGCTTGAGACAGTGCCTAAGTTTTGATCTGTCTATCTCTAAGAATCTTAATGCCCAGAACATACTTTGCTTCTCCAAAATCTTACATTTGGAATTGTTCAGCTAACCAGTTCTTTACATTTGATAATGTCTCTACATCATTCCCAATGAGTATGATATCATCAACATAAAGAACGAGGAATACTACTATACCATCTTTGATTTGTTTATAGACACAAGGTTCGTCAACATTTTGTTCAACAACCAAATGTTTTACTTGTGTCATCAAATCTAAGATTCCAAGATCTAGAAGCTTATTTGAGTCCATCAATGGACCTAAGAAGCTCGCAAACATTTTGCTCTTGACCTTTTAATTCGAACCCTTCTAGTTGAGACATGTAAATGATTTCGTCAAGGTAGCCATTCAGAAAAGCTGTTTTGACATCCATTTGCCAGATCTCGTAATCCATGCACGCAGCTATGGACAAGAGTATACAAATGGATTTTTTAGCATGGCTAATGGAGAAAAGGTTTCTTCATAGTAAACCCCTTCTTACAGGATGTAACCTTTGGCTACAAGCCTTGCTTTGAAAGTCTCTACTTTCCCATCCGCTCCTCTTTTCTTATTGAATATCCACTTGCAACCAATGGGTTTGATATTCTCAGGTGGATCTTCAAGAACTCAAACAAAATTGGAATACATCGATTCCATTTCTTGGTTCATGGCTTCTTGCCATTTTTCCTTGTCAGAATGATTCATTGCATCTTCAAATGTCAATGGATCATCTTTGTTTGTGTCAAACACAAGCATTTGAACTTCGTGTTCATAGCGTGTGGGTTACTTATTAACCCTCCCACTACGACGAGGTTCTCTACTATTCTGACTAGAACTAGTAGTTTCCTGTTGCCATTTTTTATTGGTTATTGCTGGTGACTTTGCAACTTCATTCGAGATCATCTCCTCCAGTACAACCTTACTACGAGGTTTGTGGTTATTAACATAGTCATATACAAGAAAAGTTGCATTTGTCAATACAAACGTTTTATTTTCTTTTAGACTATAGAAAAATCCACCTCTAGTCTCTTTGGAATATCCCACAAACATGCACACTTCATAGCATGTTTCCAACTTCCCGGTCTTTCCTTTAAGCACACGTGCATGACACCCCTAAATTTGAAAATGGTGTAAACTAGGTTTACAACCATTCCATAATTCTATGGGTGTCTTTTGGATAGAATTAGATGGAACATCATTCAATATGTATAGAACACATTGATTCGAATAGCCCTTGATTTTTGGCATCCACATTTCCCCCCCAGTCTATTAGGAGGTCTTTAGGCATCCTTGTAGACTCATTATAATGCTATATTCACTATGCTCTGGTGGTACTGCTGTGTGATTCGTGTCTGTTGGTGCACTTTGATTACTTGTAAGGATATGTTGACCCCTTGGGTTCTCGCTATGCTTTTATATATTTTTGTGCACACATTTTACTTTGTCCGAGAAGCGTCCTTCCCGTCATTATGCATAGTACTATTTTTGCAAGCTTCTTCTTCGGGACCCTTTTTGCAAGCTTCTTCTTCGGGACTCTTTTTGCAAGCGTCTTCTTTGAGACCCTTTTCACAAGCATCTTCTTTGAGACCCTTTTCACAAGCGTCTTCTTCGAGACCCTTTTCACAAGCGTCTTCTTTGAGACCCTTTTCACAAGCGTCTTCTTCGAGGCCCTTTTCACAAGCATCCTCTTCGAGACCCTTTTCACAAGCGTCTTCTTTGAGACCCTTTTCACAAGCGTCTTCTTTGAGACCCTTTTCACAAGCATCTTCTTTGAGACCCTTCTCACTAGCGTCTTCTTTGAGACCCTTTTCGTAAGCGTCTTCTTTGAGACCCTTTTTGGGCTAGGTGACCTTGGCCGATTGCGATGATTTGATGAATCCAACTAGCTTCTTTTGTGAAGCCTTTTCATAGTCCTCTCCCAATTTTCAACTTGGTTAGTGATTCCCCATCACAAACTTTTCCTCTACACGGAATCCTCAAACGTATTGGCAGAAGGGTGACTGAAGGAAGGTTCCCTTCCCTCAACATATAAGTTCTTATGGCCCTCTTCCACACGTATGTATTTCTGTGCTCTTTCAAAGAAGTCATCTAAGTTTGTAACTCTCTCTTGAGCATGTTCCCCCATAACTTGCTTCCCGGATGAACTCCGGTTGTAATAGCCAACTTGAGCTCCACTTTAGTTGAACTTCCCGTCTTTGTTGCTTCCATATTGAACCTATGGACATAGCTCTTCAAACTTTCTTTCTTGCCTTGTTTTACGTTAGTGAGGTTGGTAATTGGCATAACGTAATCACAGACTGCTTGGTGTTGCTGAACAAATTCATCAGAGAATTGCTGCCATGAATTGATTGTTCCTGGCCTTAACCTCTTGAACCACTTGTACGCAACTCCTTTAAGTGTAACGACAAAGCAATGGCACTTTGCTCTGTTGTTGATCCCTCTTAACCTCTTCAAGTTATTGAAGGAATCTAAATGATACTTTGGGCCCGTAGTACCCTCGTACAGAGTCATGCAAGGCTATCTGAAGCCAGTGGGCATTTGCTTAGCCTGAATCTTCCTTGTGAAGGGTGAATCATGGTCAAATTCTTCGTCATCTCTGTGCCCCCCAAGTGCAGTGATAATATTGCCTCGAGGGCTTTGCATTTTGATGTTTAGTTCTCTCCTCTTTTTTCTTGAGGAGTCTTGTGGGTTCTCAGATTGAACCCTTGCTTTGGTTGTGTCTCTTGGGGGAGCTGCGAGGGGAGTGGTTTTTACTTCTGACCTCTTCCCATTTGGCTTTTCTCTTACGCCAGAGGGCACCTCTTTTGAGGTGACTTCAACCTCATTCTTACGACCATCGCCGCCCCTCCGCCTTTGCTCCTAGGGGTACTTCGTCGGCCTAGGTCCCTCATGGTACTTTGTCTGGGGAGTGTTGCTGGTGGAAAGCTGGGTTCTCCCATCGTCTAGGGAGACAGTGGTTTCCTTTCTCTCACACTCCTTCTCTTTACGCTTAGGAAGGGGTGTGCTTGACTTTCCTTCCAGAAGGTCGTTTAAAACCTCCTGCATGCTTTTTAGTGTGGTTTCCAGCCTTTGATTCTTTTTGTGTAACTTGCGAATCTCATCCTCATAGAAGTGGGTCCTTGAGCTGGAACTCACCGAGTGTACTCGGGGACTCTTGCCTAGCCTTTGCGTCAATGGACTTGAGTCTTGGTGGCCAGAGTGTGGTGGCACCAGGGGCCGGGGATGTGGGTGCACTGGCGGCTCTGAATGACCTTCGTCCGGCCGGACAGCCGGGAACGATGCTTCCTTCTCCTCCCTTGGGGGAGGAGGTTCCTCCGGCATACCTCCATGCTTAGGCGGAGGAGGGTTTTTCCTGGAAGCCCTCAATTGTTCTCCGTCCAGGTGAACCTCATCATCTTGTAGTTGCCGTAAGTGTTTTGAACACCTTAGCATCTTTCTTTGTTGGAAGTGATGAAAGAACGTTGGCTTGATGCTTGTTCTTCCCACAGATGATGCCAAACTGTTGACGGTGAAATCTCGTCAACGATATAAGGTTAGAGAAACTGAGACTGTATTGCAAAAGATATCTTAGAAGAAGATGGAGAGAACTTGAAAGAGTAAATATGCAGAACTACAATGGAGTAAAAATTGTATATTGCTTAATAGCCTCAGCATACAATGAATTTTCCAACCCCCTTACTGGAGGGGTGAAGGTCTATTTATATTGGGGCTCCAATGGCTCTTGATACATCATGGTCCCAGGGGACAAGATTGTACATAGGTACATTGTCAATGTTGTGGCACAGGTCGTAGTGGTGTTGAAAGAGTGGTGGTCAGATCTAGTACATGTCAGGGGTATGCAAAAGTACTCCTGCCTTGGTACCACATTACACCTCCACTACTTGTTGGGTACGGACCTCTTAAGCATGCTGAGGGAGTCCTTATCATGTACCATTCTTGTACTACCACTACCTGTCTGGCGTGGACATCGTGTCCGTACTCTAACTCTTCTTGGTCTGTAGGTTCATCCCGTATCTCTTCTGACTTCATGCGGAATCATTGTGAGGCCCTTTCTAACCTTCCTCGAATGCATGTTCATGAGGCCCATGACTCTACATCTCATGAGACCCACAAGGAAAGAGATGCCC
Source organism: Humulus lupulus (assembly GCF_963169125.1). Lineage (NCBI taxonomy): Eukaryota > Viridiplantae > Streptophyta > Magnoliopsida > Rosales > Cannabaceae > Humulus > Humulus lupulus. Next base: position 255,959,207 of record NC_084793.1, read on the forward strand.
TATTGGTGGCACTTATCTCAGGAAGAGAGATAAGGCCTCTTCAACGAGGCCTGCTTTGTGTCTGTTGAGGTGTGATGTCTACGTACGAGAGGAGGATCTCACCTTATGAGACCATCACCCACAGCCTTCATGTGCGAGACCCTTGGTGCGAGGCACTCGGACGAGGACATGGGGCACTTGGGACGAAACGCTTGGTGCGTGGCCACGGTGCACGACCCTTGGCATGAGGTGTTTGGACATTGAGGCGAGGTGCGCCTCACTTGGCGTGAGACACATGGCCTCTCTATGCGAGGCTATGGATGCTTGGGGTGAGGCCCTAGGCATGAGGCTGCGGTGCATGGCCCTTGGCGCGAGACGCTTGGACGAGGCGGGGTGCTCCTCACTTGGTGCGAGACACATGGACGAGGCGATGTGCGCCTCACTTGGCGCGAGACACATGGCCTCGCTATGCGAGGCTATGGGCGCTTGGGGTGAGGTGTGCCTCACTTGGCGAGAGACCTTTGGCATGAGACCCTCGGGGTGAGGTTAGGTGCACCTCACTTGGCGCGAGACACATGGCCTCGCTATGCAAGGCTATAGGTGCTTGGGGCGAGGTGTGCCTCACTTGGCGAGAGACCCTTAGCACTAGACCCTCGAGGCAAGGCTATGTGCACCTCACTTGGCGCGAGACACATGGCCTCGCTATGCGAGGCTATAGGTGCTTGGGGCAAGGCGCTAGGCGCGAGGTCGTGGTGCACGACCCTTGGCACGAGTCATTTGGACGTCAAGGCGAGGTGAGCCTCACTTGGCATGAGACACATGGCCTCGCTATGTGAGGCTCCCCATATGCTGCGACACCAAGAGACCCAGACCCTTGCGCGGCCCTCATGGGCGTGCCTCCCTTGGCATTTGGCTAGCCGAGTCGTGTGGGGCCTCACTATGCAAGGCACTTAGCATTACAAGGGGTGCGCGAGTGCAATTGGCTGGCTACCTACATGAAGCCTCATGGTGCTAGTCTTCCTCAACGCAAGGGACAGAACTCGTAGAAGACTTTATACGTGTTGGCGTAGCACATGCCTCTTTCTTGGGTGCCTTGCACCTTCAGCGATTTTTTTTCTTGGCAGATTTTTGCCATTCACACAATCCATAAGGTCATTCAAGGTATTTCTATTCCTATGTTCAGTTCTATATGATTCTATAGTTTTCTTTTGTTTCCTTTATTCAGATCCTAACTCTTGTTATTGATTTTTGATTAGGTATTTAAGTTCTTGAATCTTAAGGTTCTTCTTGGTAAGTTTCTTCTTGATGGTTTAGTTCTCATATTCATCTTTTTCTTAGAGATTATCACCATTCTACTGTTGGTTTATAGGAGTGTTCTAATCCCGTTCTTGTTCCCAAATATCCTGGCTTTTGGTAAAGAAAATAGGATAGATTTTATATGCTTATATGTTATGATATGTTTATGTTATGATATATATGAATATGTCTTGTAGTCCTTGGGGCTTATAGTTTCTTAGCTAGCAAACCTCAATGCTTTTATGTCGCTTGAGGCTTATAGTTGCTTAGCTAGCAAACCTCAATGTTTTTATGTTGCTTGGGGCTTATAGTTGCTTAGATAGAAAACCCCAAGATTATCATTTTCAAGGGTTAGAGTTATGATATATGTTTTATAGTATGTGGTTATGATATAGTCTTATGCTTATGATTTATGATGTATGCTTTGTTAGTATATTTTCCTTGTTGGGCATTAGGCTCACTCCTTTATTTTTAGTGTGATGCTGGAAAATAAATATGGAAGGCGGAAGGATTCTTGGTAGCTTGGCTTGTGTGTTGACGATGAATGGATTCAATGGACTGCGTGTCGATCGAGGATATTATTTATTTTAAGTCTTTTAAATTATGTTTTTGATGTAATTCCGCAATTAGTATTTAAAGTTATGTTTTATGTTTTATAAACAATGGGATCCCATACCCTATCATATTCTATTTTTATCTTGTATTTGATACAATATCTTGGGTTTTTAATAAAGATATGTTATTTCTTTTATTTGTATAAAAATAGTAGTAGCTATGTCTAGTAGTTTTAATGGTCCAATGTCTTAGACATAGTTGGGTCATTACACAAAACCCTAAAAAGTTCCCAAAAACCAAGTTCAGAAGGCTGATTAGCGCTACAACACTACCTGGTGGGCGCTACAACGCTAGAGTCAGAGACTCAAGCCCCCCAGAAATGTAGCCTAGCGCTACAGCGCTAGTACCAGAAATGCAAATTTTTGGGTTTCTCTCCTCGAATTTTCCCGAGCCAAAGCTCCAAAAATCCACTACAATCATCAACCAAACACAAAATTGAGTCCATGAATCACTGTATCTCCTCCAACACAACTTAATAACACTCAAAATCTAGCTAAGAACCTCACCAAACACAGAAATCGAAACTGAGCTTGAAGCTCAAGAACACCAATTGAAAACCAGAAAACCCAGAACAATAAAGGGTAGAAATTGTTACCTCAGCTGGATGAATCTAACCCTAGGTTGTCTTCAGTGTCCTTCCAAGCTTTAATTCTTCCAATTCCCAAGCTTAAATCCTTAAACTTCCACCCAAAATCCAAACTCAGAAATCAAACTCAACTAAACTCAGCAAACTCAAAAACCTTAAACCTTACCTCAACTTGAGAACCAAATTCCAGTTGAACTCCTTCAATTACTCCAAGGATCACAGCCCCAAATCCTAGCCTAGACTCCTCTGGAATTCCTAGCTTCAAAGTCCACAAAGGAGAGTGAGAGGAGGAAAAACATGAGGGGGAGAGAGTGAGTGAGCTGAGACCTTTTTCTCTTCTTTCTTTCCTTAGATTATTCTATAATCTTCTCTGTTATTTCCTAATAAAACTGAGCATATCCTTAGTTTTAGGAAGGGACCATTTTGCCCCTCCAAATAAAACTGACCTTTAACTTAATCTAGGGGTATAATAGTCATTTGTTCCCAATTCCCACTAATTCCTCGAGTGCTCCTGATATTTACCACTTAAATCCCGTCATCCAATTAATCACCAATTATTTACCCAATGTCTAATACTCTCCAATATATATCATAAATTCCCCAAAATACCCCAGGCTCCCCCGAACCGGGTATAAATCCCCGCCGTGACTATTTCGCCAATCCGCTCACTAGGATTTCCTCGTGCCGAATAATCCAAATACATCCACATAATAATGTGGTCTCGCACTAATATCACATATATTTATTCATAATTATGCCCTCAATGGGCCAAAATTACAAATATGCTCTTATAAGCTAAACAGAGCCCACATGCATATCTAATACTCATCAACATGCATATCATCTAATCATGCATTTAATCATTAAATCACACATAAACCAATTATGCCCTCCAGGCACACTAGTGATTTTGGGTCATTAGAATAGACATCTTGGTAAACGTGCTGTATATAATAGCGATTATATATGACAAGACCAATATGTATTAACTATCTTTATATACTTGTTGTTTTTTTATAAAGATTTAATCCTTATTATAATATATGATCATTTGTAGATCCATCTAAATCCTAAGTTATATGAACTCCTGTTTGTGTTTATTGGATCTTTTGGTTCATTTGTTAAAGTCTCTTGATATAATGAGGCTAGTGACTTTTGTTTTGGAGATTTAATATCATGAATAACTAGGAACTTGATTTTAAAAAAATGGAATCCATGTTTCCTAACGGATCGAATATTGATTCCCTTAAGGATTGATTGTGGAAATGAATAGTTATTGAGCTCAAATCTATAATTTGACTATAGATTAATTATTCGCTAGTGAATTAATGGTACTTAAGGAACAAGAGGTAATTAGAAGGGTAAAATGATAATTTTGACTAGCTCTAAGTAACAAACCAATAAATGGAGGACAAAACTACATTTATGGATTATATCAATGGCCTACAAGAGAAATCTCTGTAAATATAATTCTATAAATACTTAGCGTGCAATTCCATATTTATAGCGGAGTAATCATGAAATTAAGAAATAAGATTATTGAATTAAAGAGTTTAATTAATATTCTGGTTTATTGGAGCTTCGTATTATAGGTCCATGGTCCCTAGGTCGCCTCTGTACTACATTATCAAGGGTAAGGATGTAACGACCCAAAATCATTAATAAGGCTTAAGGGCCTTGATTAGCGTGCCAGGAGGGCATAAGTGGTATATATGTGATTAAATGATTAAATACATGATTATATGGCATGCATGATTATATGATTATATGGATATGTGAAATGCATGTTTATGAGTATTAAATATGCATGTGGGCCTTATTTAGCTTATAAGGGCATATTTGTAATTTTGGCCCGTTGATGGCATAAATGTGATTATATATGATAAATTGTTGAGACCACATTATTATGTGGATATATTTGCAGCATATGGCCCGAGACGGTCCTAGTGAGCTGATTGGAAAAATAGTCACGACGGGGATTAATACCCGACTCAGGGGAAGCCTAGGGTTATTTTTAGGCATTTAGGTGATATCTTGGGAATTATTAAATATTGAGTAAAGAACTGGTAATTAATTGGACGATCAGATTAATTGGTAGCTATTGGGAACATTTGAGGAATTAGCGTTAACCGGGGGAGAATGACCTTTTCACCCCTAGGAGTCACTTGAGGACTAGTTAAATTAGAAGGGCAGCTTGGTCATTTGGGTGTGGAGTAAGGATAGGGTCAGTTAGGCTCGAAGGATATTCAGAACATATTGGACATGTGAGGAAAATGGCTCCAATATCACTCCATCTCTCTCTCACTCTAGTAGAACTTGAAGGAAGGTAAAGCTTTGGAACCAAGAGGATTAAGCTGGAAAACTAGAGGAGAAGTTAAGGTTTAGGCTGGATTTGGTTTGGATTAAGCTGAGAGGAAAGCTAAGTTAAAGACAACCAAGATTACCCAGGAGTTGGGCTCATCAACTCAGGTCTATCTCCAAGGCTTGGGGCTGAGGATCGTGCTCGAAACCATTTTACTTTCTCTGCTCAAACTTAAAGGCAAAGGCAAGGGTAAGATGGATCAACCATGAGTTGGAGAGCTCTGGGGGCGAGGTGTACATTGTCAGCTGCTCATCCGTCACAGTCGAGGGATTGTACAGGGACAGAAAACTGAAAATGTGTATTTTGCCATTAGAGTGGCCTTTACTTGTATTTGGCTTTTGGAAGTTTGTAAATTTGTTCTTTAACCCTGTTTTTGTGATCCCATATACTAAACATTTATTTAAATGAAAAATTATCTGTTTATGTTCAAAGTTTTTTAACCCTAACTTGTTTATGACTTTAGGAGCACGTTTTCAACTAAACGACTTGTATTAGCAAGTGTTGCACTACTTTAAAAACATAGTGTAACGGTCTTGGTTACCTAGGGCATTACAACTTGGTATCAGAGCGGTCTAGGTTTTAGGATTCTTGAAGACTGGCTAGACATGTACACTCGCTGCTATAGACAAGCTTGACTTAGGGTTTGGTAATTGTATACATGAGATTATATGCTTCGATACTTGAATGAAATATGAATGCTTTACTATATGATGAATAGGGAGCATGAGATACTGATAGGGCCTGACCCTTGACTGCTATGTGATTATATTGAGGCATGCTTATTAGCATTGCTGCTGCATGTGAATGAATATTTGAATGATTATTTGCATATTGATTGCATGTGGATGAATATTTGGATAATTGTTTATATCATGATTGCTTGTGATTGGGTGAGTTCCAATGGTGAATCATGGAAATATTGCTACCCTGTCATCATAGTCTGACCGCCGAGTCATCGATTGCAGATTAACTTGGATAGCTATGCATCCAAGGCGATCCATACGACTAGTCGGCACTGGATCTGAGACTAGAGATGATGACCAGAGCCAGAACCCTCCGCCAGTCCCTGAGAACTGACAGCAGATATTGGCAGACATGCAAGCCCAATTGCAGAGTCAGGAAAAGCAGATTCGATTACTGAGACATCAGGCTTTGTCAGGGAGTGTTGCACCTATTATGCCACCTGTTATAGCACCAGTTTTACAGACACCTGAGGTTGGGAACAGGTGGGAGCTATTGTATGAGCGATTTAGGAGACAACATCCTCCAATCTTTGAGGGAGGACCAGATCCACTGAAGGCCGAACATTGGATGAGTATGATTACCTTAATCCTAGATTTCATAAGGGTAGAAGGTAGTGATAGGGTGGCCTATGCCACCTATATATGATAACTCTACAAAATAAAGTTATTTTACCACATTTTTTATGCTAATTATTGCTTAGTTTTTAAGTTTTTAAGTAACTTAAAAAGTTTTTAAGTAATTTTTAATTTATTAGTCTTATTTTAATTTTTTAGATTTTTATAGATATTTTATTATAATTTGTTGTATTTTAATTATTTGAAATTAGTATTGTTAAGTTAGAAGTAAAAATATGCACTTTTGAGCTTAAATGTTTAAGTAAATTAATTTTAATTAATATTTTCATAAAACTCATGTTGAATATTTTATTATTGGAAATATTTAGTTTTAATTTAATTTGTGTTTATTTTGTAGGAATGATGATGCATAAAATTTGTGGGTTGAAAATTCAAACAAAAAGAAAATAAAAGAAAAGAAAATAATGTGAAAAAGAAAGGAAAAATGATATTATTGAAATACCAAAAGAGCTATTGGCCCAAGCTCCCAAAGCCCTTCAGAAACCGTGGGCCTCCTGCCCAGCCACTCAGCCCAGTCGAAGTCCCAGGCCCGCCTCTGCCCAACCCAGACCGAAGCATGCCAGCCCCTACTGCCTCCCTTGGGCCAGCCAACTTCCAACCACTCGACCCAACATCCCCAGCTGCCTCCTAAAGCCCTTCCAGCCCAGCAGCCGCCTGGCCCAATTCGCCACAAGCCCAGCCGCTTGCCAGACCCACCAAGCCACCAACACCCCTTCTCTTGAGCCCACAATGTACCTTTGTCCCCTATGTCCAAAAATGCCACATTTTTACCCAATTTTTCCACATATTTCACCACAACAGCATCACTACACCCTATAACTTACCTCTACATACCATATTTACTTTATTTAATCAATTTAATTAATTTAAGTTGATTATTTTAATGCTCTCATTTTGGCTATAAATATGGAATTTCAAGACCATTTTAGGGTGCTTAATTTTTGGGTAACCATCATCTTTTCTACCATTTTCTCTCTACCATTATCTCTTCCATTTTGGTATTTTTCAAGAGCATTTTCAAGTATGTATTTTATTTATTTTGTAATTTCTATTCTAGTTATGTGTTTCTAATCTTTTTCATAAGATTATTAAGATCATGATGAAGCAACTTGTAACTAGATAATATTTATGTTGTATGTTGATTTCCCTTGTAATGCAACAAATTTTATGGATTTTTCTTCTTCATATATGTCTTTCATCTTTAATATCTCATATTTTGGATTGTTAGATAATATTGCACTTTGTTCTTCATTTTGCAAAACATAATATTCTTTGTGTAAGATGTGTCGTTAAATTGTACACATCCAATGCTTAGAACAAAAATATTATGTTTGGCCTTATAAATAATGTTATTTGATTTTTTGTTGTTTCATTAGGTTGATTCACATTAAATACTTTGAAATTATATTTTTTTGAAAAGTGAAGAAAAATCTTATTTTTTTAGAAATAATTTGTTCTTAAAAGTATAAATCTATTAGCGTAGTGGCACAACCCCGCGAACCCAGAATTCCAACAATTGAAATCAAGTTTTCTTGCAGCGATTTTCCCCCTCTTCCATGGCGAAGAAGAAGAAATCGGCAAGGAAACCGGTGACAAGATCAGAAGCTCAAGGCCTGCCTTCAATCCAAAATGAGAATAATTAGACCGAATTCGTTCATGAAGAGGCTGTTGGCAAAGGCAATGTTTAGGAAGTGGGTAAGACCCTAATTGAGTCTAATTTGGGAGAGATCGCTGATGGTGAGGTACATGAAGGTGAGCCAAAAGTTCCTGAGTTTGCTGCGTCTAGCTGGGCGGACAAAGTGGAAGCTGGAGACTATCAATCTTCGGCCCAAAAGCATTGGAATCAATTCAAATCGGGTAAGCTTTCTTTTAGTGATCAGAAACTAGAATATGCAGAACCACTGGTTAAGGATGGTAAGAGGATTGCTCTAATTGATGAGGATGAAGTGAGAAACCAGTCGGCTAACTGGAACTCAGCAGTCATATGTATGGTTCTTGGAGCTAATCCTCCAATGGCTGTGTTTGAAGGATTTATCAAGAGAGTTTGGGGTCATCTAGGGATTTCTCAAATTGCTAGGATGACTATGGGTCTGATAATGGTTAAGTTTAATGATGAGGCTACTCGAAGCCATGTTTTGGAGAATGGTTGCCTTCATTTTGACAGAAAACCAGTGATTGTTCGACCACGGACAACCGATTTGAGTGCGATTCGTTTGATCCGCTTAGTTCCTCTGTGGATTAGACTACATGATCTTGGCCTTCAATATTGGGGAAGCAAATGCCTTAGTGCTTTAGTTAGTACTATAGGCAAACCGATAATGGTCGATAAGTTTACTCGAGAGAGAACTAGGGTTCAGTTTGCTAGGATTTTGGTGGAGGTCGAACTTTCAGATAATCCTCCTAGAATTATACACTATATGAATGAGCAAGGTCAACTAGTGGAGCAAGGGGTGGAATATGAATGGCTGCCTGTCAAATGCAAAAAATGTGATGGTTATGGACATATTATGACTGATTGCCTCAAGGAACTGATGCCACAATCGGTTCAGAAAGCTACTCTACCTAAAACATCTCATGAGATTGGACGGGATAAGGAAAAACAAGTGCTGAATTCAACTCTAGAACTGGCTAAGGAGCAGATTGTAGATGCTGAAGCCGGACAGGGACAATGTTTAGGAACTAGGGAGGTGATTAAGAAGACAACTGATGTTGAGGGCCAGAAATAAAAAAATAAGTGGCAAACTCCTAAGAAACTAGGGTCTCTGAATAAGCAAGGCCAAATAGGTAGTAATAACAAGAATGCAAACAAAAATGAGGTCCAAGGGAAGAAGTTGACAAATTTGTTTGGGGTGCTTCAGGAACAGACAGAGGGGAATGAAGGAGGCAGGGGTAAATCGCAATCTTCTAATGGATAATTGTAATATCCTTAGCTGGAATATTAGGGGATTGAATAGCTTGAAAAAACATATTGCTGTGTTAGATATTTGTAGTAAGAATAAAGTAGGGATTGGGGCTATTTTGGAGACTAAAATGAAGGGAATAAGAGTGCAGGAATTAATGGCTAATAAATTCAAGAATTGGGACTTTTATACTAGTCCTGTGACAGAGGGAAGAATCTTGATCATATGGAGGAAAGTGTTTGTCAAAGTAAGTGTTTTAGAGGAGGATAATCAATTTGTTCATTGCCTTGTTAAAATGACAGGTCACAAACACTCTTTTAATGTTACTTTTGTATATGGCTGAAACACATTGGAGGGGAGGAAGGCCTTATGGCAAGGTTTATCTCAGATTGTTCGTCCAATTTTCTCTTGGATGATTTTAGGCGACTTTAATGCTATTTTTACAGCAAGGGATAGAAGTGAGGGAAAGCCAGTTTCTCAGATGGAACTTGTAGACTCTTCTCATTGGATTGCTATGAATCATTTGGAAGCTCTAAAAAGTACTGGATCCTTTTTTACATGGACTAACAATCAAGATGGAGCTGCTCGTATTTACTCCAAGATAGACCATGCTTTTATAAATGAGGAATGGTTGGATGGATTTCCTAACACTTCAGCTGTGTATAATTGGGAAATAGTTTCAGACCATTGCTCGTGTACCATTTCTATTATGCCAGTAGAGAATATGGGTATAAAGCTTTTCCGGTTCTACAATTTCTGGACTGAACATGTAAACTTTAAGCAGTTGGTTTTAGACAATTGGAGGCAGCCGATGAAGGGGACAGGATTGAAGTCTATTTTTTTGAAGACAATGAGACTAAAGCATAAATTAAAGAGATTCAACATGGACTGTATTGGAGATATAGGAGTCCATTTTCAAAAAGCAAAGGACCAATTTCAGGAAGCTTTATTTCTTGCTCAACACCATCCTAGCAATCTTATGTTTCAAGACAATGTTAAGATTAGAGCTGAAAATTTTAGAATTCAAGAGCAAAGATATCACAGTTTTTTGACTCAAAGAAGTAAGATAAATTGGCTGAGAAAAGGTAATATGAATACTGCCTTTTTTCATGCATGTTTGAAGAAGCGTAAGGAGGCTAATAGAATAGCAACTTTCATAAATGAGCAAGGAAGGGTGGTGGATAATTACTCTGAAGTTGTTTCTCATTTTTTGAATCATTTTAGAGGTATAATGGGGAGTCCCAGTTCTATTTCCAAGGTGTTAAACAAACAGTGTGTTGATATGGGGTTAAAGCTTTCTTTAGATTAGCAACTGCTGTTATTGAAACCATTCACGAATAAGGAAATCAGAGCTGCCATGTTCAGTATTTCTAGCATCAAATCTCTGAGCCCAAATGGTTATGGTTCAGCTTTCTTTAAGGTGATGTGGCAAGACATAGGTGATGAAGTTTGTAGAGCTATAGGTCAATTTTTTGAGACAGGCTTCATACCAGAAGAGTTACTGAATACTTCATTGTCCTTGATTCCTAAAGTTGACAATCCTATTCGGGCAGTGGATTACAGGCCTATTGCATGTTGCTCTACAATTTATAAATGTGTTTCAAAATTACTTTGTTCTCGATTAGCCAAAGTCCTTCCTATTTTAGTTCATACTAATCAGGGAGCTTTTATACAAGGAAGATCTATAGCCCACAATGTCCTAATTTGTCAAGATATTATTAAGAATTATAGAAGATCGTCCATATGACCAAGGTGTGCAATTAAAATTGATATAAGCAAAGCCTATGATACAATAGATTGGAGGTTTATTGAGGAGCTTCTAAAGGCCTTATGTTTCCCAACAAGATTCATTGGCTGGATTATGACTTGTTTAAGCAATACGTCTTATTCATTAATCTTTAATGGAAGGGTTCAAGGTAGGTTTAAAGGTGAGAAGGGTCTTCACCAAGGGGATCCAATTTCCCCACTGTTATTTGTTCTAGTCATGGAATATCTAACCCGAAGCCTCCATTTAGCAGCTCAAAATTCAGCCTTCAGGTATCATCCTATGTGCGAGAATCTCAAGCTCATTAGCTTAAGTTTTGCTGATGACTTATTGCTATTTTGTAAAGGGTCTCTGTCATCAGTAAAAATTATTAAGAGCGTGATTTGGGAGTTTAGTGCTGTGACAGGGCTTCAAATTAATGAGAGCAAGTCTCAGGTCTTCTTTGGGGGAGTTTCAGCTGCTGAAAAAATGCAAATGTCTGCTGAATTGAAACTGTCAGAGGGATCATTTCCACTTAAATACCTTGGTGTTCCAATGAGACCTACCAAATGGAAGCATGAAGATTGTGACATCATCATTCAAAAAATCAAAATGAGATTACACACTTGGGCAAGTAGGCACCTGTCATTTGCTGGCAGAATGCAACTGATTCATTCTGTTCTTTTTGGGCTGAGGAACTATTGGATGAGTATTTTTGTTCTTCCTCAAAGCATAATAAAGGAAGTTGAGAGGCTCTGTCGTGGTTTTCTATGGGGAGTTAATGGCAATAGATGCAAGAATCATATGGCTTCATGGGAAAAAGGTCTGTCTTCATAAGGCTTATGGGGGGCTCGACTTCAGAAATGGACAGATGTGGAATTATACTATATTGGCTAAGTATATATGGGCAATCTCTGAGAAGCATGATTTGCAGTGGGTAAAACAGATAAATTCAATTTATCTGAAAGGCTCAGACTTCTGGTCCTATAGGCTGCCTCCGGATACCAGCTGGTACTAGAGAAAATTATGCAAACTGAGAGGCAAATTCAGTAGGGAAAATATTAAGGCTGCTGGTTTAACTGGGAAATTTCTCTCCCCTATCTTATACAATAGTTCTCTGTGTCATCAACAGGTTGGCTACTACAAAGTAGTTTGGTGTAGATTATCTCTGCCTAAGCACAGATTCTTGTTATGGCAGGTTGTCAATGCTCAGCTACTTACTTGTGATAACATGCTTCGGTTCAGAGTGCCTCTTGACTCTTTATTGTGCCCGGTTTGTGGTAGTTTTGATGAGAGTCATTCCCATTTGTTCTTTGAATGTACTCTGTCAAAACAGGTGTTGGATCAAATTTTTGAGTGGACGGCATTCAGTACTTGGCCTTATGAGTTTGATAGATGGAGGACCTGGCTTTCTAGCAGAAATAATGGCTTCCTTTTTCATATATCTATCATGATATTAGCAGCTGTAGTACATAGCATCTGGAGGAATTGTAATGGTTGTATTTTTGACAATTACTCTAGGTCTGCTACTAGTATAGCTGCTGAAGTAAAATCTTTAATTCATCATTGGCTTAACAGTGTTAGTAAGAAGAAGCTATCTTCCCAGGAGCAAAGAGTGTTATCACATTTTACTATGTAATTGTTGGTTGAGCTGAGCTGTTGGTGTCTTGAATTGTTTGTATTTAGAATGTTTTGTTAGTTTAGGTGAGGCTTACTGTTCTTAGCCTCTGGTTGCTATTCTGTTGGACTGGTGTTTGTAATCTTTTGCCTGTTTGATTAATGAAGTAAATCCCTTCTTCTTGATAAAAAAAAAGTATAAATCTATTTGGAAAATGATAGTTTGACTTATTTTAACTATGACTAAAACTTGGGAATCAATATACTAATAAGTATTATTAAACTTACATTTTGTGGATTCTAGTATCTTAATAATATTTCCTTTTAACACTTATTTTCAAATCATTATTGGTTTATTTTTATTCTCTTAAATAGCTTTATTTTAAATCTTTTATTTTATGTTCATGACATTAAATCTCATCAATCTTAGGAGCTAGGTTAGAATTTATTAATTTTGGTTTAAAATAGTTTTCATTTTGATTTTACACAACTCCTTTGGGTTTGATCTCGTGCTAACACTATATTTCACATACGATTTGTACGCTTGTGAGTTATAAATATTTAAAACATACCTGTTTTGGGTCCATCAATATGCTGAGAGAGGATGCCCACATTTGGTGGGAAGTGGCATCACAAACGAGGGATGTGTCTACTCTGAGTTGGGATGGGTTCAGAGACTTTTTCAGCCAAAAGTATTATAATGTTGCTGTCAGGGCAGCGAAGGTAAATGAAATTGTGGGATTAGTACAGGGCAACATGACAGTTACAGAATACGCCCTGAAGTTTTACAGACTTGCGAAGTTCGCACCAGATCTAGTGCATACCGACGTAGCTAGGCAGGACATATTTATTAGGGGCTTAGTGCTATGATAGCCCGAGATGTGAGAATTACAACAGTACCAGAGGGGAAGACTTATGCCCAGGCCGTTGAGAAGGCTCTTACTGCTGAGGAGGCAGAAAATAAGATTTGGAAGGAGAACGTTGTGAGACGGGAGGTTTGCAGGGTGGTGCCTCCATATTCAGGGTCTGGTAGGGGCGGAGGCCCCAGTGATCTGAAGAGGAAGATCCCTGACACTTCGACCGCTCCTGGTCCTGATAGGAGGGGTCGGGGTGTTCAAGGTGGCCGCCAGGGAGGCGGTGACACATGGAGGAGCTACCCAGAAAGCATGAGGTGCAGAAGACGACATCTGTGCGAATGTCGGGCCAATGCCTGTTATGTGTGTGGGGTGGTGAGACACTTCAAGAAGGACTGCCCAACAGTGAAGAAAGAGGAAGCAAGGAAGGGGGACAGCTTGACTCCAGCTCAAGTGTTCACCTTGACATAGGCAGAGGCCGAGGCCAGTCCCTTGGTGGTGACAAGTCAGCTTTATAGTGCTGGCTCTCCTTTTACTATATTGATTGACTCTGGTGCTACACATTCATTTGTTTCTAGTAAGGTGATTGATAGATTGTGTAGACCTAGTGAGTATTATACTGTAGGGTTTGGGACTATAGTGCCTACAGGGGAACTGGTGGTTTCTAGGAGATGGATTAGAGCACTGCTAGTGATGGTTGATGGTAGGGAGTTATTAGTGGACTTGATTGAGTTGGGTATGGAGGATTTTTGACACGATTTTAGGGATGGATTGGTTGGTCAGATATGGAGCTACCATTGATTGCAGGAAGAAGATGGTGACTTTTGAGCCTGAGGGAGAGGATCCCTTTGTTTTTGTGGGTGCGGTATATGGACCCCGCATACCCATGATATCAGCGTTGAGAGCCAAGGACCTATATGTATAGGTTTCCTAGCTAGTGTGGTGAATACTACCAGAGTTTTGCCAACAAGGCCAGGAGAGACCAGATTAGTTTGTGAGTTCTTGGATGTGTTCCCTGAGGATTTACCAGGGCTGCCACCGCACAGGGAGATTCAGTTTCTTATTGAGTTAGCACCAGGAAAAGAGCTAGTGTAGAGGGCACCATATAGGATGGCACCGACAGAACTGAAAGAATTAAAGATACAGTTACAGGAGCTTCTAGATTTAGGGTTTATCAAGCCTAGTTACTCGCCATGGGGTGCTCCAGTTTTGTTTGTGAAGAAGAAGGACGGGACTTTGAGGATGTGTATAGACTACAGGGATGTGAACAAGTTGACCATCAAGAGTAAATACCCTTTACCAAGGATCGACGAATTGTTTGATCAACTTCAGGGAAAGACGGTGTTCTCTTAGATTGATCTTCGATCTAGTTATCACCAACTGAGGATCAAGGATGAGGATATACCGAAGATGGCTTTCTGAATGAGGTACAGGCATTATGAGTTTCTGGTCATGTTTTTTGGTTTGACCAATGCCCCAACAACCTTCATGGACCTAATGAACAAGGTGTTCAAGGACTTCTTGGATTAGTTTGTGATTGTCTTCATCGACGACATCCTAGTATACTCCAGTTCAGAGGCAGAGCATGAGCAGCATCTCCGACAGGTCTTACAGAGGTTGAGAGAGCATCAGTTGTATGCCAAATTTAAGAAGTGTGAGTTTTGGCTACCAGAAGTGACATTTCTTGGACATATTATTGGTGAGGATGGGATTAAGGGGGATCCATCTAAGGTGGAGGAAGTGAGAGATTGGCTGAGGCTGAAGAACGCCTCAGAGGTTAGAAGCTTCCTAGGGTTAGTAGGATATTACAGGTAGTTTCTGCGAGGGTTCTCGAAGATTGCTGCACTGATGATAGAATTGACACGGAAAAATCTGAGGTTCGTTTGGTCAATAGGTGTGAGAACAACTTTCAGGAATTGAAGCGATGACTGATTACAGCACCTGTGCTGAGTCTTCCTTCAGAGGGAGGAAAGTTTGTGGTATATTGTGATACATCAAGACTGGGACTGGGATGTGTATTGATACAGAATGAGAAGGTTATAGCTTATACATCACAGTAGCTGAAAGAGTATGACCAGCGGTACCCTACCCATGATCTGGAGTTAGCAGCGGTGGTATTCTCATGGAAAGTATGGTGACATTATCTATATGGAGAGAAGTGCGAGATAAACAGCAATCACAAAATTTTGAAGTACTTCTTCACCCAGAAGGACCTGAACATGAGGCAGAACCGTTGGTTGGAGTTGGTACAGAATTATGACTGTGACATTCTTTACCACCTAGGAAAAGCCAATGTAGTGGTGGATGCACTGAACCAAAGGGGCCTGGGACAATTGTTTAATTATACTCAGATATCGAGAGAATTGGCATAGGAGATGTCCAGAGCGAGGATAGAGTTGGTGGTGGGCCGGCTGGCCAATATTACATTCAGTCGGCCCTACTAGAGCAGATTAAGGAGGGTCAATTAGTAGATGCTTAGTTGCAAGAAGTTAGAGGGAATGTCTTAGCAGGAGTGGCTAAGGAGTATTCCATCTCCAAGGATGGTTTGCTACGGTATCAGGGTCGGATCTGTGTTCCAAATGATATGGTGATTAGGCGTGAGATATTGGATGAATCCCATACTATACTGTACTCACTCCATCCAGGCACTACGAAGATGTACTAGGATCTACAGACATTGTATTGGTGGCCTGGGATGAAGAAGGATGTAGTGGAGTACATGACCAAGTGTTTAACCTGTCAACAGGTGAAGGCTGAGCATCATCGACCAGCGAGATTACTACAGCCTTTGGGTATTCCCGAGTGGAAGTGGGAGGATATTACAATGGATTTTGTGGGAGGTTTACCCAAGACAGTGGGGCTACATGAGTCGGTGTGGGTGATAATAGATAGATACACCAAGTCAGCTCACTTTTTGCCACTAAAGGCGACTTATACTGTGGATCAGTATGTAGAGCTGTATGTGAGGGAGATTGTACGTCTCCATGGGGTTCCCAAATCCATAGTGTCATACCAAGATCCTATCTTTACCTCCAAGTTTTTGGGTGGATTGCAGAAGGCTATGAGGACTTAGTTGAAGTTCAGCACGACCTTTCATCTTTAGACTGATGGACAGTTTGAGAGGATGATTCAAGTATTGGAGGACATGCTCAGAGCATGCGTGATAGACTTTGAGGGGTCTTGGAGTAAGTATCTTCTGTTGATTGAATTTTCCTATAACAACAGTTATCAATCAACGATTGGAGTAGCTCCATATGAGATGTTATATGGGAGGAGATGTAGATCACCCATTCATTGGGATGAGATGGGTGAGAGGAGGTATTTGGGACCAGACATGGTTTAGAAGACTAATGAGGCTATCGAGAAGATCCGAGCTCGAATGCTCGCTTCGCTTCGCAGACAGAAAAGCTACGCTGATCCTAAGCGTAGGGACGTGGAGTTTCAGGTAGGGGACCACGTGTTTCTGCAAGTCTTACCGCTTCGAGGGGTGAGAAGGTTTGGGAAGAAGGCAAGCTAAGCCCTAGATTCATTGGAACTTTCGAGATCCTGGAGAGGATCGGGCATGTGGCCTACAAATTGGCTTTGCCACCATCGTTGTCAGGAGTTCATGACGTATTCCATATCTCTATGCTTCGGAAGTACGTCTCATATACAACTCATGTGTTGAAGTATGAGGACTTGAAATTACAAATAGATTTGTCTTATGAGGAGTGACCGGTTCAGGTCTTAGACAAAAAAGACAAGGTTCTACGGAACAAGACGATTCCTCTAGTTAAAGTGTTATGGAGGAACAACAGGGTCGAGGAAGCGACCTAGGAGCTTGAGTCAGTGATGCGGGATCAGTATCCCGAGTTATTCAGGTAAATTTCGAGGACGAAATTCTCAGTAGGAGGGGATAGTTGTAAAGACCCAAAATAACTAATAAGGCTTAAGGGCCTTAATTAGCATGCTGGGAGGGCATAATTGGTATATATGTGATTAAATCATTAAATGCATGATTATGTGACATGCATTATTATATGATTACATGGATATGTGAAATGCATGTTTATGAGTATTAAATATGCATGTGGTCCCTGTTTAGCTTATAAGGGCATATTTGTAATTTTGGCCCGTTGAGGGCATAAATGTTATTATGTGTGATAAATTGTTGAGACCACATTATTATGTGGATATATTTGCAGCATATGGCTCGAGATGGTCCTACTGAGCGGATTTGCGAAATAGTCACGACGGGGATTAATACCCGGCTCGGGGGAAGCCTGGGGTTATTTTTGGGAATTTAGGTGATATCTTGGGAATTATTAGATATTGAGTAAATAACTGGTAATTAATTGGACGACGGGATTAATTTGTAGCTATTGGGAACATTTAAGGAATTAGTGTGTACCGGGGGAGAATGACCTTTTTACCCCTAGGAGTCACTTGAGGACTAGTTAAATTAGAAGGGCAGCTTGGTCATTTGGGTGTGGAGTAAGGATACAGTTGGTTAGGCTCTAAGGATATTCAGAACATACTGGACATGTGAGGAAAAGGGATCCAATTTCACTCCATCTCTCTCTCACTCTAGTAGAACTTGAAGGAAGGTGAAGCTTTAGAACCAAGGGGATTAAGCTAGAAAAATAGAGGAAAAGTTTAGGCTGGGCTTGGCTTGGATTAAACTGAGGGGAAAGCTAAGTTAAAGACAACCAAGATTACCCAGGAGTTGGGCTCATCAATTTAGGTATATCTCCAAGGCTTGGGGCTGAGGATCGTGCTCGGAACCATTTTACTTTCTCCACTCGGACTTAAAGATAAAGGCAAGGGTAAGATGGATCAACCATGAGTTGGAGAGCTCTGGGGGTGAGGTGTACATTATCAGCTGCTTGTCTACCACAGTCGAGGGATTGTACAGAGACAGAAAACCTAAAATGTGTATTTTTCCATTAGAGTGGCCTTTACTTGAATTTGACTTTTGGAAGTTTGTAAATTTGTTATTTAACCCTATTTTTGGTTTCCCATATACTAAACATTTATTTAAATGAAAAATTATCTGTTTATGTCCAAAGTCTTTTAACCCCAACTTGTTTATGACTTTAGGAGCACGTTTTCAACTAAACGACTTGATTAGCAAGTCTTGCACTACTTCAAACACACAATGTCACAATCTTGGTTACCCAAGGCGTTACGAAGGATGTCACAAGAAAGATTTATAGAGAGAAGGACTTAATGGCAAATGAATTAATTTTCTAGGGCAAGGAAATAATTATTTGATAATTATGGGCAATTGATTAATTAATTAACTATATACTTTTTATTTGAAAATTTTTATGTTACAATAAATATTAATCATGTTTGAATTAATATATGAGAGATTTTACTTATTATCTTATTATAAGATAATTATTTAAAACTAATAGTTTTCTTAAGATAAAGTTAATTTTGAATAAACTAATATTTATTTTGGGATAAATATCTTGTCTTAAAATTAATTAAACAAACTAATGAGAAAATCAGGGATAGGTAATAGTGGCACAAGCCACTCACTGGATTTGACAGTGAGTGGAGCCACACACACAACCCCATCCCTGGGATTTGAATTTTGAATATCAAATTAATTTGTTTATTTAATTATTTTAATTATTCTTTTTTAAACATGATTTAAATTATATAATTAAAATAGGTTGTAACTGATCAGTTTTATTTTAATTAGATAAATATTAATTAAAATAGTTTAATTATCTTTATAAACTTGAAAAGAAGCAATTCTTTTCTAAGTCAGTTGTTTCTAGGTTATCATTCTCTTAAAAGAAAGAAACGTTAAAATTCTCTAAACCTGAAATTCTAGAAGTTCCCATAACCTTTCCCTTCTCAAATCTCTCTAGATTTCATGTGTTGAGGACATCTAGAGAGCCTAAAATCAACCTGTGAATCCTACGTGCTCACACATGTCCTTGTGTGATAGAGGAGTGACTTGGAAGACTAAGGTGTGAGCTTTTATGAGGATTGGAAGATCGTTGATTTTACTAAAAGACTCGAGGACACTTGATATGCTACAAGAGGTAATCTCTATTTCTTGTATGTGTTATTTAATATATTTATTCATGTATGATTCTGGCTGGTATTAATGATTTAAAAAAAAATCATTTTCCTACACATTCCGTTGCATATTTTGATATTTTTCTTATTTAATACCAACACAATACTTATCGATCTAAGAGTTATTACATCCATTTTTCATCTAACAATGAAGTTCCCAACCAATGTTGGAATTGGATGTGTCAAATGGAATCAACGGGAAGCTCGAGAGTGCTACAACTCTTCCATTACAACTGTTAAAAATGGCTTAGTAACGACCAACGTGATTTTCTTTGGATCAACAGAAAACAAGCCAACAACGGTAATGGGGATGAGCATATGAGAGGTACAAGAGTAAGCTTCCCAAAACGAGCAGAACACCTCGAAATAGGGCACTGCCCAAAGCGAGGAAATGGACTTTGATCCTCGCTTTGGGGAATATGATACTAGAGTGGGACCAATTGATGACTTCGAAGAAGTTCAACTGGATCAAAAAGAGTCAGTGAGAACTGTAAAAATTGGAAAAAAATTAGTTGAGGAGGTCAAACTTGAACTCATAAGTGTTTTAAGAAATAACCAAGATGTGTTTGCTTGGTCACACAAGGAAATTGTGGGTATCATCCCTACTATAATTAGGCATGCCTTGAATATTGACAAGGAGAATTTCAAGCCCGTTGAGCAGAAAATGAGGTTGCTCAATAAAGAAAGGTCCAAGGCCTTAAAAGATGAAGTTGAAAGGTTGAAGGAAAATGGGTTTATAAGAGAAGCTTTTTACCCTGAATGGGTTGCAAACCCTGTTCTAGTATCGTAGCCCAATGGCAAGTGGAGGACCTGTGTTGATTTCATAGACTTAAACAAAGCATGCCCAAAAGATTGCTTCCATTTTTCCAAGGATAAACCAGCTAGTTGAGGCTATGTCAGGGCATAAGGTCCTTACTTTTATGGATGCCTACTCATGGTACAATCATATTAGCCTACACCCTCCTGATGAGTAACATACCAGCTTCAGGACTGACATAGGCCTATATTTTTACAAGGTAATACCTTTTGGACTCAAAAATGCTGGCGCGACATATCAACGCTTAGTCAACATGATGTTCAGGCATCAGATTGGAAATAACATGGAAGTCTATGTCGATGATATACTAGTTAAGTAAAAAAAGACTGGGTGCATGTTCAAGATCTAGCAAAATGCTTTATTATTTTAAAGCATTACACTATGAAGTTTAACCCTTTAAAATGATCATTTGGAGTAGGCTCGGGCAAATTTCTTGGGTTCATCGTCAATTCAAGAGGCATGGAGGCTAATCCAAAGAAAATAAAGGCTTTAATTGACATGAAGTCACCAAGCAAGATAAATGATGTGCAGAGCCTCACCGAGTGAATAACAACTCTTAGCAGATTCATCTCAAAGTCAACATACAAATGTGTTCCATTCTTCAACCTGCTAAGAGGAAATAATAAGTTTGAATGGACAGAAGAATGTGAGAAAGCTTTCCAAGCTCTTAAGGAGCATCTGGGGTAGCCACCAGTCTTGTCAAAATCTGTTAAAGATGAAACCCTTCTCTTATATTTAGCAGCCACTAAGCATGATGTTAGTGCAACACTTATAAGGGAAGTAGACAAAAGCCAACATCCAGTATATTACATAAGCAAAAGGCTGGTAGGGGTAGAAGCGAGATACCTCCTGATAAAAAAGTTGGCATATTGCCTATTGCTTGTAGCAAGAAAAGTGAGGTCGTATTTCCAGACCAACCCCTCTAGTAGGTTCTACAAAACCTGAAGCATCAGGTCGATTTCTTAAGTGAGCAATAGATCTTGGGCAATACAAAATTACACCAGCTACATAATTCTATAAAAGAGCAAGCATTATCAAATTTTATTGTTGAATGCACTGGTGTATCAGATGAAAACGGGCAAGTAATAGCACTGGATGTAAATAAGGAAACTTGGCCAACATGGAAATTATACGTAGATGGTTCCTAAAATGAGCATAACTCTGGAGCTGGTATAATTACAATTACACCTAAAGGGCATTGCATTCATTGTGCTTTAATATTTGGATTTAATGCCTCAAACAATGAAGTGGAATATGATGCCCTTCTTACTGGAATTCGACTTGCTAGAGACGTAAAAGCTTTAGCAATAGAGATTTATAGTGATTCACAGTTGGTCGTGAACCAAATCTTGGGGGAATATCAAGCTCGAGGGATAAAGATGGCTTCCTATTTAAGCAAAGATAAAGATCTTCTTGTACAATTTAAAAAATATACGGGAAAAGGAGGATAATTGATCAAATTATAGGTCAGGTTCCACGATTAGTGTTATTTTTCAAAGGGAAGGTACTACTAGGGGCCGACTTCGATCTCACAAAAGTATCATAAATCGAGCCTACTGCACAAACTTAAGGGGTATTTTAGACCGTTGTAACGGTCTGATCTTGTAACGGGGTCTCCGAGGGTAGTCTATCACACTATAGGTCAGGTTTAATGATTAGTGTTATTTCTAAATACGATGGTCTAACTAGGGCCCTCCGATCTCGCAACGGTATCCTAAATCGAGCCTACCTTACCAGCTTAGGGGGTATTTCGGACCGTTGGAATGTTTCAATCATCTTATCGGGTCCCCGAGGATAGCCGATCATGCTATAGAGCATGTTTTACGATTAATGTTATTTCTCAAAGCGAATGTACTACTAAAGGCAGAATTCGATCTCACAACGATATCTTAAATCGAGCCTGCATTACCAACTTAGGGGGTATTTTAGAACTTCGGAACGGTCTGATCTTGTAACAGGGTCTACAAGGATAGATTTGATCAGGCAACTACCTACGGGTGAAGGAGGAGTCAAATTCGCAGTTGTCGCAGTGGATTACTTTACTAAATGGATTAAAGCAGAACCACTGACAACTATAATGTAACACCTTGGTGATTAGGGTCCATTACCATGTGTGTTTAAAATTGGTGTTGGACTCACTAAATGAGTCATTTGGAATAAAACATGTGATTAAGCCATTAAGGGTTCAGGTATTAAAATTTTTGGTCAAGAAGTAAACTTTTCCATTAACAGAAAACTTTAGTCTTTACATGGGATCCCAAAATACAAGTTTAAAAGTTTGTTACAACTCAGGGATTACAAAATAAGCTGGCCTAGGCGGCAAAACAGGGTCCAACCCTAGTTCCCCCGCGATATCTCGGCCATGGCAGTCGAGCGGACTGCATGTATACACGTAACCTCTAATGCTCTCCAACTCATGGCTAGCCAAGCTACTCCTTACCCTTACCTTCACCATAAAGCACCAGTGAGCCAAACGACTCAGCAAGAAAACACATTAACCAATTCAGATAGTCCACAAGACATAATAGCATGCTTAATAGTAATAACTGGAACCAAGCATACACACTGTACAAGTAAGTAACCATAGGGTCACACAAGTGCGCATCACACTCCCATTCATTCATATGGCATCCGAGCCAGTCAAGTTCATAATACACTCCCGGGGTGGCCTAGCCATAACGGCATGCGCTCAACACGCATAATGTCGATCACAACTTATAAGTAGAGCCTTACAGACCTTCGACTTATAAGTCAAGCCTTGGAAGCCCCCGATTTATAAGTCAAGCCCCTTATTAACCAAATGTACCCTCGACTAGCAAATCGAGCTTTGATCAAATTCAACAAACAAATTCTCAGCTTATAAACCTAACTTTCTAGTCGGAACAAACATCCACATAATACATTCATCATACACACAGATACAATGCATTACAGTATACTAAATTAGATATACGCAGGCATAATTATAATCATGATCATTAGCTGGGCCCAAGCCCTAATCACATTTACATTTAACAAATGAGCCAAGCCCTAATCCTATTACATTAATAGCTGGGCCAAGCCCTAATCATGCATCTCACGCATCAAGTACAGTATTCTTACCTTCGGTCCGAGTGTAAGAAATTAGGTAGGCAAGTATGACTCCCGAGAACGATCCTCTTCTGAGCCCTAGCAGTAACCTACTCACAACCCACAAATAACATTCTCATTACTATTCGATTCCATACTTGAACCCCGAGACCAATCCTGTCCTCTTGGGACCTCCAATTCGCCCACAAAGGGTAGTGAAATCGTCCCCCGAACCCCTGGGCCTATGCCCTAAAATTGCAAAATGAAGGCCTCTGAAACTGGCCTAGCGCCATGGCACAGCCTTACAGGCATCACAACACACAACCAAGGCCCCCTTCCCTTGAACATCCCAGTGCCACGGCTCGGAAGAACAGCGTCGCAGCGCCCCTACGCGAACCCAGAAAAACTGGGTTTTCAACCATTTTTTTATGAGCCAAAGCTCCCAAATCTCGCCCCAAACTTGCCTAAAAGTCCCAAATGAGTCTAAAACCCTAAACAACACATCATAACCAGTATAAACACCTCAAAAACCAAACTCAATCTCTAACCTAAATCAAAACCCAATCATTGGTTTAAGACTCTGCTAAAACTTAAACCACAGCAAGGATTTACCAAGAAAACAAAGAAATACCTTACCTTAAAGAAGAGTCACAACCCTTATGATGTTCCACTTCAATCGTAGTTTCAATCCTTCAAGTTTTGAGCCTTTCCTCCTCAAAATTCAACAAAGACCCCCAAGGCTTCAAAAGATAGAGGGAAAAACGAGAGAGAGGGAGAGAGAGAGAGAGAGGGCTGAGGGTAATGAGAGTGTTCTAACCATTCCACTAGCTTTTGGACTAACTGAGTGTGTCCCCTCCTTAGGCTAGAAATGACCAAATTACCTCTTAGCCCATTAGTTATTCTCTAATGCTCACAAGGGCAAATTCGCCATTTGCCACTTTTCCCCGTTAACCATAATTAACATCTCACAAATTCCCATTATCTTAAATATCCTCAAATAGTCACTAAATAATTTCCCATTACCCGATAAATCCTGGTAATGTGCTAAATTACCAAATTACCCCTAGACTCACCTCGAGCTAGGTATTTGACCCCGTTATGGCTAAACCACTAACTTGCTCCCTAGGATTGTCTTGTGTCGAATAACTCAAATATATCCACATAATAATGTGATCCAAATTATATACCACGCATATATACCATTATACCCCCAACAGATCCAAATTATGAAAATGCCCTTCTAATAAGAAACGGGCCCACATGCATATTTAATACACTTAACACATGCAACATATTCATATTATAATACAGTTCGCATAATTCACATGCTTATAACACATAAACACTCAATTAACTCAAGTATTGCCTCCCGACCCCCTAATCTAGGAACTAAGCCATATTAGGGAAATTGGGGCGTTACAATTATCCCCTCCTTACAGGAATTTTGTCCTCGAAATTTTACCTAAACTGCTCGGGATACTGATCTCGCATGGTTGACTCCAATTCCCAGGTCGCTTCCTCGACCTTGCTGCTCCTCCATAATACCTTAACTAAAGGTATGGCTTTATTCCCCAGTTACTTATCCTTCCTGTCTAATATCTGGATTGGCTGCTCCTCATAAGATAAGTCTGTCTCCAGCTCTAGATCTTCATAAATTAGTACATGAGCCTCATCAGATACATACTTCCACAACATCAAAATATGGAACACGTTATGCACGACCGACAATGCCGAAGGTAAGGCCAATCTATAGGCCACCTAACCGATCCTCTCCAGGATCTCAAAAGGTCCCACAAACCTAGGGTTCAGGTTTCCCTTCTTCCCATACCTCCTCACCCCCTTTAGTGGTGAGACTCTAAGGAACACATAGTCTCCCACTTGGAACTCCATGTTCCTACGCTTTGGATCTGATTAGCTTTTCTGTCTACTCTGTATGCGAGCATCCCAGCTCTAATCTTCTCGATAGCCTTACTGGTCCTCTGAACTGTTTCAGGACCCAAGTATCTCCGTTCACCCATCTCATCCTAGTGAATGGGTGATCTGCATTTCCTACCATACAACATCTCATAAGGAGCCACTCCTATGGTCTCTTGGTAGCTCTTGTTGTAGGAAAACTCTATCAAAAGAAAATACTTACTCCAGGACCATTCAAAGTCTAGTACACATGCTCTCAACATGTCCTCCAGTATCTGGATAGTCCTCTCAGAATGACCACCAATCTGAGGATGATAAGCTGTACTAAACTTCAGTTGCATGCCCATCACCTTTTTCAAACTTCCCCAAAACTTGGAAGTAAATATTGGGTCCCGATCTGACACAATCGACCCTGGAGCTCCATAAAGATGCATTATCTTTCTCACATAGAGATTTGCATACTGGTCAACTGAATAAGTCGTCCTCGCTGGTAGAAAGTGAGCTGATTTGGTGTATCTGTCTACAATAACCCACGCCGAATCATGTTGACCCACCATCCTGGGTAATCCCACCACAAAATCCATTGTGATGTCTTCCCACTTCCAATCTGGAATATTCAAGGGCTGTAGTAGCCCCGCTGGTCTCTGATGTTCAACCTTGACTTGCTGACACGTCAGACACTTGGCCACATACTCGGTTACGTCCCTCTTCATCCCTGACCACTAATATAAAGTCCTTAGGTCCTGATACATCTTCGTGGTGCTGGGATGCAAAGAGTACGGGGTAGTATGAGATTCATCCAGAATCTCTCGTCTGATAATAGTATCCATCAAAACGTAGATCCGGCCTTTATACCTCAGTAAACCCATATCTGATATTGTATAGTCCCTAGCTAATCCTGCTAGGACGTCCTCTCTAATCTTCATAAGCTATGAATCTTTTAACTGAATCTCCTTTATTATTTCTAGAAGAGTAGACTGCAAGGTAATGTTTGCTAACTGGCCCACTACTAACTCAATCCATGCTCTAGTCATATCCTCTGCCAACTCCTTAGATATTTACCTCGAACTGTACAATTGTCCCAGACCTATCCGACTTAGGGCATCTACTACCACGTTGGCTTTCCCTGGATGATAAAGGATGTCACAATCATAGTCCTTCATTAGTTCTAACCAACGCCTCTACCTCATATTCAAATCCTTCTGAGTGAAGAAGTATTTAAGGCTCTTGTGGTCAGTGTATATCTCATACTTCTCTCCATAAAGGTAATGCCTCCATACTTGTAATGAAAAAACCACTGCTGCTAACTCTAGATCATGAGTAGGATACCTCTGCTCATAATCCTTCAACTAGCATGATGCATAAGCAATCACCTTCCCTGACTGCATAAGGACACAACCTAACCCTTGCCTTGAGGCATCACAATAAATCACGAACTTTTCTCGATCTGTTGGAAGACTCAAGACTGGAGTGGTAATCAAACGCCACTTCAGTTCCTAGAAGTTTTCTCGCATCTATCTGACCATGCAAACTTTTGACTCTTGCATGTCAGCTCTGTCAGTGGGGTAGCTATCCTTGAGAACCCTTCCAAAAATCTCTTGTAATAACCTACTGTTAACCGAGATTTTCGGCAACTATCTTAAAGAAGGATATTTACTGATTATAATAAGGAGAATAGAGGATCGACACAAGATTTTTACATGGTTGGGGCGTTAACTAGCCTTAGTCCACGAGTCTGTATATAAGTCTGTATTAGAGCTAGAATAAGCTTTTACAATGGAGTTGTTTAACTGTATTTGAGCAGAGTTTCTGCCTTCTCTCCTTTTTCTACGTTGCATTACAACTTATATTTATAGAATGAGGGGGACATCAGGTTTGGGCCGGGCCTGACCCGGGCCCATTTGGAATATGTGTACAGGGGGCCTTCCTAGTAGAGGCCCGAGCTAAAAAGATATATAGTACATCAAACCCAAACCAGCTCAGGCCCAATTAGTTACCCTGAGATGCAAGCATTCTCCCGACAAAACGGCACTTTGGCTCTGACCACTTCGAATCACGAGGCAGATTCAGGGGACAAGACCGGTCAGAGTACTTGGCTGCGCAGTCCTGACACGCCAGCAGACAATCCCAAGGAGACCCTTTTTGCAGGTGAAAAGTGGGGGGACAAGACCCACGCGAAATGAGGCGGCTTCAGTGTCCTGGACGCCTGGCCCATAGCCTGGGGATGAAGCGGTCCAGGTTCGTTTACCTTGGGCCCGCTGCGCTTACTTTGGGCCCGGACCATTCTGGGCCCGGGAGCGGGACGCGATGGCCGTGATGGTCCGGGGCACTCTGGACAGTGCCGGGACCGTTCGAGCCGAATCATGAACCCGGAGGTACTTCCCGGACCCTTCTACATAGGCCCAGTCCGTAGTCCGCGGATTAGGCCCAAATACCGAACCGGTCCCTCTGACCGTGGGCCGGGGCGAGGGCCCAAAACCCTGAGAGGAAATGGGGATAACATTTACCCCCCAAGCCTTCATCCCGGTTATCCGGGTGGAGGGTTGCACCACCCTCGCGGTTCTTGCCAAGTTGCCTCCACAATTTCTGCCAGGGCCAGGAGGCTCGCGGGAAGGCAGTGGCTGGGCCAGGTTACCCAGCCCGGACCATTTGATGTACCCCGGGGACGTTTACCCTTGGCCTGCTTCAAGAATAGCGACACGTGTCGCCATGTGATTGTTGTGAGGGCCTCGAAGAGTCGCCTAGGCCTCTTAAAGTCTGCTAGGCCTGGGCTAGGGTGTCAGTGCACGTCACGAGGCGTCCCATCCGCACGGGGAGAGTCATCATTGATTTCCTTGGAAAGGGGCGGACCGTAGGATGGGGCGTCCTTTGAAATCCACCACTCCTGGACCGTCGGATTGGAGGTGCTGAGGACCCAGACCACAAAAGAGCTCATAAATTTCCTCTGCGCGATCCTCGGCCGTCGGATGAAGAGGCATCTGACCGTTGGATCGGGGGCCAGTATTTGAGGGCTGATATAAAGACTCAGACTACAGGCATTCGACATTTTTCCATTTCCGACCCAACTTAAGAGAAAGAAAAACCAGAACGCTCGCAGAGCATTGCATGTCCATCCTCGCCGACGAAATACTTCGCCGTTTACTAGTTCTGCGCCACCGCCTGTTTCCCAGGGCCTCAACTTTCGTTCTGCAACCTGACGGCGCTTCTCAGACTTGCCCCGCCGACGAACTGCTGCACCGGCTGTGCCACTTCAAGAACGAGGTTCTGTCGTCCTTACGATCGGACAACCGCCAGCTTCAGCCGTCGACACCACACAGTAAGTATTTTCTGATTCTGTTGTCAATTTTGTGAACCTAGGCTCTCTAGACGCATGCACCTAGGCTCCGTGCTTTAGAATTTGCTAGGAAGGCTGCCCAGTTTGGGCGGCACCGTTTCGGATGATCCCTGGATAAGGGATGAACCGTAGTAGCCTTTCCTCCCGATCAGGGTCCCGGGGCTTTTCGGGGTCCCGGGCCTGATCCGTCGGGACTCCGAGCAGTCCTTAGGAGACTCCCTGTACCTCGACCGACTCTATTGGGTTCAGGTACTGACTGCTTGGCCTTTCTTTCTTTGTTCCCAGATCGACACTCATGGCCACGGGCGTCACACTTCACTCCGAAGAGGAGGTTAATAGGGCCCCTGTAGTCACTCCCGGCTCCAAGACGCCCAAAGGCAACAGGTGGGAGATGGACGTAACGCCCAACCTGTTCCGGAACTACCGGATGATGCAGCTCCTGGAGACGAGGCTGGGCATCGAATCGACTCCGGGCCTATTTCACAATCGTATGGCCAAGTTAGAGGAGCGGGCGCATACGTCCGTGGATGGATTCGGGGCCTGGAGTGCCGGCCACATCAGCGCGGGAGCTACGCTCCCGCTTCATGACTACTTCGTGCGGTTCCTGACGTATGTGGGGATCGCACCATTCCAACTGCTGCCACAAGCTTACCGTCTGCTTGCTGGGTGGAAGGTGCTCTGTGTCGCGAAAGAGATCGCGGATCCTACCCCGGCGGAAGTCCTGTACTTCTACAAGCTGGTACCGCAGGTCAACGCCAAAGACAAGAGCCAGGACGGCTTTTACAGGCTGCAGCCGCGGAGTGGCTATCCGGCTCCTACCAGTACCTGGAAGCACCCCCCGGATGTCAGGCATTACTGGTTTATGACATCCGGGTTCCTTATTGACGAGAATCCCACGCTGCTGCTAGACTTCCAGCGAGTGGGTAAGTACTTCCCCGGACCCTCTATTTCACTCCCCTTTCGTTTTCCATCTCTCATCGTATCTTCCGGGTCGCAGGTCCCTTCATCCAAACCCCCCTCACTGCCTTTCTCCTGGAAAGGAGGAGGTTCTACGCCAAGCTGACCGCAGAGGAGCTGGACGTAGGGGGCTATGTCAACGACAAAAACCTCCGGCTAGTAGGGTTACTCGCGGCCACCCAGACCATTGTAGTCCCTAGCTTCCGGGGCATCCCGTTTGAGAAGAACGTCGAGGTCTGGGAGCAGCTAGCCCTTGACCACATCGCCGGGGTGGTGAGAGCGGCGCGGGCCACCGCAGCCCAGCGTAAGAAGAATCAGCCCCCGGTGGAAGAGGCCACCTCGGAAGAGCTGGAAGAGCTTTTCGAAGATGCCCTACCAAACGTTGGGACTCCCGGGGCTAGCGTATCGGGGCGAGGTAACTCCCCTTTAGTCTTAATTTATGCCCCTCAAGTTGGGGATTTAGCTAGGGATAGGCTAGAGCCGCCGGGCCCCGCGTTTGGGGCTGATGGGGAGATGAGGCCCTCGTTTCCCATCCCTGTAGGATCAGAAACCCTAATGTTCCTGTCCGGGTTCCTCCAGTACGGGGGGTTTCTAATCCCGGACGACGTAGGAGACCGGATACACTCATTTGCTTTAAGGGAATTGAGTCTCGCCCGGGGCCTAGACGAGGGTTTGTCCCGGGCTTATACTTTCTTCTTACGGTTGTGCTTTCCCGTTCGGCTTATCATACTAACTTTGTTTTTCTGTATTTTTGCAGAGGATTCCAACATGTCTGACCCGGCCAGCGAGATGAGGAGGCTCATCAAGGAAAGATCAGCCTTGAAGGCGGCCAGGAGGTCAAATTTCGTGGCCGGCGCGGAGCTCCCCCCAACCAGTGAAAAACCCGGGACAACGCCCGGCCCAGGCAAGGCACTGGCCGTTGTACCATTCCGGGCCATGGAGCCGGCCGCAGAAGGTCTCCCGGACCAGCCCCCGGTAATCGATTTGGAAGCGGGCGAAGCCACAAGCCGGAGCTCTGGGAAGAGAGGCCCCGGAGATGATGCCCGGGAGGGCAAACTCGGGAAGAGGCCTCGGACGACGTTGTCAGAGACAGCCGAGGAGTCACACGGGGAGAGCAGGCTAACCGCGAAGGAGATCCTTGCTCCGCCTGTCCTTCCCCTCCGCCCAACCCTTCTCGAGGAGGGGGAGTCCGCCCTGCGGGACGAGCAGTCCCGGTTGGTCAACCGGACCTGGGAGAGCGGCCGATGCTGGAGAGACGACGCTTACAAGGCCCTGATGATCCGTCGCCAGGTCGAGTTTTCAGATCGTCCCGCCGAGTTCAGCGCTCCTCAGCCGATCGTAGATCGGCTAGCTGCTGAGGTAGGCTTCCGCCCCAAGCTGGGCCAGGACATTGCCCCCATGGCCGCTGATCTGCTCGATCAGGTCGGGAGCACTATGTCTAACCTCCAGCTGAAGAGGTACGCCACGATAGCCAATCCGGACGGGCTGTTCATTTCTCAGGCTCTCCGCCACCAGGCTACCGCGGTAATTTTCAACTCATGTCCTTCAGTCATTCGTTGGTGGTGACTCTTTTTTCTAACTTTCGTTTGTTCCAGGTTGCCTTGTTATCTCAAAGGAGTGCTGATTTGATGGCCGAGCTTGCCCTCAAGATGGAGACGGCCAGGCTGGAATTAGAGGCGGCCGAGAACCAGAGGGAGATCATCAAGGAAAATCTCAGCAAGGAAACGGCCCGCCTCCAAGAAGAGCTGGCCCACGCGAAGGCGGAGCGCGAGGAAATTAGCCGTGCCAAGACCGAGGTGGAAGAGGAGTTGTCCCGGACGACGAAGGTTGCTGACGAAAGGGCGACTCTCTTGGAGACGGCTGCGGCACAGTCCGTCCAGGACAAGGAGGAGATCCGGGTCCTGAAAGCCCGTGTTCTTGAGCTGGGTGACTCCCTTCTTCAGGAGAAGGCGGCACACGACACCACCCGTCGGGAGAAGGAGGAGGCCGACAACTTAGTGGATGTCACCTTTAACGAGGCCATTTATATGGCCTGGTGCAAGGACAAGAACATGAACCTCCTTATCTTCCCCGATCCCGACTCGAAGCGTGCCGAGTACGAGGCCAAGGAGAGGGAGGATGCGGACCTCCGGGCGGACGCGCTGTAGGCCCTTGTCTCGGCCTCGTTCTTTTTGTTAATTAGTTTAGCTTGTAATTTAATTTCAAACACTGCTTCTTCCTTTGGTTTTTAAAAGATTTCTCCTTTCACCATTCAGTAAGAAGTTGATGTCGCGACTAACTGATTGCAGGGGGTTTTGTCCCGGTTCCAACGGCCGGGACTGAACCCAACGACTAGTCTTTGCTCTGTTCGGGGCCCTTGGGGCTTTGTTTAACCCGGAGTGTGCTTTCCCTGGAATTTTAGGTCCTGGGTTTGTTCCGGGGTTAACCTGGTGCTTCTGTGCTCCGAGGATCAACACGTCCGGGTCGGACGAACTTTATACCCCCGGACGGTGCTCGTCCAGGTGGGACCGGCCTTGGGCTCGGTTCCCTTTCACTTTTATACTCCCGGACATCGTCCGTCCGGGGTGGGACCGGCCTTGGGCTCGGTTCCCTTTATTTTTATACTCCCGGACATCATTCGTCCGGGGTGGGACCGGCCTTGGGCTCGGTTCCCTTTATTTATACCCCCGGACGTCGTTCGTCCGGGGTGGGACCGGCCTTGGGCTCGGTCCCCTTTATTTATACCCCCGGACATCGTTCGTCCGGGGTGGGACTGGCCTTGGGCTCGGTTCCCTTTATTTATACCCCCGGACGTCGTTCGTCCGGGGTGGGACCGGCCTTGGGCTCGGTCCTCTTATTTTTATACTCCCGGACATCGTTCGTCCGGGGTGGGACCGGCCTTCGGCTCGGTTCCCTTTATTTATACCCCCGGACATCGTTCGTCCGGGGTGGGACCGGCCTTGGGCTCGGTTCCCTTTATTTATACCCCCGGACATCGTTCGTCCGGGGTGGGGCCGGCCTTGGGCTCGGTTCCCCCTTTTTTATTTTTACGCCTGGGATGACACCCCCCGCAAGTGAGCAGAGACTGGTCTATGGTCACTTGAGATAATAGCCCTGAGGCACACATTTTCATGGAAATAATAGCCCTTTATGACGTTTTGCACACGTCATTTTCATTGTTCTACAAAAGGGAATTAGCCCTGAGGCGTACATGTTATAGCGTAAACATTAAACTCGGACGAGCCCTTAGGCTACTGGTAGTATTTACGTAGGTGTTCTGCGTTCCAGGCTCGCGGAACCTCGGAACCATCGAGCCGCTTCAAGCGGTACGTCCCGGGGCAGATCTCTTGCTGGATCTCATACGACCCTTCCCAATTGGGGCCCAGAACCCCTACCCCCGGATCCTGAGTGGCCGGGAAGACCCTCCGCAGGACCAGATCGCCGGTTCCGAACTGACGACTCTTGACTCTGGAGTTGAAGTGCCGAGCGATCTTGCCCTGGTACATCTTTAACTGCACTTGCGACTCTTCCCGGATTTCCTCGATAAGGTCCAGAGATTCTTGGAGTAAGGCATGGTTCTGGGTGGGATCATACGTGTCGCGACGATGGGACGGGATGGTCGTT
This sequence comes from Humulus lupulus, assembly GCF_963169125.1. Classification (NCBI taxonomy): domain Eukaryota; kingdom Viridiplantae; phylum Streptophyta; class Magnoliopsida; order Rosales; family Cannabaceae; genus Humulus; species Humulus lupulus. Next base: position 255,992,311 of record NC_084793.1, read on the forward strand.
TCGATTGGGATGACGGCTTCGCATCCGTACATCATTGAGTATGGGGTGTGCCCGGTTGATGTCCGTTCGGTTGTCCGATAGGCCCACAACACGCGGGGGAGCTCTTCGGGCCACTTGCTCTTACAGGCCTGAAGCTTTTTCTTCAGTGTCCCTTTCAGGATTTTGTTCACGGCTTCGGCCTGTCCGTTCGCCTAGGGCCTGGCCACGGCGGAGAAACTCTTCACTATACCATGCCTCTCGCAGAAATCCGTGAAGTGATGGCTGTCAAATTGTTTCCCGTTGTCAGACACGATTTTGTAGGGGAGGCCATACCGACACACTATGTTGTTAACGACGAAATCTAAGGCCTTCTTGGACGTGATCGTGTTCATAAGCTCCGCCTCAACCCATTTCGTGAAATAGTCTACCGCCACAATGGCATACTTCACCCCTCGTTCTCCTCCTCATAGTACTCTTCTTCGTTTCCTACTTCGTACTCCGTCTCACCCTCGTAGTCTTGCGACTCGTCTTGGTGAGATGTCTGAGGAGGCACGTCTTCAGGCAGGTTCTGAGGGATGCGCTGAGAAGGCAGTGGGTCTTCGTTGCCCTGCTCCGGGTTGGCAGGGTCGAAAGTGGTGTTACGAGTGTTCACCATCGTAGTAAAGGCCTGACGTTGGCGCTAGCTTCCTTCAGCTCTCAATGAAAGCACCAAACTGTTAACCGAGATTTTCGGCAACTATCTTAAAGAAGGATATTTACTGATTATAATAAGGAGAATAGAGGATCGACACAAGATTTTTACATGGTTGGGGCGTTAACTAGCCTTAGTCCACGAGTCTGTATATAAGTCTGTATTAGAGCTAGAATAAGCTTTTACAATGGAGTTGTTTAACTGTATTTGAGCAGAGTTTCTGCCTTCTCTCCTTTTTCTACGTTGCATTACAACTTATATTTATAGAATGAGGGGGACATCAGGTTTGGGCCGGGCCTGACCCGGGCCCATTTGGAATATGTGTACAGGGGGCCTTCCTAGTAGAGGCCCGAGCTAAAAAGATATATAGTACATCAAACCCAAACCAGCTCAGGCCCAATTAGTTACCCTGAGATGCAAGCATTCTCCCGACAAAACGGCACTTTGGCTCTGACCACTTCGAATCACGAGGCAGATTCAGGGGACAAGACCGGTCAGAGTACTTGGCTGCGCAGTCCTGACACGCCAGCAGACAATCCCAAGGAGACCCTTTCTGCAGGTGAAAAGTGGGGGGACAAGACCCACGCGAAATGAGGCGGCTTCAGTGTCCTGGACGCCTGGCCCATAGCCTGGGGATGAAGCGGTCCAGGTTCGTTTACCTTGGGCCCGCTGCGTTTACTTCGGGCCCGGACCATTCTGGGCCCGGGAGCGGGACGCGATGGCCGTGATGGTCCGGGGCACTCTGGACAGTGCTGGGACCGTTCGAGCCGAATCATGAACCCGGAGGTACTTCCCGGACCCTTCTACATAGGCCCAGTCCGTAGTCCGCGGATTAGGCCCAAATACCGAACCGGTCCCTCTGACCGTGGGCCGGGGCGAGGGCCCAAAACCCTGAGAGGAAATGGGGATAACACCTACCAATCCAAGGAAGCTTCTAATCTTAGAGGCATTCCTTGGCCTTGGAAAATTCCTAATAGCCTCAATCTTAGCTGGGTCCACCTTGATTCCATCTCTGCTAACAATATGACCCAAGAACGGTAACCAGAACTCACACTTCCCAAAATTCACAAATAATCTGTGCTCTCTAAGCCTCTGTAGGACCAACCTGAGATGTTTCTTGTGCTCTTCCTCGGACTGTGAATAAACCAAGATATCTTTGATAAAGACAATCACAAACCGATCCAGATAGTCCTTGAACACCCTGTTCATCAGATCCATGAAGGCTGTTGAGGCATTAGTCAAACCAAATGACATGACGAGGAACTCATAATGCCCGTATCTGGTATGAATGGTTGTCTTTGGTATGTCTTCCTCCTTGATCCTCAATTGGTGATAACCAGATCGAATATATATCTTTGAGAACACCATTTTACCCTGCAACTGATCAAATAGGTCATCTATCCTTGGCAAAGGATACCTGTTCTTAATGGTCAACTTATTCAGTTCCCTGTAGTCTATGCACATCCTTAGAGAACCATCATTCTTCTTCACAAATAGGCCTGGTGCACCCCATGGCAAAAAACTGGGTCTGATAAAACCCAAGTCTAACAACTTCTGTAATTGTACCTTCAGCTCTCTCAACTCTGCTGGGGCCATTCTATAAAGTGCCCTAGATACTGGCTCTGTCCCTGCTGCCAGCTTGATGGTAAATTCTATCTCTTTGTGTGGCAGTAACCCTGGTAATTCCTCTGGGAACACATCTAGGAGTTCACAGACTAACCTAGTCTCTTCTGGCCCCACTGGCACGGCTTGAAGTGTATCCACTACGCTAGATAGGAATCCTATGCAACCTCCTCGCAATAGGTCTCTAGCCCTAAATACTGAAATCATAGGTACTCGGGGTCCATGCACAGTGCCAACAAATACGAAGGGGTCCTCACCCTCAGGCTCAAAGGTTACCATCTTTTTTTTTTTTTACAATCAATGGTTGCCCTATATCTAGTTAACTAGTCCATCCCCAAAATCATATCAAAGTCGGTCATAACCAACTCTATCAAGTAAACTGACAACTCCTTGCCATCCACTATCACTGGCAGTGATCTGACCCATCTCCTGGAAACCACTAACTCCCCAGTGGGTAATAATGTCCCAAACCCCACAACATAGTAATAGCATGGCCTACACAGTCTATCAATAATCCTACTAGAAACACAAGAGTGTGTAGCACCAGAGTTAATCAGTACAGTATAAGAAACGCCAACACTAGAAAGCTAACATGTGACCACTGAGGGCCTAGCCTCAGCCTCAGCCTGCGTCAATGCAAATACTCGAGCTGGAGTCGCACTGTCCGCCTTTTTTGGTTCCTCTTTCTTCATTCTTGGGCAGTCCTTCTTGAGATGCCCCACAATCCCACATAAAAAGTAGGAATTCACCCGACACCCCCCAGATGACGTCTTCTAAATATGGCACACTCTGGATATGTCCTCCAGTTCTCATTGCCGCCCTAGCGGCCAATTTATCCATGTCTTCTGCTGTATGGCCGGTATTGGAGTAGCAGATGGGGCCTCTGACGCAGTGTTCCCTGCTGTTGCCTTAACTGGCGAATTTCTTCTTCCTGCCTCTGCAGCCTAGCTTGCATATCAGCAAGTACCTGTTGCCAGTTTTCAGGAGCTGGCACAGGGTTCTAACCTTGGTCATTACTTCCAACCTGATTCTCAGCGTCGACTGGCTCATTAGATTGCCTTAGAAGCATACTTCCAAGTCTATCTGCAATCAATGATTCAACTTATTAGGCAGTAACAACAATATCCTATGTCAACCCACGGTTCAAAACCGATCAAATATGCATTCACATTCATCGACAATGCTAATAAGCACCCTAATAGTTCACACGTATACAATCATGCTAATAAGCATGGCGATTCATATTCATGCTCAAACAAGATGCCAATAATCACGTTCTCAACATTCACAAGCATTAACAACACTAATAAGCACCTTCTTGACATTCATATACATAACGTAATGTTATTAAGCATTTCTAACATTCAATAGCAGTAACGATGCTAATAAGCATTTTCTGGCACATATAGACCAATAAAGATGCTAATAAGCATTCCTTTTTAACATTTAACAATGCTAATAAGCATCTCCTGACATACATGCACATATAGCAGCGTTAATAAGCATTTCTGAAATTTAAGAGCGATAATGATGCTTATAAGTAATCCTACAATATTTTACAAGCCACTATTGTGCTAAGAAGCACATCTTTAACATGCATACAACAGTCAAGGGCCAGACCCTATCAGAATAGCTCATGCTTTCTATTTAAACAAGAAGGTAAGGCCTATATATTTCATTTAAGCAATTGCACACATAACTATATTAATAGTTACCAAACCCTGAGTCGAGCTTGTCTTTAGCGGCGACTGTACACGCCCAGTCCATCATTAGGAACCCTTAAACCTTGGTAGCTCTGATACAAAGTTGTAGGTCCCTGCTAATTAGGGTTCATTACCACGTGTGTTTAAAATTAGTGATGGACTCGCTAAACGAGCCACGAAGGGTTCAAGTATTAAAAAATTTGGGTAAGAAGTAAACTTTTCCATTAACAGAAAACTTTAGCCTTTACATGGGATCCCAAAATACAAGTTTACAAGTTTGTTACAACCCAGGGATTACAAAATAAGCCGACCTAGGTAGCAAAACAGGATCCAACCCTAATTCACCTGTAATATCTTGGCCGTGGTGGTCAAGCGAGCTCCATATGTACATGTCACCTCCAATGCTTTCCAACTCATGGCTGGTCAAGCTTCTCCTTACCCTTACCTGCACCACAAAGCACTTGTGAGCCAAAAGACTCAACAAGAAACACATTAACAAATTCAGATAGTCAACACAACATACTAGCATGCTTAACAGTAATAATTGGAACCAAGCATACACACTGTACAAGTAAGTGACCATAGGGTCACACAAGTGCGCGTCGCACTCCCATTCATTCATATGGAATCCGAGCCAGTCAAGTGCATAATGCACTCTCGGGGTGACCTAGCCATAACGGCATGTGCTCAATGCGCATAATGCCGATCACAACTTTTAAGCCGAGCCTTACAGACCCTCAAATTATAAGTCGAGCCTTGGAAACACTCGACTTATAAGCCAAGCCCCATATTAACAAAATATACCCTCAACTAGCAGGTCGAGCTTTGATCAGATGCAACAAACAAATTCTCGGCTTATAAACAGAGCTTCCTAGTCAGAACAAACATCCACATAAGACATTCATCATACAAACATATACAATGCATTACAATATACTAAAACAGATATACACAGGCATAAATATAATCATGCTCATTAGTTGGGCCCGAGCCCTAATCACGTTTACATTCAACACATGGTCTAAGCCCCAATCATATTACATTAATAGCTGGACCAAGCCCTAATCATGCATCTTACGCATCGGGTGCAATTTTCTTACCTTTGGTCTGAGTGTAAACAATCAGGCAAGCAAGTATGACTCCCAAGATCGATCCTCTTCTGTGCCCTAGCGGCAACCTACTCATAACCCATTGATACACATTCTCATTACTATTCGATTCCATACTTGAACCCCGAGACCAATCCCGTGCTCTCGGGACCTCCAATTCCCCACACAGGGTGGTGAAATCGTCCCATGAGCCCCTGGACCTATGCCCTAAAAATGCAAAATGAAGGCCTCTGAAACTGGCCTAGCGCCATGGCACAGCCTTACAGGCGTCACAACACACAACCAAGGCCCCCTGCCCTGGAACATCCCAGCGCCACGACTTGGAAGAACAGCGTCGAGGTGCCCCTACGCGAACCCAGAAAAATTGGGTTTTCAACCATTTTTTTCCTGAGCCAAAGCTCCCAAATATCGCCCCAAACTTGCCTAAAACTCCCAAATGACTCTAAAACCCTAAAAAAACACATCATAAGCAGTACAAACACCTCTAAAACCGAACTCAATCTCTAACCCAAATCAAAACCCACTCATTGGTGTAAAAGGTTTCTAAAACTTAAACCACAGCAGAGATTTACCAAGAAAATAGAGCAATACCTTACCTCAAAGAAGAGTCACGACCCTTATGTTTTTCCACTTCAATCCTAACTTCAATCCTTCAAGTTTTGAGCCTTTCCTCCACAAAATTCAAAAAAGACCCCCGAGGCTTCAAGAGATAGAGGGGAAAACGAGAGAGAGAGAGGGTTGAGGGTGCTGAGAGTATTCTAACCATTCCACTAGCTTCTGGACTAATTTAGTGTATCCCCTCCTTAGGCTAAAAATGAACAAATTACCCCTTATCCCATTAGCTATTCTCTAATGCTCACAAGGGCGAATCCACCATTTGCCACTTTTCCCTGTTAATCATAACTAACGTCTCACAAATTCGCGTTGTCTCAAATATCCTCAAATAGTCACTAAATAATTTCCCATTACTCGATAAACCCCAGTAATGTGCTAAATTACCAAATTACCCCAGGCTCACCCCGAGCCAGGTATTTGACCCTATTATGGCTAAACACCTAATTTGTTCCCTAGGATCGTCTCATGCCGAATAACTCGAATATATCCACATAATAATGTGGTCACAATTATATATCACACATATTTACCATTATACCCCCAACATATCAAAATTACAAAAATGTCATTCTAATAAGAAACAAGCCCACATGCATATTTAATCCACTTAAACATGCAGCATAACCATATTATAATACAATTCACATAATTTACATGCTCATAACACATAAGCACTCAATAAATTCAATTATTGCCTCCTAGCCCCCTAATTCAGGCACTAAGCCATATTTGGGAAATTGGGGTGTTACATATAACTTTGAAGAAAGTAATGGACTTTGTAGTAAAGAATATTATATGTAGATATGGTCTACCAAAAAACTTTGAAATTTTTTTCTCTAGCTGCTCATCCTCAAGAAAATGGACAAGTTGAAGCTGTCAACAAAACTTTAAAAGATATAATGAAGAAGTGAGACGACCAAGCTAAAGGCAATTGGTCTGACATTTTGCCAGAAGTACAATGGTCATGCCGTACAACTACTCGTACATCAATTGGTCATACACCATTTTCCTTGGCATATGGGTATGAAGCAATGATACATGTAATGCTCTGATTATCCAAGACCATTACACTGTGTATTTTAAATAGCGCTTAACTCGCTAAACGAGTCATTAGGCCATAAACGTGCATCTAAATATAATTAATGGTCAGGGGTTAAAAAATTTGGTCAAAAGGAATGGATATTTCATTAAAACGTTAAGTTTTACATGGGATCCTATAATAAATGTTTACAAAGTTGTTTTCAGTTGCAAAAAGGTCATTACAACTCAAAAGCTACAACCCGCCGACCTAAGCGGTAAAAATAGGGTTTAACCCTAGTTCCTTTGAGAAACCTTGGTCGTGGTGGTCAAGCGGCCGCATATGTACAAGTCGCCACCTAAGCTCTCCAACTCATGGCTGGTCTAGCTTTCCTTTCCCTTTACCTGCACCACATAGCACCTGTAAGCCAAGGCCCATCAAGAAAACGTAAACATGCTCATAAGCAGTTAATATCACATTTCTAAATCACCATAAACATGCCCAGCAGTTATGAATATACTCATGCATGCATACCATTCATATAAATGTTTACAATGTCATATGGGGCCAGATGCCCTAATTAAATGATTAACTAAATCATATCGGGGCCTATTGCCCAAGTAAATGATTAATAAATCACACTAGGGCTTAGCGCCCTAGGATCTGAGACTAATAAGTCACCCCGGGGCTCATGGCCTTATCCTTTGAATAAGCAGCCATGGAGCTGGCCCAACGTACCCATCGTTTTAGTTTTCCACGGCCTTTGGGCCAGACAAGTGTATAATGCGCTCCTGATTAGATCTAATCATATCAATCAGCACTCAATACTATTACCGTCCTTGACTGATAGGTCATTGATTTTAGACCAGCGCTTAGCGCTACTACCGTCCTTGACTGATAAGTCAAGCCTTTCCCAATTATATAATGCTAACATGCATTCACCATATAACAATTATCCATAAATAGAGCATTCAACATGCTTAATCAATCATTCACAAGCATAATCATAATCATGCGCATTTACAAGGGTCCAAGCCCTAATTAAATATGTATTCAACATTTAGGCTAAGCCCTAGTCATGTACATCACATATTGGATGTAATATTCTTACCTCAGGTCCAGGTGTAATGTAAAATAAGAACGGCCCTCGAGCACGATCCTGATCCCGAGCCTCTAGTGATAACCTAGTCACAACCATGTATAGAATCTCGTCAAAATTAGTAAACAAAGGCTTCCAGACCGAGTCCCAGCCTCCAGGACATCGAATCCTACTAAATCGGGTAGTAGGATTGATCTCGAGCCTTTAGGTTTGAGTTCCCGCACTCAAAACCTCCCCAAGGCCCCAAATCCCTTAAGCGCCACTGTAACGCCCCAAATTCCCTAATATGGGTTAGTGCCTGGATTAGGGGGCCGGGAGGCAATAATTGAATCAATTGAGTGCTTATTTGTTATGAGCATGCTATTATGTGAATTATATTATAATATAATTATTCTTTCATGTTTAGGTGTATTAAATAAGCATGTGGGCCCGCTTCTTAATTAGAAAGGCATTTTCATAATTTTGACCCGTTGAGGGGTATAATTGTAGATATGTGTGTTTTATGATTGAGACCACATTATTATGTAAATATATTTGGGTTATTCGGCACGTGGTGATCCTAGTGAGCAAGTTAGCAGAAAAGTCACAGCGGGGTCAACTACCCGGCTCGGGGTGAGCCTAGGGGTATTTTGGTAATTTAGCACATTACCAGGGTTTATTGGGTAATGGGAGATTAAATGATTATTACTTGGAGATAGTTGGGATTTATTTGGATATGTGGAGTTTATTAGGAACTAGAGGGGATGGTGGTAATTGACCAAAGTGCCCTTGTGAGCATTGGAGAAGAAAATTGGGTTTGAGGGCATTTGGGTCTTTTGGTAGACCTTGGCCTGACTTAGCCAATGTGGTAGGTTGTGGAAAATAGAGGAACACTCAGAAAAAACAAAGGAAAAGCTCGGATTCTCTTTCTCTCTCTCCCCTTGGGGACTTGTGGATTTTATGATTTTTGAAGAAACAAAGCTTGGGGATTAAAGGTTTGGTGTCTAGGATTAAGCTAGGAGCAACTTGGGACTATAATCCAGCCATTGGAGGTAAGAATTCATTATGGTTTTGAGTTTAATTTTTTGTGGTTTAAGCTTTTTCTAGAATTTTAGGCTTTGATGGATTCTGAGTTTTGGTTTAGATTTAAGTTGGTTATAGGGATGTTTGTAATGTATATGGTGTGTGTTAATGTTTTTGGGACTCAATTGGGACTTTGGGGGAAGCCATGGGATGATTTTGGAAGGTTGGGATTTGGAGAAAAATCTGGGTTTCCAGGTCGAGCTGCGACCCTGTTCTTGGGAATTGCGGCTCAAGGTAGACGAAGGAGAAGGAGTTGGCTGCTGGGCTATTTGAGTCGCGGTGCCAGTTAAGAGCGCTGCGACGCTAGGTGCAGTCAGAGAGGGTTTTAGGCCACTGACTTGAGAGGGGTCGTGGCACAAGAGCTTGGGGTCGCAACTCAAAATAGAAAATTGGCCAAAACAAGTTTTTATTGACAGGAACTCAAACCTAAGGGCTCATGATCGATCCTACTACCTGGTTTAGTAGGATTCGACGTCCTGAAGGCTAGGAATCTGTCCGGAAGCCTTTATTTACTAATTTTTTTATGAGATTCCATACTTGGTTGTGCCTAGGTTATCGCAAGGGGCTCGGGATCAGGATCGTGCTCGAGGGTCGTTCTTGTTTTACATCACACTCAGACTTGAGGTAAGAAAACTACACCTGATTCGTGAGATACGTGATTGGGGCTTGGCCCCGTTGTTGAATGTAATTTGATTAGGGATTGGCCCCATTGTTGACTGCATTATGATTAGGGCTCAGCCCAGCTATCAAATGTAATATGATTGGGGCTTGGCTCAACTGTCAAATGTATTATGATTAGGGCTCGACCCAACTATCAAATGTAATATGATTGGGGCTTGGCCCAACTGTCAAATGTATTATGATTAGGGCTCGACCCAACTATCAAATGTAATATGATTGGGGCTTGGCCCAACTATCAAATGTATTATGATTTGGGCTCAACCCAGCTATTAACTATAATATGATTGAGGCTTGGCCCAACTGTTAAATGAATTATGATTAGGGCTTGGCTCAACTGTTAAATGTAGACATGATTAGGGCTCGGGCCCAGCTAATGAGCATGATTATAATTATGCACATGTATACCTTTGTTAGTACATTGTAATTTCTTGTATCTGTGTATGATGGATGCATTATATGTATATATGTTCCCAACTGGGAGGCTCGCTTATAAGTCAGGAGTTTGTCTATTGTACCTAACCAAAAGCTCGGTCTGCTAGCTGAGGGTATATTCGACTAAAAAGGGGCTCGGATTATAAGTCGAGGGACTACAAGGCTCGACTTATGAGTCGAGGGTTCACAAGAATCAATTTATGAGTCGAGGGTTTGCTATGCTCAGCTTATCAGTCATGATCGGCATCATGCGCACTTAGTGTAAGCCGTTATGGCTAGGCCACCCTGGGAGTGCATCATGCACTTGACTGGCTCGGATGCCATATGAATGAATTAGAATGCATCATGCACTTGACTGGCTCGAATGTCATATGAATGAATGGGAGTGCATCATGCACTTGACTGGCTTGGATGCCATATGAACGAATGGGAGTGCATCATGCACTTGTTTGGCACATATGTCATATGAATGATTGGGAGTGCGACATGCACTTGTGTGACCCTATGGTCACTTACTGGTACAGTGTGTATGCTTGGTTTCAGTTATTACTATCAAGCATGCTATTATATTCTCTTGGCTATCTGAATCTGTTATTATGTTTTCTTGCTGAGTCTTTTGGCTCACGAGTGCTTTGTGGTGTAGGTAAGGGTGAGGATAATCCTAGCCAGTCGTGAGTTGGAGAGCATTAGGGGAGAAGTCTACATATGTAGTCTACTCGACTGCCACGATCGAGGTATCGCAGGGGAACTAGAGTTGGACCCTGTTTTGCCGCTTAGGTCGGCTTATTTTGTAATCCCTGAGTTGTAAAAAAATTTCTAAACTTGTATTTTGGGATCCCATGTAAAGACTAAAGTCTTCTTTCAATGGAAATGTTTACTTCTTGACCAAAATTTTTAATACCTGAACCCTTAGTGGCTTAATCGCATGTTTTAGCCCAAATGAATCGCTTAGCGAGTCGAACACTGGTTTTAAACACACGTGGTAACATACCCTAATTACCAGGGTGTTACAGTCGCGACCCCCAAACATTTGAGTCATAGTCCACTCAAATCATAGGCTTGAGCCTCCTTCCTACCTGCATTAGCGTCGTGACTCAAAAGCCCCACAACCACCTGATTCTCCTTCGCCCAATTTGAGCCGCAACACCCCAAGAACAGGGCCGTGGCTCGACCTACAAAATCAATTTTTTCTTCATTTTTCTCATGCCAAATCCTTCCATAAACATATCCAAACATAGCCAAATCCTATAAATAAAGTTCCCAAATAACTCAGCAGCCCAAAACCATCAAAATCCAAGTTACAATCCAATCAAAAACTCATAAAAACTATAAAATCCAATCAAAGCTTAAGAACTCGAAAACTAAAAACATAAATTTTGGATTACCTCTGATTAAGTCATTTTCCAGTTAAATCCTCCAACTATCAAGCTTCAAATCTTCCCTAGAATTGTTATGACTCTAACCTTGCTTGAATCCGAGCCCTAAAACTCGAGTTTCCTTCGAAAATGCAACAAGTGGTAAAAAGGAGAATGGGAGAGAGAGAGAGAAATTTTTTAAACATACTTTTCTATTTTTGTTAGGTTACTTCGAACTCAAATAACCTTAAGTAAAACCCAAGGCTTGGGGTCCCAAAAACGCCCTGAGGGTAAAATAGTCAAAATTATGAGAATTCCATCCTAATCTCGCTAACTCCAAATATATCCTCAAATATTCATTCCCATTACCCAATATATTGGTAATGTTCTAAATACCCAATATACCCCTTGACTCACCTCGAGTCAAGTATTAGTCCCTTTGTGAATTTCCCACTAACTTGCTCCCTAGGATCGCCTCGTGCCAAGTAACCCAAATATATCCACATAATAATGTGGTCTCACACATATATCACATATATGCCAAATATACCAAAATTGGGCCAAATTACGAAAATTTCACTTTCGATAAGAAACAGACCCACATGCATATTTAATACACCGAAACATGCATAATAAGTCATATTATAATATAACTCACATAATCATATAATACACCCAAATACACATAAGTATACCTAGAGCAAACATCTATAAAAGTCATGAAATATCTATTTCCTCCTCACAAGATTAGGGTTAGAGAGATACAACCTTTTCATTGAGAAACTTGAATCTTCAAGCTTGGAGAACTTCTAAGGCTTATACACAATATGAATATTGTTGTCCAAAATTTCTATTCCAAGCCTTCCCAATTGCTTGAAGCTTCAACTAAGTAGAATGGGATTTGGGATTGAACAAGCCTTGAAACTCATTCAAGTCAAGCAAGCTTGATGAGTTTCTTGGAGAAAACCTTGGTCTTAGAGAGCTAGAAAGAGAATGAGTTTTAGAGAGAGAGTTGGAAAGTGTGATCAAGGCTTTTCAACTCTAATAACCCATATATATAGTTTAGGCATCATCATTAGTCTAACCAATAGGATTAGAGCATTTAAAACACATCATTTGGAGCATTTTACATAAATTGTACGACCCTAAAAGACCGCCTAGGCGATGCATCACCTGCGAAGGCTTTTGAAGCCCTTCGCATTTAGGCGATGCTACGCCACTTAGGGGGTGATGTATCGCTGCCCTCTCTGACTTTAGACCACTCCAATGGTCCTAAATTTTCTCCAAAAGTTACCAAACTTTTTGGGAATGTTTGGATACCTCATTGTATCACTTTAGACCCATAAAATTCACTTTTAGATGCCTTCTACACAATCTCATATTTTCACTTCTCTTTAAGTGAAAACCGTTAAGTGTTTGCACCTCAATGTGTAAACAACTTAACTATTATATTTAACCAATCTAAACAATCCCCACTTGGTTAAATATAATCATCTCTTCGTAGCTTAACAATTTTGCTGCATAAAATAAAGTATCTTTCGGTTTGAACTTTATCTTAGTGAAAGTATTACAAAGCCTTATCGAAGTCATTGGTGTCTTAAAGATTGAACCAAGTAGTCCTTAATGATAAAAATGCTAACACCACACACACCTCCACTTGACCATTAATTTTCTCATGTTTCTCACTTAACACTCATATGGCCATGTGCTCATCCATTTCACGAACTTTCCGGGGAGAAACTACAACTCTCATGAGAGGCGACACCACCTCTAAGTTCACATAGGTGAAGTTCTTACAGCATCTTTGCTATCTTTAGAGATGCTTGTTGCACACAACTGAACATCATTAAAATTCTTAGGCTTAACCATCACTTGGTAGCAACCAACACTAACAATCCTTGAATGGAACTCGTGATTTTTTTAGTGTTGAAACGATTCACTCAATAACTTGTTCTTACCCATTGAACTCTTGTCCTTGATGTTCACAAGTTTGGAGTTGGGTTACCATCATTGGTGAATATATTATTCTAGGAGTTTTAGTCTCATCTCTTTTGAAGTAGAACTTACTAACCTCTTCGCAAGAGGTTTTGTAAATGGATCCGCTAAGTTCTCACTTGTCTTAACATATGAGACCGATATAATTCCTCCATGAATCAATTGTCTCACATACTCATGTCTTAGATGTATATGTCTAGACTTCCCATTATATACGCCATTATATGCTCTAGCCAATGTGTCTTGACTGTCACATAGTATCAAGATCGTCGATACCTTATCCGCAGAAATTGGGGTCTCCAACATGAGATCCCTAAGCCACTAAGCCTCTTTGATGGTTGTCGCTAGAGCTATAAATTCGGCCTCCATGGTTGAATGTGAAATACATGTTTGTTTCTTAGAACCCCAAGAAACTGCTCCTCTGAGCATAAACGCCCAACCACTTGTGGAGAGATTATCTCCTACACTTGATACCTTGCATCGGAATATCCTTCAAGTGTCTTCGAAAACTTTGAATATTGGAGGCCTAGCTGCTTGGTCCTTTTAAGGTACTCTTGAACTCTCTCAACCACTTTCCAATGTTCCATACCTGGATTGCTAGTAAACCTACTTAGTTTGCTAACTGCATATGCAATATCCACCCTTGTACAATGAGCGGCGTACATTAGACTTCCTAATGCACTTGCATACTCAAGTTGAGTCACTGCTCTACCGTTATTCTTTTCAAGCTTTATGCTTGAATCAAATGGTGTATTTGCCTCTTTGATTTTGAGATGACTAAACTTGTCATGCACTTTCTCAACATAGTGTTCTTGACTTAAGGCATAACCCCCACTATTTCTTCTCACTTTTATACCCAAGATGGTATCAACCTCTCCAAGGTCTCTCATCTTGAAAGTGGAAGATAGAAACCTCTTCATTTCTATTTTTCCTTTCATATCATTACTCAAAATCAACATAGCTTCAACATATAGACACACCAAGATGACATAGTCATCACAAATCTTAGAGTATAAGCACTTGTTCACATTATTGTGTCTAAAACAATCCGAAATTATGGTTTTATCAAATTTCTCATGCCATTTTTTTGGTGCTTTCTTTAAACCGTATAATGATTTAACAAGCCTACATACTTTATGTTCATTTCCTTTCAGAACAAAACCCCCTGATTGTTCCATATAAATCTCCTCATTGAGATCTCCATTTAGGAATGATGTTTTAACATCCATTTGATGAACATAAAGGTTATATATTGACGATAAGAAAAATAGTACTCTTATAGTGGTTGTCCTAGCAACCGATGCATACGTGTCAAAATATTCGACTCATTTCTTTTATTTAAAGCTTTTGGCTACTAGTCTTGCCTTGAAGGTTTCTAATGTGCCATCAGTGTGATATTTCCTCCAAAATACCCACTTGCACCCAATTAGTTTTGAAACTTGTGGAAGGTCTACCAATTCCCATGCGTGGTTGAAAATAATTGAATCCATCTCATTATTTATTGCCTCCTTCCAAAAAGCAGAGTCTCTCGAAGACATTGCTTCTTGGAATTTTTTGGGATCATCCTCAACTTGAAGAGCCATAGCAAATTTCCATGTGACTTCGTCAAGGTTTCCCTCTACTAGGTAGAGTGTCTTCACTTGAGAACATGTCTCATTTGATCCCAAGTTTTTAAGCCTTTGGCTTCTTCGAGGCAATATAGGTTGCTCATCAACCTTTGGATCTTTCTCTTTAAGAGATTCTCCAAGACTTGTGGGTTCTTGAGAATTTCTATCACAATATAACATATTCTCAAATAACCCACTTCTCTTGATTCAATTATCACATTAGACTCCAAGTATAATAGCCTATAGGCCTTGCTATTTGAGGCATAGCAAACAAATGCACATTTTACGGCCCTTGGACCCAACTTGGTCCTTTTAGGCTTTGTGTTATTGCAATAAGAAAGGCACCCCCACACTTTAAGATATCCTAGGTTAGGCTTCTTTCCTCTCCATAACTCATATAGAGACACATTGTTCTTTTTCATAGGAATTCGATTCAATATATGACACACAGCAAGCAAGGCTTCACCCCACAAATTATAACACAATTTAACATGTAAAAGCATAGATTTAATCATCTCAAAATAAGTCCTATTCTTTCTTTCAGCTATTCCATTTTGTTGTGGAGTTTATAGTTCAGTGCATTCATGTACAATGCCATGTTGTTCACAAAACACATTGAAATCATTTGAAAAGTATTCACCACCTCTATCACTTCTAAGAGTCTTTATTTTCATTTCCAATTGATTTTCTACTTCAGCTTTTAGATTTTAAATGTGTTAAATGCCTCATCATTACTCCTAAGTAAATACACATAAGTATACCTAGAGCAAACATCTATAAAGTCATGAAATATCTATTTCCTCCTCACAAGATTAGGGTTAGAGAGATACAACCTTTGCATTGAGCAACTGGAATCTTCAAGCTTGGAGAACTTCTAAGGCTTATACACAATATGAATATTGTTGTCCAAAATCTCTATTCCAAGCCTTCCCAATTGCTTGAAGCTTCAACTAAGTAGAATGAGATTTGAGATTGAAGAAGCCTTGAAACTCATGCAAGTCAAGCAAGCTTGATAAGTTTCTTGGAGAAAATCTTGGTCTTAGAAAGGAATGAGCTTTAGAGAGAGAGAGAGAGTTGGAAAGTGTGATCAAGGCTTTTCAACTCTAATAACCCATATATATAGTTTAGGCATCATCACTAGTCTAACCAATAGGTTTAGAGCATTTAAAGCACATCATTTGGAGCATTTACGTAAATTGTACGACCCTAAAATACCGCTCAAGCGATGCATCGCCTGCTAGGGCTTTTGAAGCCCTTCGCATTTAGGCGATGCTACGACACTTAAGGGTTGACATATCGCTACCCTCTCTGCCTTTGGACAACTCCAATGGTCCTAAAATTGCTCCAAATGTTACCAAACTTTTTGGGAATGTTTGGATACCTCATTGTATCACTTTAGACCCATAAAATTCACTTATAGATGCCTTCTACACAATCTCATGTTTTCACTTCTCTTTAAGTGAAAATCGTTAAGTGTTTTGCACCTCAATGTGTAAACAACTTAACCATTATATTTAACCAATATCAACAATCCCCCACTTGGTTAAATATAATCTTCTATTCTTAGCTTAAAAATTTTGGTGCATAAAATAAAGTATCTTTTGATTTGAACTTTATCTTAGTGAAAATATTACAAAGTCGTATCGAAGTCATTGGTGTCTTAAAGATTAAGCCAAGTACTCCTTAATGATAAAACCGGTAACACCACACACACCTCCACTTGACCATTCATTTTCCTACTTTTCTCTCTTAACACTCATATGGCCATGTGCTCATCCATTTCATGAACTTTCCGAGGAGAAACTCCAACTCCCATGACAGGCGGCACCACCTCTAAGTTCACATAGATGAAGTTATTACATAATCTTTGCTATCTTTAAAGATGCTTGTTGCACACAACTGAACTTAATAAAAAGCCTTAGGCTTAACCCTCACCTAGTAGCAACCAACACTAATGATCCTTGGATGGAACTCATAATTTTGTTAGTCTTGAAACAATTCACCCAATAACTTGTTCCATTTTGGACTTTAAGTCCCACCTTTGCACTTTCAAAGGGTTTGAAAAACATTTTATCGTAGGTTGCATGAATGGTGGCACAAGTATCATACCACCATCCTTGTACCTTTCCTTGGGTTGCATTAACTTCACTCAAGGTTGCAATGATCTCAACATCAATTGCATTGACATGTTCACCTTCTCTTAAGGTTGCATTAGTCTCATCACTACATACATGAACCATGCCAATTCTCTTTAGGGTTATCATACATTCCTCATCAAATGCATTGAATTCAATTAAGGCCACAAAGATCTCATCATCAATTGTATTGACCCAAATCTCACTATGGTTAATTTTACAATTACCATATCTCACATAATGATCAATAATTTTATAAACAAAACAAGTACATCAATAACCCTTGAATTGTTTATTAACATTCGCCATTGTACTCTTAATATAAACAATAATCTCAAACTCACAAAAATATGGCAGCAAATACATTTCATTCAAATTCTTGAAATCTACAAATGTAGGAATTAGGAACTTGATGATACCAATCTCCTTAAGCATATAATCCCATTGAATTGTCTCATCCTTTGTTGATGAAGACTTTGAATCCATATCCACTTTCATGTAGAGCATTTCCAAATAGAACTTTCTTTGATCTTTCATGGTTATGTGTCCAACACAAACCAAATCTTGAAACAAGGATTTGAAGGTTGTAGAAGATGAACCAATTTTCCTCATTGTTGATTATGCAAAACACAAAATGAAAGTAATTAGAATTAGAGATTTTCATTGTTGGGAATATATGGCTTTACTCTTTGCAAATCAACAATGAATTACGATAATAGAGCACTATTTCTAACCCTAGATTTTGATCAAGATTCAAATTCAAAGTATGAAGGCAATTCTAGATAATCAAATAAACATGCTCATGATATGAATGTTAATCTTGAATATAATGAACTAAATGATTAAATGATGATAAAATAAAATTAGATACATCTAATCATCTATTCTAACAATAAGAAACATACTAGAATGACAAAATACAAGATTAGAGTTAGAGAGATACAACCTTTGCATTGAGCAACTTGAATCTTCAAGGTTGGAGAACTTCTAAGGCTTATACACAATATGAATATTGTTGTCCAAAATCTCTATTCCAAGCCTTTCCAATTGCTTGAAGCTTGAACTAAGTAGAATGATATTTGGGATTGAACAAGCCTTGAAACTCATTCAAGTCAAGCAAGCTTGATGAGTTTCTTGGAGAAAACCTTGCTCTTAGAGAGCTAGAGAGAGAATGAGTATTAGAGAGAGAGAGTTGAAGAGTGTGATCAAGGCTTTTCAACTCTAATATCCCATATATATAGTGTAGGCATCATCATTAGTCTAACCAATAGGATTAGAGCATTTAAAACACATCATTTGGAGCATTTTACGTAAACTGTACGACCCTAAAAGATAGCCCAGGCAATGCATCGCCTGCTAGGGCTTTTGAAGCGTTTCTCATTTAGGCGATGCTAGGCCACTTAGGGGGCGATGTATCGCCACCCTCTCTGACTTTGGACCACTCCAATGCTCCTAAAAAATTTCCAAGTGTCACCAAACTTTTTGGAAATGTTTGGATACCTCATTGTATCACTTTAGACCCATAAAATTCACTTTTATATGCCTTCTACACAATCTCATGTTTTCACTTCCCTTTAAGTGAAAACAATTAAGTGTTTTGCGACTCAACATGTAAGAAACTTAACCATTATATTTAACCAAAC
Source organism: Humulus lupulus (assembly GCF_963169125.1). Lineage (NCBI taxonomy): Eukaryota > Viridiplantae > Streptophyta > Magnoliopsida > Rosales > Cannabaceae > Humulus > Humulus lupulus. Next base: position 256,011,058 of record NC_084793.1, read on the forward strand.
TCAACAGAAATCCATCGTGATGTCATCCCATTTCCACTTTGGAATGTCCAGAGGCTGTAATAGCCCCGTTGGTCTCTGATGCTCAGCCTTGACCTATTGACATGTCAAGCACTTAGCCACATATTTTGTCACATCCCTATTCATCCCAGACCACCAATATAGCGATCTCACATCCTGATACATCTTTGTGGTACCTGGATGCAAAGAGTAAGGGGTAGTATGAGATTCATCCAGAATTTCCCATCTGATAACAGTGTCCATCAAAGCCCATATCTGACACTGTATAATCCCTAGATACGCCGGCTAGGACGTCCCCTATGATCTTTGTCAGTTGTGGATCAACCAAATGACCTTCCTTTATCCTTTCTAACAGCGTATACTATAGCGTAATATTGGCCAACTAGCCCACCAAAAACTCTATACCATCCCTGATCATACCCTTTGTCAACTCCTTGTATATTTGTCTTGCACTGTATATCTGTGTTAGGAAAACTTATACAGGATCTTTATTTATTTTTATGTATATATAATATTAAACAAATTAATACGAGATAGCCTAAAACATGTTTCTAAAATTGAATTCAAAGAGAAACAATGAATAGAATACTTACAGTATACATAGTGGAATTAAAAAGCCCTTCCTTCAGTTTCTCTAACTCTTGTATCCTCTTTGTCGCAGAGTATTATCAAGAAACTGAACCGATCTTCTATTTTCTTCACAGTCTTCCAATGTACCCTTAGAATCACATAGACTAGTGTGGGCAATTCTTAACGCATGAAATAGATACAGAGAAGAAGAAGAGAAAATAACAAAGAGGCTTAGAAAAGGACTTGTGTTTAGAGAGAATCTAAAACTATCAGAAAACTAGTGATTAAACTTATGTTTTGACTTCTCTTTAAGCATTCCTTTTAAAGACTCAATTAGTCCATTTAATTTAATTAAAAAATCATTAAAATAATAGCCATTTTAAAGCCCTAGGTACAAATTATCATGGGCTTTAGGCCCGTGAAACTTCTCATTTGATTATAAGCCCATTGGACTTAAAATCAAGGCATGTATTATTTTCTATTGATTTAATTAATTAAATAATTATTTAAATCCTTTATCAAATTAATTATTTATAATTTGAACCTAGATTTAAACTTATTTATTAATTTAGATACCAATTTATCTTAATTAATAAATCTACCATAATTTCTATTTTTCTTTTCAAAAATACATAACTCTATGAAACTATCCAAAATTGACCTGGTCAACTTTGATAATTCTAATTGATAATTAAATCAATTAATTGAGACTATCTAGATGATTTTATCCAAGGTACAATGGGGAACATGGGCCTATGAAATCAAGCTCCAATAAGTTATCATAAACCTAAATAAATTTACTAACTTATTAATTCCTTGTGACTCCACTATAGACTCGGAATTGCACTCTTGAATTCATAGAACGTTCTATAACAAATATAGATACGCTATTAATTATCCATTGTTACAACCATAATTTTCACTCAATCATCTATAGACGGTCTACAATGAGATAGGACTAAAATACCGTTTTACCCCTCATTGTATTTTATCCTTAAAACACTTAGTTCCTTGTAAATGATATTTCAGTAAACTAATTTAATTACTGAAATGAGATCTCTATCATTTAACACCTTGAACCAAACTAAAAGGAAACCATCGTTTCACTTCTTCATCAGAAGCTATAGATGTTCATATCTATGATTAACACTCCCACTCAATTATACTACCGAGTTCCCAAGATGTAAGTATGGGCTAGTCCGTAGGGTAAGCTGGTAACGAACAAGTCAAAGAACTCAAATAATACAATCAGTTAGAATACTAACCACTCAAAATTGAGATTGAATTAACCTATGGTCAACTATATGATATGACTAGAATAGATAATAACAGTATGTTTACTTATCTTATCAACTGTCAATACCGGTCTTGTCCGATGTAACAAATACATCCAATCTTATCTACTTTGCTAATGTTCTGGAAAGAACATAACACTGTAATGTGTAAGTAGATCATATCATAGATTGGCAAGTCAGTGTAAATCTGGTGCACTGACTAATCTTGGGACTAACTTATTTTGAACATATAATCATATTTATATTCCACTGTGATTACGTCACTATAAGATTAGCTATATGCTCGGGATTTAATAGAAGTTTATATTAAACAAATAATCATGAAAATAAAACATGTGAGAAAAGTGATTAACCAAGTCAAAAAATGATTTCTATTCTTTTAGTGATAATAAAATGAGATTACAAAGAATTTGGGTTTTAATTAGGGCATAAAACCCCAACAATCTGTCTCAGACCTCTCCGACTAAAGGCATCTGCCACCACGTTGGCCTTCCCTGGGCGATACAGGATTTCACAATCATAATCCTTCACCAACTCTAGCCAAAGCCTTTGTCTCGTGTTCAAATCTTTCTGTGTGAAAAAGTACTTATGGCTCTTGTGGTCAGTGCATATCTCACACTTCTCCCCATAAAGGTAATGTCTCCATACCTTTAATACAAAGACCACTGCTACCAAATCTAGATAATGAGTGGGGTATCTCTTTTCATACTCTTTCAACTGACGTGACGCATAGGCAATCACCTTCCCCGACTACATAAGAACACAACCCAAACCCTGATGTGAGGCATCAAAGTATATCACAAACTTCTCCTGATCTGTCGGAAGACTCATAACTGGAGCTGTAATCAATTGCTATTTCAGTTCCTGTAAGTTGTTCTCACACTTATTTGACCACACAAACTTCTGATTCTTTCGTGTCAATTCAGTCAATGAAGTAGCTATCCTTGAGAACCCCTCCACGAAACGCCTATAGTAACCTGCCAATCGAATGAAGCTTATGATCTCTGAGGCATTCCTTAGCCTTGGCCAATCTTTGACTGCCTCAATCTTGGCTGGGTCCCCCTTGATCCCATCCCTACTGACAATATGACCAAGGAAAGTCACCTGAGGTAACCAGAACTCACATTTCTTAAACTCTGCAAACAGTCTATGTTCCCTCAGCCTCTGTAGAAACAACCTCAAATGTTGCTCATATTCTGACTCTGACTGAAAATAAACCAGAATATCATTGATGAAGACGATCACAAACCAATCTAGATAGTCTTTGAACACCCTGTTCATCAGATCCATAAAAGTGGATGAGGCATTAGTCAACCCAAAGGACATGACTAAGAACTCATAATGCCCATACCTGGTATGAAAGAAAGTCTTTGGTATATCTCCTTCCTTGATCCTCAGCTGGTGATAACCAGACCGAAGATATATCTTTGAGAATACCATCTTACCCTGCAACTAATCAAACAAATCATTTATCCTTGGCAGATGATACTCATTCTTGATTGTTAACTTGTTCAGTTCCTTGTAGTCAATACACATCCTCATAGAACTATCTTTCTTCTTTACTAACAGGGCTGGTACACCCCATGGTGAGAAAGTGGGTCTAATAAAACCCAAGTCTAATGGCGCCCTAGACACCGGCTCTGTCTGTAATGCCCCAAAATCCCTAATAAGGTTTAGGACCTTGATTAGGAGGCCAGAGGGCCATAATTGATTTATTATGCCATTAAATGATTATATGCATGTTTATGTGAATTATATTATAATATGATGATAAATGCATGCATATGGGTCCGTTTTTAATTATAGGGGCATTTTTGGTAATTTGGCTCGTTGAGGGCATAATTGTGTATTCTCATGCATGTTGATGAATTATGAATAATACCACATTATATGTGGATTTTTTCGAGCCATTCGACATGAGACGATCTTTGAATGCAAGTTATTGGTCTGGTCATAACTGGGTTAATTTCGGGGCACGGGGTGAGTCTCGGGGTAATTTGGTGCTTAGAACATTACCGAGAATTAAATGGTAATGGGATATGATTTATTAGCATTTGAGAATATTGAAAATAACGGGAATCGGAGGATGTTAATTATGATTAACGAGATAGGTGGGAAATGACGATTTTGCCCTTGGTGGCCTTAAGAAGACTTTAAATGACCTAGGGGAATTTTAGTCTTTTCACCCTAAGGTTATATTTAGCCATTAGAAGGCTGTGGAATTTGTAGAAAACAGAGCATCTCCTTCACCTTCTTCCTCTTCATTCGTTCATCATTTTCTTCTTCATTTCTCCTTGGATTTTGAAGCTCTTTTGAGGAACCAAGCTTTGGTGATCTAGGGTTATGTTCTACCATTGAAGAGGATGTAATTCTGAGCTTGGGGTAAGTTTTTAACCATAGAATCTCTTGTTCTTGCTCTGTTTTCATTTGGTTTTCAGTTTGGTTCTTGAGTTGGAAAGTTGAAAATTCAATGGGGTTTTTGGCAAAGGTTACTTGGGTTATGATGCCTAGGTCATGTGTAGATGGTTTTTGGGTTCAATTGGGGGTTTAAATGGAGTTTGGAAGCTTGTTTTTAAGGTTGGAAATGGAGGAATCGAAGGAGGGAAGAACCAGGGCAATTCTGCCTGGCCCTAGCACTACGGCGCCCAAAGGGTAGTGCTACCGCGCTAGCCAAGGCAAAACTTCCCTGCCTGTAGGATTGGGGCGCTAGGGGGGCAGCGCTACCCTATTTATCCAGAAGCATGTTTTGGGCATTTTTAAGGGTTTTTGGCATGGGGTTTCAATTCCTAAGGCTCGGGATTGAATCTACTCACCGTTTGGGTACAATTCAGGGTCTCGGGAGTGAGGTTTAGGTCAAGACCCTTTTATTGTTGACTTTCATTAATGGAAATTATAATTGGTTATGACTAGGTGACTGCTAAGGAATCAAAGGATTGATCGTTCTCAAGGGTCATTCAATTATTATTTCTCGCTTGAACCAGAGGTAATAAAACTGCACCCAGTGTGTGATGCACGAGAAACATGTGATTAGGGCATGCCATGAATGTTTAATATGAGATTGATCAGAGCTTGAGTCTTTGTGTTTGTGCATGATCCTAATTATGCTAGTAATTGTTAAGTAAACATGTTGAATGCCCTACACTTGGATATTTGACATATGATATATGCCTGGTTGCATTGCTTACTTGTGCGTGGCACTGACTTACTAGTCAGAATTGGCAATGGTGTCAGTATTAACTCTGAAGCTGTGACTCACTAGTCAAGTTCGGCAGTAGTACTGAGCACTGATCATATGGTATTGACTAATAAGTGAAGAACTATCTTAGCGTGTTTAACTCAAGCCGACAAAGATTAGATCTAATCGACATTTGCATTGAATGACTCATCATGAGCATTAATGCCGGACCGACCTCAAGTTCGATGAAAACTAAAAGCGCTTTTCTAGCCTATGGCTAGTCACTTAGAGCCAGGGCCAGAAGGCCCAGGTGACTGCATCATCACATGGCTATGGGTGTTGAGCCCCATAGTGACTCGCTCATCAGGCACTCATCTGGTTAAAGTTAGTGATTTGCTCATCAATCACTTATCATGGTTAGCAGAACCTCAAGTGTTAATTCACTCATCTGATTAAAGTTATCCGCTCCATTATGGTTAACATAACCTCAAGTGTTAAATCATTCATTTGATTAGAGCTATACGCTCCATTATGGTTAACAGAACCTCAAAGTGATAAATCACTCATCTGATTAGGATTGACTTGATAGTCATCCATTAAGGAGGGTAGGATTCCTCATTATGGATTCCCCATCATTGTTTGAACTTATTTGCATGCATGAATAGGGCTATCATTGCTAGGCATGCACATTATGATTTAGTAACATGTTATTACTGCTCATGAGCATATTGAGTTTTCTTGCCGGGCTTCGGCTCACAGGTGCTATATGGTGTAGGTAAAGGCAAAAGAAATTTGGACCATCCTTGAGTTGGAGAGCTTAGGTGACGATGTGTACATATGCGCTGCTCGACTGCCACGGCCGAGGGTTGAAAGAGGAATTGGGGTTAAACCCTATTTTGCCGCTTAGATCGGCTGGTTGTAAATATTTTCTTGTAATTAACCTTTAAATTATATTTTTGGGATCCCAATGTATACAGTAAATGTTTTTAGTGAAACGTTACATCTTAACCAAAAAATTTAACCCTAAATCGCTAATCATATTTAGTTACATGATTATGGCCAAATGACTCGATTAGCGAGTTTAGCACTGTTTAAAATGCACACCGTAACGGTCCCTGGAGTTTAGGATGTTACATTGTCCCTGGTGCTAGTTCAATAACAAATTCAATATCTCTGTGTGGTGGCAACCCTGGTAAGTCCTCTAGAAACACATCCAGAAATTCACAGACTAATCTAGTCTCCTCTGGTCCCACTGGCACAACCTGAGTGGTATCTACCACACTGGCTAAGAATCATATGCACCCACCTTGCAATAGATCTCTATCCCTCAATACGGATATCATAGGTACACAGGGTCCATGCATAGTGATAACAAACACAAAAGGATCCTCACCTTCAGGTTCAAAGGTTACCATTTTCCTTCTGAAATCTATGGTTGCCCCATACTTCACTAACTAGTCCACACCCAGTATCATTTCAAAGTTAGTCATAACCAACTCTATCAAATCATCTGACAACTCTTTGCCCTCCACTGTCACTGGCAATGGTCTAACCCATCTCCTGGATACTACTAACTCCCCAGTGGGTAATAAGGTCGCGAACCCCACAATATAATAACCACACGGTCTACACATTCTATCAACCATTCTACTATCTACAAAAGAATGTCTAGCACCAGAATCAATCAAAACAGTATAAGGGGTTCCAGCACTAGAAAGCTAACCTGTGACTACTGAGGGACAAACCTCATCTTCTGCCTGTGACAAAACGCAATCTTTCTTTAAGTGTCTCACTATCTCGCATAAAAATCAAGCATTTGGCCGACACTCCCCTATAAGGAACCTCCTACATCTGGCGCACTCTGGAAAAGTCCTCCAGCCCTCCTATATGAATACCACGTGGTCTCCTATCAGGGCCTGAAGTTGGAAAGGCATCAAGAGCCTTCCTTTTCTGAGCACTGAGGCCCCTTCCCCTACCTGAACTCATAAATGGAGGCCCCACCCTCCTAGCGTAGTGCCCTAAACTCCAGGGACCGTTACGGTGTGCATTTTAAATAGTGCTAAACTCGCTAATCGAGTCATTTGGCCATAATCGTGTGACTAAGTATGATTAGTAGTTTAGGGTTAAAATTTTTGGTTAAGATACAAAGTTTCACTAGAACGCTTACTGTATACATTGGGATCCCAAAAATATAATTTAAAGGTTAATTACAAGAAAATATTTACAACCAGTCGATCTAAGCAGCAAAATAGGGTTTAACCCCAGTTCCTCTTTCAACCCTCAGTCGTTGCAGTCAAGCAGTCGCATATGTACACATCGTCACCTAAGCTCTCCAACTCAAGGATGGTCCAAATTTCTTTTGCCTTTACCTACACCATATAGCACCTGTGAGCCGAAGCCCGGCAAGAAAACTCAATATGCTCATGAGCAGTAATAACATGTTACTAAATCATAATGTGCATGCCTAGCAATGATAGCCCTATTCAAATATGCAAATAAGTTCAGATAATGATGGGAAACCCAGGATGAGGAATCCTGCCCTCTTGAATGGATGACTATCAAGTCAATCCTAATCAGATGAGTGATTTATCACTTTGAGGTTCTGTTAACCATAATGGAGCGTATAGCTCTAATCAAATGAATGATTTAACACTTGAGGTTATGTTAACCATAATGGAGCGGATAGCTCTAATCAGATGAGTGATTTAACACTTGAGGTTCTGTTAACCATAATGAGTGATTGATGAGTAGTCACTAGCTTAAACAGATGAGTGACTGGTGAGTGAGTCACTACAGGCTCAACACCCATAGCCATGTGACGAAGCAGTCACCTGGGCCTTCTGGTCCTGGCACTAAGTGACTAGCCATAGGCTAGAAAAGCGCTTTAGTTTTCATCGAACTTGAGGTTGGTCCGGCATTAATGCTCACGATTAGTCATTCAATACAGATGTCGATTAGATCTAATCTTTGTCGGCTTGCGTTAAACACGCTAAGACCGTTCTTGACTTATTAGTCAACACCATATGATCAGTGCTCAGTACTATTGCCGAACTTGACTAGTGAGTCACAGCTTCAGAGTTAATACTGACACCATTGCCAATTCTGACTAGTAAGTCAGTGCCACGCACAAGTAAGCAATGCAACCAGGCATATATCATATGTCAAATATCCAAGTGTAGGGCATTCAACATGTTTACTTAACAATTACTAGCATAATTAGGATCATGCACAAACACAGAGACTCAAGCTCTGATCAATCTCATATTCAACATTCATGGCATGCCCTAATCACATGTTTCTCGTGCAGCACATGCATCACATACTGGGTGCAATTTTCTTACCTTTCGTCCAAGCACATGTTACCAATAAATAAGCCACAAGCACGATCCTGATTCCAAGCCCCTAGCGATAACCTAGTCACAACCATAAATGGTGATCCAATGAGTTCAAGTTCTAAAACCCAATCCTGAGACCAAGACCTAGCCTCTGAGACGTCGAATCCCAATAAACCGGGTAGTTGGAACGATCCCGAGGCCTAAGGTTTGAGTTCCCATGATGAAAACACAACTTTGTCCACAAATGCCCTTAAGCGCTGTGGCCCCACCTTACTGAGCCGCGGCCCCCAGGCCCTTTAACACCATCGCTCACCTGCACTAAGCTCGGGCCACAGCGCACAAGAACAGGATCGCGGCCCCACCTCGAAACCCAGCCAAAACCTCATTTTTCCTCTTTTAAAACCTTCCAAAACCTATCCAAAAATCTTCAAATCCAAAAATTAAAGTTCCCAAACATCCTAATTATCCAAAACCATTAAAACCCAAGTCTCAAATCATCCAAAATCTCATCAAAACATAAAATCCAATTCAAGCTAAAAAACTTTAAAAACTTAGAACTTAAAACTTAGATAACCTCCGATTCTGACGTTTCCCAACTAAATCCTCCGGCTAATAAGCTTCTAATCTTCCCTAGAATTGCTATGCCTCGATCCTCGCTTGAATCCGAGTCCTAGAACTCAAGTTTCCTTCGAAAATGTGATCGGGAGACGAAAATGTAACTGTGAAGGAGAGAGAACGTTCTTTTTATTTCTTAACAGGTTACTTCAAGCTTAAGTAACCTCAAGCAAATCCTAATGCTTGGGGTCCCGAAAACTCCCCCGGGGGTAAAATAGTCAAAACTTCCAGAATTTCCCCCTGATCTTACTAACTCCCAATTTATCATCAAATATTTATTCTCATTACCCAATAACCTGGTAATGAACTAATTACCCCTCGAATCACTCCAAGTCAAATATAAATCCCATTGTGACTTTCCCACTAGCTTACCTCCTAGGATCGTCTCGTGCTGAGTAACCCTAGCATAGCACATATAATGAAGCACCACACACATATCACATATATGCCAAATATGCCCAAAATGGCCAAAATATGAAAATTGCCCAATTAAACATAAATGGGCTCACATGCATATTTAATACACCTAAACATGCATATAATCATTTAATAGCATAATAAATCAATTATGGCCCTCCCGGGCTCCTAATCAAGGTCCTAAACCTTATTAGGAGGGGCATTACAACTATCCATTCCTTACAAAAATTCGTCCTCGAAATTTATCTGAACTGCACGGAATATAAATTCCGCAGAAATGATTTTAGTTTCTCATGTCACTCCCTTGACCTCATTATTTCTGTATCATACCTTAACTCAAAGTGCAACTTTGTTTCTCAGAACCCTGTTCTTTCTGTTAAAATCTGATCTGGCTACTCCTCAAAGAATATCTTAGCCTAAATCTCCAGATTCTCATAACTCAACACATGAGTTTCTTTTAACCCATGTCCTCAACATGGAAATATAAAATACACTGTATACAACTGACAGTGCCAAAACTAAGGCCCATCCAAAGGCAACCTGACTGATCTTGTCCATGATTCAAACGGTCACAATAATCTAGGGCTCAACTTGCCCTTATCTCCTCACCTCTTTCCATGATGATACTTGAAAGAAGATAAAATCTTCTACTTGAAATTCTACGATCCTGCTTTTCAAATCAATATAACTTTTCCATTTACTCTGAGAAGTGAGCACCCAAGCTTTAATCTTTCTAATAATCTCAATGATCCCCTGAACTACCTCAAGATCCAAAATCAACATCTCACCCATCTCATTCCGATGAATGGGTGATAGACATTCTCTATCATACCTCTTCTCATAAGGTACCTTTCCAATAACTGCATAACTCTCTCTTTGATTTACCATCAGTCTGAGGATAATGAACTGTACTAAACTCCATCTATATACTCATAGCCTTTTGCAACCTTCTTCAAGACTTGGAAGTAAAATCTGAGTCCTCATCTAATAAGATAGACCTCAGATTCCATGAAGGCGCACTACCTCTTTCACATAGAGGTCTGAATACTAATCAGTTGTGTTACTTGTCTTTACTGATAGAAATGAACTCACTTGAAATACTGGTCCATAATGACCCAATTCAACTCATACTGGCCCACTATCCTGGGCAGCCCCACCGCGAAACCTATCGCGATGTTTCCTTTATTTCCACTATAAAATACTCAAAGGCTACAATAGCCTTAACTATTTATGATATTATGCCTTAACCAGCTAACAAGTTAAGAACTTTGCCACATATACCATTATGTCCCTCTCCATTCCAGGCCATCAATATAAAACTTCCAAATTCTAGTACACTGTCATGATGCCTAAATGAAGAGAATAAAATAGTAGTATAAGATTCATCCAGAATCTCCCAATTAATCCCAGTGTCCATCGGATTCCAAATATGATCTCTATACCTTAAGAAACTCACACCTGACACTGCATAGTCCTTAGCTAATCTAGTTAAGACATTCCTCTCAATTCTTCTTGTCTGTGGTTCACTTACCTCTCTTTCCTTTGATCCTTTTTGAAATTGTAATCTCAAGCATAAAGCTAGCTATCTGGCCTACCAGAAACTCTACTCTAGTCCTGGTCAGATCCTTTAACCAACATGATTCATAGGCAATCCCTTTTCCATGTCACCGAGGTGTCATAACCACCTACAAACTGATTCTGATATGTAAGAAGACTCAGAACTCTTTCCCAAAGCACATATAATATCATGCTAGTTCCAAGGAAACTCCTGCCCCTGAGGCATTCCCTGACCTTGGCAAATCTCCGTAGAGAATATACTATAATACCGTCGATCAAGACGTTCACAAATCCAATTCAAATAATCCTTAAATACTTTGATCATGTGATTCATAAAAACAACTTGGCATTAACCAAATTCACATAACATCACCCAGCACTCCTAGTACCCTTATTTGATATAAAATAGTCTTTTGTTTATCCTTCTCCTTGATCTCTAGCTGGCATTAACCAGATCAAAGATCCACCTTGGAGAATATCATCTTATCCAATAACTGAGCCTTTAGGTCTTACAACTTTGACGAAGTCGTTAAATACAGTGCCCTAGAACTGATTTCGTCCCTGACACCAATCCAATCACCATTCTATCTTTTTGTGTAAAAGTAATCCTGACAAATCCCATGGAGATCCATACAGAAACTCACAAACTAATCCAGTCTGTCTTGATCCCACTGGCACAACCTAAGTGGTATCCACCACACTAGCTAAGAGTTCTATGCATCCTTCTGCAATAGATCTCTAGCTCTAAATACATATGTCATAAGCCTACCAAATCCATGCACAGCACTAGCTACCACAAGGGTTTCCCACTCTCAAGCTCAAGAGTTATTATCCTTTCCTTACAATCTATCATTGCCCCACACTTGATTAACCAATCCATATCCAGGATCATACTGAAGTCAGTCATAATAGACTTTACCAAAACAACTGATGAGTCATTTCCATCATAACCTAACTCATCATAACATAACCATGTGATCTGCATAACAACTCTATGCTTCTCTATATGCAACAAGCACAGAAACAACTGCCTAAATTCTTTCCAATCCATCACAGCTGTGTCTCGCATCTGGGATACTACTTCCCACCATGTCCGGGCATCATCCCATAATACATATGTAGTATAGATCACCCTATTGTGACCTACCAACCCCATACTGTCAAGAATGGAATTGATCACGCCCATCCATTGCTCAGCTCTTAATGGATCTAGGCCTCCCTCAAAGACTGGAGGGTAATACTCTTGTAATCTTCTATAGAGAAATTCCCATCTGTTCTCAACCCTAGGCTGAGCCAAAGCTGGTGCCACTCCTGGTAAAACAAAGGAAGAGGTGTTCCCCGACAGGTTCCGTTGTTGCCTCAAACACCTAATCTCTTCCTCTTGCCTCTGCAATCTTAATTGCACATCTTTGAACATTTACTGGAAATTCTGAGGGGCAGATGAAGAACTCAACCTCTGGCTGAAACTTCCAGCCTTTGTAGAACCACCATCAGGCCTCATTATCTGCCTTGGATACATACCTGCTGGTTGAATCTACAGTCAATAACTTGACCCATTAAAGATGATGAGCATATCAAGAGCTTTCCCCATGGAAACAATCTTACCACACTACAATCACAAACCATTGCAGTGCTAAAAACATATATGTACCATTTATTCATCAATCATAATCCCTGCTCTTCCAACATACCTACCATGCCTCCAACTCCAGCATGCAAATATCACATTTATATATATTCATAGAGTATGTAATCATATAGTCAAGAGCCAGTCTCTATCAGAATCTCATGCTCCCTAATACAATATGCAGGTAAAGCATTTACATTCTATTTAAGCAGTTAAGCACATAACTACAGAAATAGTTACCATTCCCTGAGTGAAGCTATCTTTGATGAGGAGTGTACATGCCCAGCTTGTCTTCAGGAACCCTTAACCTTGGCTCACTCTGATACCAGGTTGTAATGCCCTAAACTCCAGGGAACGTTACAGTGTGCATTTTAAACAGTGCTAAACTCGCTAATTGAGTTATTTGGTCATAATCGTGTGACTAAGTATGATTAGCGGTTTAGGGTTAAAATTGTTGGTTGAGATACATCATTTCACTAGAACGTTTACTGTATACATTAGGATCCCAAAAATATAATTTAAAGGTTAATTACAAGAAAATATTTACAACCAGCCGATCTAAGCGGAAAAATAGGGTTTAACCCTAGTTCCTCTTTCAACCCTCGGCAGTGGTGGTCGAGCAGCCGCATATGTACACATCATCACCTAAGCTCTCTAACTCAAGGATGGTCCAACTTTCTTTTGCCTTTACCTGCACCACATAGCACCTATGAGCCGAAGATAAACAAGAAAACTCAATATGCTCATGAACAGTAATAACATGTTACAAAATCATATCAGGCATGCCTAGCAATGATAGCCCTATTCAAATATGCAAATAAGTTCAGATAATGATGGGAAACCCAGGATGAGGAATCCTGCCCTCTTGAATGGATGACTATCAAGTCAATCCTAATCAGATGAGTGATTTAAAACTTTGAGGTTCTTTAACCATGATGGTGCATATAGCTCTGATCGGATGAGTGATTTAACACTTGAGGTTCTGTTAACCATAATGGGACGTATAGCTCTAATCAGATGAGTGATTTAACACTTGAGGTTCTGTTAACCATAATGAGTGATTGATGAGTAGTCACTAGCTTAAACAGATGAGTGACTGGTGAGTGAGTCACTACAGGCTCAACACCCATAGCCATGTGACGAAGCAGTCACCTGGGCCTTCTGGTCCTGGCACTAAGTGACTAGCCATAGGCTAGAAAAGCGCTTTAGTTTTCATCGAACTTGAGGTTGGTCCGGCATTAATGCTCACGATTAGTCATTCAATACAGATGTCGATTAGATCTAATCTTTGTCCGCTTGCATTAAACACGCTAAGACCGTTCTTGACTTATTAGTCAACACCATATGACCAGTGCTCAGTACTACTAGCGAACTTGACTAGTGAGTCACAGCTTCAGAGTTAATACTGACACCATTGCCAATTCTTACTAATTAGTCAGTGCCACGCACAAGTAAGCAATGCAACCAGGCATATATCATATATCAAATATACAAATGCAGGGCATTCAACATGCTTACTCAAAAATTGCTAGCATAATTAGGATCATGCACAAACACAAAGACTCAAGCTCTAATCAATCTCATATTCAACATTCATGGCATGCCCCAATCACATGTTTCTCGTGCATCACATACTGGGTGCAGTTTTCTTACCTTTGGTCCAAGCACAGGTTACCAATAAACGAGCCACAAGCACGATCCTGATTCCAAGCCCCTAGCGATAACCTAGTCACAACCATAAACGGTGATCCAATGAGTTCAAGTTCCAAAACCCAATCCCGGGACCAAGACTTAGCCTCCAAGACGTCGAATCCCACTAAACCAGGTAGTAGGAACGATCCCGAGGCCTAAGGTTTGAGTTCCCATGATCAAAACACCACTTTGGCCACAAATGCCCTCAAGCGCCGCAGCCCAACCTTACTGAGCCGCAGCCCCCAAGCCCTTCAGCACCACTGCTCACCTGCACTAAGCTCAGGTCGTGATGCCCAAGATCAGGGCCGCGACCCCACCTCGAAACCCAGCCAAAACCTCATTTTTCCTATTTTAAAACCTTCCAAAAACCTGTGATCAGGAGACAAAAGTGGAACTTTGAAGGAGAGAGAACGTTCTGGACGTTCTTTTTATTTCTTAACAAGTTACTTCAAGCTTAAGTAACCTCAAGCAAATCCTAATGCTCGGGGTCCCGAAAACTCCCCCAGGGGTAAAATAGTCAAAACTTCCAAAATTTCCCCCTAATCTTACTAACTCCCAATTTATCATCAAATATTTATTCCCATTACCCAATAACCTGGTAATGAACTAATTACCCCTTGACGCAATCCGAGTCAAGTATAAATCCCGTTGTGACTTTCCCACTAGCTTACCTCCTAGGATCGTCTCATGCTGTGTAACCCTAGCATAACCAAATAATAATGAAGCACCACACACATATCACATATATGTCAAATATGCCCAAAATGGCCAAAATATGAAAATTTCCCAATTAAACAGAAATGGGATCGCATGCATATTTAATACACCTAAACATGCATATAATCATTTAATAGCATAATAAATCAATTATGGCCCTCCCGGCCTCCTAATCAAGGTCCTAAACCTTATTAGGAAATTTGGGGCATTACACCTAGTGTCTCTCCTGTCCGCGTCCTCGTGCCAGATCTTGTTCTCTACACTTTCAGCTGTGAGTGCCTTCTCAATGACCTATGCATAGGTAGTCACTCCTGGCACAGTAGTGATGCGAACATCCTGGGCTATCATAGGCTGTAGCCCCTGGAGAAACCTCTCCCTTCTAGTACCATCACTGGGCACCAATTCCCCAGAAAACTTTGCCAATCTATCAAATTTTAAGGCATATTCAGTCACGGATGTGTTTCCCTGAAGTAACCTACTGAACTCTTCAGCCTTTGCAGCCCTGACGGCATCATTATAATACTTTTCACTAAACAGAGTTCTAAACTCTTCTCAATCCAAGGCATTAACATTTTTAGTCTAGGATATCACCTCCCACTAGATTCAGGCATTCTCCTTAAACATATATGTGGCACAGGCCACCCTCTCATTACCAACCACCCTCATAAAGTCTAGGATGGTGGTAACCATGCTCATCCACTGTTCGACCTTAGTTGGATCTGCACTGCCTTCAAAGACTGGAGGGTGTTGTTTCCTAAACCTTTCATAAAGAGGTTCCCATTTGTTCCCAGCCTTTAGTGGCTGCTCAACTATTGGCACCATCACAGGTGGTGCCTCTGGCTAAATGTTCCCTGTAGGAACCTCTTGCTGTCTCAGGAGGCGGATCTCTTCTTCCTGCCTCAATACCCTGGCTTGCAAATCATCAATCATTTCCTGCCAGTTCTCAGGGGCTGGCGGAGGGGTCTGACCCTCATCATTATTTTGACCATGTCGGTCATTCTGGCCCTGATCTTCCTGGCCAGCTGATGATTCAATCTGTTGGATTTTATTGATCAAATCAGAGATTATACGCAGCGGAACAACAATCAAATTGTCAGTTTAATCCCAAAAGATTTCTAGATCTACTTCTTCACATGCATATTTATATATTGAATCGAAGATAAGAATAGAAAAAAATACCTCAGGTCCTTCCTTGCTGCTATCTTTTTGTATGGCTAAATCCTTGAGATCTCACACCAAGATCTTCCAAAATGTTCTCAGCACACAAAGAACGAGTGTGGGCTCGCTATACAAACAATAGGCAAAAAATTATTTATCAGATGTTCTCAACATATGAGATCTGATAAAGTTTTGATCAAGGTTTTGTGAAGAACAATGACTTTTGTTTATGTCACTGTTCTCTTTCTCTGAGAGAGATTTCTAGATATTTTTCTATCCCTGAAAAGTTACGTTCTGTAAAACTGATATCCTATATTTAATATATCCAATATATTAAAATATTTGTTATTTTAAACAAATTCAAAATAACTGATCAGTTATCAGATTTTTGTTTAAATAATAATATTTTAATCATATTAAAATATCTCATTATTTATTTAATATTTAAATAACTAAAATTGTGGAATCAAGAGACTGAACACACTCTCTTATGCGTGTAGCACAGTGACTGTGCACTGTGCTACACGTGTACCACATGCCTGTGATGGCATGTGATTTTTCCCAATTTTTATTATTATTGAAATACCAAAAATCCCAAAAATAAATTAATTCAAAATTAATTATATTTTTGTTAAATCAAATAATTAATTAATTCTCAATTAATTAATTACACATAATTAAACAATAATTATGTTTGATACATAGAAAAATATTTTACTTATCACATAAGTCATTTTTGCCCATTTTTGTGTTTACCTTTGTCAGTGATTGTTTGAGCCATATCGGGGACCATGGACCTATAACATTAAGCTCCAATAAATTGAAACTAAATAATTAAACTCTTTAATTATAATAGTTAATTTATTAATTCTGATATTACTCCACTATAAATTCAGAATTGCACTATTTATGTTATAGATATACTTTTACAGAAATCTTTTCTTAAGTCGTCCATTGATATAACCATCTTACGATAGTTCAACCCTCTAATTAATTAGTTCACAAATTAGAATGGAAGAATTACCATTTTACCTTTCTAATTTACTTCTTATTCCTTAAGTACCATTAATTCACTAGTGAATAATTAATCTATAATCTAATTATAGATTTGAGCTCAAAATCATTCAGTTCCAGAATTAACCCTTAAGGGAACTAATGTACGATCCGTTAGGAAAGATTAGATTCCGTATTGTTGATACATGTTCCCAGCCATCCATGATATTAAATCTCCAAAACAAAAGTCATTAGCCTCATTCTTTGAAGAGACCTTAACGAATGAATCAAAAGATTTAATAAACATGAACAGGAGTTCATGAACACTTAGGATTTAGGTTGATCTATAAATGATCATCAGTTATGATATGAATTACAAGTCTTTATTGTTAAATGGTTTTTGGATAAAGACTTTAATTCATATCGGTCCATGTCATATATAATCATATTATATAAAACACCTTTACTGAGATGTCTTTCCACATCAATAATCCGAATTTAGATTATTTGTATCATTATGATACTCAGTAAACCGTACTTACAACTCCAATTAAAGAATTCCATAACTTTAATTTGTTGTTGTTGACTATTTTTATTCATTCATGTGATCTTAATTCTCTCGTACTAATACAAGATCACATCCTCAATAATGAATATGGAATTTTTCTGATATTTACAAAATTATTCAAAAAATAATTTAACAATCTAAATATAACAATAATAATAAACCATTGTATTTATTTATTCACAGAAAAACAAATGTCTTTACATGCTTTTAGGATACACTCCTAACACAATCTGCCTTGGAAGCATACTTCCAAGCTTATACCTTTCTGCAATAATCAATTCGGCCAATTAGGCAGTGATAACTAAACCTCTTGCCGCCTCATGGTCCAAGACCAAGCATATAATCATTCACATTCAATAGTCATGCTAATAAGCATGTCGATTCATATTTATATCCAAGTCTGGTGCTAGTAAGCACTTCCTAATATTCTTAACAATTAACAATGCTAATAAGCATGTTCTAACATTCATAACCACATAACCATGTTCATAAACATTAATAAACATAGATGTATCAATGACAATGCTAATGAGCGTGTCTTGACCTACATGTCCATAGAACAACGCTAATGAGCACTTTCCTTTGCATTCACAAGCAATATCAGTGCTAATAAGCACATCCTTTTAAATCATGTAGTAATCAAGGGCCAGACCCTATCAGAATATCTTATGCTACCTAATAAGGCATGCAGATAAGGCATTTATATCCTATTTAAGCATTTAAGCACATAACCACATAAATAGTTACCAAACCCTGAGTCGAGCTTGTCTTCAATGGCGAGTCTACATGCCCAGCCTGTCTTCAGGAACCCTTAACCTTGGCACGCTCTGATACCAAGTTTAACGCCCTGGTTAGCCAAGACTGTTACACTGTGTATTTTAAATAGTGCTTAACTCACTAAACGAGTCATTAGGCCAAAAACATGCATCTAAATATAATTAATGGTCTAGGGTTAAAAATTTTGGTCAAAAGGAATGGATATTTTATTAAAACGTTAAGTTGTACATGGGATCCCATAATAAATGTTTACAAAGTTTTTTACAGTTCCAAAAAGGTAATTACAACTCAAAAGCTACAACCCGCTGACCTAAGCGGCAAAAATAGGGTTTAACCCTAGTTCCTCTGAGAAACCTTGGTCGTGGTGATCAAGCGGCCGCATATGTACACATCACCACCTAAGCTCTCCAACTCATGGTCGGTCCAGCTTTCCTTTCCCTTTACCTGCACCACATAGCACCCATGAGCCAAGGCCCAACAAGAAAACTTAAACATGCCCATAAGAAGTTAATAACACATTTCTAAATCACCATAACACAGGCCCAGCAGTAATGACCCTACTCATGCATGCATACCATTCATATAAATGACTACAATGTCATATGGGGCCAGATGCCCTAATTAAATGATTAACTGAATCATATTGGGGCTCGTTGCCCAAGTACATGATTAATAAATCACACTAGGGCTCAGCGCCCTAGGATCTGGGACTAATAAGTCACCCCAGGGCCCATTTCCCTATCCTCTGAATAACCATCCTTGAAGCTGGCCCAGCGTACCTGGCTTTTTAGTTTTCCACAACCTTTGGGTCGGACAAGTGTATAATGCACTCCTGATTAGATCTAATCATATCGACAAACACTCATCGCTATTGTCATCCTTGACAGATAAGTCAATGCTTTTCGACCAGCACTCAGCGCTACTGCCATCCTTGACTGATAAGTCAAGCCTTTCCCAATTATATAATGCTAACAGGAATTCACCATATTTCAATTATCCATAAACAGAGCATTCAACAGGCTTAATCAATCATTCACAGGCATAATCATAATCATGCACATTTACAAGGGTCCAAGCCCTAATCATGTACATCACATATTGGGTGCAGTTTTCTTACCTCAGGTCCAGGTGTAATGTAAAATAAGAACGAACCTTGAGCACGATCCTGATCCCAAGCCCCTAGCAATAACCTACTCACAACAAAGTATAGAGTCCCGTCAAAACGAGTAAATAAAGGCTTTCGGACTGAGTCCCGGCCTCTGAGATATCGATCATACTAAATCTGGTAGTAAGATTGATCCCAACCCTTTAGGTTTGAGTTCCTGCACTCATAACCTCCCCAAGCCCAAAATCCCTTAAGTGTCGCGACTCCCAAACATTTGAGTCGTCCGCTCAAGTCAGAGGCCCGAGCCTCCTTCTTGCCTGCACTAGCTCCGTGGCGCACCCTATCAGGAACCGTAGCTAAAAAGCCCCATATCCACGTGCTTCTCCTTCGCCCAATTTGAGCCGCGACGCCCTAAGTACAGGGTCGCGACTTGACCTGCAAACTCAGTTTTTTCTTTGTTTTTCTCATGCCAAATCCCTTCATAAACCTAACCAAACATAGCCAGATCCCATCAACAAAGTTCCCAAACAACTCAACAGCCCAAAACCATCAAAATCCAAGTTACAATCCAATCAAAAACTGATCAAAACTAAAAATCCAATCAAAGCTTATGAACTCAAAAACTCAAAACTTAAAGTTTGGATTACCTCTGATTAAGTCGTTTTCCAGTTGAATCCTCTGGCTATCAAGCTTCTAGTCTTTCCTAGAATCGTTATGACTCTAACCTTGCTTGAATCCAAGCCCTAAAACTCGAGTTTCCTTCAAAAATGAAACGAGCGGTAAAAATGAGAATGGGAGAGAGAGACAGAGTAAATGTTTGAATGTACTTTTCTGTTTTTGTCAGGTTACTTCGAACTCAAGTAACCTTAAGTAAAACCCAAGGCTTGGAGTCCCAAAAACGCCCCCGAGGGTAAAATAGTCAAAATTCCTAGAATTCCCTCATAATCTCACTAACTCCAAATATTGATTCCCATTACCCAATATCCCAGTAATGTGCTAAATACTCAATATACTCCTTGACTCACCCCGAGTCAAGTATTGGTCTGGTTGTGACTTTCCTGCTAACTTGCTCCCTAGGATTGCCTCGTGCCGAGTAACCCAAATATATCCACATAATAATGTGGTCTCACACATATATCACATATATGCCAAATATACCCATAACGGGCCAAATTATGAAAATTTCTCTTATGATTAGAAACGGGCCCACATGCATATTTAATACACCTAAACATGCATAATAAGTCATATTATAATATAACTCACATAATCATATAATAACACCCAAATACATCACATAAACACATAATTTCCATAATTTTCCATCCAGGCCCCCTAATCAAGGACCTAAGCCTTATTAGGTAAGTTGGGACGTTACAATACCAGTCGAGTTGACCCCCCCCCCCCCCCCCCCCCCAATCACATAGACGAAGTACGTATGACCAAGCTAAAAATGATCAATTATTACCAAATACTCTTGATCTGACCAAAGAACGACGAGAGCAATCACAATTGCGGGTAACTGCTCACCATAAAAAATTTATTCGATATTTCAACTCTCGAGTCAAGGATAGAAAGTTTGCCACAAGAGATTTATTCTTGCAACAAGTGTTCTAAAACACTAAGGATCCTGATGTAGGAGTTTTGGGGCCTTACTGGGAAGGACCGTATCAGATCGTAGATATTTTACAGCAAGGCACCTACAAACTTGCTTGATTAAACGGTGAACTAGACACAAGATATTGGAATGGCGAACATCTAAGAAAGTATTATCAATGGCATTGGTCGCCATGCACATACTTGCCAATTTTGCTCAACCAGTGTATTTCTTGTTTTTGTTATTTTTTTAATTCAATAGACACGGTTTTGTCCATTTTATTACGAGTTATTTACAAGGGAGTGTGCTTGACACATTCAAATTTTGCCAATTTTTGTTATTTTAACAAGTATTGCTTAACATGTGTGATTTTTCTTAACAAGTATACTACTTTATGAATATTATTACGAGCAGTAGGTTTAGCTCGAACAGGCCTGGTTATTTGGCAAGTGACCAATGACTTACCTCCTTGATCACTTGGGGGGGCATATAGGATATACATAATATCTCATAAGCAAAAGAGTAAAAAGCACAACTGAGTAATACTTATTTTTTTTAATGATTTATAAAGTATTGTGCTTTGTTAAAAAAAACATAAAAATTAAAAACTTTGCTTGTTCACACGAGCAGGAAATTTAGAAAACTCATGTAGCAATTAATTGTTATATATAGTCAAAGTTAAACAAGAAGCATAGTGTATGTAATGCAAGAAAAATATTACACAAAATACCTGAGATTAAAAGTTGTTCGGATAGCCAATGTTTTTACACCACGAACATTATTGCTCGGGTGATCCAAAGAAAAACAGAAAAAGCTCCAGCATCATTGGTCGACCACCTCCTCCTCAACCTCCTCACGAGACTGGTCGCCATCTGGATTCAAGGAGATTTATGGCTCAAGATTCTCAGGAGAAGTAGCTCTAGCAGCCTCGCAAGCAACGCACTTGGCAATCTCCATTTCTCAGAGACCAGCATACATGTATTCAAAATTTTCCTCCTTGTTGTTTTTCCAAAACATGAAAAAAAAATTGGAGGTGGCATTTTTGAACCTAGACATATCTGAGGAATGTTTCCCCCTTTACTGAGAAATTTCCTCCTCGAGCCTTTTTATCCGCTCAGCGTTGTCCTTCTGCTTTTGTCCGTGCTCCTTGAGGAGGCGAGCCTGCCTTGTCTCCTTCTCTTGGAGAGCTTTAATAACTTGGCTCTTCCCCTCAATCTTTGTGATCTTCTCTTGTAGATCCTTCTCAAGCTCCTTAGCCTTGTCATGGTTCTTTTTATTGGCCTCTTTGAATTTCTCCAAAGTGGCCATGGTCTTTTTCAACTCGTCGACAACCGCTTTTGCTCGAGGCCGAGTGTGGGCAAGTGTCATCACACCTTGCAAGAATATAAAAGTTAGACATGAGTAGAAGACTAAGATCAAATATACAAATGATAATTCAAGCACTTACTGACACGTCCTCTGAGATGGCTCGACCATAGGCCTGGTCCACAGAGGCCTCCTCAAGGGTCGCAAAAGCCTTAACACTTAGGCAATGCTGAGAGAGCTTGAATGTACGGGTGTAGATGGCCTTAATGGAGGCCTTGAGGTGTTGGATTATGACTAAAGAAGTGCTCAGGTCAGCCGCCGAGGCTACTGGGGAGCCGATCGACGAAGGAGGAGCTTGGTTGGCTGGAGGAGTCTGGTTTGAAGGAGGGGTGATTGTCTCTGTGGGAAGAGTGCCTCACTTGGGCTGTTTAGCTGCAGCTCTTTGCTTGACCCAACACCAGCTGTTGTAACGTCCTTCTAATCCAGGATCATTACACTGTGTAATTAAATAGTGCTTTACTTGCTAAACGAGTCATTTGGACTTAAAACATGTAATTGAAACTAACCACATGTTTAGGTACTAAAATTTTTGGTCAAAAGGCAATCATTTAATTAAAAGAGTTTGATTTCAATACATGGGATCCCAACAGAGTTTCAAAACGGTTACAAACTCAAAATGAATACAAAATTCAACCTAAGCGGCAAAAGCAGGGTCCAACCCTAGTTCCAACTGAGAACCTCAGTCGTGGCGGTCGAGCAGGCCGCATATATACACCCTGCCCCTGAAGCTCTCCAACTTATGCCTGGTCCAGCTTTTCCTTTCCCTTACCTGCACCATTAAGCACCCGTGAGCCGAGGCTCAACAAGAAAACATAATCATGCTCATAAGCAATAAATCATCATATCACAAAATCATAATCAACATGCCTAGCAGTAATACCCTACTCGTGCATGCAATCAATCCAGATAAGTGACTATAAAGCCACGCTAGGGCCTAATTCCAAATTCCTTGTATAACCAGCCTTAGAGTTGGCCAAGCGTACCTGGCTTTTATTATTTCAAGCGGCCATAAGGTCGTTCAAGCGTATATCATGATTTCTGGTTAGCTTAACCACATTGGCTGACGTTCAGCACACTATTGTCGCCCTCAACTCATGAGTCGAGCCTTTAAACCCTCAACTTACAAGCCGAGCCTTGTAAATCCTCGACTTATAAGCTGAGTCTTTTAATATATCCTTGACTAATAAGCCGAGCTTTTAATCATATATCATAGATAGATCCTCGACTTATAAGTCAGGCTTTTAGGCTGATACAATAAATAGGTCCTCAACTTATAAGCCGAGCTTTTCAGTCGATTATAATCGATAAAATCTCAAATTATAAGTCGAGCCTTTCAATCAGATATAACAAATAACCCTCGACTTATAAGTTGAGACTTTTAATCAGATATACAGATAAGAAGATATTACTTAACATAGGTAAGCATAGTGCAATCAACATGTTTAATACAACATTCTCAGCATGGTTATAACCATGTTCTATAACCAGGCCAAGCCATAAACACAGACCGGGTGCAGTTTTCTTAGCTCAAGTCCTGAGTTAAATAGTGTTTGACGACCCCGAGTGCGGTCCTTTTCTTCCGAGCCTAATGGTTCACCCTAGTCACAACCACAACAATGAATAACTATCAAGAATCAAACTAATAAAGGCTTCTGAACCAATTCCTAGCCTTCCGAACCTTGCATTCTACTAACCTTGGTAGTAGAACCATTCCCGAGCCCTTAGGTTTGGGTTCCCAGCTCCCAAAACATACTTGTTATCGTTTCCCTAATTAGGGCTGCGACGCTCAATAAGTCAGAGAGCCTGAGCCCAAAACCATTGGACACGTGCCATGGTGCAACCCACCCAGCACTGCGACGCCAAGGCAGTTCAAGGTACCTCCCCTGTTCTCTAAGTTCACGAGGGCCGCGACGCTTCAAGAACAGTGTCGCGGTGCAACAATGCGAACTTAGAAAACCAATGATTTTCATAATCGCCAACTTCCCAAAAATCATCCCTAAAGATGATTTTCACCTGTTTCGACCACAATAATGGTCCCAATAGCTTAGAAATACAACAACCAACCTTAAAACTCAATTGAACAACAATATTCCATAAATTCCATAAACTTCAAAACTTTTAAAGAAAACAAACTAAGACTCAAACAATTGAGTTACCTTTGATGGAGTTCGATTCCCAGTTGGATCCTAAGCTTAAACAACTTCCAATCCCACCAAAAGCTTGCCTCAAAACCTTAAGGATTAAGAATTTCTCCAAAACTCAAACCAACCTAGGGAGAGAAAACGTGAGGAGAAAGAGAGAGATTGTTCTGTTTTGTTTTCTAAACTGAGCTAATAAGCTTCAGCTTACTTATGGCAGCCCATGGTCAAAATGACCATAATGCCCTCACTCCCTAAAATCCTCTCAAAGCCCCTCAAGGGAAAAATCTTCATTGTACCCTCATGTCTCACAATACACTTAAAATTCTCAGTTAATTCCGCTAAACCCAGAATATCACTATTTTTCCCAAAATACGACTCATACTCTAGTGAGTTCCAGTAATATATTTAGCATGAACATATATATTTACTAACCTATATTTACTATCCTATAATAATATCAAATTTTTTTAGGTAGTTTTAGTTTGAGATGGGTAGAGTTTAGATGAAAAAAATAGATTGTCTAAAGAATATGTGGAGAGGAGTTGAATATTTCATAAAGTTTACAATAGAGAATGGAGATGTTTCTAATATGATATCTTGCTTAGTTTATAGGTTAACTACTAGTTATAGTTGCTAAACTTATTTTCATTTAATCCACAACTTATATACACTTTCTATGAGCTATAGTTGTTAAACTTATTTTCATTTAATCCACAATTTATATACACTTTCTATGAGCTTTTGGATAATTTTTGGTAGCATAATGTTATAAGATATATACTCTATAATTTGTCTATCTGTTGTAAATTGTTTGAGTTTTCTGTAAATATAAGATACAATCAATGAAATAGACCAGAGGGAAATAGAAAAAAAAAAAAAAAAAACCCTGCTCATATTCAATCTCGACGGGCTAGCCCGTCGAGAATGAAGCCTATCTCGACGGGCTTTTACTGGCTCGTCGAGATTACCTCTATCTAGGCGGGCTAGGCCTGTCGAGATTGCTCCATAGATGGTCGAAAAATGACCAATCTCAGTGGGCTAAAACCGTCGAGATAGACACCATTATCAATCTCAGCACTCAAATTTACGATGGGCCTGGCCCGTCGAGAAAGGAAATTTTTTTAGTAGTGAATACATTTTAAATAATAAATGATAATTAACAAACCCTAGATGAATAATATATCATATAATTATCTCTCAAAGAAAAATATGATTTTCTCAAAGCCTATTCCAAGATCTCATGTGTTGAGTACATCTTATGAATCACAAACAATCTCATTGTTTTCTTACGTGCCCACACATATCTTGAGGTGTAGAAAACTTTTTGAAAGATCGTGCTTTGAGTTCTTGTCAGAAAGCTTTTTGATTGGATGTTCGTTTATAAATACTAAAGGATAGCAATGACATTTGATAGATCTTCAAATGGTATGTTCTTCTTTATTTTATGTGTTTATGATTATTGTATGTATATTAATGAATCTGTTGTTTAAAAGTATTTTAAATAAAAAAAAACTGTAATCTCATGGCCCACCTATTGCTAAAAATATAACATTAGATCACAAAATTAGCACTCTATTAAAAATACTCTCAATCAAATCAACTAAGGTAAATCATACTAAAAAAATTATTACAATTCTAAGATAAATGTGATATTCTTTTTAAAAATAATACACAATAAACTACAACTTATACCTAAAATTTCAAACAAGTAAACAAATGGAATACAAAAATCAAGAAACATACTAATTTATTTTTCATGATAAAGTTCAAGGCTAATTTCAATTATTGCTATCTTTTAACTAATATGTGTATTCAAGGATGGAAACTATCATAGAAACTCATTTCAGTTTAAGATGTAGATATTCGTGAGTAGATGATTTTATGTGATTTGGTTTAATTGTTTTGGACCAACAACCTTCAAACTTCATATTAGTGGCTTAATATTTTCTTTGGTCTTGATTATTGCCAAAAACATGAGTCTATAAATCACCACCATCCCAAACAAGATCCCAACATCAACCCACTTGGAATAGCCTAGCTCCACTTGCCAAACACTCTTTAGAATTTCCTCACCGCTAATGGTGGACATCCCCCCTCCAGCTTGCTGATTTGGAAAAGTCAATCCTTGAAACTCATTCTTATAAAATCCTTGATTTGCGTACTTGTGGAATGCTATATAGTACATTGGATACCTCCAAAATGGTTTAGGAAGGTCATTTGGTAAGCGAAAAAAACCACCGTTTAACATCATAACACCTTGGATTCCAGCACCTGTGATGATCCCCATTAGGAAGTCTGGGACTATGCTTGCCACAATCATCATAAGGCTCTCAACCAACATCATACATACAAAGAGCATGATTGAAAAGTAGGCAAAATGTTCAACGCTCTTTTGAAGTCCAACAAGGTAATAGGCTATGGCTCCTGGGATTATAGATATGAGAAGCAAGTAGGGGATTGAAGAGAAAGTATTCCCCACTACAAATGAAGCCACTCCATAATGCCCATTTAGTCTTTCTCTCCCAAATATCTGATTAAGAAATGAAAATTAAGAATAAGGTTGGCTTATAATAAACAAGTTGTGTTGTAACTTTTAATTGTTATGTTTTGGAGTTTTCATACAAAATAGTATAAGTTAGATTTAAGCCATGTTTCACAAACTAAAACCCTATTAATGTATACAAAAGTAAAAAATTCTAACATGAAATTGTTATGTGACTAACCTTCATGTCCTCTACAAAAGATGGGAATCCACCAATAGCCATAAAAGTCAAAAAAGCTGCTACAAACATCAGCATTGCTCCTCTAGCCTGAAGTGAACAATGAAAGGTCACATAGTTAGCATTCAATTCCTTTACAAATCTACCGAGTTTTTCATATTGGTTTCTATTTTACAGCATGTTAACTAGGTGTATAAATTCAAATTACCTGAATTGAGCCATAACTAGAGCCAATGTCATAAAAGATGGTTCCTACACATAAACACAAGGCAATATAGATTGCAAGACGGAGCCAGTAGTAACCAAGATCGCGGTACATGTTCACAAATGATCTCTTAGTGAGAACAAGGCACTGGGTAAGGAAACTTGCTTGGCTTCCCTTCTTCTCTGCACTTCTCCCTTTCTATAAGAAGAGTAAAAGAAAGACAATTTCATCAACTAATTTACATGAACTTTATCTTCTCTTGGCTGTGTGATAAAATATCTATTTCTATATAACTTACCTTTTGACATATCTTGAAAACTTGCTGCTTAACTTGTTTAAAAGTTTCAGAAGACTTGTAGGACTTCACAAGAGTGTCAATGGCTTTTTCAGTTCTTGTATTGCTGCCATAACCTTGCTCTAAGTCCTACATTACCAATAACAATATGCTTACTAAAAAAAATTGTAAGTTTATGTTTTGTACATAGTCTCAATCTTTAACAAAAAAACTGATCAAACAAAATATATAGAAAACTACTTTTATGTAAAAGACTCACAACATCAAAGTCCTTGTTGATAGTTCTGAGGTAGTGATCAGATGGGTTTCTTAATGATGGGCAAGGAAAGCCATTTGAAGTAAAAAACTGCAACATATTAGTATTATTGATTAATTTCTCGTTAAATAAATGATCATGAAGGCCTTTTCAGAGGAAGTATAATATATGACCAACTCTTGGTTAGACATACCTCTTCTGCCATTGAAACAGGACCAAAATAAACAGTTCTACCAGAGGAGAGAAGGCACAAATTATGGAAAAGCTCAAAAACTTCACTGCTTGGTTGATGAATTGACGCAATAACTGTCCTTCCATCTCGACGCGCAAGATTAACAATGCGGCTCATGACATGGTAAGAGGCTGCACTATCAAGACCACTAGTAGGCTCATCAAGGAAGAGAAGCTTTGGCCGAGTCAAGATTTCGATACATATGCTTACTCTCCTCATTTGTCCACCACTGAGGCCTTTTACATTCCAACCTCCAATTCTTGTGTCTATTGACCCTTGCAAACCCATCTCTCTTATAGTTGTCTCGGCTCTTTCTCTCTTCTCTGATCTTGACATTGAATTAGGAAGTTGGAGCTGTGCTGAGTAGTAAACAGCTTCTCTGACTGTTAGCGTTTTCATTAAAGTATCATCTTGTGTTACGTAGGCCTAATAAAATCATGGTAAGTCAAGAAAACAAATGTATTTGTTAGCTTTAGGTGGATTCATTTCTCATGGTTTTCTAGTGGATTAGTGATACATTATAAAATGTGACATGCATGCAACAATGTAGCTAGGCCCTGGTCCCCCCTTAATTTTTTTTCTCTATATTTTTGTATATTATATTTTAAAAAAATATTAATACATATATTGACCCCTCTAAAATTGAAGAAAAACTTATTCATTTACATATTTTCAGTATGTTAGTATAATTTTTATTAATTTTTTTTGGCCTTATATTTTAGTCCTTCTAGGTGAGTGCATGCATAAATTTATATATATATATATATATGGTGTGTGAGAGAGTTTTCAGTAGCTTATTTTGCTTACCGAAATACCATAAGCAAGTGTTTCTTTTCGACCATTGATAAGTATTTTCCCTGTCTGCTTGGTCCGTGAACTCAATCTCCCTGTAATTAAATACGTATCAAATATAATCTTCTTTCTGTCTTTTCCTCCTAACTTTCCTTAATTACAGCCATATATATAGTGCAGTCTTTTATTGACAAGATTAATTTAATTGAATATTTTAGTTAGTCAATTAAAGAATGAAGATAAACTAAACAAAATCAACACATGCATAAAAGAGAGAATGAGTTCATATTAGTTAAAGCAAACGGATCGGAATATTATGCCTAATTTTTTTCCCTGTCTCCACCTACCACTAAACAACAACCCAGCCAACTCATTTAAAATAATCAATATATTTATAAAAAATAAATGATAATTTTTTAATCAAGTTGATTGCTCGTATGAAGATGAGAAAAAGAAAAAAAAAAAGAGTGGAATCAAAGCAAACAAGCAACCAAATATAGTATTAATTATTCCAAGTCATTATGTGACTGTCACCAATTCTTCCTATATATATATATATATTTTAATCGGATAATGTTTGGCCAAGCCTTACCAACATGTTCGCATAAGAAAAAAGTTAAAAGACAAATATGATAGAAAACTTCATACATTCGGTAAATAACCATAAGGTACCTTATGTTTTATGGAAAAATATATTTAGCACTTTATATTTTTAATAATACTTATATGATATTTTATAATTTAAAATTGTAAATATTTGGTACTTTGAATATAAATTTTATCAATATAAACAAACTATCTTCAATTATATGAGTTTTAAATTCAAATTTAATTATTTAATTACATATAACTAAGGACAGTTTAGTCATTTGATGAAATTTTATTGTTCAAATTTGAGTGCAGGATATCAAATAACTACAATTTCATATTACAAAGATACTAGATAAGTATTATTAAAAATATATGAAACCAATCTGCATTTCAATAAAACACATGCTACCAAATTATAATATTCCCTAAAATACAAATTTTAAGAAAATATATATCAATGGGGTTTATTGACCATTTAGGTACAAATAAATTGCTAACCATAAAATCAAAGCTTGTAAGACCAATATTTATATTGGTTGTGGACAAATATTCCTTCAAATTTAATGTAAGAAAATAATTTTTAATTAAATTCTTAACACAAGTAGAGATGTAAATGGAAGAAAGAAGTGTTGATCTTGTATTCTCCAAAAAAAAAATCATCCATCTTTGACCTTATTTCAGCTTAAATTTGAATGGAGAAATATTAATTTTTATATTAAAAATAATATAAAAATATAACTATATATATAGAGTAAATTACATGTAAGTACCTATTTATATAGAGAATTAATAAGTGACTCCAATAGCATACCATAATTAGTACAATTTAATATTGAGATTTACATCATTTAAATTTATAATTAATACAGAGGAACTTTGGCTGACAAATAGACACTCGTGTGTATATATATTTGTGAAGATAATACTTGTATATTACGTGCCCACAAAAGAATTATATATACTCCATCCCAAACCCGATATAGCCTATAGCTATTAGTTTCCATACATGGATTCGCCCTGTATTTAGAGATCTCGTTCACACCCCTAATTAATTAATTGCCCAAATCAGCTGAGTTATTTACATTTCTAACCAAGTATATCAACTTCTTTATTTTTTAACATTCAAATAGGATACAAAAAAAGACAAAAAGTTTCTTTAATGTGGTCTGATACGATTATTATAACCGACTCAGACCATCACATGGCATTGATAAATTAATCTGAACTCACATTTTTAACTCACATATTTGTATCAGTCAGTACTTAAGACGATCTATAATAATATGTGTATAAATTAATTATAAAATACAATTGACAGTATAGATATAGTTATATCTCCTACATATATGCGTAGTTGACAATATAAACAGAATAATGATAGTGGAATTAAGCAATACGTACACACCTGCCAAAGCATCCAAGAGAGTGGACTTTCCGGAGCCAGAAGGACCCATAATGGCCAAAACCTCGCCTGGTTGGGCGTAGCCGGTGAGATCTTGTAGGATCATTTTTGGTCCATTTTTCCCATCTGAAACTCTAACTCCCAACTCCCCCCATGTCAAACTAAAATTGCCATCTAACATTTCTTTTCCCAGCTCAGGCTTTTCAACCTCGTCAGATGAGTGATTATCTTTGTTCTTGCTATCGCCAAAGTACCCCTGAGACGGTGCCGTTTCAATAGCACCAAATTCAGTGCTGAATGGGAATTTCGTGCCAGCTGCTAATTCATGAGAACCCATAGTAGGATTATTTTGCATGATCTCCATCTCCAACTCCACCCTACTACTGGGATTGTTGTTTGGTGGATCTTTGAGAAGAGATCTTGTTGGGCTTGGACTTGGTGTCCATCTAGCCACCGCCACTGTAGGAGGCGTATCGTCATTCATTTCTAAGTATATTAATTATGAGTAGTATAGTAATGAGGAACTGCAGGAAAAGAAGAAGCTATATAGACTTATTATCAACACATAAGATATAAATATATATATATGATGATGATGATGATTCAGTATTTCCTCAAATTAATATAATATTCCAACTACTTCTTCATCGTCTTGTATTTATAGCTAGATTTCCATTATTATCCCATAGACACGTATCTAAAACGTTAATTAAATATATTTTATTCTATTAGACAGGTCACATTTTATTTTAGTTTTAATTTTTCGATCGATCTCATTTTTTAATAAGTGGGCGAGAAAACAATATATATTGTCAAATAGTACCCAAACAAGAACAGAGAAAAGGTTTTTTGTTTGTGTGCCTTGACCGATTGACGCGCCTTGTAGCGTTTCCACCAGCAATTTGTTTATATTAATATATTCCTCTAGTCCGTTAGACATAACGGAAAAAGAACACAGTCCTTTGATCTGTTTAAAATATGTGTGAGCTTGGTTATATCTATTCTATATAAAAAGCGTAGATAATAATTTTTTTTTAAGTTTTAAGAGTTTTTTTTTTCATTAACTTTAATCAATTTTTTTTATTTAACATAATATATTTATATTTAACTGTAGAATGTAAAAATAACTTAAATCTAAATAAAATTAAATAAATTAAAATATAATATTTTTTAGATATTTTACAATAATAATTATTTAAAAATAATAAAATAATATGTTTTATAACTTAAATAAAATTTAATTAAACTTAAACTTAATATTATATTAAACATATAATATATAATTTTTTTTGTCACTGCCAAATTAAAAAACTAGAACAAACATAAACTTAAACAAAAAAAAATTAAAATATGATATTTTTAAGATATTTTATGATAATTTAAATAATTAAACCATATTTATTTAAAAATAATAAAGACATAGATATTATTTTTTTTATCTTATAAATTTGTATCACTGTATGATAGTTTGTATTTTATCAAGATATTGAAGCTCTTTTTCTTTATCAAATTCAACAAATGACATTGTAAGATACATTAGAAACTAAAAATAGTTGTGTACGCCCTGGTTTTCCCACGGGCTGATTAGCAAGCCGAGCTGATGACTAATCGTAGTTATCTCATGAACTCCCCTAAGACCGGAGCTTCTGTCGTTAGCTCGAGGAAGCCCAAAGGGCTCCCCTCCATTGTCCAAGACTGGAGCAGGCCCCCTGAAGGTCGAAGGTCGAGTCCAGTATGCAGCTCGCGGTACGAGCTGGATATGGAGCTATGACCCCTTGAGAAGTAAACACATGCAAGGTAAACGTGCATATATCAAGCATCACGTGTCTGATATCCCCCTGACTTCTCGGACACGCAGCAGGAACGTGCGTGTTCAGACACCCACGGTGGGGTTGGGCCGTGCGGCCCATTACTTCCTTACCTATTGATTTGACCACACTTATGTGTCAGGTTTAGGAATTAATCATGAATGTCACAGAATTGATACGACAAGTAAGAAGGTCACGGGATGACCTCCCTACCAACTTCCAGGTGCCTTCTCCTATAAATATGGAGACCCTGGGAGTTGATAGGGGTTGGAAAAATAATCTCTTGTAAGAAATACTTTGTAACCAAATACTCAGTATAGATCAATAATATTGACTAGTGGAGTAGAAGGATTTTAACCTTCGAACCACTTAAAAACCGTGTCTTGAGTCACCCCTTTTGTCCTCTAAGATCATATATCTATTTCGGTTCACATTTAGCAATAATCCTTTTTCTCTCCTTCTCTTAATTACCTGTTGGCGAAGAACCGCGTCAACAGTTTGGTGCTTTCATTGAGAGCTTTTTCGATTAGTGCTGCTACAAACATCCAACTATGGTGACTACTCGGTCCAGGCATGGTAACGAGACAAAACAACATGATGGGCAGGAGGCTCATCATAACAAGTTCCTGAAGTCCGGCAGCGGCCAGGAAAACAGCCGGCGGGCCAAGACGATACTGGTAGTTCGGCACCTCAGCCGCCTAATCCGAACCCGTGTTATTATACTGCGGTGGAGATGGAGAACGCTCAACTGAGGAGCCAGTTAGCAACAGCCAGCCAGCAGATCCAGGATATCCTGGCCCGATTACCCCCTCTCACAACCAGCGTTAACGTCGGAGAGAGGCAAGGCGAGGCTCCTAAGTCTCGCCGGGATAACCGGTCCAGGCGTAGCCGTTCGGATAGGTTTCCGGCAGCCAACTCCACCCTTCGTCACACCATCGAGAGGCAAACTTCGAGGAAGTGCCTAGGACCGGACGACCACAGTACAGCCGTTCAGTCAGGACGTCGACTCCTAGCTCTCAACCATCCTCGAGAACGCCCAGGGGAACTCGAGGAAATTCTCGAAGGAGATCCGGGGGGGGGGGGGGGGGGGGCTCGCGGCGCCAGCCTGTCCCCGACGACCGTCCTGCGCCTCGTCCAGATCGCCCGGCGCAGGACCAGCAGGTTGGCCCGAAAGGCCCCCACCAAACTTGATCCGTCCAGACGGAACTAGGATTGCCTCCCCGTCAGGCATCCTCCATCTCCGATCAGATATCCGTCTCCACCTCGGCCCGTCCAGGACATCCCAGCCTATGGGAGTAGGAGGAACCTGCCATCAACTGGACCTTCCCGGCGTAGCAGGGCGCCAGGGGAAAGCTCAGGTCGTCACCGCCATAGGCGGACTCCAAACCTATCCAACAAGAGCCATTGGACCGGCAGTCGCCAAAGTGATCTCTCTGGAGGAGACCTGCGCCAGCGGTTGAGTTCGGCACAAAGTCACCAGAGCACCCAGGGAGGTGACCTGCGAGATCGCCTCAACTCTCACAGAGAAGACCGAGCTGGAAGTGGTGGCCAGGCTCGTTCAGGGGGGGTCCTGTCCAAAATACGCAACGGAGGGAATGTCCCAAATAACCTATCTCAAGATAGGAGGGGCAATAACCCACCAAATGTGTACAATGGATCCAGAGCTGTTGAACAGCCCCGGAATAACCAAGGACATCAGGACCAAACCCTCGATCGCCTGACCCAGATGGAGGAGCTGATGAGGAAACTTCTATCAGAAAAAGAAAAAGAAGAATATGATTCAGGGGACGAGATGGAACTCTTCGCCCCCAACATAGCAGCGACGACATACCCGTCTGGTTTCTGTATGCCTCATTTGTCAAAGTTCAACGGGGACGGAGACCCGTCGGACCATTTAGGGATGTTCAACACCCTAATGATGGCCCATAATATTGGCCCGGAGCTGAGATGCTTGATCTTCCCCTCCACACTGACCGGACCTGCCAGACAGTGGTTCAAGCAAAGTAAAAAACAGTCAATCAGCTCCTGGAAGGCCTTCTGAGCCGACTTCAAAAGGGCATTCCGAGCCTCTCAGGCCGCCCGTGTTCAGGCCGACTCCCTGGCCAACGTGAGACAGCAGCTCGGTGAGACTCTGAAGGCCTACGTGAGTAGATTCGCAAACGTCGCTGCTCGGGCTAGAGACGCGGATGATAGCTCTAAGCTCATGGCCATGAGAACCGGTATCCTTGTCGGAGGAGACCTATGGAAGGATATACAGAGGAAGGGAGTCAGCTTGGTCAACGAATTCCTTAACAGGGCCCAAGAGTGGATAAACTTGGAAGAAGCCGAGGCCTCAGCTGCGGGAACCAGCCAGGTTCCCGATCAGCCTGCGGGAATAGGGGCGGAGGTTGTGGCAATGACCCCGAACGTCGCGCAGAGCAACCAGCCCGGTGGAGGCAAGAGAAAGGGCAATGGCGAAAACAGTCAGCACGGCCAAAAGAAGAATAAGTCCGTGGATAAGTTTAAGCCTGTTTTCACGACATATACCGAGCTCACCCAGTCCAAAGAGAGTATCTTCTTGGCCAACTCTACTCGGGTCCCCTGGAAGAGGCCGGAGCCATTGAAGCACCACAAGGGAAAGAGAGACACTTCCAAATTTTTCCGTTTTCATAACGATGTGGGCCACAATACCGACGATTGTAGGCACCTAAAAGATGAGATCGAGACTCTCATCTGAGCCGGTCCCTTGGCTCAATACTCGCGGAACAGGGTCCCAGCGAGTCGACCTACTCCAGAGGTCCCAGCCAGTCAGCCCGGGTCCCGGGTAGATCAGGACGTCCCTCCTCTCGTGGTCGGAGGAGAGATATCCACCATCTCTGGAGGACCGCACATGGCTGGCACGAGCAGAGGCGTCCAGAAGAGATATGTGAATGAACTAAAGACTCACAACGGAGTGGAGTTCGTCCCGGAGCAGCGCCAGTCAAAGCAGCAGCGATTGGAAAGACAACCAATCATTTTTACGGAGGAAGATGCAGTCCATGTCCAGTTCCCTCACAATGATCCCTTGGTTGTAGCAGTCCAGCTCGCCAACCAAAGAGTGAGAAGAGTGCTAATAGACAACGGGAGTTCGGTGAACCTCCTATTCCGGTCCACCTTAGAGAAGATGGGTTTGACCGTCGCCGAGCTAAAGGCGACCTCCATGATGCTGTATGGTTTTTCGGGAGAAGGATCAGCGGCAATAGGGACGATCGAGCTGGTGATCACCCTAGGGGAAGAGTCTCGGACAGTCTCCAAGCTACTCGAGTTCGTGGTCATAGACTGCTCCGCTGCTTACAACGCCATTTTGGGTCGGCCTACGCTCATAGCTTTCGAGGCCATCACTTCCATCCGACACCTCGCCATGAAGTTCCCCACTTCGACGGGAATCTGCACGATCCAGGGCGATCAGCTCGCTGCCAGGGAATGCTACAGCATTTCCATGAAGGGAAAATCTAAACCCGGGCAGTTGGATATGGCCATTCTGAGTGAAGAGGAATCCCAGGAACCCTTGGTGGCTCCTGAGATTGAAAAACCTCAAAACGCCAAAGGGGAAAATGTCGCCTTGAGTGAGGACATTGACCCCCGAGTAGGCGAAGACAAATCCGAGCTCCAGGCTATTGAGGAGCTCGAGGAGGTGAACCTTGATCCACAAAATCCATCACGGATGGTCAAGCTCGGGAAAAACCTCTGTAGCAAGAGGAAGGCGGAGCTGATTACGTTTCTGCGGGCTAACTTAGATGTATTTGCCTGGTCCCACGAGGACATGGTGGGAATTAGCCCGAGTGTCATCATGCACACGCTCCATCTGGATAAAAGCGTTCCTGCCAAGTCTCAGAAGCAAAGACGTTTAGGAACAACCCGGGCTGAAGCCCTAGAAGAAGAAGTAGCCCAACTTAAAAAATGTGGTTTTATCCGTGAAGCCAAATTTCCAATTTGGGTCGCCAACCCCGTGCTAGTTCCAAAGCCCAATGGGAAGTGGCGAACCTGCATTGACTTCTCCGACCTGAATAAAGGCTGCCCCAAGGATTGTTTTCCATTACCAAGGATCGATCAGCTGGTGGATGCCACGGCGGGGCACGAGCTCATGTCCTTTATGGACGCGTACTCAGGCTACAATCAGATCGCGATGAATCCGGCGGACCAGGAACACACCAGCTTCATGACCCCGACTAATGTCTATTGCTACAAGGTCATGCCTTTCGGTCTGAAGAACGCCGGAGATACCTACCAAAGATTAGTAAACAGAATGTTCGCGGACCAGATCGAAAAAAACATGGAAGTGTACGTTGATGCATGCTAGTCAAGTCAAAGACTGCCGACAACCATGTTTCCGACCTGGAAGAATGTTTTAAAATACTACGAGAATACGACATGAGGCTCAATCCCCAGAAATTCACTTTTGGAGTCGCGTCAGGAAAATTCCTGGAGTTCATAGTCAATACCCGAGGAATCGAGGCAAACCCGACAAGATCAGGTCACTGCTCGAGCTTCCTTCGCCCAGGTCGCGGAAAGATGTCCAAGGCTTAACAGGGAGAGTGGCAGCACTGAACCGGTTTATTTCCAAGTCAACCAATAAGTGTTTTCCCTTCTACAACCTGCTCCGAGGAAACAAGAAGTCCGAATGGACAGTAGAGTGCGAAAGCGCATTCCTCGACCTGAAGGCGCACCTGGCTAAACCACCTGTGCTATCCAAGCCCAAGGCAGGCGAGCCTCTCTTTCTCTACCTGGTGGTCACTGAGGATGCAGCTAGTGCCGTACTGGTACGAGAAGAGGTCCAAGTTCAGAAGCCAGTCTATTACATCAGCAAGAGACTTCTCGGGGCAGAATCACGATACCCACTGATGGAAAAATTGGCGTTCTGCCTAATCACGGCCTCGCGAAAGCTCAGGCCGTACTTCCAATCCCACTCAGTACACGTCATGACCGATCAGCCCCTAAGGCAGGTTTTGCAAAAACCTGAAGCATCGAGACGTTTGTTAAAATGGGTGGTCGAACTCAGCCAGTTCGAGATTTTATACACTCCACGAACTGCTATAAAAAGTCAGGCCCTCGCCAATTTCGTGGCAGAATGCATGGGATTCCAGGAGAATCCAGCAGAGGGCTCATCTCAGCTCACCTCGCCCTAATCGTTGTGGAAGATCTTTGTAGATGGTTCATCCAACGAGAACGGCTCCGGGGCCGGAATCATTCTGATATCCCCCGAGGGACATAGATTCCATTCAGCGCTAAGGTTTGGGTTCAAAGCCTCCAACAACGAGGCGGAGTACGAAGCTTTGCTAGCCGGACTGAGGATAGCCAGGGAGTTAAAGACGAGCTCCGTCTGGTGCTTCAGTGACTCCCAGCTCGTGGTAAACCAGGTCCTGGGCGAATATCAAGCGCGGGGACCCAAGATGGCTGCCTATCTGGCAAAGGTAAATGCTGAGCTGTCCGCATTTGAGCGAGGATCGATCGAACAGATACCTCGGGAGCAGAACACTAATGCAGATGCTCTTGCCAAGCTCACCACCTCGGGAGAGATGGAGACCTTGGGATTGGTGCCGATAGAATTCTTGGAAAAACCAAGTATAGAAGGAGATCGGGCGGAGGTCGAAATGATTGACGCTAGGCCGACCTGGATGACCCCCATTCTTGAGTATCTCGTCGAGGGCAAGCTGCCTGAAGGACGTAACGACACACGGCGAATCTTGTATCAAGCTCCGAGATATACGCTGGTCGAGGGGGTGTTGTACCGACGTGGGCATTCCCTACCTCTCCTCCGGTGTGTTCTTCCAAGTGAGGCAAAGGCCATCCTGCAGGAAGTTCACGAAGGATTCTGCGAAGACCACACCGGGGGCCAGAGCCTGGCCTTAAAGGTTCTCAGGCAAGGGTATTACTGGCCGACTCTCTCCAAAGACTCGATCTCATACGTGAAGAAGTGCGACAAGTGCCAGTGATTCGCTGCAGTTACCCGAGCTCCTCCAGTCGAGCTGAAAATGATCTCGGCCCCTTGGCTGTTTGCCGTTTGGGGAATAGACTTAGTAGGCGCCCTGCCCACTGGAAAGGGCGGGGTCCGTTATGCCGTGGTAGCCATCGACTACTTTTCCAAGTGGGCTGAGGCAAAGCCGTTGGCAACAATCACGTCTAAAAAGGTGCTTGACTTCGTGGTTAAAAGCATCATCTGTCGCTTCGCCCTGCCCAAGAAGATCGTCTCCGATAACGGCACTCAGTTCGACAGCGACCTGTTCACCGAGTTCTGTGAAAGACATGGGATTGTGAAAAGTTTCTCCTTCGTGGCCTATCCTCAGGCTAATGGCCAGGTCGAGGCTGTCAACAAGACCTTAAAGGCAAGCCTCAAGAAAAGATTAGATGAAGCGAAGGGGGTCTGGCCAGAACAGCTCCCCCAGGTCCTATGGGCATACCGGACCTCGCATCGGACTCCTACGGGTCATACTTCCTTTTCTTTAACTTTTGGGAGTGAGGCAGTCCTCCCCGTGGAGATAAAGGTTCTTTCACATAGAGTCCAATCTTACGACCAAGATCGAAACCACGAGCTTCTGTGCCATTCCCTCGATCTGGTTGAGGAAAGGCGGGAGGATTCGCAACTCCAGCTCGCCCATTATCAATAGAAAATCGCCCGTTACTTCAACACCAAGGTTAAAAAATGCACCTTTAGCGTAGGCGACTTGGTCCTGAGAAGAGTTTTCCTCGCCGGAAAAGATCCCAAAGACGGAGTTTTGGGACCGAACTGGGAAGGACCGTACCAGGTCATCGAAGTCATCAAGGAGGGAACTTATAAGCTAGCTTGACTTGATGGAGGGGCGGTCCCGCGAACTTGGAACACCGTCCACTTAAAGAGATATTACCAATGATTTACTTGTAAGGCCTGGAAGGCCACTTCTTATGTATCGATGAAAATCATACTTTCACGCATATTTGCAAGTGTAATCCTAAAATAACCACAAAAGACCCTTTCCCAGCTACTTGGGGGGCATATGGTACCTGGATATAACCAGGTCTCCTTAATGACTTAGATGTTGATTCTTATCGATTGACCGTTGTTTTCTTAAAAACGCGAGATATTGATAAGGGTTAACGCTAACTAAGTCCTATCTTGGTTTTAACCGGGTCATAAAACTTAGAAGTTAATTTAAATCTGTTGATCGTTGTTCTTCTTAAAGAGCTCGAGATATGGATAAAAGTTAACACGAACTAAGTTTTCAAATTAAGTTCCTGGTTTTAACCGGGTCATAAAACTTAGAAGTTGATTTAAATCTGTTGATCGTTGTTCTTCTTAAAGAGCTCGAGATATGGATAAAAGTTAACACGAACTAAGTTTTCAAATTAAGTTCCTGGTTTTAACTGGGTCATAAAACTTAGAAGTTGATTTAAATATGTTGATCGTTGCTCTTCTTAAAGAGCTCGAGATATGGATAAAAGTTAACACGAACTAAGTTTTCAAATTAAGTTCCTGGTTTTAACCGGGTCATAAAACTTAGAAGTTGATTTAAATCTGTTGATCGTTGTTCTTCTTAAAGAGCTCGAGATATGGATAAAAGTTAACACGAACTAAGTTTTCAAATTAAGTTCCTGGTTTTAGCCAGGTCATAAAACTTAGAAGTTGATTTAAATCTATTGATCGTTGTTCTCCTTCAAGAGCTCGAAATATGGGTTAAAGTTAACGCGAACTAGGTTTTTCAATAAATTATAACCGAAATGCTTAAAAGCATAAAAGAGCGTAAATTAAAAACGTCAAGGCAAATTGTCTTGAGGTGAAACCACCTCATGCAAAGGTTACAAAAAAAAAATACTTGAAAATGTTCAAAGGCAACAGGGAAAGAACGCCCTAAGCTCCGTCAGATGGCCCCTTGGAGGTCGCTGTCTCACCCTGCTCCGCCGCGCCAGAGGCTTCCCCAGTCTCCGAAGGCGGTGCCTCTTTCTCAAGGCGAGCTTGGAACTTCACCAGCAAGCGCGCCCAAAGGCTCGGTGACATGAAGGAAAAGTCAGCCTCCGGATTGTAAGCCCAACAATGATAGAACAGATCCTGCATGGACTGCTCCGAAGTGGCCCGTTCGGCCTCTAGGGCGACCTGGGCGGCCTGGATCTCAGTCTTCGCAGCCTCGAGGTCCGTCCGCGAGGTAGCAAGGGAGGCTTCGAGCTCCTGGACCTTCGAGAGGGCTTTCTCCAACTCGGCCTTCTCGGTCGCCAAGGCATCTTCAGTCGCCTTAGCCTCCTGAAGGGAAGCCTGATGCTCGGCTCTCATATCCTCGAGCTGAGTCCTGGCCCTGATGATGCTCCGGTGGAGAGCGACGACGCCTTGCGAGAAATGAAAGATAAAATTGCCTTGGAGGAAAAACAGAGCAAAGTGTAAGGGTAAGAGCTTTACAGAGAAAACAGGGCAACTTACCGTTAGGGTCATGCTCATTGAAGACTCCATCACCCCAACCGGGCTCAGTGTCTCAATGGCCCGAAGTTCCTTCTCGGTGAACTTATAGATATGGTTGACGACGTAGTTCGCCGACTCGTACACTGTCCCCCGGAAGGCCTCTGGGATCTTCTCCAGGTCCTGAGGGTTGACTGGGATGCGCACATCGGAGGCCACCACGGCCGGAGTCCCGAGCTCCATTCCTCCGTCCTGAGTAGCGGCTGGAGCTCGCGGAGGTGGTGGAGGCATTTGGCCTGCTCCTGCGGCAGGAAAAATTGCTCCCGTGTCCTGGGCTGCCGGGGTTTTCTCCTTCTCCTTTGCCGGAGACTTGGTGGAGGTCCCAGCGGCGCTCCTGGACCCCTGGAACCTTTTTAGTCTTGGTCCGGCCGAGGGGTTTCCCCCGAAGACTGCGCCTCACAAGCTATCCTCGGGCTGAGACATCTCTTCTGTAAAAAAAAAACATGGTTAGTACAAGTTAGCAACCATACAGACAAGGACAAAGGGTTAAATATAAAAAGTGTGCGAATACTAAGGGAGCCCTACCCCGCGAGCTGGAAGAACCTAAGACGATTATTTCCCGAACTGGCGCAAGTTCTGGGCCCAGTTCTGACTCAGGGCTAGATTCTTCTACATACTGCCTAAGCCCCGGAGCATAGATACCCCTCTGGAGTGATGGCCATGTGCGTAGGTTGGTCTCATACTCCTCAAATAGGATCGACCTAAAGGCTAGGGTGTTATCTACTACTACGGTACCCCTAGGCCGGCTCTCTTGGTGATCCAGCACGAGCCGGTCGACGCAATGGAGCAGTAGTGTGTTCAGGTCCGGATCGCTTCGATGACGATGGACGAGCTGCCTAGGATTGAACCTAGCCAGCCGGGGGTCTGCAATGGCCCTATCTAGACTCCTAAACAAGTAAGGGTTACCTTGGCCAGAAGGACCCGCGGCTGCTCCGGATTGGATCCTCTCCTCGCCCATCCTCTGAGCGACCTCCAAGGTCCTCTTCCTGTTCCTCACGAGCGAAACTTCGGCCACCTCGTCCTCCTCGTCTTCATCTCCCGCGACCTCCTCCACGGTGATAGGTCTGGTGTCCCGAGCTGGGGGCGACCCCCGGGGCCTCTTTAGGTTCAGGGTCTAATTTGGAAAAATCAGCTTGCAGAACACCATCGTCTCATCCATCACGAGCACGCGATAATCCTTCTCACTGGGGGGCAAGCCCGCCAGTGTTTCATATTGGGCCCCGAGGGTCACAGATCTCTCTGTCCTCGCGAAGATGGCTGCAAGATTAGTCTGAGTCAAAATGGGGTACGGGAGGAGCTAAAATAACACTTAAAATGCGAGCTAAGGACGGGAGAAACTTACGAGGATGATTGAAATAGTGGTGCTCGCAGTTCCGGAAACCAGTTGACATGAAGAACTGGTCCTTAAAGTCATTGGGATGGCTGGGCAGCTCGATAATTGCCGCCGTATTGGGAAACCGGGTTAGGTAGTAGAACCCGTCACCTCGCCCCCGCTGGTCGGGGCTGGCTTTGAGGCAGAAGAAATATAAAATGTCTGTAGGAGTGGGGACCTCCCACTCGTGCTTCTGGAACAAATACCTCAACCCTGCCAGCAGACGGTAGGAATTGGGGGGGAGCTGAAATGGGGCCAACCCCACATAGTTAAGGAAATCAGCAAAGTACTGATCCAGTGGAAGGAAGGCCCCTGCCTTAAAATGTTCACCACTCCAGGCCGCGAACGACTCGTCGAGCGGCGCACAGCTCCGCTCACCTTCTGAAGCAGGTCGGGCCACTACGGACGCTTTCCCCAGGGCGATGTTGTGGGAAAGGAAGATATTGTTAATCTTCACCTGGTCGGTTATCTTCGAGACGATCCTTTCCGCCTCAAAGAAGGCGTCAGGGGCCACCTCGACCTCCTTCTCCACTGCCGGCCCGAAGCGGGGGATCGGGGAGCTAGGCATCGCCGCCTTCCCTTTGTCCTGCTGGGAGGCCGAGCTGCTGACGTTCTTCTATGGGAGATTTCTCTTTGGAGCCATCTGGTCGCCTAACGAACAAAAGAAAACATTTCAGAAAAGGCGACCCAAGCATGAGGA
Organism: Humulus lupulus; assembly: GCF_963169125.1. Taxonomy (NCBI): domain Eukaryota; kingdom Viridiplantae; phylum Streptophyta; class Magnoliopsida; order Rosales; family Cannabaceae; genus Humulus; species Humulus lupulus. Next base: position 256,054,590 of record NC_084793.1, read on the forward strand.
AAAAGCAATTATTATTTACACGAGCTGAGGTAAGCCCAGCCCGTGGAGAGTGGGACCACGCGGTTCGATGAACACGCGTCTGTGCTCCCAACCGATCCCCGATTACTCAGGATTCGTGTGTCAGGAGGGTTAGGATAGAATTTGCCTTGGGGGGAAAGGTTCAGTAGGCAGAAAATTGCAAAACCGCTTGTGAGGCGTGTTCCTTAAGCTACCCGGTTTTGCACCCAAAATTCCCAAAACTCCTACCCAGAAATTTTCCCCAGAAAAAGCATCCTGAAACCCATACTCTAAAGCGATTTCCTACAACAAATATACCCTAACCCAAAAAGGCTATCACCCTCCATATCCATAAAACCCAGCAAACCCTTGCATGCGGCTACAGTAAATTTTTTTACCTAAGCTACAGTAACATATTTTCAAAACACACAAGGTCAGGAAACTTACAATGTGTGGCTGGGAGGTAGACGAAGGTGTTGCGTTGGTAAGAGCTTCGTCGGTGTAATAGCTTCCAAAGTTTCAGAGAAATCTGTGCGCCTAAGCTTCTTGAACGCTGGGAGTGGCAGTAGCAGGGTCGAGGGTTTCGTTCTTCTGGAGATATAGAGAGAAGAAGAAGAGGAGCTTGAAGCTTGATGATTGAAAAATTTCGAATGAAAGGGTGGCCCATGCGTAGGGTGGCCACCCCTTTTTATATGCGTAAAGGATCACGTATAGAGGGCCGTTGGATGGCCCTGATGGGGGATCCGAGGTCCTCCACTCGAAATACGAAACGACAGCTGGGCATGGGCTAGGCCATTAAATGCGGTTCTCGTAAGACTTACCGTCACCACCCACGATGTTCCACGTATCAGACGCCTGCATAAAAGGTGGAATGCGAAGAGTTCATGGGGAAGTCCAAAAGCCCCTACTGTGGTCTTATATACGACGTGGTATACCACGAGCAGGAGCTTGGGGGGCAGATGTACGCCCTGGTTTTCCCACGGGCTGATTAGCAAGCCGAGCTGATGACTAATCGTAGTTATCTCATGAACTTCCCTAAGACCGGAGCTTTTGTCGTTAGCTCGAGGAAGCCCAAAGGGCTCCCCTCCATTGTCCAAGACTGGAGCAGGCCCCCTGAAGGCCGAAGGTCGAGTCCAGTATGCAGCTCGCGGTACGAGCTGGATATGGAGCTATGACCCCTTGAGAAGTAAACACACGCAAGGTAAACGTGCATATATCAGGCATCACGTGTCTGATATCCCCCTGACTTCTCGGACACGCAGCAGGAACGTGCGTGTTCAGACACCCACGGTGGGGTTGGGCCGTGCGGCCCATTACTTCCTTACCTATTGATTTGACCACACTTATGTGTCAGGTTTAGGAATTAATCATGAATGTCACAGAATTGATACGACAAGTAAGAAGGTCACGGGATGACCTCCCTACCAACTTCCAGGTGCCTTCTCCTATAAATATGGAGACCCTGGGAGTTGATAGGGGTTGGAAAAATAATCTCTTGTAAGAAATACTTTGTAACCAAATACTCAGTATAGATCAATAATATTGACTAGTGGAGTAGAAGGATTTTAACCTTCGAACCACTTAAAAACCGTGTCTTGAGTCACCCCTTTTGTCCTCTAAGATCATATATCTATTTCGGTTCACATTTAGCACTAATCCTTTTTCTCTCCTTCTCTTAATTACCTGTTGGTGAAGAATCGCGTCAACAAGTTGATGCATTTATACTACTGTCTACACTATCACTTTTTCTATTATTATTTTATTTCTATTATTAACTTCTTTTTAAATATTATTGTATTATATATATATACTAGATACACGTGCAATATGCACGTTTGCTTAGTTTTATTTATAGAATTTATTAATTATTTTTATTAAATTTATATTAATGTCATATAAATTTCAAATAAATATCATATTTTAATCAAATAATTTATTTATTTATGTTTAAGTTTATGTTTATTCTAGTTTTTAAATTTGGGAGTGAAAAAAAGAGATTATATATTATATGTTTAATGTAATATTAAATATTATACGTGGATTTTAAATTTAAGTTTCTTGCTATTTTTTAAAAAAAAAATCAATTTGTTGCTAATTGACAGTAAATTATATTATATGTTTAATATGATATTATTCTAATAAGTGAGTTTAAGTTTAATTAATTTTATTTAATTTATAAAATGTATGATTTTATTATTTTTAAATAATTATCATCGTAAAATATCTCAAAAATATCTTATTTTAATTTGTTTAATTATTTATTATTTTTAAATAATTATCATTGTAAAATATCTAAAAAATATTCTATTTTAATTTGTTTAATTATTTATTATTTGTAAATAATCATAATTGTAAAATATCTCAAAAATATCCTATTTTAATTTTTAATGATTTATTTTATTTTATTTAAGTTGAAGTGTTTATAAACTGCCGTTAAATATAAAAATATTCTGTTAAATATAAGAATATTCCGTTAAAGTTAACATTAAAAAATAAAAAACCGCTAAAACCAAGAATTTCCGTTATCTACCCACTTATCATATAGAAGAGATGTTATGTAGTAATGTAAATATATATCTATGTAGAGATTATTGATATAAATATTGTGTTTAGATGTCATATATATAGATTATTAATATAACTATTTATATATACTATAAAACTATAATTCATTATTTCATATATATATATATGTATTTTTTTAAAACAGTAAATCAATTTTTGTTAAAATTACAGACAATGTATACAACTTTAAAATTAAACAAACATGTATTTCGAGTTGTTTTGACCTAATATATATATGATATACCAATATTATAATGTGTTTGTATTATCAAATTATAATTACACGAGAATTACAAACTATAATGAATGTAACATTACGTTACAATTTGCAAATTATTAAATAATATAAAGAATAAAAATGTTTGATCGATTAAATGTATTTTATTACTAGATATAAATAATGTGTAATATGCACCTTCTCCTTAGTTTTATTTATAAAATTTATTAATTATTTTTATTAAATTTATATTATTATCATCATATAAATTTCAAATAAATATCTTATTTTAATTAAATAATTTTTTTTTGTTTAAGTTTATGTTTGTTGTAGTTTTTGAATTTGGAAGTGACAACAAGAGATTATATATTATATATGTTTAATGTAATATTAAATATTATACATTGATTTTAAATTTAAGTTTCTTGCTAATTTTTTTAAAAAAAGCAATTTGTTGCTAATTCACAGTAGATTATATTATATATTTAATATGATGTTATTCTAATAAGTGAGTTTAAGTTATAAAATGTATGATTTTATTATTTTAAAATAATTATCATTGTAAAATATCTCAAAAATATTATATTTTAATTTGTTTAATTATTTATTATTTTAAAACAATTATTATTTGTAAAATATCTCAAAATTATCATATTTTAATTTTTTTTAATTATTTATTTTATTTTATTTAAATTTAAATGTTTATAAACTACGGTTAAAGTTTACATTAAAAAAAATTAAAAAATCGTTAAAATAAGATATTTAAGTTATCTACATACTTATTATATAGAAGAGATATATATATAGATCTCGCTTTAGTAATAATTAATGTGTGAAACATCTTTATATATATAAATAAAGTATGTATTTGATGAAATTTTTTAGTTTAACAGATTTTGTTATTTTTCTTAAAGTTAACAGCTACAGCTATTAAAATAATTAATTAATTATATATAAGTGAAATAATATTATAACATTATAACCAAACGTCTAAATTAAATTCTTTATTTTATTGTTTATATAATATATTTATGTATACTTTATAATTTGATTTAAATTATCTTCAGATAAATAATTTATATATAATTAACTCAAAATATTAAATGTATAATTTTATATTTATTTAATTGAAATTTATAAGATTTTTTTTAATATAATACAAAGTATTTAATTTAAAATTAAAATATACCATATGCCATATGAATTATAATATATACATTTATCCAAATAAAATTTTAAAAAATTGAAGTGAATTGTAAGCATGTGTTTTACCCCTAGTATATATATGTGTCTATTAATTATGTTGAACTTTATAAGTGACGTGCTAATAATATAATATAAGCTTAATTATAAATTGCAATAAATGTGTTTTTCACTAATAAGCTATGTTTATCTAAAATTAGGAGTATGTGGAAGTAGTGCAATAGTCCTAAGGTTTAAAACAACATTGAAAAGGTTAGATAAATATCTTTTGTGTGTTTATAATTTTTTTATGCATATAAATCTATATATGAATTAAAAAATAGCACTGTAAATACTACTACAAAATCAATGTAAGACGACAGTTTAAAACTTTTGTATGAACGTTCATATATGTTAGTTATAATACCGTTGTGCCATGCACTAATACGGGACAACAATTTAAATAAAAATGTCATCTCTTGTGTTAAATGAGATGACATTTTTTGTACAAGTCACTTTCTGCGATACAAGAGACAACAATTTATGGGCAAGTGTTCTTACATGAAACAACAGTTTGTAGAAAAACGTCGTGTCATGTAGTAAATGAGACAACAAAATGTTTTAAACTAATAATTAGTTAAATTGAAATTGAATTAATTAATAAAATAAAATTTCTAATTTTCATTAATGAAAAAATAAGTTGTTTTACAAAATAAGTAAATTATCAAAATGTGAGTGGTGATACAAACATTGTTACAAATACATATTTAAAGTTCAAGCATTTAGTAGATGATGCAACATTTGAACCTAAACCTTTGAAATTATATCAACACCATTATTGAAGAATTGGAGCTCCTAACATCATTATATGATGAGGAAGAAGCGTCTTGTGTTTCATCCAACTATTTCAATTGAGCAGTTAAACTAATTAGTCACCCCATTTTCTTCCTCTTCTTCTTTTTAACTACCATTTCCAGACCCTCTTCTTTATCATCATCTTCTTCTTCTTCTTTATAATTGCCATTTTAAGGCCTATGATTGAAGCTCGTGAATGACTTTGTGGGTTGGGGATCTGTGTGCGCTTCATCCCTCCATTGTTGCGCCAAAGATGAATGAATCTAATGCTCGCTGAGGATGATGGTCACAGAGAGGACATGACCAAATCTGGTGAAGGTTGGGGACGATGAAGGTTGAAGTTCGCGAATGGCTTCGTGAGCTGGACTTCCGTCGAAGGTGATTGTTCTCAAGCAGAGATCTGGGCAACAAGGAGGCTGAATATGCACAACGGAGGCAAGGAAGCTGAGCTGGATTTCTTGACATTAGAGGTGAACGGCAGTTTGAAATTATTTGCAAAATTCTGGGTTTGACATTATTGTTTTAGTGTGTTTTTTATTATGAAATCTGGGTTCATGAATATCTTTAGTTGGATGATTGAACCTAGGTTGATGAACATGTTAATTTGAACAAATTTCCTTGACTAATCCGAGGAAGAAAAGGTTTGATTGTTGTTTTGTATTTTGTGTTTGGGATTTTGAATGATGAGTATGTGTGTTATTGTTACACCAAGATTTCAAGAATGGAGATTTTGATCTCGAAACTCAGGCTGGTAAGGTGTAAGCTCGAGATTAGTATACTTGTCATGTAAATCAACATTAATGAGAAAGTCAGGGACATTCTCGCTAAGCAGTGAAGGCGACAACATTGAAATTGGCGAGCTCGGAAACTACGTGGTCTAGGAGGAGTTCCGAGCTTATAAGTTAGGCTCGAAACCACAATGACAATAGTTCAATACTTGTATAAATCTCCTGATTTATTTCCTACCATCAGACAAGATAGTTCGAGCTCGAGCATTGTGAGCCCGAAGAGGATGATCTTGACAACGTTACTTGTTGAGAGCATAAGCGAACCAAGGTGTCAAGTTCGCGATGGATGAACGGTCTCGAAGGCGTGAAAGTCTAATGTCCCAGCTCGTAAGCTATGTGTGAACGTTTTTATTATTGTAAAATCCTTATGTTTAAGGAATCAGATGTAATTACATCCCAAATATCATGGGATAAATACGCGTACTTAGTAACTGTATTCATTTAATTGTATTTATTTTTATTGATTTGTATCATAACTCCCTGAAATCTGTGGGAAGATATTCGCTTAACCACTCTATAAATAGAGTGGAACAGTTCATTTGTGAGGACGGAGAAATTTGTATTGGGAAGACTCTGTAAAATTGCTTCTAGAAAGCTTTGAGAGAATTCCAACAAGTGAATAACACAGACTCGTGGACTAGGCAGATTTTAACTGCTGAACCACGTACAAAATCGTGTCTATATTGTTTGTTTCCTTTGGTATTTTTTTTAATTGCTCTTCATTTCTAAGTCGACGAAAAATGGCGTCAACAGTTATGTTTGGGTAAAAATCTGGGTTTGTGTGATAAATTTTGATGATGACGGTGATCTCTATCTTTGTTTTTTTATTAATTAAATTAAAAATTTAAGTTTATTTAAGGTTAATTAATAAGTTTTAATTTAATTTTTTTAATTAATTAAATTTATTTTTAAAACATTTTTTAAATAAAAATTTAAGTATTTCGCACGTGACTCAATATATAATGGACATGTGTATCTTCGCTGGTAGATAACACAGCTAAACTAACGGGCATAATGAATTTACCAATAGAACGGTGGTTTGGGAGGTATTGCCACCAAAAATAAAGAATGAACGATTAAGTGAATAAAAATGTAAAGTTTAGGGGGTTTTGTCGCTAATTACTCTGAAAACATTGGGTATTGGATATGAAATATAGATTATCTTTAATTATGAATATTAAATATTATTTGACATTATTTTTTATTTGATAATCATTGAAAGATGGACCCTTTGGCTAAGCGGGCCAGACCAAGCCTAGGCCCCCCTTAGCTTAAAGGTCCCCAAAAAATAGGGATCTTTACAATTATATACCTATAATATAAAATAATTACAAAAATTACCTGCAAAATTTTATTTACAAAAATGCATTGCCACGTCATAAAAAAATACCGAATTCTAAAAATAATATACCAGAATTTGAAACTTTCCTGAAATTTCAGTTTTCCTTTTTTTTCTGGGTTTAAAAAAATAACATTTTGGTTACTTAAAATGTTAATAAGTTACAAATTAATTATTTTTTTCATGAAAAAAATTATTTTTATAGCATATTATTTTATATACATTTTGGTTACCTCCAATACTTATTTTTTGAATTTTTTTTATCTTAAAACATTGATTAGTCATTTTGAAGTTATATTATTGTGTCTTATTACTTAAGATACTTTTACGTTGCCGATTAGTCATTTTTTAGAAACTAATGAGTTATAATAAAATATAACAAATTACTATATAGCTTATTATTAAAAGTTATTTTTAGTATACTATACAATAATTATTTGATATTAAACTTCAGATTGATAATCCCCTCTGTAATGGGGTTGAATTTGTTTGCAGGGAAGCTAATTCCCTTGCTCATACTTTAGCTAAGTCCACCGTTCATGAAGGTGGTTCTGCTCTCTGGATTGGGGAAATCCCCTGTGTTGCATGGTCTGTCCTTTGTACAGATTTGCCTAATCCTGTGTTTTAACTGGTTTCTTGGTTTGTTCTCTAGTAATGAAGTTTTTCCTTTCAAAAAAAAAAAAAAAAAATATTAGAAAAATTGAGAGATCCAATTCAGAATGAGTGTAAGAAATAATCAAATTGTTAACCGATAAAAAATAACAGAACAACAACAACGTAACAGAAAAACATTATCATTGTTGAATAATGATTATTCATAATAATATAGACAATTCAAATCAAATTATTGTAGGGAAATTTTTTTAACTTAAAATTACTTACCAGTATATCAAAATTGAAGATAATTGTATACATTATGTTGTACTATCATTCAAAACATCTCATCAAAATTGATTTAGAAATCCGTTATATTGATGAAATCATGAAAATAGAACAAAAACAGAGTGTAAAAGATCTTAGACTGATCTTCATCTCTGTATATTGAATTTGAATCAACAAAATAAAAATAGAAATTTTGTTATATTCAAAAGTTAACAAATTAAACTGACTTAATAGTAAAATTAGAATAATAATATAAGAGATCTTAGAAATCTAATCGACGATAGACTATCAAAAAGAAAATCTGTAAGAGATTTAAACCAAAATCAATATTAATTATCATATGCACATAATATATACTACCTAAATAAATAATATATTTTTTGGCAACTAAATAAATAATATATTTATTGTAAATATAAGACAACATGATCGATTAATATCCATTTATTAACTATAATATACCAGAAATAAACAATGAAAGAGAATGTTTTCAGCCTCAGTGTTGAACATACAAAACAAAGCATTTCAATATTTATTTATAATACAAGTAGTAATGTGCAATGCACAATTTTGTAGTTTTATTTATAGAATTTATTAATTATTTTTATTAAATTTATATTAATATCATATAAATTTTAAATAAATATATTGTTTTAATTAAATAATTTTTTTAAGTTTATTTTTTTTCTATTTTTTGAATTTGGAAGTGATAATAAGAGATTATATATTATATGTTTAATGTAATATTAAATATTATACGTAGATTTTAAATTTAAGTTTCTTGCTAGTTTTTTAAAAAAAAAACAATTTGTTGCTAACTGGCAGTATATTATATTATATGTTTAATATGATATTATTGTAATAAGTGAGTTTAAGTTTAATTAAATTTTATTTAAGTTATAAAACATGTGATTTTATTATTTTTAAACAATTATCATTGTAAAATATCTAAAAAATATCATATTTTAATTTGTTTAATTATTTATTATTTTTAAATAATTATCATTGTAAAATATCTCAAAAATATCTTATTTTAATGATTTATTTTATTCTATTTAAGTTTAAGTGATATTTACAAACTACCATTAAATATAAGAATATTCTGTTAAATATAATAATATTCCGTTAAAGTTAACAATAAAAAAATAAAAAACCGTTAAACTCAAGAATTTCCGTTATCGACACATTTATTATATAAGAGAGATATACTAGGTAAGAAGAATGTGCAATGCACGTTGTGTTTTGATTTTTTTTTTTTAGAATAATATAAATGGAAGATGTTTTTTTTTAAAAAAAAATTTATAAATTATTAAATAAATATGGTGGTGTGGAGAAATATTCACTTTGACATTTATAGCTTATTTTTTTTGTTGACTCATTTTGAACTTCATTTGTTATATGCAGGGCATAACATGCAATTTTTTTTTTAAAGGAACAATGTAATATTTAGTAAATTAATTAAATTTTGAATTCAAGTAACATTTTTTGAAATAAGTAAACTTCATAACATATATTTTAGAAGAAGTGAAATCATTAAAAAGTTTAACATGGTTTAAAAAGGAAAGTTGTTGTCACATTATGTAAATAAATTATTTTAGCTATTTTATGAGCTAGCTAAGATGAAAATTCAACTATTTCCTTTGGTTGCACTTCTAGAATAGAGTAGGCATTGAAATTTTTATATTTTTGTTCTTTCAGTTTTTCTAGATCTGCATAAATTTGTATTGTCCAGTTGTTGGCAATGTTTTGCTTACACCTTCAATATATTTTTTCTTTTCTTGAAAATTAAATTTTAATAAGTTTATGTTAGTAGTGGAAAATGATATCACTAAAATATATATTTTTTTAAAAAAAAAAGAAAACAACAAACCTCTTTAAAATCTTCCATCAATTGTACTGCCGAACAACCTAATGCCTCTTCTACTACAAAATCAAACATAATTATAAATATGTTTCTAGTGTTGTCATTGATTTAAGCATATGTTCTAGCACTAAAATTGATTTGTTTTTCATTTAGCACTGATGTATAAGAAGATAGATTAGTTATTAAAATATTTTAAATTATTAGATTCATACCGAGGTATGGCAATTGATTCGCTTCCACATTTAACTGACTTTTTTGTGTAATTTTTTTGAAATTCCTGTGTTACATGCTATACATGACATGTAGTATAATATTTGTGCCAAGTTTGTAAGGATTATTTTTCCTTCTATCTAGTATTTTGCTATCTACATCAGTTTTTATGGAACAGTTAGTAATAATGTTGACGCCGTTTTTCGTCAACCGTGAAAGAAGAGCACGTAAACAACAAATAGTGATGGCCAATATAAATATGATAATACAAAACACAATTTTTACGTGGTTCAGCAGTTAAATCTGCCTATTCCACGAGTCTTTGTTATTAAACTCAAGTTGATCTCTGAAAATTCTTCAAGTATGAATTCTCCAGAGTTTTCTCTCAAGATTCAGAGATTCGGTCCCTTACAACGGTGCATGACCTCTCTATTTATAGAGAAGATTGCAGAATACTATCCCACATATTTTGGGTAGTTACTCTTTTTGTGCAAATAAATCAAATGGCCTTAAATGCCTGTAATCCGATATAAAAGGAAACGTCCCCTGAAGACCAGGGGGCGTATAACTAATCAAATAATATCCCATGATTTTAGGGGATTTACAGTAATAAATGTAGACCACGTCTCTTATAGACAACACTTTAAGATATTCAAGGTTATTATCATATATCACCAAGGCCTTATTCTCCCATGTCTCACATCAACTTTCGAGCTAATTACATCTCCCGAGGTCACATGGCTTTCGAGATCGTACGCACGTCAGGCTCGGAACCCATGTTCCGAGGTCATCCCTGAGGACAGATGCATCTCGGGAGCTACCCTTCGAGATCGTGTGGATTTCGAGGCCACCATATTCGAAGTCGTCTCAGGTTTGCAGGCTCGATGTCTAGTCTTGGAACATACTTCAGACTTTATGAGTTCATTCGCTGCGAATCCAGCTTTCGAGGTCACATTTATCATGGCTCGAAATCTGGGTATAACATCTTGCCCCCTCAAAAGTATTTGTTCGAATCCTAAGAGAAGGAAACTTTTGAACTGCTTTCTTCGGGAACCGTACCGTCACACACTTGAGAATGGACACGCGTCAGTTGGATATTGCTCATTTATGGTACTTGAGTACCTTGGAAACCTGCCCACGATCATTCGTCTGCCACCTTTTCGGTACCATCATGTCATCGACCCCTGACCGTTGGATTTCATGAGGATTCTGGCCAATGGCCCAGATTAATCCTTTTTTTTCTTTCACTTTTCTCCGTTTATATATTCAAGGTCTTCTTCTTCCTCTTATTTTACACGCATCAGAAACAAAAAGGGAAGGGACGAAACCAGAGGCCATCCCAGAGAACTTATTTCTTGTGCATGTTCTCTCAGCCGAAAAAACAAAGGACCTCCGGTTTGTTTGAGTCCGTGAGCTCATATTTGCAGCCTCTCCTTCAGTCAGCAATTTCTCTGCAATCGCCATTATTGTGTAAGTGTCCAATCTTTGTTTTCCCTTATCCCAGTTTTTGTTCATATTGTTCTTGTTATCTCTGTGAATGTACTAGTTTATTTTCTTAGTACAATACGTTAGGGAATTTTTATCCGATAGGCTTTTATGTTTTAAGTTTCCATACTGGGTTTACATCACTGGTTCATACCCAGTTTTGATGTTTGAGCAAGATCTTTATTTTCTGGGTTTTAAAATTTTAAAAGACGTTTCTTGTACACCAAGATATCGGGTATAAAATCTTGGCCTTGACAAATGCATGATACCCAAGGTTACCTTTTCTGGTCATCCGCCACTCTTTTTCCCCTGATTTTCGGGATTTTCAAAAAAAAATTGTCCACTCTCCTCTCTTTCTTGTGGAACGCACATTCTGACTCTTTAATAAGGGTCTTAGTATCGAGCTTGTTTTGTTCCTAAACTCCGAGCTCGTCCTGTCAAGCTCGTAATTCTTGCATGCATGGCCCTCACCATTTTTTCTTTCTCGCTAGATGTCACAGAATCTGGAAAGACGGTGGGGGTCGTTGCTGGCAATCCCTTATTCGCCCAAAACCCCGAGCCCGGAATCGCTGTTTGCTCGAAATCAACGTCGAATTCGCAAGTACGATCTCGCCTGCGAACGGGAGGACATTCGAGCTCATTATCGCCGCCAAATTGACGAGGTCATAGAGAAGAAGAGGAGGACCCTTCGAGAGGCTATTTACCCAGAATCCAATTCAGGGCCCAGGCCGATCCCACTCGACCCTAAACTGACAGTGACTGTTGCGTACAGCCCGGGAGAGCTCCAATTTTCACTTATGGGGGAGCCTTCTACCTCGCAACCGAGGAGAGAAATCTTCGAGGGCGAGCACTATTGGAGCTCGGTTACCTCGACAAGTTAGATAACTGACATTCTGGCCCTCCATGGCCTCAGGTTGTCAAGTTCCTTGAAGTGTCGAGCTTCGGCCGCTCACGAACGAAGCTGTCACGCCCCCGGGGACCGTGACAACAGGCTGAGATACGTGGCATGGAGCCAGGAACACATGAAGGCAGGGGCGCTGTTGCCTTTGAAGTCTTTTTTCAAGGACTTCACGGATTTTGTTGGGTTGGCTCCGTTCCAGCTCAACACCAATTCTTACAGGGTTCAGTCTGCCCTGAGGTCGCTATACCACGAGCTGAAGTGGAAGGGGCCTTCACCGCAAGAGATTTTATATCTCTTTTGTCTGAAAAGCAATCCCTCCCGAGCTCGGGGAGGAGATGGATTTTATTACCTTTCGAGCTATCCCAAAGAAAAAAAGGTATTTGAGGACCTTCCCAATCACCCACCTGATTTTAAAAAATCCTTCTTCTGGACAGATGGCTTGTCTCCGTCTCGATGCTACTCATTCAGGCGGATTCGTAAGTATTCCAACCCTTTTTTTTTTATCTTTGTGCTCGGGATTTTAGCTGTAAGATCTGTACTTAGTTGAAATGTGTCTTGCTTTCCAGCCAATTTTCAGCGTCCTACTCCTGACGAGGCAATGAAAGGGCATAGAGAGACCCTGCTCCAACTCCCTCATGGCAGGAGGTCTCTCTTGTACCTTTTACATGAGGATAAGCTCCGAGATTGCAGACTTTTGGGAGAGGGCTGGTCCACCTTTGACTGGTCCAATAAAAAGTATGAACATTGGGAGCAGGTGCCTTTGCCCACAGGCATCCTCCCTCCGAGGAGAGAGGTGAGGCCTCCACCCCCAGCTCGCCGAAGGAGTCCACCATCGGGGAATGAAGCTAATGACGAAGCCTCGAGTTCAGACTCGGATGAAGGTAAAGCCATCCTTACCTCGAGAATGTGGTCCCCCACCTTATTAAAGCATAAACCCGATAGGTTAGTTTCATGCTCGTATGATAGATACCACTTCTACATATGGACTTGGGTAGACGATCGAGTTCATAGGTTTGATAGTTGGCTCGGGAAGTATGGCACCATGTATACTTCAGACGAGGTGTGGAACGGGATAGCTGTCCAATATGGGACCAACGATTATAGGGACCTTTCGAGGTTGACGTCCACCTATAGGGAAGGTACTCCCCCCGCTTCTTCTGAAGATGGGGGAATTTCATGGTCCCCGAGCTCTAGTTCGGGGGAGAGTTCCAGTTAGGTCTTTCTTTACTTGGTTTTTTCTTTTTTATTTTCCAAGCTTATTATCATTATGTCTAACTTCTATTGGAACTGTGCAGGTGCCATGGATCCCGATCTCGATGCTGTGCTTTTTAGTGATGAGGGAGCTGAAGCTCAGAAGAGTAAACGCCCGAGAGCCTCGCGGAGGTCCGACCGACCATCCAAGGTCCCCAGACGCCTTGAGAAGACCCCAACGGCTCAGGCTACTACGAGCACAACCGAGGAGCCGATTGTCCAGGTCGATGCGTCTGGTTCAACCGTGCCCGTCTCGCTCCCTCTGATCGACACTCAAATAACAGTTGACCGACCCCCGAAGAAACCTTCCGTTTCCAAGGTTCAACTGCCGACAGCTCGAACTCATATTGAGGAGTTCGTGCTTCACGGCGCCGCTGGGACCCAAGGGGCTGTGCTTAGCTCGAACGTCCTCTCTCGAGTGGGTCAGAGTTTTTCTGGCTTCGGTGCCAACCATTGGGACCTCGTGCACAAGGCCTCGGACTGTAATACTCTTTATGATAAGAGTATTGAACTCACTGCCGCGGTAGCCTTCGCAGCTCTCCTTTAACTGTTTGTGTCTCAGCTTGCAATCTAATTCGTTCTTTGTATTTCAGGCCCTTGTCGTTTCAGCACAGCTTAATTATAAGCTGACCAACGAAGTGCACACGAGTATGTCTCTGGCCTAAGAGTCGAGGGATCTCCAGCTTAAGATGGTTGATGAACTCAAGGACTCGAAGACCAAACTTGAGAAAGTGAAGACCCGTCTCGCGGAGCTGGAGAAGACAAAAGCCGAGCTTGAACAGGCGAAGACTCGTCTTGCCGAGCTGGAGAAGGCTAACTCTAAGCTCGAAGAGGAGAAAGCTGCTACTTTCGACATCATGGAAGGCGAGAAGGCCCGCCTCCTGAATGAGTTCAAAGAGCAGAAGGAGAAGGCGGTAGACCAGGCCATGTACAAAATTTGGGTTGACAATGCCGACCTCGATACCAGCTTCTTGGGTCCTCTCGAGGCCAAGTATGTAGAGCGGTGGAGTGCCCGTCTTGAGGCGAGTGAAGCCGCTCGAGAGGCTGCTCAGAAGGATAGTCATGCTATTCGTCCTGGGGGGTCTAGTGTCGTTGACGCCGGAAAAGCCAAGGGAACTGCTCCTTCTTGATTCTTACCTCGGGGCTGCATCCCTCTATTGTTTGTAACTATTTTTATTTATGCCCGTAGGGCTGATACAATTTTTTTTTTTAATAAACTTACATATGCTTTACTTTTCTTGGCTCGAAATATTTTGCATATTTTATATGAATGAGTTTTTTATGTTTATTTCTTCATACAAACATAGTTGGGATTTAGGCTCGAAACTCGATGCATCCACGCATTGTTTGTTTGAATTATCCGCTTCCGATCTCGTTATTCATCAAGGTCGGATATTACTTTAACCATGAACTCGAAAGTACTTGTATGGAATGTAATGTGAATGGTTTAGTTATATCTTATTGCTTAGTTACTTTTCCTCATCCTCGGTTATCTCCCTGAGGTTATGAGTTCGAAACTATTTTTCTTTAAGATATTCCAGCCTCGATCTCGACTTATTTCGAAGTAGGTTTAAATTCCAACTCGTCGATTAGTTTTAGCTGGTTTGTTCCAAACCTATTAAGTTTGCACATCTGGTTAAATCCAAACGTTATTATATTTTGATAATTTGGTTGTCCAAACTATCTAAGCTCGCGTATCTGGTTACATCCAAATACTTTTATGTTTTTGATAATTTGGTTGTCCAAAATATCTAAGCTCGCGTATCTGGTTATGTCCAAATACTTTTATGTTTTTGATAATTCGGTTGTCCAAACTATCTAAGCTCGCGTATCTGGTTACATCCAAATACTTTTATGTTTTTGATAATTCGGTTGTCCAAACTATCTAAGCTTGCGTATCTGGTTATGTCCAAATACTTTTATGTTTTTTATTTTTATTTTTTATTTCAATGGTATATATACCAATAATGCCCCCTTAATATCCTATGAGTGTGACCATAGGTTATTAAATTAAGAGAGATTGCAAAAAATAAAAAGAGATAACATATTGAACGAAATAGATCTTTATTTGATGGAATTCAAAAGTAGACAAACTACTACAGATAATCAATCATGGTTACAAGCAACACACTTCCTACACTACTGATAGTAAGGTCTAAGGTGTTCGCCATTTCATGCTCGCGGTACCAGGCTCCCATCCAATCTCGCCATCTTGTAAGCACCGGTCCGGATGACTGACTCTATCTGGTATGGTCCTTCCCAATTCGGTCCGAGCACACCAGCTGCTGGATCTTGTGTTGCCAAAAATACACGTCTTAACACCAGATCTCCCACACCGAATCTTCGATCTTGAACCCTTTTGTTGAAATATCTAGTAGCTCGTTGCTGGTAGGCAGCGTTTCTTAACTGAGCCTCTTCTCGTTTTTCTTCAATCAAGTCTAAGGTCTCCTGGAGCTGAGTGTGGTTTGAACTTTGATCGTAAATCTGAGTTCGGATCGTTGGGATTTCGACCTCGATGGGCAACATTGCCTCGCAGCCGTATGCTAGAGAGAACGGGGTATGTCCTATTGATGTTCGAGCTGTGGTCCTATATCCCCATAGGACTTGGGGAAATTCTTCGGGCCACCGTCCCTTCGCCTCCTCCAACTTTTTCTTCAGAGAACTTTTGAGAGTTTTGTTCACAGCCTCGACCTGGCCATTCGCTTGAGGATGAGCTACTGATGAAAAACTCTTTATTATGCCGTTCTTTTCACAAAAGTTGGTGAACAAGTCGCAATCGAACTGGGTTCCGTTGTCGGATACGATCTTCCTCGGCACCCCATATCGGCACACGATGCTTTTTACTACGAAATCAATGATCTTTTTTGAAGTTATAGTTGCCAATGGTTCAGCCTCCGTCCACTTCGTGAAGTAATCCACGGCGACTACAACATATTTTACTCCGCCTTTGCCAGTCGGGAGAGAGCCTATGAGGTCGATGCCCCATACCGCGAAAGGCCATGGGGAAGTCAACATGGTCAGCTCAGATGGTGGAGCTCGGGGAATCGTGGCGAATCTCTGGCATTTGTCGCATTTCTTCACGTACTCGAAAGAATCCGTTTTAATAGTTGGCCAGAAATATCCTTGGCGTATGATCTTCTTGGACAGGCTATGCCCCCCGGTGTGATCTCCGCAGAACCCTTCATGAATTTCTTCAATGATCTTCTTAGCTTCGATCGGGGTTACGCACCGAAGTAACGGCATGGAATATCCCCTTCTGTATAGCTTTCCGTCCAAAATGGTGTAACGGGGAAGTTGATACATCAACTTTCGAGCCTGGTTCCGGACTTTTGGAAGGACTCCGTTCTCGAGATATTCAACTATTGGGGTCATCCAGGTAGGTTTTGTTTCGATCATACACACATCTTTCTCCTCTGGATCATTAATGCTAGGTGCTGATAGGTGTTCTATGGGCACAACGTTCAGTTCTTCATTTTCAGCGGATGTGGCGAGCCGAGCTAAGGCATCTGCATTTGAGTTCCGCTCGCGGGGAACCTGCTCGATAGTATAAAATTCGAAACACTCCAATGCGGATTTTGCCTTCTCCAAATAAGCTGCCATTCTCGTGCCGCGAGCCTGGTATTCTCCCAAGATTTGATTTACCACGAGCTGGGAATCATTGTAGCAATGTACAGCTCTAGCTTTGAGCTCCTTTGCTATACGAAGTCCCGCGAGTAAAGCCTCGTATTCAGCCTCATTATTCAACGCTTTGAAACCAAATCTTAAGGCAAAATGAAATCTGCTCCCTGCGGGGGTAACCAACATGACCCCTGCCCCCGCTCCATTTTCATTTGATGAGCCGTCGACGTAAAGTTTCCACAGCTCGTGGGCCGGGGTTATTACCTCGTCGTCGGCTATGCCAGTACATTCCACTATAAAGTCAGCCAACGCCTGTGCCTTAATGGTCGTTCTCGGGTGGTAGGTGATCTCGAACTGTCCGAGCTCATTAGCCCATTTAAGAAGTCGACCTGAAGCTTCTGGTTTAGACAAGACTTGCCTAAGTGGTTGATCTGTCAGCACATGGATAGGATGCGCCTGAAAGTAGGGGCGGAGTTTACGAGACGAATGAATTAAACTGAGCGCGAGCTTCTCCATCAATGGGTATCTTGACTCTGCCCCCAGTAATCTTTTACTGATGTAGTAAACGTGTCTTTGCACCTTCTCTTCTTCTCGAACGAGCACTACGCTTATTGCGTGTTCGGTGGTTGAAAGGTATAGGTACAGTATTTCTCCCGTTTAAGGTTTTGACAGGATGGGTGGTTCCGCAAGGTGCTTTTTGAGCTCCTGAAAGGCCAACTCGCATTCCTCCGTCCATTCAAATTTCTTACCTCCTCTCAATAAGTTGAAAAATGGAAGACCACGGTCTGTAGATTTCGAGATGAATCTGCTTAGGGCTGCCATCCTGCCAGTCAAACTTTGGACATCTTTGTGCCTTCGAGGTGAGGGCATGTCAATCAGGGCCTTGATCTTGTCGAGGTTAGCCTCGATTCCATGAGAGTTCATAATAAAGCCCAGGAATTTTCCTGAAGACACCCCAAAAGTGCACTTATGAGGATTTAGCTTCATGTTGTATTTCCGGAGTACGCCGAAGCACTCTTTGAGGTCATCAGCATGGTTCTTGTTGAGTTGAGATTTGACAAGCATGTCATCGACATAAACTTCCATGTTGTTTCCTATTTGTTCTGAAAACATCATGTTCACGAGCCGCTGATATGTGGCCCAAGCATTCTTGAGCCCGAATGGCATGACATTATAGCAGTATAGCCCCTTATCCGTGATGAAGCTCGTATGTTCTTGGTCAGGGGCATGCATGGGAATCTGGTTATATCCAGAATAGGCATCCATGAAGAGCATCAGGCCATGCCTCGCCGTGGCATCCACGAGCTGGTCAATCCTTGGCAACGGAAAATAGTCTTTCGGGGAAGCTTTGTTGAGATCTGAGTAGTCAATACAGGTTCGCCACGTCCCATTGGGCTTTGGGACCAACACCGGATTGGCTACCTTGTAACGCCCTACTTCCTTAGAGCTGTTACTAAGTGAGTTTTAAGACAAAACAGTGTGCAATGAACTCGCTAACCGAGGTTTTGAAACAAAAGTGTGACTAATTAAAAGTTAGGGCTGTAATCTTTGAAAATGCGACGTTTCATTAAAAAGCTTCTAGTATTAAACACTTGGGATCCCAAAATAAGGTTTGAAAACTATTTACATATTGAAATAAGTTTACAGTTGTTTAATCATAAAATCATAGATTATTACAGCCATTTTCGAATAAACCCCCAACCAAAGCAGTCGGGCAGGCCAAACATGTACGCGTCGCTTCACGCTCTCCGTACTCATGGTTGGTTGACTCAGTCATTGCCCTTACCTGCAACACAGAGCACCCGTGAGCCGGAGCCCAGCAAGAAAACTCATGCATAACATAACATATGCAATTTATACAGTTTATCATAACAGATAATCCACATATAAACAAGTCAACCATTAGACTAAGCAAACACGGCCATGCTGCCCCAGAAACCTTACCAAAGCCCTGGGGTATCGGTTCTCACCGCAAGGATAACTCATGTATCCACCGGGCCCCGCCCTAACTATAGCATCCCATGTGCTAGGTGTTACTTTCGGCTTCGCTGCCGTACCCGGCCTACGCCGCACTCGGCCCTTGCCGTTCATTTCATTACAAACATATATAACATAAATCAAGCAACATTCAAACATATGCCAATTTATTTTAAATCTGCACCCTAACATGTGATGCAATATAGGGCCATGCCCGACAATCATCTCATCATGCAACATTCAATATAGGGCCACGCCCGGCAATCACACTATGGGCCCATGCCCTATCCTACGGGTGTTATAGTTTTCTTACCTGTATTCCGAGCCTCCTGATGCACTAAATCCGCGAGCACGGTCCTCTAGCACGAGCCTCCCCAATATCCTAGTCACAACATACACATGAAACATCCTTTAATACTAATCAATCCAAAACCACTTCCCGGGACCAATCCCGCACTCTCGGGACTCCCAAATTCCTAAAACAAATCATCGGAAACATCCCCCGAACCCCCAGAACAAATGCCCAAAAATGCAAAATTTCCCATCCTGAAAAAGGCGTAGCGCCGCGGCGCTACCCTCAAGGGCCACGGTGCCTAGCGAAGTCAGAGAGCTCCTTGGCTGCAAACAGCCTCGCGCCGCGGCGCCCAAGAACAGGGCCGCGACGCTCCTTCGCGAACCCAGAAAAACTGGGTTTTTCCCCTGCATTTCATCATCCAAAACACTCCCAAACTCACACCTAAGCCCCAAAATCAATTCAAAACCCCACATAGACCATTTAACAACTCAGAAACACAATCAAAGAAACCCAAACACACAATCAAATCCCCAAATCCACACCTTTGATTTTCAACTTCAGAAAATATAAAACCCAAAACCAAACTTGAACCATGCTTAAATTCCTCAAACCATAACAGAAACAAGCCTTAAATTTACTTAGAATCCTTACCTTGAATGAAGAATCCAACCCTATGCACCCTTGATTCATCTCCTAAGTCTCAAGTTTCAGCTCCTTCACTCCTCTTCTTCTCCTTCTTCTTCTTCTTGCCCTAGGTCTCCTTCTAGCTTTCTTCTTCTAAATTTTAAACAAAACCTCCAAAATGGATAAATGCCAAACCGTTCACCCCATATAACCCAGCTGAAATTGTCTATTACCCTTTCCAAATGACCACATTACCCCTCCTTGCCTATCCTTTCCTAACTAAACCTCAAGGGCTTACTTGTCATTTCCTATCCATTACAATTCTACCATTTTACCATCAAAAACCTGTTACTCTCTATGGTTACTAACAGTTACACAAGTTACCAAATTACCAGTCACCAAAATCTCTCAAGAACTACGTTACAAAATCCCCGAATTACCCCAGGCTCCTCCCGAGCCGGGTATAGAAATCCCGTTGTGACTCTTAAGTTAATTTGCTCTCTAGGACCGTCTCGGCACGTGCATCACAATAATTAAACCACACCCACGTGGTAAAATTCACAGAATACAATTATCACATATCAATATAGTTATGCCCAACATGGCCAAATATACAATTACGCCCTTCTAACACGATCCGGGCCTACATGCATACTAGTAAACATAGCCATGCATCTCAGTTAAACAAATAGCCAAATAACATGCTTTAAATCATAACCATGCATTTAACTCATAAAATTACACATAAATCCCAACCTGCCCTCCTGACACACTAATCAAGGCCCTTAAGCCTTATTAGCGAATTTGGGTCGTTACATACCCAGTCAGGGTAAAAGGCATCCCTAATGAATCGGTTTGCCTTTAACCTGTCAACCTCCTCCTTTAGTGCTTTCTTTCTATCTTCGTCCAGCTGTCTTCGCTTTTGTTTCTTCGGGGGGAAGCTTTTGTCTATATTCAGTGCGTGGCTTGCTATACTCGGACTTATTCCCACCATGTCCGAGTGCGACCACGCGAAGACATCCTGATTTTTCTTCAAAAAGAAAATTAATTGCTATTTTGTCTCATCTTGGAGGTGTTTTCCGACCTTCACCTTTTTCGAGGGATCGACTTCCTCGAGCTGAATTTCTTCGAGCTCCTCTAAAGGTTCGAGGTCAACTTTCTCCTCAATCCTTGGATCAATCTCTTCGTCAATCTCTAAGACCGTTCCGTCTTTGTTTTGAATGATGGCAAGTGCTTGTGCGCTCGTCTGTTTCTTTCCTCTCAAGGAGATGCTGTAGCATTCCCTCCCTGCTAATTGATCTCCCTTCAATGTTCCGACTCCACTAGGGGTCGGAAACTTAAGGGCCAGATGCCTTACTGATGAAACTGCCCCCAGCCCGACCAGGGCGGGTCTCCCGAGCAGCACATTGTAGGCTGATGGTAAGCCTACTACCACGAACTCCATCATCTTGGTTGCCGAGACTGGGTAGTCTCCCAAGGTCACGGGGAGCTCGATGGATCCCATGCAGGCGGTCCCTTCTCCTGAAAAGCCGTATAAAGTAGTTGCACACGCTTTCAGGTCGCGAAGGGAGAGTCCCATCTTTTCGAGGGTTGTTTTATAGAGAATGTTGACTGAGCTCCCATTGTCTATGAGAACTCGGTGGACCCTTTTATTGGCCAGCTGGAGAGTGATGACCAGTGGATCATGGTGAGGAAATTGGACATGGGACGCATCTTCCTCAGTGAAGGTTATTGGTTGTGTTTCAATCCTCTGGCTTTTTGGAGCCCTAGGTTCGGGTTCATAAGGAGACCCATCCCCAGTTTTCAGCTCGTTAACGTATCTCTTTTGGGCATTCCTGCCTACTCCTGCGGGATGAGGCCCTCCCGAGATGGTTATTACATCCTCTCCATCTATCGGCGGGGGCCTATCTTCTTCCCGAGCTCTAGAATTATTGTTTTGTGCCATCGGAGGCGCGGCTACCCTCTGGCTCGCAGCCGCCTGACTAGTACTCTGGTTTTTGACATATTGCCGGAAGTAACCTCTCGAGATCAATCCTTCGATCTCGTCCTTCAGTTGTCGACATTCATCGGTTGTATGCCCGGTGTCTCTGTGAAATCGGCAATACTTACTGGGGTCCCTCTTGGATTTTTGATTTCTCATCGGGTCCAGACGCCTAAAGGGGACCTGGTTTTCATTAGCCAGGTATATGTTCTCCCGAGACTCATTGAGCTCGGTGTATACTCTATACACGGAGAAATATCTCTCCCCTTTCTTTTTCTTTCCTCCTTCGGCCTCGGGATGACTTCCTTAGTTCTTTTTTCTCTTGGAAGGGTTTTCCACAACAGGCTTTGAAGCTATTGGGTCCGCCGAGGTTGAGGCAGAGTTTACGTTTATCGTTGTAGTTTCGGGCTGGGAAGTCACATTAAGTGTCGACCTCGCTTCCTCTACATTGAAAAACCTCTGCGCTCGTCTATTAAACTCGGTTAGGGACCTCACCGGTTTTCTTTGCATATCGTCCCAGAGGGCGCTTCCTGGCATTACTCAGGCCTGGACAGCCATTTAGTGTCCACTGTCATCCACATTCCGAGCTCGGGCGACTTCCAAGTTAAACCTTGTAAGGTAACTTTTTAATGTTTCACCTGGTTGTTGCCAAACATTAGTTAGGGTTGACGCCTCAGGTCGAACCCCCATTATGGCTTTGAACTGCTTTTTAAAGTCTTTAGACAGCTGCTCCCAAGAGGTTATTGAATGTTTCTTATATTTTTCGAACCAGCTTTTGGCAGGTCCTGTCAATGATGCTGGAAACAACATGCATCTGAGCTCGTAACCCACGTTACTGGCTCTCATTATGGTGTTGAACGTGCTCAGATGACTATACGGGTCGGTCTTTCCTTCGAACGTTGGGACGTGAGGGATCTGAAACCCTTGAGGAAATGGAGTATTGGAAATATGGGGAGCAAACGGTTCGAGCTCCTCGTCAGAGTCTTCATATCGATCATTCTCTTGCTCGTTTTTCAAAAGCCTAAAGGCCTTTTCAAGCTGATCAATTCTTTCTTGGACTGGGTCCGCAAGGGGTACCGTCTGGAATCGGTTGTCATCTATCATAATTCCAGGCTCGCGTCTCCGCATGGGATCTCTACGCCTATTCAAGCGATCCCTCAGGTCCGGATTTATTGGGTCACTATTACCCCGACTTTGATTCAGGTGCTCTCGCAGGTCGGGACGATTTCTGCGGTTTCCAGTATTCTTATGACCTCGGTCATGCTTGCTGACCGACCTGGTATCTCCAGAATCATCACTGGTAAAACTCATCGCATGGTTATTTCGTGATGGATTCTTTCCATGTCGCCTCGTCTCCGCCGTGCGAGACCGAGATGTTTGACTTTTTTCAGATGGGGCGCCTCTCCGCTCCTGAAAAGCCTCCCCGTTTCCTTGTCTTCCTCCCGCACGCCTTTCGCCCTGATCTCGAACTGGTTGAGCATTCCTGCGGGGGGGCGAAGGATATCTTATAGGTGATGGAGGGAACCGTATGGGTGACGGTGGCTGCCATCCATGTCGCGGCCTAGACGGTCCAGAATTTGCCCGAGATGGGTCGGTCGCATTTGGTGCGCTCCCAGGTATTTGAGTCTGAGCCTCTATAGAGGTTTGGTTGTTCTCAGTTCCCGCAGGTACTTCCACAGGCGGGTTAGCCGGGGCCCTTGCCCGAGTATTTCTCTGAGGCCTAGGGGGAGCGGATGGCAGCATCTTTTCGTGGGCGCCCACGGGGTCTACGGGGAGGAACGTGTACGTCCCTTGGAGGAGGGACTTGGTTTTCGCGCGGAGGCGGGGGTTGAGCCACCTGCGCCTCTGCGGCTATCCTTGCCAACTCCTCATTCCGTTTGTTGGCCTCTGCCAACTGCTGCTTCAATTGCCGGTTTTCAAGTTCCACAATTGGAACATACCGCTTAGGATTGTAATACATATCCTCATCCCTTGGTGGAGCAGGTGGTCCCCGGGAATCGAAAGATCCACTTCTTTCTTCAACATCTGGGTTTTCCATTGGTTGTTTCCCAGGACGTCTTGGGTAATTTTCTTCAGTAACATTCTGATTATTAGTGGCCATGACTTACTCAGGGATGAATGCTTAAGGCTCTCAATGAAAGCACCAAACTGTTGACGCCATTTTTCGTCAACCGTGAAAGAAGAGCACGTAAACAACAAATAGTGATGACCAATATAAATATGATAATACAAAACACAATTTTTACGTGGTTTAGCAGTTAAATCTGCCTAGTCCACGAGTCTTTGTTATTAAACTCAAGATGATCTCTGAAAATTCTTCAAGTATGAATTCTCCAGAGTTTTCTCTCAAGATTCAGAGATTCGGTCCCTTACAACGGTGCATGACCTCTCTATTTATAGAGAAGATTGCAGAATACTATCCCACATATTTTGGGTAGTTACTCTTTTTGTGCAAATAAATCAAATGGCCTTAAATGCCTGTAATCCGATATAAAAGGAAACGTCCCCTGAAGACCAGGGGGCGTATAACTAATCAAATAATATCCTATGATTTTAGGGGATTTACAGTAATAAATGTAGACCACGTCTCTTATAGACAACACTTTAAGATATTCAAGGTTATTATCATATATCACCAAGGCCTTATTCTCCCATGTCTCACATCAACTTTCGAGCTAATTACATCTCCCGAGGTCACATGGCTTTCGAGATCGTACGCACGTCAGGCTCGGAACCCATGTTCCGAGGTCATCCCTGAGGACAGATGCATCTCGGGAGCTACCCTTCGAGATCGTGTGGATTTCGAGGCCACCATATTCGAAGTCGTCTCAGCTTTGCAGGCTCGATGTCTAGTCTTGGAACATACTTCAGACTTTACGAGTTCATTCGCTGCAAATCCAACTTTCGAGGTCACATTTATCATGGCTCGAAATCTGGGTATAACATTTTCATTTAATTAATTAAATATTTGACAATTAAATATAAAATATGTTTGGTAACTCTATTTTTATTTATTATTTTTTTAAATTTTAATTAAAATTTATTAAATTTTGAAAATAAAAATTTTCACTTTCAAATTTTTTTTAAACCGTTTTTTTTTTCTTCTTTTCTTCAAATCAACACATCATATTATGAAACAAAAAATAAAAATAAAAGTTATCAAACGCGTTTATTATTTTTTGTTTTTAAAAATAAAAAAAATAGTTATCAAATATATTTTTATTTTTTAAAAATAAAGAAACAAAAATAAAAAAATATTTCCATTTTTGTGTTTAAAAAATTCAAAAACAAAAATTTTACCAAACACGACCAATGTTAATGAAAATAGTTATATTTTTTTTCAATAAAAAAATTTATAATAAGATTGTGAATTATAATATTTACATTTTTCATCAACAATTTTAGATATCTTTTGATAGTCATTATTGACAAATCGACCCGACATAGTCAAACAAATTGGATTGAAGCTACAAATTATGAAAATTTTAAATAGTTAATATTTAAATAAAAATATATATATTTCTTATTTATTTTAAAAATGAAAAAAAATTATGTTTTTTTCTTACCTCTTATCAACAAGATATATTTCTTGGAATTTTTTCATTCCAAATTGTGTCGTTACATCTTCAGTCGGATTCATTTTAATAGCAACTGATAATATATATGTTTTTTGAAATTTTAAATATTAGGAATTTCATAATGAATTTGCAATAAAATATGAGTAAAAGTATTATGACAACATTTAAAATACATTACCTATTTTTCAGGTGACATTTTGCAAGTCTCTAAATCATTGAAATTGACTATTTCAAATGTTGTATGTCATCTTCATTTTTAGGTAACACTTCTATTTTTTTCTTAGAGTGTGACGCCCCATACATCGAGTATGTTTGCCACACACTCATAAATGTGTCAGGCATCCATATGCCATAAAAGAAAAATAATATTTATAAAAGTGTTGGAAATTTACAACATTAATTATAATATTTTCTTTTGCAGAAACGTATAAATTAAACTTATTATATTATACACAACTCTTAATTTTCTATATATTATGGCATTGCTATTGAGTCTGATATCCACAAGCTGCCAAATGATCAAACCACACATAAAAAAATTGGAAAAACAACATAATAAGCTAACACTCAGAAAAGCAAATCTCATGCTAGAAAATTCAAGCAATGCCATGCACTTGTGAGTGTCATGAGCTTGGAAGTGCACTTTTGATAATATACTTGTTTATATATATATAGACATCTAATTTAAGAATTATGCACTCTTAAAACTTTTCTTGTAATGTCTTACCTTATCTTATTTTTGGGCCCTTTACTAGTACACACTGTTTGGTTCGACCCATATGCATGCAGGGCTTGCCTAACGTATAAAATCCCATGAGGTCTCTTTTGGTTAGCCTTCATCACAAAGGAGCTCATACTAATCTTACTCTATCGTTGTCCCATCAAGCTCAAGAATTAAGGCAGCCCTAACAACAACACTATCATACTCGTATAAGTAGAGGAGAGAGAGACGGGTACATGGCATACTATATATGAATGACCAAACTCTAACTTGCTTGCTCTATCAGATTGCCACTACGAGCCTTATAGATCTCCATCTGGATCTTTAAACTTTGCTCCTTACTTCCCCAAAATTTGACACTAAAGCCTTTTTTTTATTAGCTTTACTTTAACTTTCTTAACTGACTTCTATATAATCTTGTATGACATTTCATAATACTATGAGCTTTCTCAAAATCGTGGAAGGTCTAATAATATACTCAACTACTTATATACTTACATGCCATGCATGAGTGCTATGATGAAATGCCAGTGTGCACATGCTTATAACTCCATCCCAAGGCAATCAAATAAGGCAAACTTTCATATAGCACAACACTGTTAAATCATATATCATAAAATATAATCTATTACTCATATCATTCAAAAATCATACAGTTGGCTAACTTATACTTATCACCTATATCATCACTTCACACTTAAACATATCAAGCACTCATAGCCAATAAAACCATATATTTCATACTTAAGCACATAGGTGATTTTTACTTACCTCAAGCGCTTAGATTATTTAAATAGCCCACTAGAAGCTAAAACCTCAACTTGACCCACAAATCTCTAATCCTCTTCAAAGTACCTAACTTATTAAATACTAACTCATGCATAAATATACACTTTAAATAGTGTGAATCACAATAATAATAATAATGTTAACATATTAATATTATCTTTTTTCTGAAATAACTTTTATTAAAAAAGAACCAATTAATTTATTACTATAATCCATCACATCATTATTGTTCTTAAATTGTTGTCATTGCCCCGGGAGATTGAAAAATAAACATATTGAAATCTTGGAATAATAAACATAAATTGACAAATTAGAATATCGTCATTCAAGCTAATGCTATTCTTGATTGGATAATCATAAAACTTTTAGCTTATATAGATTCATTAATTTTTCTTAATATAGTATAACAATCGTAAATTGAATAATTTTTTATATTCCGTTTTTTATGATTACCAATTTAATTATTCAAATTAAATAATTAGTTGTTGTACTGTTACAGAAATGTTTAAACGGACACAGAGACTGTTTGAACAAAAACCAGATATGTTTAAACAGTTTATCACCAGAAGATAAAAACGAACATAAAGTAAAGAACACATGAAATTATACATAGTATCAGCAATCTTTGCAGATTGTTGCTAGTCCACGGGGCCACGCCCAGAGAATGTAATTTATTAGAAGAATATCTAAACGATTATAAAACCAAATTAACGTATACAAATAAAGACTCAATTTTGAATTTGTCGCAACTGTTGTAATCTAAACTCCTAATCAAGTTTCTGAAGTGCTAAGATCTTGAACTCCCTTCAAATCATAACACTTGCACTTTTCCTCCCGAAAAGTGACTCACGAGCAAGACTTCTCCCAAAGCTTGATGAACAATATCCAAGTGTGTTCAACCTGCACAATTAGCACAAAGAAAACAATACAGAAGTACACTGTAATAAACCACCAAGAACTTGCTGGACTCAAGTTCTTCACACAATAAAATCTCTCTCTAAAACTTGAAAAATATTTGGAAAATAATACACCAAGAGAGATAAGATAAAAACAACGACCTAAGGATGTCTATACCCTTTAGAATCCCTTTAGGTCGTGGAAAACAAATCAGAAACCAATCAGCCAATAAATGGAAAAACTTCCCAAAAAAGAAAATCAGAATTTGTTAAAACAGACTGACAATCCGTTCAAACAGATTCATTGAACTTGGGCAGATTTTAAACCCATTTTCCTTAAATACATAAGGAAACAACATATACATTATCTCTGCAAGCTGTACACGATTTCTAGACAAACAAATCAGATCAAGAAATTAAAATAAATACCAAATATTTCCATATATACAAAAGTCATGAAAATATATTCTTTTATAGGAAATTATATATTTATTTTATTAACATATATAGAATAATCTAATTAGAAAACATTTCACAGCAAAACAAGAACCAAACCATTTCGAAAATACCACACAATAAATTTCGAAAAATACATCCATAATTAATTTTGTCAATTTTACCAAATATGCCAAATAAATGATTGTACAATCTCCCCCTTTGGCAATTTGATAGACAAAATTAATTCAAAAACCTGCAACACAAATGTTAGTGATAAGTAAAGAGAAAAAAACTCCCCCTGCAAACATGCATTAACTTATAACAAACATATAAAGAAACTAAGACTTAACTCCCCCTCAAAATAAGAAGGTCAAGAGTTAAACAAAACAACTAACAAAACAAGTTTTTGGAGGTATCTACTCTCCCCCTTTGTGTCTTTCAAAGAAGCCAAAGAAACATAATGCTAAAATAAAGACAATAATCCTAAGACAAAAAAAGTATCAATGTTCTTAGGACAAAAGACATAAAAATAAGTAAAACTAAACCGCTGGATCCTTGGACAAAGCTTAGCAGCCAAAGAATCAACAGAGGCTCGAACAATAGCTAGTTCTGTAGCAACATGTCCTGAATCTGTGGGAATAGAGGAGGATTCAGGAGGAATGTCATCCGAGGAAAAATTTAGAGATTGAGGCTTGGATTTCTTGGATGATGGAGCATCAACAACTTCAGTAGTTGGAGCAGATGCTTTGTAGGAAGTAGCAGTAGTGGGAGCCACCAAATCTTCTTGATCTCGCTTGAGATCTTTTTTCTACATACTCAACACTTTATAAATAACTTGAGGAAAAGGAAGATTCAAGTTTCTCCTATTACCTTTTTGAAATCCAATGATTTGATCATAGATAAACATAGCCAAGTTTATACCAATTCTGGTCCCCACTTTGTACAAAAATTAAGCCATGTCAAATGAGATAGTTGGGGAGTGAGAAGTTGGTTTCCAATTCTTTGTGGCAAACTTATGGAGAATAGCATAAGTGTAGGTGAGATTGGTAACCGAGATGACTGTATTAGGTGGCCATACCATTTTTTGTCCTACTAGTTTAGTGATGATCTCATCCTTGTCAAGAGAGTCAAGATCATCATCATTCTCAACATCAAGAGGAAGATGCAAAGCCTGTGCAATATCTTGTGGAGAAAAAGAGAACCAATGGCCCCTAACATACATTTTGCAATACAAAGGAGATTTATGATCAATAATTTCATTAGTAATATTGGCATAGAATTCCTTGACTATTCTATCCACAAAACCAGTAAATTTAACCAAAGAACCTGTCCATTTTTGATCTTGAAGCATAGTTAGAACACCATAAGGACGATGATCACTCAAGACATAATTTTTCTCAATGAGAAATTTCCTTTGAGCATAAAGAACCATATCATGAGCATTTTCATTATAACAAAAAATAGGAGAATGAGGTTTGAAATTAACACCTGAGAGTCTTTGAGATGGTGTAGAATTAGAAATAGGTCTCTTGCCTTTAGCCTTGGATGACAATGGAGTTGCAACTGGCTCTGTGTCAGATTCGGCTTCTTGTTCAGTAGGGACAACGGCTTCTTGTTCTAGCTCATCAGACTCAGCCTCTGATTCAGCATTGTCGGGAACAGATTCATCAGATAAGGTGGTATCATGGGTTTCTTTAGACTCAGATTTTGCTTCCTCAGGTTCAGATTCAGAGGAAGACGGAGAAGGGGGATGATCCTTCAATCTTTTCTTGGCAGCAGTCAAGGGAGATGAAGACGAGCCTAACACCAACTTTCTTTTTGGAGCCAAAGAGTTCTTCTTGGACTGGCTTAGCTTCATGGGCAACTTGAGTAACCCAACAACAGCAGCTTTGGAAGAAGATGAAACAAACTTGGATTTTTCCCTAGCCGCCAGAGATGGTTCAATCAGAAAAGTAGATTGGTTCTTGGCTTGAGAGGGCACTACCACTTCAGATGGTGGTGCGTCGTCGACAATATCAGCCGATATATCTGGAAACACCATGGGGTGTTCAGTAGAGAGAGAGAGAGATCATCCTCTTGCGCGCCTTGGATTTGGTAGTCCTCCCAACAGATGCAGCAGGGGGAGGCGCTGTTGACACAGACGGAGGAGGCGACAGAGAGGGCTAAGCAGAGGGCTTTCGGGATTGAGTAGCAGGGATCTTCTTAGAGGAAGCTCCATGAGTTTTCACCATTGTTCCTTCTCTGAAAATCAACAAACACTTACAAAAACAATGAGAGAGAAAAAAAGAAGAAGAAGAAGAAGAGACTTAGAGGGATCGTGGGTGAGTGAGAAAGTGGGTAGGTGACAAGCTTTTTAAGGACAAAGACTTTCCCATTTAAGACACACACGACAAAAAGAAGTTTCCCCTTTTTTTTATTAAAAAAAAATAAAAGGAAACAAACCTATTACACACGATAAAAAAAAACTTACCGCTTTTTATTTTGTTGATTTTATTTATAAAAGGAGATAAAATAAATAGAGAATGCCAACACTAAAAAGGTAACCAAAAACCTCACACGATCTTCCTAATGAATTTTTCTCCCCTTTTTTTTATATATTTTTTTTATTAATTGAAAAGAGACAATTAAGGAGAACAAAAAAGACAAGAATACAAAATCTACTCTTACATGATCAGATGTGATCTTTCCCATTTTTGTTGTTTTTAAAAAAAAAATTGCTAAAAAGGCAACAAAGTAAAAGACAATAAAGAGATAAATCATGGTATTCCAAAGAGAGTAAGTTGACAAAATAAATTCCTTGGAGACAAAGAATATATTAAATCACACAAAATAAATGCACAATTTCACATAATTGCCACAAAGATTCGGTCCATCATTAGTTTCCTTGTCAATCAAATATTTTTTTTTTATATAAAAACGCACAAAAATAAAACCCAACCAAAAATATCTGCTTTGATCAATGAGTGTTATCCTGAAAAAAAAAAGAATAAAGCAACTGAAAATAAGTATTAGTGTATACTATGGATAAGAACACTTGTGAGAATGAAAAATTAGAAAGAACATTCGAGAGAAATAATGCACGATTCAGTCACAAACAAATATTCTTAAGTGAATCAATCAACATGTATGAGTCTTACACACATTTTTTTTATTATAAACTGTGTACAATTTTTCTTGCATAGTTTCAAGCATAAGTGTGTGACAGTGTATGCCAGGGAACATTGCCCAATGACAAATAATTATTTTTCGAAATTGTAAATAATTGTAACACATGAAGACGCTGTCACACTACACCAGTGGTAGCCCTTTTCTATGGTAGCGTGTCCTATTTATAACTCCGAATTACAAAGTTCCAACTTACTCAAAAGACGGCTTTCACACACTGATGTAGGTAGCTCTATTCTTGCACATGAGCTTGAAACAATGCTACACAAAAGGAAGCTCAAACATTAAACATTGATTGATTGACTAGAATATGCCTAGGAGGAATTGATTATTTTTCTCTCAAGAATATACAACTAAAAGCTCATAAACACAAGTCAGATTATCTAGCTTGACACACAACAAAATTTTCAAATTAATTGATAATTTTCTTAAACTTAAACAACACACATTTGATCAAGAGTAACTACACAATAACAAGGAAATTTAAAGAGAACAAACCCCCAAATATTTTCGGAGGAAATCAAAGCCAACCGAATCAAGAGCTTTAGTAAAAATATCAGCAATCTGTTTATGTGTTTCAATATATTCCAAGACAAGAACTTTATTTTCAACTAATTCTCTTATGAAATGATGACGAATATCAAAATGTTTAGTACGTGAATGTTGCACATGATTTTTTGAAATATTAATTGCACTTGTATTATCACAAAAAATAGTTAAAATGTCAAGATCAAACCCATAATCCATCATCATTTGCTTCATCCACAAAAGTTGTGCACAACAACTTCCTGCTGCAATGTATTCGGCCTCAGCTGTTGAGAGAGAAATAGAATTCTGTTTCTTGCTGTGCTAAGAAACTAGATTATTTCCCAAGTAGAAACATCCTCCACCAGTATTTTTTCTATCATCAGTGTTACCTGCCCAATCAACATCACTAAAACACACTAGATTAGAGTTAGTTTCTTTTGAATACCAAATACCATAGTCAACAGTCCCATGAACATATTGAATGATTCTTTTGACAGCTGCAACATGAGACTCCATGGGATTTCCTTGGTACCTGGCACACACACCAACACTATAACTCAAATCAGGTCCACTAGCAGTGAGATAAAGAAGACTACCAATCATGCTCCAATACAGTGTAGGATCAACTTTGACACCATTTTCATCTTTGGATAGCTTCACAGTCGTTCCCATTGGTGTTTTGGAAATCTTTGAGCTTTCAAGTCCAAACTTTTTGACAAAGTTCTTAGCATATTTGCTTTGAGAAACAAATGTGTCTTCATCTAACTGCTTGACGTGCAAACCTAAGAAATAGGTCAATTCTCCCACTATGCTCATTTCAAATTCCTCTTTCATTTGTTTCACAAATACTTGCACCTCATTGTCAGAAGTAGAACCAAATACAATATCATCAACATAAATCTGAGCCATAATTATATTAGATTTAATATTTTTGATAAATAAAGTTTTATCTACTCCACTCCTTTTGTATCCATGAGAAACAAGAAATTGAGTGAGTCTCTCATACCAAGGCTGGGGGGCTTGCTTCAAACCATAAAGAGCTTTCTCCAATTTGTAAACATGATCAGGTGCATGGGGATCTTCAAACCCTTTGGGTTGTTCAACATATACCTCTTCATTCAAGATCCCATTGAGAAATGCGGATTTGACATCCATTTGGAACAACCTGAAACCAATTAAACAAGCAATAGACAATAATAATCTAATTGATTCAAGTCTTGCAACAGGTGCAAATGTTTCATCAAAGTCTATTCCTTCCACTTGTGTGTACCCTTGTGCCACTAATCTTGCTTTATTTCACACAATTGTACCAAATTCATCAGATTTATTCTTGAAAATCCATTTTGTACCAATAATATTGGTATGCAATGGTCTTGGCACAAGAATCCACATTTTGTTTCTAAAAAATTATTCCAATTCCTCCCGCATAGCTTTAATCCAATTTTCATCAGTTAAAGCTTCTTTCACATTTTTAGGCTCAAGTAAAGATGAGAAACAAACAAATTGAACAACATTACTAAACCTTCTTCTTGTGACCATACTATCTTTTGGATTTCCAAGTATTAAATCTACTGGATGATTTAATTTAACTCTTGTTGATGGCTCATTTTGAACTTCATTCGAAATAATATCTGGAAATTTCTTTTTTGTCTGTCTAGAATCTGTTTCATCAGATTCGTGATCTGTTGGAACAGATGGACCAGACGTTGCCACAGTAGTATCACTGACAAAAGCTTCTTCGAGTTTTTCAGTAGGTTCATCAATAAACCTATCAATTTATTCCTCAGTAGAAAACTCAGAAAAATCCCTGGCATCATTAATAACAACGTTAGTCAACTCCATTACAGTTTGGGTTCTCATGTTATACACACGATAAGCCCTACTGTTAGTGGAGTATCCAATAAAAAGACCTTCATCACTCTTAGCATCAAACTTACCAAGATTTTCTCTATCTCTCAAAATGTAACAAACACATCCAAAAACATGAAAATAAGCCACACTTGGTTTCTTACCTTTCCAAATTTCATAAGATGTTCTAGATGTACCTGGATGGAGAAAAACACAGTTTATGATATAGCAAGCAGTGTTAATTGCTTCTGCCCATAACCGTTTGGTCAATTTTTTGCTATTTAGTATCACTCTAGCCATTTCTTGAAGAGTTTGGTTTTTCCTTTCTACAACTCCATTCTGTTGAGGAGTTTTGGGAGCTGAAAACTCATGAGAAATACGTGCAGACTTACAAAAATCATCATAGACATAATTCTCAAAATCTTCACCATGATCACTTCTTATACAAACAATTTTTCCAATGTTGTAATATTTTTCAACTTTTAATTTTAAGCAAAGAGTTTTAAATGCATCAAAAGTATCCGTTTTTTCTTTCAAGAAATCCACCCAAGTATATCTAGAAAAATCATCCTCACAAACAAAAATATACCTTTTCCCATTTAAACTCTCAATTTGAATTGGACCCATAAGATCCATGTGAAGAAATTCTAGAACTTTCAAAGTGTTTATGTTAGAAACACTTTTATGTGTAATTTTTAATTGCTTATCAAGTTGGCAACTCTTGCACTTACCATCAAATTCTTTACCTAGCTTAGGTAAACCACGAACAATCCCTGCATGTGACAATTTTTTCAAAGTTTTGAAATTTATGTGACTAAGTTTAGCATGCCACACATCAGTGTTATTACTCACAACAGATTGACACATAATAGAAGGTAGAAGAGTATAGCAATTGTCATTAGATCTAAAACCTTCAAGAACATTCTCACCATTCTTGTTTAAAACAAAACAATTCTCTTTATCAAAGTTAACAGTATAACCTTGATCACATATTTGACTTATGCTAAGCAAGTTAGCTTTAAGTCCTTCCACAAGTAACACTCTTTTGATTCTAGGTAACCCTTCAAAGTTAAGAGTACCCATTCCAAGAACATTACCTTCAATTCCATTCCCAAAAGTAACAAATCCACAATGCATAGGTTTTATGTCTGTAAGAATAGATCTATCACCTATCAAATGTCTTGAACAACCACTGTCAAAATACCAAAAATATGAAGAAGCAGATCTATCACATTCACTAGTAAAACGAGCAAAACAATTATACTTTTTGATCCATATTTTCTTTGATTAAACATTTTCCTTTTTTAATCTTTTGGAATTATCAAAATAATTGAATTTCTAAAAATATTCACTTTTGGAAAAATTCATAAGAGTAAAACACTTAGGTTGAATATGACCCTTCCTACCACAAAAATGGCAGATTAGAATGAATTTTTCAAACTTTCCATTGGATTTACCTGCTGACTGTGTTCTTTCTGTTGGAACAATCCGAGTACTGGATGCAACATATTTCAGTGAAGATGACACAAGAACATCAGACGATAGCATCCCAGCTGAGATAAAGACAGTTTTCTTTGATTTTTGAGAACTTGAAGCACCAAGTCCCATATGACTTCTTTGACCTGCATTCTGTATATTCTAAAAAATAGTTGAACCGGGGTTAAGCATTCTAACATTTTTCTCAAGAGTATCCAAATCATTAGACAACTTATTAATTTCAACATTTTTTGAAATTATTTCTTTTTCAAAATTTTCATTTAAGTCAGTAAGTTGTTTAATTTCAAAGGATAAATCTTTATTTTTGCTTACCAATGAACGATTTTCATAACACACTTTCACCCATGAACCATACATTTTTTTTTTGTAAGAATCACTCAAAGACTCATCATTCAATTTAGATTCATCACTATCAGAATTTTCTTCATCGTTTGAAAAATTATTCAAGTAAACAATTTTTTCATTTTCAGATTTAGAAGCAGGTAAAATAGAAGTGAAGCGACATTAACTTCCTCATCTTCACTACTTTCAAAGTCATTATCACTCCAAGTAGCAATCATACCTTTTTTGTTCTTTTTCAAGGTGTTTGCACATTCAAACTGGATGTGGCCAAATCCCTCACATTCCCTGCACTGAATACCCTTTTTATTAGTTTGAAAAGGTTTAAGAGAAGAAGGATTACCTTTTGACAGCTTGCCATTGAACTTCTTATTTCTTATATTCTTCATATATTTTTGAAAATTCTTTGCAAGCATTGCCATTTCATTATCACCATCTTCATCATCTGATGCTTCTTTTTCAGTACTTTTGAAAACTATCGTCTTCTCTTTCTCTTTGGAAGTACTCGGCTTGTCTTTTTGACGAATCTTTTGATTTAACTCAAAGGTACGAAGTGACCCCATCAATTCTTTTACTTTCATAGTACTGAAATTTTTTGCCTCTTCCATAGCAGTGAGCTTAACATTGAACATGTCAAGAAGAACTCAAACGATTTTTCTAACAAGAACAGAATCATCAAGTTTCTCACCAAGTGCAAAATACTCATTAGAAATATCAGATAATCTCTCATAAAATTCAGATAGTGTTTCAGAATCAGACATCCTAAGGTCATCAAACCTAGTTTGTAACATAATAAATCTAGATCTTTTGACATCTACAGTTCCTTCAAACTGAGTTTGAAGAATTGTCCAAGCATCTTTAGTCGAGACACATGTGGAAACAAGTTTAATAAAACTTTCTCCAACACCATTGAAAATGGCGTGAAGAGCTTTATTATTATAAATGGATAATTTTTCTTCTTCTGTATCCAAAGTAAGTTCAGATTTTACATTTGTGCTTCCATCTTCACATTTTTCAGTAGGAGGTGACCATCCAGACAAAATTTCTCTCCATGCTTTCTCATCTTGAGCATTTATGAAAGCTCTCATCCTAACTTTCCAATATGGATAGTTTGAGTCATTAAGCAATGGAGGTCGAGACACCGAACTACCTTCTGCAAAGAAAGACATTTCACACAAAACAAATCAAACGGAAAATAACCACAAGATCTCACTATGAGTTTAGTGAACTGCTTTGATACCAATTGATATTCCGTTTTTTATGATTACCAACTTAATTATTCAAATTAAATAATTAATTGCTGTACTGTTACAGAAATGTTTAAACGGACACAGAGACTGTTTGAACAGAAACTAGATATGTTTAAACAGTTTATCACCAGAAGATAAGAACGAACATAAAGTAAAGAACACACGAAATTATATGTGGTATCAGCAATCTTTGCAGATTGCTACTAGTCCACGGGGCCACGCCCAGAGAATGAAATTTATTAGAAGAATATTTAAACGATTACAAAACCAAATTGACTTATACAAATAAAGACTCCATCTTGAATTTGTCGCAAATGTTGTAATCTAAGCTCCTAATCAAATTTCTGAAGTGCTAAGATCTTGCACTCCCTTCAAATCATAACACTTGCACTTTTCCTCTCGAAAAGTGACTCACGAGCAAGACTTCTCCCGAAGCTTGATGAACAATGTCCAAGTGTGTTCAACCTGCACAATTAGCACAAAGAAAACAATACAGAAGTACACTGTAATAAACCACCAAGAACTTGCTGGACTCAAGTTCTTCACACAATAAAAACTCTCTCTAAAACTTGAAAAATATTTGGAAAATAATACACCAAGAAAGATAAGATAAAAACAACGACCTAACGATGTCTATATACCCTTTAGAATCCCTTTAGGTCGTGGAAAACAAATCAGAAACCAATAAGCCAATAAATGGAAAAACTTCCCAAAAAGGAAAGTCAGAATCTGTTCAAACAGATTCGCAATCTGTTCAAACAAATTCATTGAACCTGGACAGTTTTTAAACTCAGTTTCCTTAAATACATAAGGAAACAATATATACATTATCTGTGCAAGCTGTACAAAGTTTCTAGACAAACAAATTAGATCAAGAAATTAAAATAAATACTAATAATTTTCATATACACAAAAGTCACGAAAATATATTATTTTATAGGAAATTATATATTTATTTAATTAACATATATAGAATAATCTGATTAGAAAACATTTCACAGCAAAACAAGAACCAAATCATTTCAAAAATACCATATAATATATTTCGAAAATACATTCATAATTAATTTTGTCAATTTTATTAAATATGCCAAATAAAGGATTGTACAATTCCAAAATCTTAAAAAATCTGTATAAATAGCATAATAATTTTCTAGAGCAACCACTACAACATGCGAAACATGTCAAATACATTAAACAACTAGTAAATATCTAGCTAATATATCTACTTACAGAGACAACTCATTGATATGATCATAAACTATTTAGAGAAATCAATATAAATAGGAGCTAAAAATTATAACAACAGTATACATCGCATTCCTTCTTTACAATAAAGTTGACATTTTACATTATAGGAATTTAGGACATCAAAAGCTTACCCCATCTACCACCCAACAACATATACGGACTGCATGCCATAAATTGAATCAAATATTAAATTGAAGCATACATATATATATAATACAACTAATTAATTTCCTTACTTAATTTCAAACCAACAATAGATCCTTAGGAGTTTGTACAATCTAGTTTAAATATCATAGCTTTAAAATTGTATAAAACTAGCTTTTTTTAATCAATTCTTTCACTTTCAGCAAAACCAATATCAACACTCCCAATAATAAACTCGTGCAATAATTATATTGAAATAAGATAGATTACCTTATTCTTATTATATGATATAGAATTACTCTTACAAAAGGGGAGAGCTACAGATTTGCAACTAGAGGAAACCAAGTACACATGAAGAGAAGAACTAATTTATAATGGCTGGTTTGATTGAGTGTGGTGAGGGTATGAAGTAAGTGTTTGCTTCTTTGGGATTTTCGAAACATATACATATTATACCGAGAGAGTAAAGGGAAGTGAGAGGGGAAGAGACAAGAAAGTCTATGTCGGTTTTAGAACTCAAAGAGAACTAAGAGAAGCACCTAAAGTTACTAAAATCAATAAAGAATATTAACTAATATTCAGCATGCAATAATTAGATTGAAATAAAATAGGTTACCTTTTTCTTATTATAGGAACATATGTCACATATTCTGAATTCTTAGAGTGTGACGCCCCATACATCGAGCACGTCTGCCACACAGCCACACACTCACAAAACAAAGTCTTATAAATGGTTAAGGCATCTATATGCCATAACTGAAAAATAATGTCTATAAAAATGTTTAAAATTTAAAACTTTAATTATAATATTTGCTTTTGCAGAAACCTATAAATTAAACTTATAATATTATACACAACTTTTAATTTTCTATATATTATTACATTGCTATTGAGTTTGAGTCTGATATGCACAAGCTGCCCAAGGATCAAACCACAAATGAAAAATATTGGAAAAACAACATAATGAGCTAACACTGAGAAAATGAAATCTCATGCTAGAAAAACTCAAGCAATGCCATGTACTTATGAGTATCATGAGCTTGGAAGTGCACTTTTGATAATATACATGTTTATATATGTTGTCCATGTTTTCACCATCCGACACATGGAAATTAGGAATAATTAACGACAAGACAAGTCATGAGGTTCTCGAAGTGTGAACTACTCAAGGAAACAATTCGGCCAAGTCGTGGATGTCTCTAGGTGAGGCCACGTCCCAAGAAGCTCTCTTCACTCGCCCATCTCCCAGGTCTAGGATTCTGGTCCTCGGACCTGGACTAGCTGCTAGGTGTCAGTCACTGCGGGTATGGGCCACCATAAGAACATCTAACAACATTTGGTGAGCCTTGATTAGTGGTGTCGAGTTCCTACTCTCGAAAATTGGCATTTCCCACAACGTTGCCTGACATGGGCAAACGTGCGCCGCACCCTGATAGTCAAAGATATGTTTGCCATAAAGTTGGTACGCGACTTTCTACAATGGGCTCCGTGCAATACACCTGGGTCGTAGTCTCTATTTAGTTCAGCCCTTTTTGTATTAATTTAATATTAACACCCCAGAATGCGAAAATTTGTATTAATGATAGATGATTAACATTAATGACCTGAACCTTTATAAATAGGGTTGGGGTATCTCCTTGTAAAGGGTTGATATTTTTAGAGACAAAAACTCTGTTACTCAGTGCAATATATACTCTGCCTGAGAACCGCCATCGAAGCTTGCTCAAACAAGCCTTAAGCTCACTAAATATCAGAGACTCGTGGACTAGGGCTCTTTTTAGCCTGAACCACGTAAAATCCTTGTGTTCTTGTCTATTATTTTATTTAAACTCTCAGATTAGGTTGACAGGAAAAAAAGTAGTCAACAATTTGGTACTTTCATTGAGAGCTTGAAGAACATAGCCATGGTGACCACTCGGAGAAATGCACTAGACGATACAACTCCTCCACCACGGTAGGACCTCCCTGAGATGGTAGACGACTAAGACAAAAATGTCAAATACAATGGCGTAGACGACGAGTATTATGAGAAGGAATATCCTCAGCCCATGGACGCAGAGGAGACGCCAGAAGTGGTGGTGCTTCGTGATCAGGTGGCCACTCAGCAGTAAAAACTTGACACCTAATAGGGTAATATCGCCGCCCTATAGGAGATGGTTAACGCCATGAGGGCTACTCTGGCTGCCCAAGGGCTGCGAGTGGACCCCCATGGCGAAGTACCAACTAGGAAGCCAATTGGTGTGATACCTGTTCACCCAGCTGGAGTGCCACCTGTTGACCCAGCCAGTATGCCTTCCAGGCACCCGGCTAATGTGGCACAAGATCTGCCAGCTGGCGTGCTCTCTGTGCACCCAGCTAGAGTTGGAGCTCCACCTATGCCACAAGACTGTGGCAAGGGTAAGGTCAACGAAAACCCTTCTCCCAAGCAAAAGAAAGCTCGTTCGAACCCCGAAGACAACCATGCCTCAAGGCCAGCTAGTAAGAGTAAAGGCCTAGGTGCCCGAGGACACCGCCAGGCCGTCAGAGCCCATGGAGGCCAGGGCGTTCCGCCCAGGCGTGCCTATACGGATCGCGCGAGGCCTGGAGGTGGTGTCCCCCCATCACCTCATCATAACCATAAGAACAACGACCAAGGAGCCAATAGGCGAGACACCTCTGTTAATCAAGCACACAACATCAGCATATCAGTTAACAATGAACACATTGAATTTGACGGGGAAACAAAAGTAGCATACCACGAGGGCAGTGGTGCATTCTGAGGCAAAACTGACCTACGAGATGACTTGAATGCTTGTAGGTGTAACAAGGCTTTCAGGCAGGAACACAAGAGGAAGGACCAGCCAGACCTCTGGGACAGCCTCAATGCCAGAAAGAGGGATATCCCAACATTGCAACCCCCTCCCCATGGAGTTAGAGAGCTTGAAGAAGATAATGCTCAGAATGGCTCGACGGCAGGGCCATGACTCTGACTCAGAAGATGAGGATGGGGAGCCATGTGCTCCTCACATTGTAGAAGCCTCATCACCGTGAGGCTTTAAGATGTCTGCCATCACATCCTATGATGGCAGTAGGGATCCCACCGACCACCTTTCGAAGTTCAATAGGTTGATGTCGGTGCATCGAGTCTTTGAAGACGCCACGTGTCATGTGTTCCCGATAACCTTGATGGGACTAGCAGATGAATGGTTCAAGAAGCATAGTCCGGGATCCATTAATTTGTGGCACTAACTATCGTCTTCATTCTGAAGACAATTCATAGCCGCTCGGAAGGTGAGCTTTGAGGTCAATGCTTTGGCCAACATAAAGTAGGGACCCTTTGAGACCCTCAAGCTTACATCAAGCACTTTAAGAAGGAAGCTATGAGGACCAAGAGGGTCGATGACGGCCAGCAACTAATGGCCTTATAGGCCAGAATCTGTGCAGGGTCCTCGTTGTGGGATGACCTCCAGCAGAGAGGATGCCGAAGGCTCGATTACTTCATTCGTCAAGCACAAGAGTATATAGCTGGGAAGGCACCCAAATCAGAGCATTTGGGGGGCTTATCTCCTTTCTCGCTCCGAAGATGCTAGACCTCATGGCTTCGGGGATCCAGTATCCACCCTACACTATTGTCCAACCAAGTGTGGCATGAGCCCAATCCAGTCCAATTGTCCCGCCAGCTGGCTTTAGTGCCATGCCACCCGCTGGTTTCAGTGCAGCTTCAACGGGATATGGAGCAGCGCCTAGTGGATACAGTTCTTATTAGCTTGCATTCAGTGCTGGAGTTGCTGCTCCATCCTAGTTCACCGCACCCAGCCTGACCCCCAACAGTAGTAGGCATGGGGGCAAAGTCAAGGGCAGAAAGCCCAAGGGAAATGGGACAATGTAGACAGGACATGGGACTGCCCCCGAAGAGAAGTACGTCTCACAGTACTCCAAGTACACTGACTTAGTGGACTCCCAGGAGAACATCTTTGTGGCCATGGAGTAACACGTCCATTACAGGAAGCCATAACCCATTCAGAGAGACAGGGAAAAATGAGATCCCAACAAGTTTTTCCATTTTCATAACGATGTGGGGCACCACACCAATGAGTGCCACCAACTCAAGGATAAGATCGAAAACCTCATCAAACTGGGACACCTTTGCCAGTATGCTCGGGATGAAGCACGCCAGACTTAGCCCCCGCTGTGGTAACACTCGCACAACCCATAGCTCCCCAGGCTCCGGGTACGGTGCCTGCAGCTCCGTAGCAACAGATAGTCCATGAATCTCCCCTAGTGAATGGGCGAGTGGGGACCATCTCTGGAGGACCCCAATTGAGGGGAACCTCCTGAGGCTCGCAGAATAAGTATGTACGGGCCTTAAACCATGAAGATGAAATGTTAGTATCAGGTCAATTGCCAGCTCAGATGTTGAGGACGACGCTCAGAGAGTGCACTTTCCACACCACGATACTTTGGTGATCAAGAGCCAAGTTTCCAATAAGATGGTGGCTTAGATCGTGGTGGACAATGGGAGTTCAGTGAACATCCTATTCAAGTCAGCCTACTACAAGATCGGGTTGACCACAAGTGACTTGTCCCCTACACCTCAACTCTATATGGGTTCTCAGGGGAAGGTCTCATACTGATGGGCTAGATCAAGCTGCCCGTGATGCTTGGAGAGGTGCCATGCCAAGCTTTTAAGTACTGGACCTTCATGGTGGTGGATTTCTCCTCGGCGTGTAACGCCATCTTGGGGCATCCGACCTTAGTGGAGTTCAGGGCGGTGACCTCCATTCAACATTTGTGCATGAAGTTCCCCACGAAGTCGGGGATTGGCACAGTACAAGGAGACCAAAATGAGGCGAGGAAATGCTACAATGTGTCCCTCAGGAAACAAGTGATGGTGGTCGAGGTATTGACTTCCGAGCAGCCTTTTCCCGAGGAGGTGGAGGTGCATGATGTTCGAGTTGATGAAACCAATGAGTTGGAACCACGGGTTCAAGAAGAGAGGGCTATTGAGCCCATGGAGGAAGTCGAGGAGGTGGCCCTCGATGCCTCCATCCCCGAAAGGAAGACTAAGGTCGAGAAGAATCTGAAGGTAATGTCCGAGAAGAACTGGTGAATTTCTCCGGGAAAATTAGGATGATTTTGCCTGGTTTCACTCTGACATGATGGGCATTGACTCGAACATCATTTTTCATGCGTTGAATGTCGATCCCAACGTCGCTCTAATTAAACAGAAGCGAAGAACGGTTGACCAGACAAGGGCAGAAGCCTTAAAGGCGGAGGTTGACAAGCTACTCGCAAACTGATTCATTCGGGATGCCCAATATCCCAAGTGGGTATCCAATCTGGTCCTCGTACCCAAGCCAAATGGCACCTGGAGGACCTGCATAGACTTCTTCGACCACAACAATGCTTTCCCTAAAGACTGTTTCCCGCTGCCAAAAATAGATCAGATGGTCGACGCCACCTCTGGGTATGAGCTCTTGTCCTTTATGGACGGGTACTCGAGATATAACCAGATTTCCATGCCTGGCACAGTCAAGAACACACCAACTTCTGAACTGATAAAGGAGTTTACTGCTATAAAGTGATTCCCTTCGGGCTAAAGAATGCTGGTGCCACCTACCAAAGGCTCGTGAACCGTATGTTCAAGGAACAGTTGGGACGAAACATGGAGGATTAAGTAGACGACATGATGGTTAAGTCTAGAACAGCCCCCAACCACGTAAAAGACCTAGCATAAGTGTTTTCATTACTTCGTAAGTTTGGGATGGAAATGAATCCCCATAAATGCACTTTTGGAGTTTCCTCCGGGAAGTTCCTGGGCTTTATTGTTAGTGCTCGATGGATAGAGGCAAACTATATTGCCCTGGGTAACCAAGACCATTACACTGTGTGTTTAAAATAGTGCAAGACCTGCTAACCAAGTCATTTAAAAAAAACATGTGAATCTAATGTCATCAACGGATTAGAAATAAAAGGTTTTGGTCATAAACAGGGTATTTTTATTCAAAATGACAGTTTAATACATGGAATCTCAAAACAGGGATTAGATGACATATATACAAAAATTCCAGAAGTTATAAATAACTCAGGCCACTCTAATGGAAAAATACACATTTTAGGTTTTCGTCCCTGTACAAACCCTCGACCGTGGCGGCCGAGTAGCTGACAATGTACACCTCGCCCCCAGAGCTCTCCTACTCATGGTTGATCCAACATACCCTTGCCTTTACCTGCACCACGTAGCACCCGTGAGCCGAGGCTAAGCAAGAAAACTAGAATATCATAGAATGATCAATATCAATAACCAAATATTCCACAAAGCATGACCAAGTGTTCAACGATTCATGACAT
This sequence comes from Humulus lupulus, assembly GCF_963169125.1. NCBI lineage: Eukaryota > Viridiplantae > Streptophyta > Magnoliopsida > Rosales > Cannabaceae > Humulus > Humulus lupulus. The sequence goes on from NC_084793.1 coordinate 256,099,395, forward strand.
TCACCTATTCAGTGATAACAATTGACAAATCAACAACTTGTCATCCAGATAATTAGCATATCATATTCATCAAATTAACAACAATAATCACATTCATAACCAGCAATTTATCACAACCATTACACAATATTCAGAGTCGGCGCCTTTAGGCTGCACCCTCTGCCTAACCCACTGTCTTCGGCTCACTTAGGCCGCCCCCAGTGTTATACCCACTGACTCCGGTCCGCTTAACCGAACTCAGTGATTAATAAGCTGTCCTCAGCTACCAGTGGCTGAGCCGCGCCCTGTGCGCAAATATTGATTCCGGCACTCTTAGGCCGTTTATCATATGTCCCCATGGCATAATACCATCTCATGACATCATATAAAAATATAGGGAGCTCTTAGTCCCATCATATTCACATGGTTCATCACAATCACATAACAATGCATACAAATATAGGGAACACTTAGTCCCAACCTAACCACATAACCGGGTGCAGTTTTCTTACCACTTGTTCGAGCGAGAAATACGTTACGAACAACCCTTGAGAACGATCAGTCCTTTGATCCCTTAGCGGTCACCTAGTCATAGCCAAATATGGAATCCAATTAATGAAGATATCAATAAATGGGTCTTAACTTAAACCTCACTCCCGGGACCCCGAATTGTACCCAAACAGTGAGTAGATTCGATCCCGAGCCTTAAGGATTGAAACCCCGAGCCTTAAGCCAAAAACCCTTAAAAACACCCAAAATATGCATTTGAGAAAACAGGGTAGCGCTAAAGTGCTACCCCCCTAGCGCCCCAGCGCTACCCTTTGGGCACTATATCGCTAGGACTAGGCAGACATGGCCCTGGTTTTTCCTCCTTCGAATCCTCAATTTCCAACCTAATTCAAAAGCTTCCAAACACCATTTAAACCCCCAATTGAACCCAAATACCATATATACTAGTCCTAGGCATCATAACCTATCCAAGCTTTGCCAAAAAGCCCATTGAATACTCAACTTTCAAACCCAAAATCTCAACTGAACCCAATAATAAAACAGAGCAGAAAACCAGAGTTCTAATGGTTAGAATGTTACCTCAAGCTCGATATGAACTCCTCTTCAATGATGGAACAATACCCTAGATCCTCAACACTTGATTCCCCAGCTTAATTCCTCAAAAGAAGCTTCAAAATTGAAGAAGAAAAGGAGAAAAAATGATGAACGGTTGATGAAGGAAGAGGTGCTCTATTTTTCTACAGCCTTGTACATTTTTCTAGTTTAATTATGGATATATATCCTTTAGGATAAAAAGACCTAAATGCCCTCAAGTCTAATTAAAATCCTTAATATCCACCAAGGGCAAAATCGTCCTTTCGCACCTATCTCGTTAACCATAATTAGCACCCTCCAATTCCCGCTATTCCCAATATCTTCGAATATCAATAATTCATATCCTGTTACCCCTTAACTCACGGCAACACTCTAATCACCAAATTACCTCGGGACTCACCTCGAGCCCCAAACTTACTCCCGTTATGACCAAACCGCTAACTTATACTCAAAGATCGTCTCATGCCGAACAACTTGAACAAATCCACATTATAATGTGCCCTCAACAATAGCTTACCAATATGCACACAAATATACAATTACGCCCTCAACGGGCCAAATTACCAAAATCCCCTCATAACAAAATATATACCCATATGCATGCATTTATCATCATATAATAATATGATCCACATAAACATGCATATAAACATATAATGGCACAATAAATTAGTTATGACCCTCCCGTCCTCCTAATCAAGGTCCTAAACCTTATTAGGAAATTTGGGTCGTTACACAAACCCTGAGAAGATCAAAGCCCTGGTCGATATACCATCCATTGAAAGCATAAGGGTATTCAGATCCTCACAGGGAGAATAGCCTATAACGTCCTCCTAATCCAGGATCGTTACACTGTGTACTTTAAATTGTGTCAGACTTGCTAATCAAGTCATTTGGCTTAAAACATGTAACTATGGTTAATGTCGAGGGTTAGGGTTAAAACTTTTGGTCAAAAGAATTGTTGACTTTTATTTAAAAAGTTTCATACATTCGTGGGATCCCAAAATATTACAACCAAATTCTTAAAGAAGTGTAGGCATATCAAAAATTACATCCAGCCGACCTAAGTGGCAAAAACAGGGCTACTACCCTAGTTCCTCTGAGATATCCTCGGCCGTGGTGGTCGAGCAGCCGCATATGTACACGATGCCACCAAACCTCTCCAACTCATGGATGGTCAAGCTTTCCCTTCCCCTTACCTACACCACAAAGCACCCTTGAGCCAAGGCTCAACAAGAAAAATATATAAGTGCATAAATAGAACAACAGATTCCCAGATACTTATCTAGCATGTCCAACAATAATAACCTACACATTCAGTCATTCAGTTACAAATAAATGGTCATTGGACCAATTTGGGGCCGCTGCCCTGAACGTTGACCATAGAGCCAACCTTGGGGCCTATGCCATAGCTATGTGACCTTAGAGTCACCTGGGGCCCCCGCCCTTAGCTTTGAGTAACTAGCCATAGAGCTAGCCCAACACCTTTGGTTTTTCAACGACCATAGGGTCGGCTAACGTAATAGTACGTTGCTGATTTAAGTCGAAGTCTTTCGACTAGCGCGCAGTGCGCTTTTGCCGTCCTTGGCTAATAAGTCAAGCCCTGATCCAGGTATTCAATCTTCAAATTAGAAATAGATATGAATAGGCATATCCCAACAAAACTAGTATGCATGCATGTTAATCACATAACACCATCGAGTAACCGTACTCATAATACTAATCATACCTATTTAACGGGGCCTCAAGCCCTAACCACATAATTTATGCAACAAACATGAAACACTTAAGCAGGTATAGAATATTCAGGTAAGATCAATCAACATGTGAAGAAATAGCTTCAACATAAACGTTCTTAGGGGCCCAAGCCCTAATCATAATAATTGATAACAGTCAGACCAAGCCCTGATCAAATATAACACGTATTGGGTGCAATTTTCTTACCTTAGGTTCGAGTATAGCGTAAAATAAGGACGTCCCTCAAGCACGATCCCAGTTCTGAGCCTATAGTGATAACCTAGTCACAACCATGATATAGGATTCCATCAATAACGAGAAAATAAAGGCTTCCAGATCGAGTCCTAGCCCCCAGGGCCTCGAATTCCACTAAACCAGGTAATGGAATCGATCCCAGTCCCTAAGGAAAAGGTTCCCATCATTAAAAACTCCCCAAGGCCAAAACTGCCCAGAGAGCCTCCCCCTCTACCAAAGAGACGCAGTCTGTGACTTGCCCATGAGGGTCGCAACGCGCTTCCCAGACAGAGACCTCCCGTGGGGCTTGGTTCGGCTAAGTTGCGGCTCCTCAAGAACATAGCCGCAACTTGGCGTCGCGAACCCAGATTTTTCTCATTTTCCAACAGCCAAATTCAATCCAAACTATCCCAATTTCACCCCAAACCCATAATTAAATTACCACAATAGTTCTAACATCCTCCCTGCAGCAAAACCCAACAAGAACCCAGTTATAAAACTCATCAAAACACTAATTCAACTCTTGAGCTATAAAGTTCAAGAACACCTTAAAACAACAAAACCAACATAGAATTTCAAGGGAAAACATGATCTAAAGCTTACCTCAACTGGAAGTTAATCTCTCAAGCTGCAACAAAACTAATCCCCCAAGTTTAGGCCTTCAATCTCCAAGCTTCAACAAAAAATTCTCCTTTAATTCACAAAGAATTCCTTAGATGAGTTGAGAGAAAATAGAAACAGCGAGAGAGAGAGAGAGTCAGTTTCTAAGAGGTGAGCTGCTTGAAGTGTTTGTGTATTCTATTTTTGTTTCCTAAGGCTTAAGTGACTTAAACTAATCCCGAGGCTCGAGGTACCAATAATGTCCCCTAGGGAAAAATGGTCAAATTTCCCAATATTCCCCCCTAAACTCACTATCTTCAAATATATATCCCCAATTATTCATTCTCATTACCCGATAACCCAATTAAATACCTAATACCCAAAATACCCCTTGATTTTCCCCAAGTCGGGTATTGGGTCCTGCTGTGACTTTCCTGCTAACTTGCTCCCTAGGAACGTCTCATGCCGAGTAACTTAAATAAATCCACATAATAATGTGGTCTCACACATATATCACAAATATGCACATATAAACAATTATGCCCATAATGGGCCAAATTATCAAAATTGCCCTTCTAATAAGAAACAGGCCCACATGCATATTTAGTATCCCTAAACATGCACAACTAGTTATATTATCATATAACTCACATAATCACAGTCAGATATCTCAAATAAACATATAACTCCATATATTTCCATCCTGGCCCCCTAATCAAGGCCCTAAGCCTTATTAGGTAATTTTGGGACGTTACATAGCCGCCTTGAGTCGCTTTGTTTCCAAGGCAACTGATAAGTGTATCCCGTTCTTCAACATACTCCGAGGAGGTCAGAGGTTTGAATGGACAGGGGAGTGCGACACAGGCATTTCAACAACTGAAGGCGAACATGGAAAACCCACCTATCTTGTCAAAGCCAGTAGAAGGAGAGCCCTTCCTACTCTACATGTCTGTCTTAGAGAATGCCATCAGTGCTGCCTTAGTACGCTAGGAAGGCCGCGTCCAACACCCCGTGTACTATGTAAGTAAAAGTCTCCTCAGAGCGGAGTCCAGATACCCGCTCATGGAGAAGATGACCTTTTTCCTAATGGTAGTTTCTCGGAAGCTAAGGACCTATATTCAAGCGCATCCCATCAAGGTCCTCACGAACCATCCCTTATGGCAGGTCCTCCAAAAGCCGCAGTCATCCGGGAGATTCCTGAAGTGGTCGGTCGAACTTAGTTAGTTTGACATCACATATCACCCGAGGACTTCCATAAATGGGAAAACACTAGAAGACTTCATCGCCGAGTGCATCGGAAACCACTAGAGAAATGGGGATGCCTGGTGGTTGGGCCCATATGGAAGCTATTCGTAGATGGATTGTCGAATGAAAATGGTGCCGAAGCAAGTCTCATTTTGGTATCCCTCGAGGGGCACAGGGTTCACAGCGCTTTGAGATTTGGGTTTGACGCCTCAAATAATGAAGCAGAGTATGAGGTGCTCATTGCTAGGCTCCGAGTAGCACTTGACCACAAGGCCGAGGGCCTCGAGATTTTCTGTGACTCCCAAGTTATAGTTAATTAGGTACTCGGGGAGTACCAGGTCTGGGGGACAAAAATGGCCGCTTACTTGGCGAAGACCTAAGAAATACTACATAGCTTCAAAAAATTCAACATTCAACAAGTGCCACAGTCACAGAACTCTAATGTTGATACCCTGGCCAAGCTTGCAACCACTAAGGATGTTGAACTAATTAGTGTAGTCCCCATTGACTACTTGGCTGCCCGAGCATCTCAGCTCCCGAGGAAGTAAAAGCAGTCCGTTACCACGACAGTTGGATGAAGCCCATAGTGAAATATCTTGTCTCTAGTGAGTTACCGTAGGACAAGAAAGCAGCTCGGAATGTACGAGAGTGCTGGGACCTAACTGGGAGGGCCCATACCAAGTTGAGAGCATCATATATCTAGGAACGTACAAGTTAGCTCGACGTAGTGGGGAATTGATGACTAATGCCTAGAATGCCGAGCATCTTTGCCAGTATTACCAGTACTATGAGCAGTAAATTTATTAATTTTTGTAATCTCCTTGTAGCCTATGGGCACAGTTAATGAAAACTGTGTAGACAAAACACAATAAGTTTTTTAGATTCTGCTTATGTTTGCTACTTTCCTTTATTATGTATGTACTTCTCGTCGAGCGCCTGCTCGCTGGCCTGTACAAGTGAACACAGACTAGTCTCCGATCACTTGGGGGTATGGAGTTAGGGCAGCCTTGGAGAGTACCATGCCTCACGGAGGATGACCTAGAAAAATAAGCTTGTCAAAAGTGGAGTAAGCCTAGTGTCAATACCCCAAGAGTAGAAAAACCTAGGAAACTAAGAAGTCTTGAGTCTATGACCTAATAAACCAAGCTTGTTCAGAGCAGAGTAGGCTTAGTGTCTAGAGACTAAAGACTAAGAATACTAGTAGCGTAAGAATGGACTTAGGTCACCTCCTGTGGACATTGCGCCCAAGGGGCATTGACCAAAACCCTGATCTCGAGATGCAAATGGAAGACCGAGTTCTCCGTACTTGGTTCTTAGGCAGGGACTTGGGTTACCTCCCATGGACACTGGACCTGAGGAGCACTGACCCAGGCTAGTCGACGAGTGTAGCGTCCCTAATATCATAAGAACCCATAGCTAAGTGGCCTGGGAAAAACCCAGTGCTGAAGAGATCCAAGTAACGTGAGATTAGATTTGGCATATTCTCCTGAGGACAGCGCGTGCCCAAGTAGTAATAACAAAATCCCATTCCTCGAGATGTGAATGGAAGTCCGAGTTGTCCATACTCGGGCACGAGCCTAAGTCGCCTGTCTTAAAAACCCAAGTAGCACGAGTACAGACTGAGGTTACCTCCCGAGGACACCATGCCCATAGAGTAATGGCCTAGTCATATGATCTCGAGATATGAACGGAAGCTCGAGTCATTGGAACTTAGAGCTAGGCCTTGAGTGCTAAAACTTGAGTATCGCAAAAAACCTAGTCCAAGGGCATGAACTCAATTATGTGAACCTCGGATGATGAGATCACGACTTCCACATGATTAGGTCCCGAATCGTGCACTCGGGGGCAAATCAAAAGGCCCGAACTGACCCACCGGTGACCACGTACCCAGGGGGAAGGTAGTTTAGTGTGAATGACCTCCTAAAGGCCTGAGTCATTGGGGATAGAGGACATAAGGACAACATTAAAGTTACTTTCAAGGACACCGAGCTTGGAAGGCAACACTAAATGTCCTAAGAGTCAAGTAATAAGGCAAAAACCTACAGTACAATAGACCTCCTAAAAGCCCGAGTCGTTGAAACTCGAAGGTGTAGGATATCCACGTGCCCTCACTTGACACCCCATCAAAGTTACTCTTAGGACCACGTGCCTAAGAAGAAACACTAAATGCACAACATCCTAGACACTAGTAGGAAGATCCTCAAGCTCTAAGTACTACAAGCTGGCCCCGTCCTGAGTGGTTGGAACTCAGGGACGTAGGACCACATCAAGTGTATCACCCGACTTCGCGTTAAAGTTATTCTTAGGAACATGAGCCTAAAAAGAAACACTAAATGCCTAAAAATTGCCTAAGTACTAAGAGAAGTTGATAAAGACTCGAGTCTTCGAGACTCGTGCACAAGACCTAAGTCAGCGACTTGGGACTCTCATGAGATACATTATGTTGAGTCAAATTAACAAAGTCCATGTTGCCTATTTACTAAGCATCAATTCGATAATGATAGTGCAGCCATGGCAATAAAATAGTGCAAGTTGCGTAAATTTAAACGGAAAAATATTTACAATAAAGCTTGGGGGTTCGAGCATTAATTATCTATACCCCAATAAACTGTGGCACACAGGCCTAAATAAGGGTCACACCACGTGCCCCTCTGGGACCTCCTCCACCAAGTTAATGATTGAGTCAACTTCCAGAGCCTTCCTGGCCTCGTGAGCCATAGTCTATGCCACCTCCACAGTTTGATTTGCTCGTAAACACTCTTCTTAGAGGAGTTTGTTCTTCTCGGGTTCTCCCATGAAGTCCAATCTCATCTCCTGATTATGAAACCAGACAACGTAAAATGCATCCTCATCAATTGTCTCAACTTCGTGATTGAGTGTGTCCAATTGATGCTGAGAGGACCTGTTCATCTCCATGGCTTGGATGGCCTTCCTCTCGCCGAGCTCAGCTCTATCGTTGGCTTCCTGAAGTTGGGAAATCTCCCAGACTCCCCAGGCAACCTTCGCTGTTACCTTTCTTAGCCACCTTCTTGGAATTTTGTAGATCTTTGGAGGTCTCGAGGGAGGTCTATTCAAGCTTGCAAGAGTTTTTTTGCAGCGTACAAGGTGGCCTGAAGGCGAGTGAGCTCTTCGGGAGGGACTCCGTTCTTTTCTTTGAGAACCGCTATCTTGTCCTAGGCCCGCTGAAGTTCATATGTCTTCTCCATCATGATATCGCCTAAGCGTTGAAAAGCCAAGGCAGACTTCATAAATAGAATTTTTTTTTCAAATAGTGTGGTAGGTAAGTAAAGAAAGATCCTGAGAAGCGATGACATACCTGGATAGTGGCATACCGGCATGAAGCAACGAGAGAGGCCTCCTTGCTATCACCCAGCTGGGAAAATCTGCGAGGAGTTAGCTCACACATGGTGGAGCTAACCCCCTGGAGGAGCTTGGTTGCGAAAGGGGCAACAACTTCCCCTAGCTTGGCGGAGAAAAGAGTCTTCAACTCAGCCCAACCTATCGGAGGCATGATAGGTCGCTCTCTTGGAGGCTTCAGTTGGCATAGGGCCTCCATAGTTTCATGAAGGAGTCTGTTACCCTCCTTTATCCTCACATCAAAATGCTGGAGCATCGCCTGGTATTCCTCCAGTAGGTCCCCCTCATACCTCTTGGGGTACAGGAGCCGGGGGCGAGAAGCCAATTCCTGTTGGTCCGATTTTTGGACCACTTCACCAGCCTTGGAGGAGGGAAAAACCTCACAGATTAGGGGTAGGTGTAATGCCCCAAAATCCTAATGCGGTTTAATGGTTGGATTAGTAGGCCAGGAAGGCCATAACTGATTTATTATGCCATTAAATGATTATGTGCATGTCTATGTGAATTATATTATAATATGATGTTAAATGCATGCATGTGGGACCACATTTCATCATAGGGGCATTTTGGTAATTTGGCCCGTTGAGGGCGTAATTGTATATTTGTATGCATGTTGGTGAACCATTGTTGAGGCCACATAATAATGTGGATTTCTTCGAGCCATTCGGCATGAGACGATCTTTGAGTGCAGGTTAGCAGTTTGGTCATAACGGGATTAAGTTTGGGACTCGGGGTAAGTCTCAGGGTAATTTGGTGATTAGAGCGTTGCCAGGAATTTAAGGGTAACAGGATATGAATTATTGGTATTTGAGAATAACATGAATTGGAGGGTGTTAATTATGATTAACGAAATAGGCGGGAAATGACGGTTTACCCTTGGGATCCTTTAAGAGACTTTAAATGACCTAGAGGCAAAAAGGTCTTTTCACCTTAAGTTATATTTAAGCCATTGAAGGTTGTAGAAGTTAGCCAAAACATAGTATCAAAGCTTCCCTCTCGTACATCATTTCTCTTCCTTTCTCTTTTGGATTTTTGAGCTTCTATTGAGGATTCAAGCTAGGGAAGTGGGTCTTGAGGGCTTAGGATTGTGTTCCACCATTGAAGAAGGTTCTAAACTGAGCTTGAGGTAAGTTTATAGCCATTAAAACTCTGGTTTTCTACGCTTTTGTTTGGATTTCTAGTTTTGTTAAAGGGAATTGATGAGAGTTTTTGGCTAGGGTTACTTGGGTTATGATGCCTAGGACATGTGTAGATGGTTTTTGGGTTCATTTGGGACGTAAAATGAGGCTTGGAAGCTTTTGGTTCAGGTTGTAAATGGTGGAGTCGAAGGGGGGAAGAACTAGGGCATTTCTGCCTGGTTATAGCGCTACAACGCTCACAAGGGGGCGCTACAGCAGTAACCAGGAGGTTTCTTATTTGCTTAGAGCGCTGGGGCGCTAGGGGGTAGCGCTCTACTTTTCTAGAATCCTGTTTTGGGCATTTTTAAGGGTTTTTGGCTCAGGATTTCAATTCCTAAGGCTCAGGATCGAATCTACTCACCGTTTGGGTACAATTCGGGGTCCCGAGAGTGAGGTTTAGGTCAAGACCCTTTTATTGTTGATTTTCATTAATAGAGGTTATATTTGGTTATGACTAGGTAACCGCTAAGGAATCAAAAGGTCGATCGTTCTCAAGGGTCGTTCTTTTATTAATTCTCTCTTGAACCAGAGGTAAGAAAACTGCACCCCATATGTGACATGCATGGTTATTCATGAGTCATGTTGAGTGTTTAAATGTGGACATTGATTGCATATCAAATGCTTAGCAAAACTTGCTCACTTGTGCATGGCACTGACTAATTAGCAGAATTGGCAATGGTGTCAGTATTAACTGTGAAGCTGTGACTCACTAGTCAAGTTCGGCAGTAGTACTGAGCAATGGCGACATGGTATTTTATAATAAGTCAAGAACAGTCTTAGGGTGTTTAACGCAAGCCGAAAAAGATTAGATCTAATCGACATCTGCACTGAATGACTCATCATGAGCATTAATGCTGGACTGACCTCAAGTTCAATGAAAACTAAAAGCGCTTGTCTAGCCTATGGCTAGTCACTTAGAGCTAGGGCTAGAAGGCCCAACTAACTGCTTTGTCACATGGCTATGGGTACTGAGCCCGTAGTGACTCACTCACCAGTCACTCATCTTTTTAAGCTAGTGACTACCAATCAGTCACTCATCTGGTTTACGTTAGTGACTTGCTCATCAGTCACTCATCTGATTAGGGCTAAAAGCCCCATCATGGTTAAACAGAACCTCAATGTGATATTCATACATCTGTTCAGGGCTATAAGCTCTGTATGATTATCATGATCATCATTTGATATTATTTACATGTAGTAATGATTTTTCTTGCTGAGCTTTGGCTCATGGGTGCTATGTGGTGCAGGTAAAGGGAAAGAAAAGCTCACCCAGCCTTGAGTGGAGAGCTTAGGTGGTGATGTGTACATATGTGGCCGCTTGACCACCACGGCCAAGGGGTTCTCGGAGGAACTAGGGGGTTAACCCTATTTTTTCCGCTTAGGTCGGTGGGTTCTAATTTTACACTGTAACGACCATTTTGGATTGTAAATAACTTGTAAACATTTTTATGGGCCCATGAACAGTTTTATGTTTTAAATAAAATATATCATTTCCTTTTGATAGGTTTTCCACCTTAACCTATTAATAACACTTAGATACACATTTATAACCAAAGAACTCGATTAGTGAGTTAAGCACGGTTCAAAGCTCACAGTAACGGTCTTGGAGTAACCAGGGCGTTACAGTAGGTCTGCCATGGGAACATCTGCAGAAGGAGAGGAAACCCTCTACCTCTTGGCTGGTGTAGGGGAGTCCGGATCATCCTAAGAACGCGATGGTTCTTTGGCGACCGATAAGCTTGGGGGTGCTCCCAGCCTTAGGACTGATTGGGTAATATCAGCTAGCCCCATGTGATTTGCAAGAACAAATAAATTTGAGGACAAATTCCAAAACAGGGACATAAAATAGTACTATAGGCATCTCGGAAGCCCACCATAAGTTATGCCTTGGTGCAAGCATTAGAGGTGTCTAACTTTATCTCCCATCTCACAACTCAAGTTGGTGCCATATTGGCAAAACTAGTTGGAGTTGAAGGATGCCACACTGTCTATGGGTATACAGCCACGAGGAGGTAGCTGTCTCCTCGGGTAGTGAATATAGACTTCTATCAGATCTAAGTAATCTTGAAACTCTTCTCTAGTCCAATGTTGATGCACAATCTGGCTGCAATGGAGAAGGGCGGGAGAAGCCCAGACATGCTCGCGACTTGCCCTATCGCCCATGTGTGTGGCATGGTATAGAGTGAGAGGAGATTTACCTGGGGGAAGATAAGAAACCTCCATCCCCACCTGGACCTCCTCCTTGAGCTCCTGATATTCTTAGGCTTATTGAGTTGCTTCTGCAGCTCAAATATTTTCCAGTCGCTTGTCCTGCAGCTGCTGATTCAGCATTGCTAGGGCATGCCCATCAATATAATTGATGTGTCGAGATGCCAGCTCCCGGGATTTCCTGGATTGACGGTACTTGGTTAGGTCTAAATTGTTGATTTTTTGCCCCGCGCGAAGAAGTCTCAACCCGATGAGGTTTTCAACTGTAATAGAAAAGATGAGCACAAGGTCTTGCTTCGGAAGGGATTTCATCTTCTAGAGATGGTCCTAAAAAAATTGGACATATGGAGTTCGACGAAAGGGATCTATTAAAAGGAATGCCTAAGTATAGAGCACAAAGTTATCAAGAAAACAAAGAAAAAAGAGAATGTTCGAGAAGATACTCACCAACCATGGAGAAGTCGAGGATCAGGGTCAGGTTATTGTGGGTCGGGAACCCGTTCGTGAAAAAGAAGGCATCCTTGTAGTCCCGAGAATGGTTCTTGCTATGGTGGGTAGCCTTGTAGCCGAGTGATGATGCGACGTACTTTATCAAGGCTTAATACCTATCCCGGTTAGTCTTCTTCCTTGAGGTGGTATGGAAACTTTAGAAGTACAGGATCTCTGTCGGGGAAGGTGCGGGCTAGTTCCTCTTCCAATACAAAATGTACATCCTCGCGAGCACCCGATATGCATTGGGGAGAGTTGAAAGGGAGCTATCCCTAAGAACTTCAAGAAGTCCCCAAAATATTGATGCAGGGGCAGGGTGGCCCTAGCCATCAGGTGGGCTTGGCTCTAAGCACCAAGACCATTCACGCTGCGATGCACCTTCTAAGATTCCCAACAAAGGCGCACCAGACATTTTTCCACAATTGCGTAATGCCTCATGATGGCCTCCAAGGCGTTGGGATGTCGGAGCAAGGTGCGGTACTCCTCCGCTTCAAACCCATCAACCTCGTACAGCTAGGTGGGGTGTGGAATAAGGGCTCTATTGACTTCTTCCACAGTTAACCCCCTTTGGATCGGTAACATTGGCCTCTCCGTTGCCTGGCCATCATCATAGACAACTAGTTCCCTAACTGGTTCTCGGGTTTCTGCCCTCGCGCCGTCTTGTTGTACGCAGTGTTCTTGGGCCATGTCAAGGATCTCCTGATCGAAGTGGTAAGAACCTTGTTCATGTATTAGTCGTAGCTTCTCTCACATCTGAGATAAAAACCAAGCAGCTAGTATTTTGACCGACGAAAAGAGGGTCAAAACACGAGAAACCCTAAGACTATTGCTCGGGGGGAAGAGAAGAGAATTTCTAAAAACTTGGGGTGTCCTTGGGGCCAAGGAACTGGCGCCGGAAAACACCACCGGAGATTAAGAACATCTCCAGAATCTGGGAATTTTCCAGATTCCAGTTGAATACCTAGGAAGGCAAAAAGTGCATAAGGTGCGCAGTAGGCCATTTTGGTCACTTCTAACGTCAAGATATGCCTAAGAAGACCTATAAAAGGTCGAAATAGCCCCTCCAATGCCACAAAAAACTTGTTCTTAAGCATGAACCTAAACTCTCAAATGAAACTCAATGCAAACACAAAACCAATAAATAATTACTCGAGATAAAGTGCCGGTAGGTGCTAAAATGAGTACAAACTTTGAAGAATCGTTTTCCATTCACCCAGAATTAAGAGGATTCTTGCCAACCGTCCAGAATTGCAGAGAAAACCCAAGAATGGTTGAAGGTCTGAGAAGCTTAAGAAAGAAGAGAGGGTTTTTGAGTCTAGAAATTTTAAATTTCGAATGGGTAAGGCGAGTACAGAGGTGGTTCTCGAGTTTTTATACTCATAGAACTTAGGGAGAAAGCAACCCCACCCCAGCCTTCAGATTTCCTATGATGCAGGTTCTCAAGAACGATCCAATGATCAGGATTCATAAGACGTGGATCATGATAATTAGCATTGGAAAAGGACGCCTCGGGTACGGGGCGAATGGACGACTAGAGTACGGAGTGGACGTTTTGGGTCATGGAGCTGACCCTTCATTAATTGCACAGATTGATGGGCCAAACAATAGGGAGTCAACACGTGGAGTGACTTTGCAGAGTGACATTAGGGGAAGCTCAAACGTCTCCCCCAAGACCTTTTCAAATTACTCCTTAGTAGCCTCCACTATCCGAGGATGAGTGGAGACTTGGGGGGAAAATGTTGTCAATGATTTCATCACCCGACACATGGCAATTAGGAGTAACGACAAGACAAGTCATGAGGTTCTCAGAGCGTGAACTACTCGAGGAAACCCAATATGGCCAAGTCGTGGATGTCTCTAGGTGAGGCCACATCCCGAGGCCTGTCCTCGAGGCGAGGATGTCTCCAAGTGAGGCCACGTCCAGAGAAGCTCTCTTCACTTGCCCATCTCCCCAGTCTAGGATTATGGTCCTCGGACCTGGAGTAGCTACCAAGTGTCAGTCACTACGAGTATGAGCCACCAGAAGATCATTTGACAACTTTTGGTGAGCCTCGATTAGTGGTGTCAAGTTTGTACCCTCGACAGTCGACATTTCCCACAACGGCAGTTGACATGGGCAAACGTGCGCCGCACCCTGACAGTCAGGGATATGTTCCCCATAAAGTTAGTACGCGACTTTCTGCAATAGGCCCCGTGCAATCTGCCTGGGTCGTAGTCTCTATCTAGTGCATCCCTTTGATAGATGATTAAAATTAATGACCCCAACCTCTATAAATATGGATGGGGTATCTCCTTGTAAAGGGTTGGAACTTTTAGAGACAAAAACTCTATAACTCAGTGCAATATATACGCTGCCTAAGAACCGCCATTGAAGCTTGCTCAAACAAGCATCAAGCTCACTAAATATTATAGCCTTATGGACTAGGACTCTTTTATAGCCTGAACCACATAAAATCCTTGTGTTCTTGTCTATTATTTTCTTTAAACTCTTAGATTAGGTTGATAGCAAAAAAGATAGTCAACAATATATATAGACTATAGACATCTAATTTAAGAATCATGCACTCTCAAAACTTTTCTTGCAATGTCTTATCTTATCTTATTTTAAGGCCCTTGTAAAACACCCTGTTCTACTATCATTTGGAAAATACTACTAATTGAATTATTATTTATAAAAGTACAACAATGATTCAAAATGTTCAGTGGGGCCTTATTAAAACTTGCATTATGAGCCCATTTGTTTTAAATAAAAAATATAACGTGTTTTGTGCAATTTAAAATTGAAAATAACAAGTCCCCACCAAAATATAATTAAACAAAATAAAATTCATAAAATGTCTAATGGCATTTATAGATTGTTTTTTGTCCATTCACACCCAACGACATACATACTTTGACTATGGAACTCCCCAGATCACCATGCATGGAAAATAGAAAACCTATTGCCTACCAGAAAGAGGGAAAAGTAACGGGGTGAGCTAAAAACCCAATAAGGAAATACAAACAAGAACAATAATACACACAAGTGCAATACAAAGTTATTCTCAATGTACATAACTTAAAACAATATAACTTAGACATTTCATAATAACATACACTTTATCTGAATTTCATCATAGACAAATAAAGCAAACATTTCTATGAGGTAACTAGTAAAGCATAACCCGGTAAATCCTCCTCTTGCCCTCATGGACTTCTTGGCATGTCCACCCTATGAGCTACATCATACCTTAGTAACACCTTTGTTCTATCAAGTTTCAACACGCTAACAACACTATGTTTTTCATACAATCATACTGTACATACATACATAACAACTTATCTCATAACTTGTATCTCATATAGTTCAACATAATCGCATAAGGAATCTTACTAAGTTCTTTTCCTCAAGTCCAAGCAATATAAAATGCGAGATAGCTTCACAACGAGCCTAGAATAGTCAATCAAACACTCGTCTTAAGATCAAGTAAAACTAACCATATCATAAATAAAATAAAATAAAACAAAATATAGTAACCCTCTTTTATTTCTTTTCTCAATATTGAATAACTTAACATAATAATTTAATATAAAACAATTGGAACTCACTCACATTACCAAGTAGCTAAAATAATAACTTAACTTGTAAAATTATTTATGTCTCAAGGTTACCAACTTTCATGTATATCATAATTTTAAATAAGTTGGAAAAAATTATTTATACTCTCGTTTACTCAAATAAAATTACTTAATCCCATAAAAATAATGTTACTTAATTAATTATTTTACAAATAAAAAAGTGCATTATTATAATTAAGATATTCCATAATTAAGTATAGAAAAACACATTTTTTATGTATAAAGTCTAAGACTTAAATTATTTGAGAATATACTTTATGTATTGTATTTAAAAGAAATTTTCTTTCAAGAAATTAAAAAAATTCCAGCAAGCATTTTTATTATCTTAATTCCACATAATTAGGTAAAACTATAATCTCTTTCACAAACTTTATATAAAAAAAATTGCATGTATTTATTTGAAGAAAAACCACCATTAAAATGTGAAAAATCATCTCTTGCTTACATTAGTTCTAAAATATGAATTTTGAGGCATAACTTGTGCATTTTTTAAATCATTTATTAAATACCATGACATAAATAAGAAAACTACAACAAGCATATACTTATTTAAAATACATTTTTAATCATGCTTAAACCATTACCTAGCATGTTTCTACAATTTCATGCATTCCAAGAGAAAAATTCTAAATATACATCAAGAATCTAATCCATCTATATACAAGAACCAATATAGCATTCTTAATAACAAAACATTAACATTTTAAAGAAACTTTATACCAATTTCGAATCCTAAAATAACTTAGTATGATTCTAAGATCACAAATGGCAACAAGATAAGAAAAAAAAAATTAAAACATGCTAAAGGAAAATAAGACCTTAGGCCGAAATTAACATGTTCAAACAACAACAAATCTTTTACATGTTTTCTTTTTTTAAAAAAAAAAAGATAATCATCAACATATAATAGTAGACAAAAACCAAAACTCACACCCTAGCATGCTTCTAAGAAAACAATAACATCAAAACTACATTAAGAACATACTTCATAGATCTTGAAATCTAAGGCAGCCCCTAGCCAATATCTATGCCCAAAACAACAACCAATATTCCAAAAACATAAACTTGGGATCAAATCATCAAAACAACCAAAGATAAGAGAAAATTCATTACCTCTCTTGATTGTTATTCAAGAACACAAGAGAAAAAAGAACCTTAGAGTACAAACCACCTTGAACATCTTAGCATCATTTTCAAACCACAAAGAATAGAAAGAGAAGAGAACTTAGTAATGAGGAGAAGAACTATAAATTGGAGATCAAAACCAAAAACCGAAACCAAAATCAAGAACCATACCCGGCACAATTTTTGAACCCCTCCTCCTTTCTTCTCTTTCTTCTCTTCCACGTTCTCTCTCTTTCTTTCTTTCTTTCTCTATCTCACAAGCTCTCTCTCTCTCTCTTTCTCTCACTATGCAGTGAGCCATCCTATTCCAAATGGGGCTCTCAATTTCCTCTTTTCCCTGTAAAACCCTAGGACCCTATCACCAATAAAAGGACAAAAAGAAAGGAATTTAATACCATCTTAATTTCCCAATCCTTTACATTGATAGCCAAAATATAATCTTTACAACCATGGAAAATAAAAAGGGAAACCATAAGCTTCTCTCCCTCTCCCTTTCACACGCACACACTCTTCTCACTCTCTTTATACTCGGCTAGCATACACATACACACACACATGCACACCATTAACTCACCAAAATCCAATTACCCAAATTGGCTCAAGAAAACTAACAAAATCCTATCCTAACCATTTACCAATAAACTCATTTTCCTCTTTTGATTTTTCTAATAAATAAAAGATGTCAAATGAGGAAAGAAAAAAAGTGCACTCTTCCAACCTTGCCCATTCACACTACATGCCCACTCTCTCTCTGTCTTACATTCTTGTTTCCATTTCAAACTTGTGTGGACTCAAACCTTCTAGAGCCTTCCTTTCTTTATTCTCTTATCTCTTTTAAATAAAAAATAAAATTAAATAAAAGAGAAACCACATTATGCATGGGAAAAATATTGCATGTTCACTATGCGTTTAAGCACATGCACACACAAGTGCTAAAGTGAATTTCTTCTAACCATGTACCCTAAGGAACACAACCAAATCTCAAGAAAACTCTTAATATAAAATAATTAAATAAAATAATTATCAACAATTAACTTCACTCAATTTCTACCAAACTATTTAATTAACAAATGTAACGCTCTGGTTAGCGAAGACTGTTACACTGTGTGTTTAAAATAATGTTTAACTCGCTAAGCAAGTCATTTGAACTTAAATGTGTAATTAAAGATTAAATCAAGGTTATGAATTAAAAATTTTGGTCAACGAAGTAATTATTATTTTTTCATTAAAATATTAAGTTTATACACGGGAACCCAAAAAGTGGTTATAGACTGATAAAAGACAAATGGAATACAAATTAGCTGTCCTAAGCGGCAAAACATGGTTCAACCCTAGTTCCTCCCAAGCTATCCTAGCTGTGGCGGTTGAGTAGGCTGCATATGTACACACCGCCCTTGAAGCTCTCCAACTCATGGTTGGTCTAGCATTCCTTTTCCCTTACCTACATTATATAGCACCTGTGAGCAAAGGCTCAACAAAAAAACTCAAATCAACAGATACAAATGAGAAACAATATATAAATAGTAAACTTAGATCAATAAATTCAATCAGCAATAGGATATAAGCAATAAGCTTAGCAGTAATGACCTACTCAATCAAACATATAATCTAATGTCAACAATCAATACAATTAGTTAAGTGCAATCAACACTTCTGTTTATTTGTATAATGTTCAGGCCCGGTGCCCTTAGGCTGAGTTGTCTGGTCTTTTAGCCAACCCCAACACGCTTAGGCTGGGCTGCATTCTGCACGCTTGCTATCGGCCTCGATGCCCTTAGGCCGACCTTCAGAATAAATATAATCACATATATATTGCTCAACATGCAATCAAAGGCATCATATACAAGCATGCCCTACCAGATATTCTCAAATATAGTTATAGCCATATTCTCACATATAGTAATAGTCATACTCATATTTATTAACAGGGACCCGAGCCCCAATCACAACCCAGGTGTAGTTTTCTTACCTCGAGTCCTGAAAAAATATCATATGGCAATCCCGAGCACGATTCCTTTTCTCGAGCCTTAGCGGTATAACCTAGTCACAACGCAATAAAAGAAAACCATCAATCACTTAGACTATTAAAGAGTATCAAGGTATATTTCTAGCCTTCGGGATCTCGAATTCTACTAAATTTGATAGTAGAATCCTTCACAAGCCTTTAAGTTTGAGTTCTCGAGCTTAAAATCCTTAATTGGCCAATATTATCTATTTGAGCCGCTGCGACACTAGCAAGCGCTGCGACCCTCTACAAGTCAGAGTGTCGAGCCCTCATTTCCCTAGACATGTGCTGCAGCGCAACCCACCCAGTGCCGCAATGCTAAGGCAGTTTACAGAACCCCTTATGCTTCTAGGTTCATGCGGGCCGCGACGCTCTAAGAACAACGCTGCGGCGCAACGCCGCAAAATTAGAATTCCCAACACTTTTCCTACGTTTCCTCCGATCCAAAATCATCAAACTTCACTCCAAATGTAAACCAAAAGCACAATTTAACCCCAATACCTCAATACTACACCTAAGGCAACACAATCAAAATAATAACTAAACTAAAACTCCATTACAGCTCAAAATTTACCCCTTGAGTTCAAAACATAAGAGCACCAAAATAAACAAATCTAAACCTAATCAACAATAGAATTCAA
Source organism: Humulus lupulus (assembly GCF_963169125.1). Classification (NCBI taxonomy): domain Eukaryota; kingdom Viridiplantae; phylum Streptophyta; class Magnoliopsida; order Rosales; family Cannabaceae; genus Humulus; species Humulus lupulus. The sequence continues at coordinate 256,118,915 of NC_084793.1, forward strand.
GCTTACCTCCTTGAGAATCATGACCCCTAAAATGAACCTCAATCAATCCCAGCTCCATCCTTCAATCTCCTAAGACAAACTCCTCCAAAATGCCTCAAACCCCAACTAAGTCTGAAGGGAGGGAGAGAAACGTGAGAGAGAGAGTGAATAGTCTTAGTGCTTCTTCCCTTTTCTGCCTGATTCCTAAACATTCTAAGGCCCCTAGAAGACTAAGGTAGTCTAAGGCTAAGGAAATGACCTTAATGCCCCTTATCCAAGAGTTTCCCCCTTCAAAGCCCTCAAGGGTAAAATGATCATTAACCGCATTTCCCGCTAATCCTCAAATTGCACTATAAATCCCCGATTAATCTTGACATACCCAATTAATCACCAAAATAACTACCCGTTACCCGATAAATCCTGAATACTCACTAGGTTTCCCAAAATACCCCTAGGCTCACCTTGAGCCGGATATTTAACCCCATTGTGACTATTCCACTAATCCGCTCACTAGGATCGCCTCGAACCACACATCTCAAATGTATCCCCATAACACTGGGGTCTCACTCATAACACGTACATAATAGAAATATACCATTAACGGGTCAAAAATTACAAATATGCCCTAATTTACAAAAACGGTCCCACATGCATATTTAATACACATAAACATGCATAAGTATTCACATTACCATATAAATTATTTATACCGCATAATCGCACATATATTCAATTAATTCCACATATAAATCTGATTATGCCATTCTGGCACAGTAATTAAGGCACTCGGCCTTCAGAACATTACAACTGTCCCCTCCTTATCAAAATTTCATCCTCGAAATTAATTCAAACGTCTCGGGATACTAATCCCGCAAATCTGACTATAGCTTCAGAGTCTTGTCCTTTACCTTGATATCTCTTTGTAACACCCTCACTAGAGTCACAGTCTTATTCTGCAAGACATTATCTCATTTATCCAGAATTCCACTGGCTTTTCCTTGCATAATAAATCCTACTGAAATTCCAGGGTCTCTTCACCCAATTAGGGGTAGTACTCAACACCTCTTTCCCTGACTTGGAACCAGTAACACCTTATGAACCTCTACCCATACTGGGGTAAGGCTAATCTGTAGACCCCTGGCCTAATCCTTATTAGGATCTCACAAGTCTATCAAATCTAGAGTCAAAACTCCTATTTCTTTCCCAAACTATCTTATCCTTTTTAGTCCACTAAACTCGAAGAAGTACAAACTCTCCAATCCTGGAACTCCACGTTCCAAAGTTTAAATTTGCAAACTCTTATGTCCTTTCAAATAAGTAGACACTCATGCCCTAATAATCCTTAATAACTTCATTGGTCCTCCGAACCGATTCTGAACCAGGATACTTTCTGTCCCTTATCTCATTTCCATAGAATAAGTAATTCTCGTTTCCCATCTCACAATATCTTATCTAGGGACGTCGACTGATATTTATCACCATGACAATCCAATTAAAGGACCATATTTGCCTCGATGTCCTGAAAACTTACACATTCGAGGTAAGATTCTTAAAGTATGAGTCGTTCCTTCAGGTTCTCAGTCTGTCTGAAGGTAACCAATAATTCTGAATCCCAATCTTATACTCATCACCCTCTATGAACCTTTTAAGAACTTTGGAAATAAAGGGTCTCATTCCAACACTATCGACTTTGGTGTCCCACGGAGACGTACGATCCTTCTTTGCATATACTCATTCTTATGATAACTCGCTCACACAACTCAGAGTGTGTTAACCTAATCTGTTAATTCACAACTTCTCGTGTCCATTCATCTTACTTGCAATCTGAGGTGATCCTCCCATATGATTTATAACTATATCCCTCCATACTAACTCTTGGATACCCTAGAGTCATAATAGAATTTCTGGCTTCTGATTATCATCTCTCACTTGCAAAAAAAATTAGGCAATGTGCCTCTCGGTACAAATTTTAGGTCTTAATACCCATTCAAACTTCCTGGATACAACAATTATAAAGGGTAGCATAAGACTCATCCAGAATCTCCCCCTCGATGCCAGCATCTATCGGATCACTCATCCGATCCTCATATCTTAACCTATCCATCCTAAAATGGTAGGATTCTTAACCATTCTTATAAGATCTCCTTTCTATATTTCATTGTTCATAGAGGTATGTCTGCCCATTATCAATCACAGATTCTATACCAATCCCGACCTTTACCTCATCTTACTTTACTGTAATCCATCGTGAATCATACAATTGGCACATACCTTTCTAACTCAAGATGTCAGCCTCTACATTAGTTTTCTTTGAGTAATAAAGGATTTCAATGTGAGTCCTTCACTAGTTCCCACTAGTGCCTTTGTCTCATGGTCAACCCCCTATGGGTGACAAAACGCTTTACTTTTATGCTAGTGCACGCACTTCTTTTCCATAAGTGCCCTCACATCATTTAAACCATGGCTATCTGGCATTACTATTAACTCAAAGTCTTGTGTAGAACATTGATGTTCTTATTCCTTTATCCACTGGGAAGCACGATCAATCACTGTTTCAGTCTATACATGGGTGCACCCTAGTCCATGACGCACCACACTATAACTCCACGTTTTAAACAAGGACAATGTCCACCGTACTGTCCTCCTATATCAGTCCATCACCTCGATATTATAATACTATGGCGTGCTAATCAACCTTTAATTCAACTTTTGAAATTCTAGTACACGACTTTTTGTTCAGATAAACTTGAAGTCCTTACGTTACTTCAGTCAAGGGTATGGCAGTTCTCGAAGGTGCTTCAAGTAAAAGTTTATGTGTTTTCCCAATCTCATCATGCTTCTCACCCCTAAGGCGTTCCTTTAGTAAATTCCTTACGACTTCTGCCTTAATTAAATCATATATAATCCCATCACTTCCCATAATGTGACCTTGAATATCATCTAGAGAAATCAGAACTTATCCAAACTAAAACCTTACATGTAATCCCCGCTTCCTCAGCCTTAGTATTATCAACACAAGTGTTACTAGTATTCTGTTCTTAACTGGAAGTAGTCCGAAAAATTCTCAATCGATCAAAATATGACTTGTCCACACCATTCCTTTACTCTCTACTTGTTGAATTTACGTGGGCCCCTGAAGCATTGGTCAGTTTAAGAGCCTTCACTGAAAATCCATCACATCATACTTAGTGCGTGAGGTAATTATTGGAATGTCTCTTTCCTTGATCCTTAGATGGTAATAACCAAATCGAGGGTCAATTCTTGAGAGCACTGTCCTACCTTGCAACCAGGCAAATGAATCCTTCATTCTTGGCAATGGGTACCTATTCTTAACAATTACTTTACTTGGAAATCCATATGCGGTACACATTCTCGCAGACTTGACCTTTTTCTTAACAGATGGTGTTGACATGTCCCGCAGTGAGATACTCCGTTTGATCAAACCTCAAGTCAAATAACTTCTTCAATTGAACCTTTAATTCTTTCTGCTCAGCTAGCATCATTCTTCATGATATCTCTGATACTAGTTCTATCCCTACCTTAATCCCATAGCACACTCAATTCCTTGACGTGACAACAATCCCAACGAATCCTTGTAAACCCAGCTGTAACCTCGCTGTCTGATCCAGTTTTCATCAAGTCTAACTAATATAACACTAGTGGTACCTACCATAGAAGCTAGGCATCTCGTGCATGTAACCGGGTCCTTCCCTTTCAAACTCAGAAGTCACTATCCTTTCTTATAGTCCATGGTTGTCCCTTATTTGGCAAACTAATCCATACTCACGATCATATCAAAATCTACATATAACCAGCTCAATCAACTATTACTGCTAATTTTCTACCAATAATACTCTGACTCGTCTCTTGAAAATAAACAATTTCCCCAGGCAGACACTAAAATCTCAAGCCCTATAGCGTAATAAACATACAACATGTGTCACATATCTATGTCTCTTCTAAGAGATACGTGGTATCAGACTCATTCAACACAATATAAAAGAACTAGGAAGTTGACCTGTCGCCTCCGAGGGAGTAGCCTCGGGCTATGATTGCATCAAGGCAGACACTTGAGCTAGAGTTGAGCTATCCACACTCCTTGGTTCTCCCTTCTTCGATTTCGGGCAATCCTTCTTGAAATGCCCAATTATTCCACATAGAAAACATGCCTTCACTCGACGTTCTCCCAGATGGCGTCTCTAGCATCTGGCACATACTGGATAATTTTCCAGACCTCGTTTCCACCTTGGCAGCCACCATGTATACTATAATCCCCTCTATCAGGAAGAGGGGTAGTACAATTGTCAGGGGCCTTTTTTGGTCGCTGGGGCCTCTGCCCCTACCTAATCCCACAACTGGGAGTACCATTGTCTGAGCTTCTTACCCTACGACACTCTCTCTCCATGTCTCATCTTTTGCGTCCTCTATAACAAGGGCTCTCCCTACTGTCTGAGCGTAGGTAGAAGTATCATGTACTGGAGCAATCCTAACTCTCTGGGCTTCCCTAGAGTTCAATCCTTGAATGAATCATTTGTTTCAGGCCACATCTGTTCGTACGAAATCAAAAGTGAATTTGACCAACCCATCAAATTGATTGACATACTCTGTCAATGTCTTACTACCTTGAACCAAGTTCATAAACACATTGGTCTTCACAATTCAAACTGCGTCACAGTAGTAGCTCTCATTGAAGAATTGTCTTAATTCCTCCCAACCCATCATGACAACATTCCAGGTCTGGGATACTACTTCCCACCACGTTCGGGCACCCTCCCATAACATGTACATGGCACAAGCCACTCTATCATTGCATACCACTCCCGTATAGTCAAGGTATAGCTAATCATGCCCATCCACTGTTCAGCTCTGAAAGGATCCAGGCCTCTCTCGAAACTGGAGGATAATGCTTCTGGAATCTTTCATACAGTAGTTCCCATATGTTCCCACCCTCAGGTTGAACCAAAGCTGGTGCCATTGTTGTCAAAACATATAGAGCAGGGTTCCGTGACGAAACCCGTTGTCTCAACCACCAAATCTCTTCCTCTTGATTTTGCAATCTTGCTTGCACGCCAGCAAACATCTGCTGCCAATTCCTAGGGGCAGATGGAGGGTTTTGGCCCTGACTATCATCCACAACCCCAATATTACCTATGCCTGGTCCAATTAACTGCCTTGGATACATAATTTCTGAATCTGTCTGCAGTCAATGACTTAACCTATTAGGCATGATATTCATATCCAGAACTATTCAACGAGCAAGGCTAAACAACGGAATAGCCACATACAATATGCATAATAATACACAAGTCTATAATGTTCATGCATCAATTATCAAGTCTTACTCCCATAAAATACATTTATATACATCATGCTCTCTATTCTAGCATGCAGATAAGGCACATAGGTTCAATTAAAATAATTAAAAATATAGTCACGTTATTTGATACCAAACTGTGAGTCGAGCTTATCTTTAGCGGCGAGTGTACATGCCCGGCCAGTCTTCAGGAACCCTTAACCATAGACTGCTCTGATACCAAGTTGTAACACTCTAATTAGCCAAGACCATTACACTGTGTGTTTAAAATAGTGCTTAACTAGATAAGCAAGTCATTTGGACTTAAATGTGTAATTAAAGACTAAATCAAGGTTAGGTATTAAAAATTTTGGTCAACGAAAAAATTATTACTTTTTCATTAAAATGTCAAGTTTATACACGAGATCCCAAAAAGTGGTTACAGACTGATAAAAGACAAATGGAATATAAATTAGCCATCCTAAGCGGCAAAACAGGGTTCAACCCTAGTTCCTCCTAAGCTATCCCGACTGTGGTGGTCGAGTAGGCTGCATATGTACACACCTCCCTGAAGCTCTCCAACTCATGGCTGGTCCAACTTACCCTTTCCCTTACATGCACAACATAGCACCCGTGAGCCAAGACTCAGCAAGAAAACTTCAATCAATAGGTACAAATGAACAACAATATATAAATAATAAACTTAGAATGATAAATTCAATCAACAATAGGATATAAGCAATAAAGGTAGCAGTAATAACCTACTCAATCAAACACATAATCCAATCTCAACAATCAATACAGTTAGTTAAGTTAAATCAACACTTCTGTTTATTTGTATAACGTTCAAGCCCGACGCCCTTAGGTCGAGTCCTCTGGTCTGATAGCTGACCCCGACACGGTTAGGCTGGGTTGCATTATGCACGCTTGCTATTGGCCCCAACGCCTTTAGGCCGGCCTTCAGAATAGATATAATCACATATATATTGCTCAACACACAATCAGATGCAACATATACAATCACGCCCTATCAAATATTCTCAAATATAGTTATAGCCATAGTCATACTCACAAACCTGATGCATTTTTCTTACCTCGAGTCCCGAGAAAATATCGTATGGTAATCCTGAGCACGATTCCTTTTCCCGAGCCTTAGTGGTATAACCTAGTCACAATGCAATAATGGATACCCATCAATCACTTAGACTATTAAAGAGTTTCAAGGTATATTTCTAGCCTTCGGGACCTTGAATTCTACTAAACTGGGTAGTAGAATCCTTCTTGAGCCTTTAGGATTGAGTTGCTTAAAAACCTTAATTGGCCAATGTACTCTATTTTAGCCGCAACGCTGCTAGCAAGCACTGTGACCCTCTACAAGTGAGAGGGTCTGAGCCCTCATTTCCCTAGACATGCGCCGTGGTGCAACCCACCCAGTGACGTGATGCTAAGGCAGTTTACAGAACCCCTTAGGCTTTTGAGTTCATGCGGCCCGCGACGCTCCAAGAACAGTGTCGCGGCGCGACCCAGCAAACTCAGAATTCCCAGCACTTTTCCTACATTTCCTCCAAGACAAAATCATCAAACTTCACTCCAAACGTAAACCAAAACCATAATTTAACCCTAATACCTCAATACTACACCTAAGGCAACACAATCAAAATAATAACTAAACCAAAACTCCTTTACAACTCAAAATTTACCCCTTGAGTTGAAAACATAAGATAAACAAAATAAACAAATATAAACCTAATCACCAACAAAATTCAAGCTTACCTCCTTGAGAATCATGAGCCCTTAATTGAACCTCAATTAATCCCAGCTCCAGTCTTCAATTTCCTAAGCCAAACTCTTCCAAAATGCCTCAAACCCCAACTAAGTCTCAAGGGATGGAGAGAAACGTGAGAGAGAAAGAGAGAGAGTGAATAGTCTAGGTGCTTCTTTCCTTTTCCGCCTGATTCCTAAACCTCCTAAGGCCCCTAGAAGACTAAGGTAGTCCAAGGTCAAGGAAATGACCTTAATTCTCCTTATCTAATAGTTTCCCCCATCAAAGCCCTCAAGGGTAAAACTGTCATTAGCCGTATTTCCTCCTAATCCTAAAATTGCACTATAAATCCCCGATTAATCCTGACATACCCAATTAATCACCAAATAACTACCCATTATTCAATAAATCCCCGAATACTCACTAGGCTTCCCAAAATACCCCTAGGCTCACCTTGAGCCGGGTATTTAACTCCGTTGTGACTATTCCGCTAATTCGCTCACTAGGATTGCCTCGGACCACACATATCAAATGTATCCCCATAACACTGGGGTGTCACTCATAATGCATACATAATACAATTATACCCTCAATGGGTCAAAAATTACAAATATGCCCCAATTTACAAAAATGGGCCCACATGCATATTTAATACATATAAATATGCATAAGTATTCACATTACCATATAAATCATTTATACCGCATAATCACACATATATTAAATTAATTCCACATATAAATATGATTATGCCCTCTTGGCATAGTAATCAAGGTACTCGGCCTTAATAACAAATTCAAGACGTTACAACAAAAAATAAAATAAATTAACAAAAAATAATTCAAATAAAGCACATCATTTAAATAAAAAAATAAAAAAATTTGTACGCTACAATATACCCTCCTTAAAAGGAATTTTGTCTCGAAATTCTTTCTTACCAAATAACTCAGGGTATCTTTCTCTCATGTCTTCCTCCAGCTCCCATGTTTCTTCTCTCTCCGCACTATTCTTCCATAAGACCTTAACTAATGGAATATGTTTGGATCTCAGTTCCTTAACTCCCTTGTCAATGATATGCTCAGGCTATTCATTGTAACTCAGTTCCTAGTTTAGCTGCAACGACTTGTTACTCAAAATATGGGAGGGGTCTAACATGTACTTACGCAACATTAAAATATGAAAGATGTTATGCGCTTTAGCAAGTGTTGGTGGAAATGCTAATCTATAAGAAACTTGCCCAACTCTTTTCAAAATTTCAAACTGACCTATATATCTCGGGCTAAACTTCCCTTTCTTACCAAAGTGCATAACTCCTTTCATCAGCGAGACTCTTACAAACATAGACTCACCTACTGAAAATTAAATGTCCCTTCTCTTGAGGTACACATAGCTCTTTTGCCTACTCTGAGCGATAAGCATCAATTGGTGAATTTTCTCAATTGCCTCACTGGCTTCCCTGATAGCCTCAAGGCCTAAAATCTGCTTCTCCCTAGCCTCATCCCAGTGCAAGGGAGATCTACATTTGTGCCCATAAAGGATCTCGTTGGGAACCATCCCAATAGTGGAATGATAGCTATTGTTAGAGAAGAATTCCATCACGGGTAAGTACCAGCCCCAAAACTCCAAAAAGTCCAAAGCACAACATCTCAACATATCCTTTAAAATATGAATAGTCCTCTCTGACTGCCCATTGGTTTGGGGGTGGAAAGCAGTACTAATTTCAATCTAGTACCCGTTGCTTTCTGCAATCCTTTCCAAAATTTTGACGTATATACTGACCCTCTGTTAGAGATAATCGACTTTGGTACCCCATGAAGTCTCACGATATCACTAACATACAACTCTACGTACTTGTCTACTGAATATTTAGTCTTAACTAGCAGGAAATGAGCAGACTTAGTGAGTCTATCCACTATTATCCAGGCAGAGTCATGCTGTTTTGTGGTCCTAGGTAACCCTCCTCAAAAATCCATTGCTATGTCTTCCCACTTCCATTATGGGATATAGAGTGGTTGTAGTAGCCTGGCAGGCCTTTGGTGTTATGCTTTTGCTTGCTAACATGTCAGACATCTAGTGACAAACTCATCAATAACTTTCTTCATTCTGGGCCACCAATACAATGCTTTAAGATCTTGGTACATCTTAGTCGACCTTGGATGTAAGGAATAGGGTGTTGTATGCGCCTCTTTCATAATACTTCTCTTAATCTCATCATTATTACACACACAGATCCTATCCTTGTATCATCACAACCCTCATTTGGACATAGAAAAGTCGCTGCTACCACTTTCTTTTACCAGAGCCTCTTGTTTCATTAGGGCTTCATCTCTCTTTTGCTCTTCTCTAATTTATTCTAGTAGGGAGGACTGTAGAGTGAGGTTTGCTAGACCTCTTGTTACCAGCTTAATTCCTGCACTAATAATCTCCTTTTGTAGAGGAGCCTCTATTGTACTCAGAGTTGAGACACTTCCATGCCTCACCTACTCAATGCATCAACCACAACATTGGCCTTACCTGGGTGGTATAGAATCTGACAGCCATAATCCTTTACTAGTTCTAACCACCTTCGTTGTCTCATATTCAACAAATTCTGGGTGAAGAAGTACTTTAGACATTTATGATCGGTGTAAATCTCACACTTATCTCTGTATAAGTGGTGTCTCCATATCTTGAGTGTAAAAACTACCGTTGCTAGCTCTAAATCATGGGTAGGATACCTTTGTTCACAATCCTTGAGCTGTCATGAGGCATAAGCTACTACCTTCCCATTTTGCATCAATACGTATCCTAAGCCATTTTTGGACGCATCATAATACACCATGAATTTCTCCCCTTTAGTGGGAACACAAAGGATATGTGTTGTGATTAACTTATTCTTCATAGTTTGAAAACTCTCTTCACACTTCTCAGTCCATATGAACTTTTGGTGTTTGCGGGTCAGGTTGGTCAAGGGTGTGGAAATCTTAGAGAAACCCTCGAAAAATTTCTGATAGTAACCCGCTAATCCTCAGAAGCTTCGAACTTATGAGGCATTCTTGGGTTGGATAAGGATATCGTCTATAAACACAACTATGAATTCATCCAAGTAGTCCTTAAACACTCTATTCATCATGTCCATGAATGCCGCTAGGGAATTAGTAAGTCCAAAAGACATTACTAAGAACTCATAGTGCCCATAGCAGGTTTTGAATGCTGTTTTGGGAATATCTCCCTCCTCCACCTTAACTGATGGCACTTGAATCATAGATCAATCTTCGAGAACACCGCCAGCCCTTGTAATTGGTCAAAAAGGTCATCTTTCTTTGGAAAATGAAACTTATTCTTGATTGTGACCTTATTGAGTTCTCGGTAATCGATGCACACTCTCATGCTTCCATCCTTCTTCTTCACAAACAAGACTAGTGCCCCATGGAAAATGACTAGGTAGAATGAAACCCTTGTCTAACAACTACTGTAACTGTTTCTTAAGTTCTTTTAACTCTACAGGTGCCATTCGGTAAGGTGCCTTGGATATAAGTGTTGTTTCTGGTGCAAGTTTGATCACAAATTTGATTTATCTATCCGGGGGCAAACCTAATAAGTCCTTGGGAAACACTTCTAGAAACTCTCAGACTATGTGAACATCTCCTGGTTTTATTTCAGTCTCTTTGGATTTATCTACAACACTTGCCAAGTATGCTGAGTAACCATGTTGCATCATGTTTTTAGCTTCTAATGCCAATATGTTGGTGTTTGACATCCTGTCAATTATCCCTTACAAGAGAAAGATTCACCTTCATTCAGTTTGAAGTCTACGGTTTTCCTTCTATAGTTTATAGTAGCTCCGAACTTGGTTAACCGGTCCATGCCAGGAATTACAACATAATACGACATCTCTAATTATATGAGGTCTGCTGGACATTCCCTGCCCTCAACTACTATTGAGATTGATTGTAATCACCTAGATGGCAATATAATCTCTCTTGATGGTAAAAGTGTACTAAAACTATTCTCAAAGAGTTTACAAGGAAATCCCAATTTATCAATTACATTTACAGCTACATAGGAATGAGTTTCTCCAGAATCCATGAGGACTCTACACATCATACCAAAAATAGAGAGTTGACCGGTGACAAGGTGTTACTGTTGGCCGCCTCTCCTGGAGTCAAATAGCTGGCACTAGGTTGCATTGTTGCCTTGCCCAACTCCTACCTTTCACTATGGGCAATCATTCTTCAGGTGACCTGTCTGACCACACTTGTAACACTTGTTTGTGCCTTCCTAACATTCCCCTAAATGTCGGCGTGAGCATTTAGGACAGTTGGGGTACTCAAATTTGTTGTTATGATGGTTTCCACCGTTATGACCATTGTTGTGATCGTTGTGATTGTTATGGTTGTTGCAATCGCTATGGTTGTTATGGTTTCTATGGTTGTTACCATTTGGAGCTATGGTTCTGGGTCTCTTATCGATGTCATTGTTCTGCCCCTCTTGAGCCTTCCTCTTATTACCGTCTTGGAAGGCCTTGTTCTTGTTGGCCTCCCTTCTTCTAGCATTGTATTTCCATATACGGTCCTCTAAGTACTCTGCATCAAGGGCCTTGTCTAAGATATTGACATAACTAACCACTTCAGCACTGATCATGTTCACATCCCTAGCTATCATGGGCTTTAATCCTCTCACAAACCTTTGGACTCTCATTGCCTCAGTTGGTACTATCTCCGAAGCAAACCTTGCCAACCTATCAACCTTTTGGGCATACTCTGTGATAGAAAGATTAACCTGCGTCAATGTTACGAACTCGTCGACCTTGGTTGCTAGTACAACCACATTGTAACGTCCCATATTTGCTAATAAGGCTTAGTGTCTTGATTAGTGTGCTGGGAGGGCATAATTGGGTTTATATGTGAATTATGTGGATTTAATTGAATATATGTGTAATTATGTGAATGATATGAGTTATATTATAATAGGACTGATTATGCATGTTTAAGTGTGTTAAGTACGCATGTGGGCCCATTTCTTATGAGAAGGGTATTTTTGTAATTTTGACTTGCTGAGGGTATATCTGTAATTATATTTTTTGTGATTGGGACCACATTATTATGTGGATATATTTGTGATACTCGGCTTGGAGTGAGCTTAGGAGTATTTTGGTAATTTAGCATATTACCATGATTTAGCGAGTAATGGAAATTAATTTGGTAATTATTTGGTTTGGTGAACTAATTGGGAAGTCGTGGTTATTTTTGAGGATTACGGGAATTATGGGAAAAGACCAAAATGCCCTTGCTAATGTTTTTGGGATAAGTTAAGGGCTAGAGGTAAAGAGGTCTTTTGGCCACCTAGCTAGAGAAAGGTGACTTAGGTTAATGGTTTGGGGAATTCATGTGTAACTCTCGGTCTCTCCCTTGAAAGCTCTCCCTTAAGTCTTTGAAGAGGAATTCTTGAATTCAAGCCTAGAAGCAATCCTTGGTGGGAATTGAAGCTTGTGGCAAGGCACTCGAGGCTACTAGGAGTGTTTGCACCTAAGGAGTTCGAATTTTCCTAGAGAAATTCAGAGGTAAGACCCTTGTTCTTGGTGTTTCAATGGTGTTCTTGAGGTTTTGATGATTTTGGTTCATGAATTGTTGATTGAGTTAGTTGTGTGTATTTTGAGTCGTGGGATAGGTTTTTCTAGTGTTTTGGGGTGAAATTATGGTCGAAATTCTGTTAAAAGTCTGGTTGGACCAATTTTAAGCTGAGAAGTTATAGAAATCGCAGTGATTTCATTTGGGGAAGAACACTTATGTTCCGGGCTCGATTTGTGTTTCCGGCGTACTAGCGCGACCGCGGTAGGTTGGGAGCAACCGCTCAAGTGTCCCAGAAACCAGAGATTTTCAATTCGATTTAGGGGCTTGAGGCTTGGGGCACGACTGCGCCAGTGCCCTATAAAGCCCAATCTTTCTCTTGGCGCGATCGTGCTAGGGGTAGGCGCGACCGCGCCAGGTGCCCTGAAAGGTGGCTTTTATGATTTTTAGGATTTGGGCTCGTGGAGTTTGGGAATCTATTTTGGGGCCCACCTGGGGGCTCGGGGGACTTTCCTAACGTCCCGACATCTGGGAATAGTGACTGTATAAGTTAGGGTTTAGAGTGAGCCTCAGGATTTGGGTTCAATCTCTAATAAGAATATGTTTATATTGTGACTAGATTTCTGCAACGCTCAAGATCCGGATCGCACTTGAGGCCGTAACGTCATTCACACGAAACTCGAGGTAAGAAAACTACACCCTGGTTGTGATTAGGGCTCGGGCCCCTGTTAACGAGCATGATTATAATTATTCCTGTGAATACTTTATTAAGCATACATGAGTGTGCTATATCTGATTATGTGATAAATGAGTTATATGTTTGATTACTCCTGATTGGAAAGCTCAGCTTATGAGCCGTGGTCGGCATTATGCATGTAGAACGTAGGCTGCTATGGCTAGGCCACCATGGAAGTGTGGTATCCACTTGTCCGGCTCGGATGACATTTGAATAAATAGAAGTGAGATATGGACTTGTGTGACTCTATGGTCTCATACCGACCTGGATAATGTGTCTGCTTGAGTACAGTTATTACTACTAAGCATGTTATTTATGTTCTGTTGACTATATGAATTTGTTTATTTAAGTTTTCTTGTTGAGTCTTGGCTCACGGGTGCTATGTGGTGCAGGTAAGGGTAAGGCGAAGCTTGGCCAGCCATGAGTTGGAGAGTTTTAGAGGCGGCGTGTACACTTGCAGTCTGCTCGGCCGCCACGACTGGGGTATCACAGAGGAACTAGGGTTAGCCCCTATTTTGCTGCTTAGGTCAGATTATTTAGTAATCCGTTGAGTTGTAAATAACTTTTAAACTTCTAGTTTTGGATCCCATGTATAGACTGAAACTTTTAATGAAAATGTTTATTTCTTTGACCAGAATTTTTAATACCTGAGCCATTAGTTACTTTAATCACATGTTTTAGTCCAAATGACTCGTTTAGCGATTCTATCACTATTTTAAACACACATTGTAACAATCTTGGATTAGTAAGACGTTACACGCATTGTCGTACTTCTGGCTGAACATTTGAATGAAGTCTGCCCAAGTCATGGTGTTCAGGTCACGTGTTTGCTTCACCACATCCCACCAGATTCTGACATCTATCTTGAGTAAATGAGCAACACATGAAACCTTTTGATGATCTTTAAACTCCTTGTGATCAAATACTTCCTCGAATGACTTCAACCAATCCTCAGCCACAATAGGGTTGGGTTTTCCTTCAAAGTTTGATGGAGACTGGTTCCTGAAGCGCTTATAGAATGACTCGAATCCATAACCCATTGGCATTGGAGCAGGTGGAGGTACTGGTTGTACGAGAGGCTTGGGGAACTTGTTGGGCTTGTGCCAACTCTTCCTCTCTTTGCCTCAATTGATCCCTTAGCCTTGCTACTTTTGCAGATAGGTGCACAGCTGGTGCAACTGGGGCTGCAGGCTAAGCTGGTGGCATTTCCATGCCGGAGATTTCAATGGCATCATGGTTTGTAGGGGTGCCTCTTCCGCGACCTCTTCCCCTTCCTCTACCACCTCTTCCTCATATTGACACGATGATATTCTAAGGCACCAAAAGAAATCATCACAAGAGAGGATAAATCACATAGTGTTTAACTACTTAATAAAAGGGTTGTCATGCATGCTCTTATTCATACAACATCCAAAGTTTGCAAAAAGAGAGAAGAAAAGATAAAACTTAAAATTATCCAAAATCACCCAAAAGCATCCACATAAATATAATATCCAAAATGTGTCCAAAAAATCCAAAAATAACCAAAATATTCAAAAGTAACAAAGGGTCTTAATGGAAGTCCCAATTATTTGAGCAATACTATTAGGTTAGAAATTTGGGAAATGATTCTAGTCCTCCACTGTGGACTCTTCCCCTAAATCGTAGTCGAAAATGTCCTCCGAAATGTGGAAATAATCAGGGGTGTTTGCTAGAGTCCTCCTCCTCTCATCCACCTCTGGGATGGCATGCAGCACTTTCTGGAGCGCCATTTCTCCCTCCAGGTTATGTATGGTCTTGTAGCTCTCCTCTAACTCCCCTTCTTTATTCTAAATAAGGGCCGATTCCAAACGATGGAAATCAAAGTTCTCCATAAACCCATACATGGTGTACTCAAGAGTTGCAAAGTTCATATCATCCTCAATGACGTCATGCCACGTCATAGTCAGCTAGAGGAGGACCTCAGAGTGTGTTTCTAGTGTTTCCCTCAACATCAAATACTGCTCAATGGGCCATTGGAGTGCCCCTCTTTTGTTGATTACTCCTTGAATGCATTCAAAAACCACTCGGGCCTTTTTCAGCACCGTAATCCTCCAGTCTCCATAGCTGGTGTTGACTTCGAACTTTGTTATCTCTCCTTAAGTAATTGTTTCTTGGTGGTCTTAATAATGGGAGGCATCCTTTCTATATTGCAGTCACATAACTAGCTGCTCAAAAGAAAATAAAAAAAATAACAATTAAAGCAAATACTTACGACATGGTGACGTGATATTTTCTAGCCTTTAGCATGTATGCGGAGGGTCCTTGGAAACATGAGTGACCATCTCTGATACCATTTGTAACAACACCCTATTCTACTCTCTTTGTAAAACTGACACTCGGTTTATAATTATTAGAAAAACACCATTATTAAGAAAAAGTTCAGTGGGGCCTTGTCAAAACATGCAATATGGGCCCAATAGTTTAAAACAAAATATAGTGTCTTTTATGCAGGTTTAAAAAAATGAAAAGATTAAGTCCCACTGTAACATAATAAAACATAAACATAAAATAAATAGCTTCATAAGTGTTCTTGGTGTTTAACTAGATTGTTTAATCAGTCATGGACGCCCCGCGACATACATGCTTTGATCTTGGAATGCCCCACATCATAGTGCATGCCACATAGGAAACCTAACATGTACCTGAAAGGGAGAAAGTAAATGGAGTGAGCTAAAAGCCCAGTAAGGAAGTACAAAAAATATACAACAATTTGCATAAGCACAATAGAAGTCTATTCTCAACGTAACATAAGCTTACAACATATCATATTATAATCATATCATTCTCATCATAGTATAATCATACATTTTTTTTCTAATTATTTCATCATAACAAATACAGCAAACAAGTTCTATGAGGCAACTAGTAAAGCATAAACCAGTAAATCATCCTCTGTGAGTATTCAGGAGCTCTAGTCCTATAATAACCTCGGCGCGTCTGCCCTATGAGTTACGTCATACCTTGGTAACTCCTTTGTTGTGTAGCATTCAGCATGCTAAAATCTTTTGCATTTCATACAACATACAAGCAACGCATACAAGCAGCTCATCTGATATAATTATATCTCATACAGTCAACATAAACTCATAGAAATTCTAGCTAACTTTCTTACCTCAAGTCTAAGAAAATTAAATAGCGGGATGCTTCACAATGAGCCTAAAATCACAACCCAAACATTCGTCTCAATATCAAGTAAGACTAGGCATACCCAACAAACATACCTCACGTGTGCATGGGCCATGCACACGTAGCACAGGTTGCATCTCAAACAAAAATTCACACATAAAATCATAAATGAATAATCTCAATCTTACTAATGTAATCTCAACGAATGCCAAACAACGAACGTACATTTAATCAAAAGGCGTATTTTTTAACGTAATACTAAACTTGCATGCGACATGCGTCCGTGGGAAGGTTCTTGATTTATACCGCATCACTGTAATAAAACTGTACTCAAAATTTTATAAAAAGAGTTTTTTTTTGTTATCATTTACCAAACATTAATTCCATTTATTATCTCAAATAAAATAAAACAAAATATAGTAACCCTTTTCTATTTCTTTTCTCACAAAATAATTGATTTAAAAAATTAATTAATATTGAATAATTTAACATAATTATTTAATATAAAATTATTGGAGTTCACTCTCTTTACCAAGTAGCTAAAATAATAATTTAACTTGTAAAAATATTTATGGCTTAAAGTTACAACCATTTCATATATATCATAATTTTAAATAAGCTGGAAAAATTTATTTATACTCTCTTTTACTCAAATAAAATTACTTGGTCCCATAAAAATAATGTTACATAATTAATTATTTTACAAATAAAAAAGTACATTATTATAATTAAGATATTCCATAATTAAGGTATAGAAAAACACATTTTTCATGTATAAAGTCTGAGGCTTAATTTATTTGAGCATATACTTTATGTATTGTATTTAAAAGAAACTTTCTTTAAAGAAATTAAAAAAAATTCCAGCAAGCATTTTTATTATATTAATTCAACAAAATTAGATAAAAATATAATCTCTTTCACAAACTTTATATATACAAAAAAAAAAAAACTGCATGTATTTATTTGAAGAAAACCACCATTAAAATGTGAATAAATCATCTCTTGCTTACATTAGTTCTAAAATATAAATTTTGAGACATAACTTGTGCATTTTTAAAATCATTGATTAAATACCATAAATAAATAAGAAAAATAAAGCAAGCATATACTTATTTAAAATACATTGTTAATCGTGCTTAAACTATTACCTAGCATGTTTCTAACCCATCTATACACAAGAACCAAATTAACATTCTTAATAACAAAACATTAACATTTTGACGAAAATTTATACAAATTTCGAATCCTAAAATAACTTAGCATGATTCTAAGATCACAAATGCCAACAAGATAAGAAAAAAAAATTAAAACATGCTAAAGGAAAATAAGACCCTAGGGTGAAACCTACATGTTTCAACAACAACAACAAATCTTTTGTATGTTTTTTTTTTTTTTTTTAAAGACAATCATCAACATATAATAGTGGACCAAAACAATGACTCACACCCTTGCATGCATCTAAGAAAACAATAACATCAAAACTACATTAAGAACATACTTCTTAGATCTTGAAATCTAAGGCAACCCTTAGCCAATATTCATGCCCAAAATAACAATTGTTAGGATTAATGCCCTATTAGCATGTAAAGATAGTTAATTGGTTTTAAATAAAAGTACAATTTTATTATATTTGAATGTTATAATTATTGTTTGAATCAATTATATAATAATATCAAGAAAATTCCCTATTCATTCATGAGAATATGATCTTGTATTAGTACGAGAGAATTAAGATCATATATAATGAATAAAATAGTCACTAACATATTAAAGTAAGAAATCTTTAATGAATAGTTACTAGTATGGTTTGCTAAGCATACGAGATGCAAGTAATCTAGATTCAGATTACTGATGTGCATAGACATCTTAGTAAATGTGTTGTATATAATAGAGATTAAATATGACATGACCAATGATAATTAATTATCTTTATAAAATTGTCGTTTGATGTAAAGATTTAATTCTTGTCATAATAGATGATCATTTGTAGATCAGTCTAAATCCTGAGTATTCATGAACTCCTGTTTATGTTTATTAGATCTTTTGATTCACTCGTTAAGGTCTCTTAGAATAATGAGGCTAATGACTTTTGTTTTGGAGATTCAATATCATGGAAGGCTGGGAATACGAATTACAATATTAGAATCCATGCTTTCCTAACGGATCAAATATTGGTTCCCTTAAGGGTTGATTCTGTAACTGAATAGTTATCGAGATAAAATCTATGATTAGATTATAGATTAATTATTCACTAGTAAATTAATGGTACTTAAGGATCAAGATGTAATTAGAAGGGTAAAATGGTAATTTTGACCAGCTCTAATTAACGAACCAGTAAATGGAGGACAGAACTACATATATTGATTATATCAATGGACTACTAGAGAAAACTTTGTAAATATAATTCTATAAATACTTAGACTGCAATTCCATATTTATAGTGGAGTAATCATGGAATTAATAAATAAGATTATTAGATTAAAGAGTTAGATTAATAATCTAGATTATTGGAGCTTCGTATTATAGGTCCATAGTCCCCAGATCACCTCTGTCCTACACTGTCAAGGGTAAGGATGTCAAAAGAAAGATTTGTTAAGACAAAGGACTAAATTGCAAAGGAATTAATTTTCAGGGCAAAGAAATAATTATGGGTAATTGATTAATTGTGAATTAATTATTTAACTATATAGTTTTTATTTTGAAAAACTATAGGTTTAAATTAATATTAATCTTGTTTGGATTAATATAAAGAGAGAATAATAAATATCTTATTTATATTATGATATTTATTTATTTAATTTAAAATTGATATTTTAAGATAAAGTTAATTTTAAATTAACTGATATTTATGTTGGAATAAATATCTTGTCTTAAAAGTTGATTAAATAAACAAATGAGAAAATTAGGGAAATCCTAATAGGGCCGAGAGACACACACTGTACAGTACAGTGTGTGGTGCCTAGCATCAAGCTTTTTATCTTTGGGATTTAAATTTTTAATTTCAAATAAATTTGTTTAATCAATTATTTAATTATTCTTTTTAAATATGATTTAAATAGATAATTAAATAAAAATATCTAACCAGTTTCAATTTGAATTATATTTTAATTAAATAAAGATTATTTAATTAGATTAAATATCTTTATGAATCTGATATACGTGATATTCAGAGAATGATGGTTAATCATACTCTCTCTCTAAAAAGCGATAGTTTCTCTAAACCTGAAAACTATTCTAAACCTCTCTCTCTAAAAACTCTGTAGATCCCATGTGTTGAGTACATCTAGGGAGTCACATAAATCAACATTTTGAATCCTACGTGCCCACACACGTCTTTGTGTGTTTGAGGATTGGTTTGGAAGATCAGGGTGTGAGATCTCAGAACACTAGATAGGAAAATCATTGATTTATACAAAAAGACTCAAGGACACTTGATAGGCTACAAGAGGTAATCCATGATCTATTTGTATGTGATTTAATATTTATATATGTATGTGATCCTGGTTGGTACTAATATTTATTAAAATGGTCCATATATTCCGCTACGTACCTTTGATTTGATCATTTAATACCAACAATTGGTACCGGAGCAGTTTATACATATATATATTAAATAATGTGTGAGTTTCTTGCATTTGTTATATGTATATTGAATGGATGGATATTTTTTTGAATGTATGGTTGAATGATGGATAGTTAATTATATGGAGCTATTGGGTTAAATTTTTTATTATTTTTATAGATCTTGTGTAAGCCATAAATGACATAGGTTTTTTTTTAATTTTATTTCTTGAAATTTAAATTGAAAAATCTATACACAAAGAAAAACAAGATGACCTGAGCCACCATCCATGGCACACGGTCTGAGCCTCCTGCAGCGTCACGCACTAGCCCCGTGGCTGCCTCACCCACGCGCGCACCTATGCCTCGAGCTCCCTGCTCCCGTGCTCATCACTCAGGCTCCTGAGCCCCTGCTCCCGCGCGCACACACCTAGCTGCCCATCCCAATTTAGTGCACCAAATATTTTTTTTTAGTTTTAAAATTTTTTAGTTTTATTTTATTTAAGTGTTAAGTGTGGTGAATTGTTTTATTTAAATGTTGTTTATTTTATTTAGTTGTTGTTTGTTGTATTTAATTGTTTGTTATTTTATTTAATTGGTAAAATTGTTTGTACAATTTTTGTGAAATTATTTGTTAAATGATATTTACTTATTTTATTTTAAAAATGTGATTATATGAGATTTGGTTGAATGCACTAAGGTGCATGGTAGATAGTGATGTACCCTAGTGATTTAGAGTGTGCTAGTGCGTCGTAGACATGTGTAGATTTTCTACACACTTTATACTTCCTTATATTAGATTTTATTTGAATTAATTGATAAAAAAAATAATAGGAAAGGGAAACAAGGCTTGGGCGAGTGGCTTAGAGTGGGAAAGGAAAATGAGTTGTTCATTTATTTTTTATTCAAGTAAATTAACAATTGGAGGATAATAGCTATTTTGGGTAAGGCAAGATCATATTCTTATCTTCTATCATTTTTTTTAATAAAATAAAATAAATAAAAATTAAAGGGAGATAATAGAAATAGGAAACTTACCTTTTCTCTTAAGTGGACCATTATGGAGAGAATTAGGTTAAAGAGGGAATGGAAATATTGGAAGAGCATTATGCTCTTGGGGCTGCCATGTGTTGAAGAGAGGAAGAGAGAGAGAGAGTGGTGAGCTATAGAGAGAAAGGGGAAGAGGCTGCCATTTTCTAGAGAGGAGGAAAGAAAGAAGAAGAAGGAGAAGAGAAACCAAGTCTAGAGTATGTTTTCTTTGTGATTTTGTTTGTCTATTCTTTTCTCTTGATTATTATGATATTGACTTTGTTTTTTATTGTTGTGTGTGGTTGGATCTTTCTTCTTCTCATGGTGGATTTCGAAAAACCCTAGGTTTGAACAAGGGGTGGTAAAATTTGGTATTGGTCACCTTGTGTTCTTGATTCTATCAATCAAGAAAGGTAATGAACCGTTGGCCTTTTTGGTTTATGTATTGATAGTTTATATGAATGGGAGATTTGATCTAGGCATGGTTATGTTTTTGTGTGAAATTTTGGAATGATAATGTTCTTATGTTCGTGGTGATGAGTTTGAAAGGGAAGGTTATTTTTTAGGGTTTCGGCGTATGTGGTTTGGGCAATTGATTGTTTGATTTTCTTGTGTTTCATACATGTTAGAAACATGCTAGGTTTTATGTGTATATAGATGAGGATTTTGTGTCAATTCTTGTTGAGTATCCTAGGTGTTTCGACCTAGGGGTGATGTTCAAGCATGATTGTTTTACTTGTATGTTTTAAAATCAATTGTGATTCTAGAAACATGATAGGGTGTATATGAGATTATGTATCAATGGTATGCATGAAAAATGATAGGAACATGCTAGGTTTAATATAAAGGCATATATGAAGATTTGTGTTATGTTATTCATGCATGTTGTATTATTATTTTGTTGGGTTGCATGCATGAACTCATTAGAAATAGAATAAGGTTTTGTAAGGTTGTATATGAATGTGTGTTAGTTATGTTCTTTGAATTATTTGTATAATAAGAGCATGTTAGGATTTGTGAATTATTGTGTTTATGAAACATGAATGATCTTGTATGAATTTTATGAGGCATGAGGTAAAAGATAAAATTCATGGTGATTTATGCTTGCTGATTTTGTGATTAAATGGTGAAAAGATTGATGAAATAAGGATATGTATGCATAAGAATGGCTCTAATGATATGTGGTGTTTGAGAAAATAAAATGGTGTTTTAATTCACAATTAAAATGATGTTTTTTCACAAATAACTACCTACATATATTTTTTTTTATATTTTTGAGAAAATATGAGTTTTAAAAAATAAGGATGGTGATTTTAATGGTAAATTTGATTGCTGAAATTTTTGTTTAAAAATGTAAAGTGTGTTTCAATAAAAGGAATTTGATTGGTATTTTGAAATAAATTAATAACCTAAACAATGGTAAAATTTAAAAGTGATATTTTTAATATAATATGAGTGGTTATTTTACAAGTTATGATTTTCTTTGATTAGATTAAGAAAAATGTTGGGTTTAATTCACTTGTGATTTTTAAATAATGGTTGAAAGTTTAGTTTAAAAAGTTTTAAATAGTTATTTAATTTTCACATATGAATTTATGTTACATGAAATTAAGTATTAAAAATAATTCAAGCAAAATATATTTTTCCCACACTTAAAATTATTATTTTTTTCTCACATCAAATTATGTGATTCTATTAACCTAAATTAAATTGTTATTTTCTAAGGAGACATGATAATCATATGTATTTTTTTTAAAAAATAATTTCCAAGCCTTTTCTTTTCTTTGTAATTTAAAAAATAATAAATGGGTCTTTTATATATTTTTAATGGCTAAATAAATTTGTTTTTATGAAATAAAAAGAATGTCTTGGGAGATTTAATCAACCTAGTAATTTTAAGAAGATAAACAATGGTAAACAAACACATGCTACAAGTCTATTATTTTTAAAACGATAGAAGTAAGACGCATGAAATTATTGTTTTAAACGCCACATTTACGCAACGTTCCCACGTATGCATGTTACATGCAAATTCACTATTACGTCCAAAATTATGTCTATTATGCAACCATGTAGTTTTTATAGAAAGATCATGCATGCAATATAGGTAGAATGAGCATTATTATTTTATGACCTTATGTGTAATTGAGCATATTTGTATGTTGTGTGTAACTCCTACCATGTGTGCATGGCCCATGCACACATGAGTTATATGAGAGGGAAAAATAGTAATTATGTGAAGCTAAGGAATGTCGTTTTGATTATGGTATAGGCTCGTTAAAAAGTTGTGATTTTACTTAGCTTGGACCTGAGGTAAGGAAGTTAGATAGAATTTATGATTGTTATATTATGAATGGTAAGACTGTTGTGTGAATGAAATGTTATGAATTATGAATGCCATAATGTGATGATATGTTGGCTTGTATGAACGTTGTATGATATGAATGGATGTTAGCGTGATGAACGCATCACATCAAAATGGGTTGCTAAGGATAAGAAGACGTAACCCGAGTTACTAAGGATATGAAGACGTAACTCCATGGGCGGACGCGCCGAGGTTATTCAAGGACCAGAGACTCTTGTTTACCTCAAAGGGTGGCATGGACAAGTAGCAGACCATGTTCACAAGGAATTTTTTATGATTATGTTATGATGTTTGGTGATGTTTATTATTATGTTATGATGTTTATGATTTTGTTATGATGTTTGGTGATGTTTATGATTTTGTTATGATGTTATGATGTTTATGATATGATGGTGGCATTATGATGATGTGGATATGTTTATGTTTATGATATTGATGCCAATTTTATGATGATGCTATGATGTATAAAAGAATGATAGTGTTTGTAATTTATTGTATCTTACTTGCTTGTTGTTTGTACTTCCTTACTGGGCTTTTTGCTCACCCCCATTACTTTCCCTTCCAGGTAGCAAATAGGTTTCTCTATGGCACGTGTGGTGATGTGGGGAGTTCTATTGTCGTGGTGTGTATGGCGTGGGGGCATCCTATGGAAGAAATAATTTTTAAACTTATTAGTGGAACTTGAATTATTGGTTGTTTTAGAACTTTGCATAAAAACTGATATTTCTTTTAAAACTATTGGGACCAACTTGCATGTTTTAAGCAAGACCCCACTAAACCTTTATAATAAGTGGCTTTCTTTTACAAACCAATGAAAATGTGAAAGTTTTATTAAGTACTAGTCTAAGGTGTTTTACACCCAAGCCCTTGGCTCTTTGTGCCGTCGGCCCTAGGGCACCATTTTGGTGCCCAAAACCCTAATTCCTAAGTTGTTATAAAATATCTTTTATTTAATTAATTTTTAAATTATTTGAATTTAAAAGTTTAATTATCTTATTTTATTAGAAAATAAAATATCTTTTAGTTGGTTAAGATATTTTAATGTCTTAAGTTTAAATAATTATTTGAATTTGATTCTTTAATTATTTAAATTCAACTAAATTAAAAAGATGATAAAAATGATTATTTAATTAAAAGTTAGTTTTAATTAAAAAAAATTGTTTTCTAATTAATAAGTTGGGCAAAACAAAGTTCCTAAAGATAATCAAGAAAGCCTAAAGGATAGTAGGAGCATTCTTGGAGAGTCTTGAAAGCTACATAGGCTTAGATTGCAATTTTATTTCTAATTGTTTCAAAGGGTTGTAAATCTTAGAAATACCCATTAAAACTCGATTCATCATTATTCTTTATTTATTTATTGTATTTATTTAAATAAATGTTCATTGATGTTTGATTGATAACATGATCATGAATTAGTGAATTACATGCCATTCATGCAACCCCACACAGTTTCTCATTAATCATGCATCTTTTGGAAACACGATTATCTAGGATTTTCCAATTTGTTTATATGAATTATTTTTGGTGAAACTAATTGCATGTAAAATACTAAGTATTAAATTAGTTAAAACTTGGTAACTCACACCATAATAAAGGCAATATATTTTATAGGCCTTTAAGATAACCAACTTTATGTAAAAAAACGTTTTAGTAAAGTTAGATGAATGTAATGGGTAATTATTTATATCACATTAATTATAAAATTAAACTATTTTATAATTATGTTTTTTGTAATTAATTACATTCATAGGGTTACTGTTAAACTAGTACGTAGGAGAATGTGAAAATCTCAATGTGGCCTATGATCTCCATTATTAGTACAACACCGTGAGATATGCATAGGGCCTCGAGGCGGCTTTGTTTACGTCCCCATAAGGAAGGTTTCTAGACATATCAATACCAAGGTTGGCTTCTTACAAAGATAGGAGGAAGTGATGTATTTTAGGATTGACCAAACCTAAGGCGGCACTCTCTAAGTTAAGTCATGAAATTCAAAATAATGGGTTACACTTACAAAGATGTAATTAAGCTTTTGCAGTGGATAATTACATCTTGACCCAACCATCGATACTTTATATTTAAAAGAGAAAATAAAGAGTTATTTTAAGTTTTAAATTATAAAGATAAGATTGTCTTATAAGCTATCTGAATTTAACTCGACCGACCTTAAGGAGGAACTTTATTTGTTATGTAGTTTTATCGTGGAAAAGTAAATGTAAATTTATGTGTTTTAATTGTTGCATTCATGCATCATGTTTACTTTCCAAAACAATGATATTTTTTCAAATGATAATATTAATGTTTTTTATTTATTTCAGTAATGTCGAATGGTGGCAATCCAATAACCGCTTTACAATCACTTGAAAAACTTAATGGTGATAATTTTATAAGATGGAAATCAAATCTAAATCTTATGTTAATCTGTGAGAACGACAAATTTGTCCTGACTGAGGAATGTCCTGAAGAGCCCGCTGCCACTGCCCCGAAGAATGTTCGGGACAAGTATGATGCCTAGATTAAATCCAATAATAAGGCAAAGTGTTACATGATTGCGAGCATGAATGATGTTCTAAGAACAAAGCATGAAACCATGGAAACTGCGTTTGAGATAATGGATTCTTTGCAGGCCATGTTTGTGCAGCAATCTGATCAAAGTAGACATGAGGCTACTAGAACCTACATGACTACTAAGATGAAGAAAGGTGTTTCTGTATGTGAACATGTTTTACACACGATTAATGTGATGCACGAAGCAGAAATACATGGGGCTATCATTGATGAGCGTACACAGTAAGCATCATACTGGAATCGCTCACTCTTGCCTTTTTTTGCATTCATCACCAACTATATTATGAATAAGTTGGGATTCAAAATGACCTAGCGGTTGAATGAACTACATACATTTGAGTCTCTTAACAAATCCATTACTAAAGAGACTGAAGCAAATCTGGTAGAGGAGAAATCTTCAAACTCTGAGGAGAAATTCAAGAAGAGTAAGAAGAACAATAATAAAGAGAAGGGAAAGGGCAAAAAGTCTAATAAAGGCAAGAAGGCACCAAAAGCCAAGGAGAACAAAATTTACAAAAACTCCAAGAAGAAAGAACCAAAAGGAAAATGTTTCCACTGTGTAGTTAAAGGTCACTAGAAGAGAAACTGCAAGAAGTATCTCTCTGAGCTGAAAAAGAAGGTAAATGTGATTTACTTGTACTTGAAGCCTGTGTAGTGGAAGACAATATGTCATTCTGGGTTTTAGATTCAGGAGCCAAACCATGTTTGTTCTTCCATGCAGATACTTGATTCATCAAGGGTGGCAGATGGGGAGGTGACCATGCGAGTTGGAAGTGGAGCGCTCGTTTCAGCAAGAGCAAAGGGAACCGTCCGTTTTATTTTTGGGAACAATTATTTAGTTTTGAACAATGTTTATTTTATTCTTTGATTTTCAAGAAACTTAGTTTCTTTATCTATGTTGCATGAATAATTTTTTTATATTTCTTTTAGTAATAATTTGATTGTTATTTCAAAGAATGGTTTCAAAATATGTCAAGCAAAACATAATAACAGAATGTATATGCTCAAACCAAATGAACGAACGCTCAATAATTCATAATTATTTAAAGTAGCAAAACCGTAAGGTAACAAAGACAAAAAGTTTCAAACGAGGATGACAGATATTGTTGACCTGTGGAATTGGCCAATGAACGTATGTACAGTATACGACACCTTTAGAATGAAATGAATATAAAGTATGACATAGTACAAATATCTTAAACAAACACACAGGAATTTATTGTGGTTTAGCCCTGTTCTGATGAACAATAATAACCTAATCCGCTTAGCTTTTAGTATTGAATTACTCGATAGACAATTACACTGATGAACAGAAGCATTCACTCGTTGCTAATTTTCCCAGAGTTTCTCCCAAAATATTCATCCGATCCTCTTCAATGAAGCCACGGGTACTTTATTTATAGTACACAGGGGCTGTTACATGATAAGTAAGAGTAGGATCGTGGTTTGTTACACGATCATTGGGAGTGGAGATACGTGTCCAGCTTCCCATGATTATGAGATTGTGGGTCTTCCCATTGTCTTCTCTGGATCGTGGTCAATAATGCACGATTGGGACCTTCAAGAAAAAGCTAATTCTAGATTGGTCTATGAGATTTACGTGCTAGGCTCGACGACCCTTTAGAGCTTGGGTGCTAGGCCCATTGGCACTCTGGGTGCTAGGCCTGTGATCTTTTGGGTGCTAAGTCTATTGATCTTCTGGGAGCTAGGCCTGTTGATCTTAGTCTGAATGAGTGTGAGTTTTACCTGTCTTTGGGAGTGTAGGTTGACCACCCTACGGAGGATAGGGTGGGCTGACCACACCGAGGGGTTCTTGGGCATGCTTGGGCCGATCACCCCCTAGGGGTTGGGGTCAGGCCGACCATCCCTAGGGGTTAGGGCCAGGCCAACCACCCGTAGGGGGTTTTGGCCTGGTCGACTCCTCTATTGGTCCTGGACCTTTCTTTTTTCCTTATCGGTCTTTCTTCAATACTTCATCATTGTTCCCTGATTTGTGATGCCACGTGTTGCTTTCCCATTTGCTACACCATCCCTGGATTTTTTAGGGATAACATTTGACCCCCAAGTTTATTGTAATGTGTTCAACATTATAGTAAGCTTGATCTGGCCCGAGAAACATATCGTAGCAGTACTTTAACAGCAAAGTCCCTCAGGACATTACATAACACTTTTATCAACTATTGATAATTTGCTCAACACTAATTTTTCAAGGATAATTTGTAATTCCTAAAAATAACTAGATTTTTCAAGGAAAATTAATTTTCTAAAAATCTAGTATATTTTTCAAGGAAATTTGAAGTCCTAAAAATATAAGATATATTTCAAGGAATTTGAATTCCTAAAAATACCAGATATTTTAAAGGAATTTGAAATTTTAACCATACCAGATATTTCTCAAGGAAATTTGCATTCATAAAAAATATATGGTTAACCTGAGAGGCTATAAGTAGGGCCTCACTTCTAACTTCCTTGCTCTGTGCACCTCAGCTATAGGATTCTCCAAGCGTGATTTCTCCATTTCTTCATCAAACTCAGATCTTTATTTGGGTAAGTATTTTCTCTTGATCTTTACATCATCTTAGATTTAGAAGAAATACTTTGAATCTTTGAAGAATCTATCCGAATCTCCTTGTTTTGATCCAAAATAATTGACTTGTTTGAATCAAGTCTACGATTTCTCTATAATTTCCTTAGCTTGGACGATTTCCAGGGTTCCAAACCCTAGCATAGGCGATTTCAGGTTTATGAAGCCTTAGGCAGACCACCTCTTTGAGATTCATTAGCCTGGTGATTTCTAGGGTTCCAAACCCTAGCATAAGTGATTTCTAGGGATGTAAATTCCCTCATGGGCCGACCACCCCCAAGGTTTCCATCATGGACCAAGCACCTCTAGGGTTTCCATCATGGGCTGAGCACCTCTAGGGCTTCCCTTGCCTTATGCGATTTCCAGGGATGTCATTTCTCTCATGGGCTGACCTCCCCTTGGGTTTCCATCATGGGTCGACCACCACACTCCCTGGGCAATTTCCAAGGATACATGGTCTAGGGTGGTCGGCCCAAGCGTAGGCCGACGACCTAGGACCCTAACACAAATTTTCTCCTTCTTTATTGTTCTCTTTGGTGTCTTCCTTGTAATGTATAATTTTTTGGAAACTTGAACCCTACCCTTTTAGCGATTTTCTGGAGCTTAAATCCTCAAGGTGGTCGACCTCAGGTGGTAGGTCGACCACCTTATCTCCTTGATGCGCCAAAGTGTTCTTCAGTCCCTAGGGTGGTCGGCCTAATCCTAGGCTGACCACCTAGTCTTCTTTTTTGCACTTGATTGGGTCTCCAATATCCTAGGGCCTAGGCCGACCACTTTGGTCTTTTCTTTTGCATTTTTAAGCTTAGGGACTCACGGTGGTCGGCCTAGGCTTAGTTCCATTAGGCCGACCCCTACTTTAAGACTTCGATCAATTTTTCCAAATCTAGGGGAGTCTATGGTGGTCGGCCTGAGCTTAGTCTCACTAGGCCATCCGCTATATATATATATATATTTCCCCTTGATTTCTTCATTTTCACTCCTTAGTAATAAAAGGGCATTCAACTACTAGCCTATCTGGTCCGTGGTAGGGATCTTCGTTATGTCGATGTACTAACTTTACTCTTTATTTTTCCTTCGTTGCAGATGTCCAACTCCTCTTCGTCAGATAAGTCTGTAAGCGAGCGTACTCCACATGCGTTCTTGGAAAGGGTGAAAAGGATTTTCCCTTACTCCGCTTTATATTTGTTCAGTGAGGAAGATTTCTTGAAAAGGTGTAGCCTAATGGCGAGAGTAAAACAAACATATCGGCAAGCTTCTGAAGATAATCCTCTTATTGCTTGGCACATCACCCAAGGCTCTTCGCCTGACTCTTCTCAGATCACTTCTAAATATAGTACTTCCCATGACTCTTAGGGCACATCCAAGTAAAGTCATTCTTCTCAGCGGAGTCCGTCCAGTCAGCGAGACTCCTTGCAACGCTCTTTGCATTGAGATACCAGTCAGGTTCCCCATCACTCTTCTTCTCAGAGATAACATATCGAGGGCTCTCATCGCCAGGCTACTCATAATTAGGAGTGTTCTATTCACAAGTTCCGGCGGACATGCTCTTCCATCAAGTCTGGTGCCCTACTTCCTCTTCATCCGTACTTCCGGAGCGTGGCGAATTATTTTGATCAAACTTTCATTTTGAGCTTGAAGCTGTTTGCCATGAGGTGCTAGACCTTAGGCGAGTTCTTGGCTCTAGGGACGCGGACATTGCTTTGAAAGATGAAGAGATCAACACTCTTCGCAGTACAGTGGAGCTCAAACAGTAGGAAGTGACCACATTGACTCTTGGGATACCCCAGATGGAGGGAAAACTTGCTGATTAGCTCCAACAGTTTGAAGCTGAGAAAGAAAAGCTAATTGCTGATAAGGACCAACTGCGGAAGGATGCTCTTGTCGAGAAGGAGCAAGAGGTCAAGGTTGTCCAGGACAAGACTCAAGAGGAGTATTCAGAGACAGCTTTCGCTTGCTTCTACTTGATCTGGAAGTCCAACAAAGATCTGAACTTGGATTTCCTTCCCAAGAGAGCGAAGGTGGTTAGGAAGTGTCTGGCTCGTGAGGCTGCCGAGGCTCAGGGTGGTCTTTCAAATGATTCTCCTCGCCCTAGTTAGTCTTCATTGTTCTTTTATTCTATCTTTCCTTTCATGCCATTGGTGGGGCACCTTGTACTTGACAATTTTTAGATATGACATTTTATGCCTTGATGCTTTTTTGTTACGAGTACTCAGTGTATTGATTGAAATTTTTTATTTCCAATGCTTACTAAGTATATCAACTCACAACCCTCATTGGTTCAGGTATCAGTATACTCTGAACACATGTATTTCACGTGCCATACAAACCTTACTCTTTTATGTTTTTCATGCTAATAACCATGGTAATGTGAGTAGTATGATACTTCACCAAGTACCATGAACAAAACAGGTAAGGTCGACCACCCCATGGGTGATGGGCTAACCACCCTATAGGTTTGATGGATTGGCTGACCACCCCATGGGTGATGGGCCAACCACCCTATAGGGTTGATGGATTGGCCGACCACCCCATGGGTGATAGGCCTCACCAATGCTTTTTTTGTTTTTGTTTTTTTGCACTTTCGGAACATATGTTGAACAAATGTCCTAGAAATACTTGAGCTTGCTTAGTACTTAAGGTCACGCCCTCATTGATTGTGTATACCTCAATATGCCCCCCAAGTGATCATGGGTTTAAAAGCCTTGGTCACTTGCTACTCGATCATGCCTTGCTTCGATCATTTAGACACATAGTACTATCATTTTCACCCAATGATGCAAGCAGCAAATTCTTGTCCCTCATTGGTAGTCCGTGATGGTTTCATACTTAGTAGTAATGATATCTATATATAGATGCAAATTGCGTAGCAAGTGTCGATCACGTTCTACGTAATCTCTCGTGTACTCGTTATAATGATTGTAGACAGAAGTGTCTAAGTTGGACCGACTGGGTCTAGATGGGCTAATCGAGCCAGTAACGAGTCTTAGATCAAATTATCAATCAGCCCCTCAAGGACCAGATTCATTTATGATTCGATGATGGTGACTGGTCTTTAGACCAATCTATTTTTTTATCGTATTGATCGATAGGTTCCTCAAGAACTAGGTTCGAACGTGATCAAATAATGGCAACTAGTCCTCAGACTAGTCTCTTTTGTTGATCATATAGGTCGATAGGTTCCTCAAGAACCAAGATCGAACATGATCAAATAAGTTGGCGATGAGGTCCTTGGACCAGTCTCTTGTTTGGATCATATGGGTCGATAGGCTCCTCAAGAACCAAGATCGAACATGATCCATAATTTGGCGACAATGTCCTAGGACCTGTCTCTCTTTTGGATCGTATGGGTCGATAGGCTCCTCAAGAACCAAGATCGAACATGGTCCATAATTTGGCAACAAGGTCCTAGGACCTGTCTTTCATTTTGATCATATGGGTCGATAGGCTCCTCAAGAACCAAGATCGAACATGATCCATAATTTTGACGACAAGGTCCTAGGACCTGTCTCTCTTTTGGATCGTATGGGTCGATAGGCTCCTCAAGAACCAAGATCGAACATGATTTGATAATTTGACGACAAGGTCCTAGGACCTGTCTCTCTTTTGGATTGTAATGGTCTATAGGTCCCTCGAGGACCAAAATCGAACATGATCCGATGGGGTTGACAGGTCTAAAGTGACAAGTCCATCGTTGAAAGAAATTTAAAGAATTAAGTGAAACTTAAGAAATTAAATTCATTCATTCATTGAAGCACCATGGCTATTACATTGATTATTCGAAAATAATACATTTGCCTCCTACTCAACTATGCTTCTTTTTGCCAATGATTCGATGGGAACGACATTCAGGGTGTCTGCATCTTTGGCACTGGAAATCTTGGCTAAGGCATCAACATTGGCATTTTGATCCCTCAGGACTTGTATAATTGAATATTTCTTGAATTGTGTCAACAAGTCCTTCACCTTGTTCAGGTACTGCACCATCCTAAGTCCCTTGGCTTGATACTCCCCCAGTACCTGGTACACCACTATTTGGGAATCGCTGAATATCTCCAGGGACTATGCATGCACATCCTGAAACAAGTGTAATCCTGCTAATAATGCCTCGTACTTAGGCTCGTTGTTTGAAGCATTGAATCCAAATCTGAGAGTGCAATGGATTCGACGATTCTCCAGAGTGGTCAGTATAATTCCTGTGCCCGAGCTATGTTCATTGGATGCTCCATCAACATATAGCTACCATATAGGAGTATCTCCTTCCTTCTTGGTATTTCCATTCTCTGATTAGTAGGAAGGGTCTTTAAGGTTGGTGCCTTCGACTATGAAGTCTGCCAATGCTTGTCCTTTTATCAAATGATAAGTGATATCAAACTGTCCTAGTTCCACTGCCCACTTGAGTAATCGTCCCGAGGCCTCTGGTTTCTGAAGAACTTGTCTCAGTGGTTGATCGATTAGGACTTGGATCAAGTGATTACTAAATAGTAGGATAGCTTTTCAAGAGGGGGATACCTAGACTCTGCACCTACTAGCCTTTTAATGATATAGTACACAGGGTGTTGTACTTTGTTCTCTTCTTTTACCAAAGTAGTGCTGATTTCATGCTCAGTGATTGCCAAATAGATGAATAGTACTTCACCATATATTGGTTTTGTTAGGACGGGAGATTGAGCAAGATGCTCCTTCAAGGCTTGGAAAGCTTTCTTGCACTCCTCGGTCGATTGGATCTTCTTGTTGCCCCTTAGTAGGTTAAAGAAGGGGACACACTTGTCCATTGACTTTGATATGGACCTACTTAGTGCAGCTACTCTCCCTGTTATGCTTTGCACTTCTTTGATTGTGGTAGGTGACTTCATGTCGATCAATGCTTTGATATTCTTGGGGTTAGCCTCGATTCCACGTGAAGTGACTATGTATTGGAGAAACTTACCATAACCAACTCCAAACGAGCACTTGAGAGGGTTTAACTTCATACTATACTTTCTAAGTATTGCAAAGCATTCCTCCAAGTCTTGGACATGCCCTCCATCTTCTTTGGACTTGACCAACATGTCATCGACATATACCTCCATATTTTTGTCGATCCAGTCTTGGAACATGCCATTCACTAAACGATGGTAGGTGGCTCTTGCGTTCTTCAAGCCAAATGGCATCATCTTATAACGGTACAATCCATTGTCTATCCGGAAGCTGGTATGTTCCTCGTTGGGAGGGTGCATGCTTATTTGAGTATACCAAGAATATGCATCCATGAATGAGAGTATTTCATGTCATGTAGTTGCATCAACCAGTTGGTCTTTTCTGGGTAGTGGGAAGAAGTCTTTGAGGCAGGCCTTGTTCAGATCTGTGAAGTTCATGCATGTTCTCCACTTCCCGTTTGGCTTTGGGACCAGCACGGGGTTTAGTACCCAATCTGGGAAGTAGGCCTCCCTTATAAAACCATTTTCCTTGAGCCGCTTGACCTCCTCCTTTAGGGCTTGAGATCGATCTTTGTCATGCAGTCTCCTCTTTTGTTGCACTGGTGGGTAGTTCTTGTCCACATTGAGGACATGGCTTATCATGGATGGAAAAATTCAAACTATCTCCTTATGTGACCAGGCAAAGACGTCCTGGTTCTTCTTCAAAAATTCTACCAACCGTGGCTTAATTTCCACCTTTAGGTCCTTCCCGACTTTAATTACTCTAGTCAGGTCCTCCTCATCTAGTAGGACTTCGTCAAGATCTTTGATTGGTCCTACCCCAATGAAATCATCCCCAAAGCGAGGATCGATGTCGTTTCCCTAGCTTTGGGAAACTTGCTATAATAACAAATCTTTGTTAAAAGGAGCCCTCGGCTCCAGTAGAGTGTTTCTTTCAACGTCAACTTCCATGTTGACAACCTCATCAGTTCCTTCCTTCTCTTCACAGCAGGCTACTACCATGTTGTTTATGCATGGTCCTTTCTTTGCCTTGACCGCTGACGCATTATAGCATTCTCGTGCCTCCCTTTGGTTAACCTATACACATCTTTGCCCTGAGCTTATGGGGAACTTCAAAGATAGATGCCAGATAGATACTGCTGCAAGTAACGCCATTAAGAGGGGTCTCCCAAGCACTACATTGTAGGCCGACGAGAAATCTACCACCAGGAACTCTGTCATCACAATCTCGTGCCTAGGGACATCCCCTACTGTGACTGGTAGTCTGATAGTTCCTGCTAGTGCTAGGCATTCTCCCGTGAACCCATATATCACTTGGGAACACGGTGTCAGGTCCTTGACCGTGAGCTTCATCTTCTCGAAGGATGTTTTGTAAATGATATCTACTGAGCTTCCCGTATCCACCAAGCATCTCTTCACTCATGCATTGGCGATTTGAATGTAAGGACCAGAGGGTCATTGTGGGGGTACCTCACGTTCCTGGCATCATCCTCTGTAAATGTGAGAGTTTCACTTTCATACTTTGGATTCTTTAGAGACTGCTCCTCCACTGCCATGCACTGGGAAGACTCCCCTATCTCATGTCTTAGGGTCCTTGCATATCACTCACAAGCATTGTTACTATTGCCTACTATGTGGGGCCCCCCACATATGGTATCCAGTGTGAAGTCTATGGCCACTGGCTCCAGTGGTGGACTCCTCTGCCTTTGGAATTCTGGATTCTTGCTCGGGGTTTCGGTCTTGACTCGGTAACTCGAGAGTTTTCCTAATCATAGAAGAAACTCTATCTCATCCTTAAATTGTTTTCACTCGTTTGTGTCGTGCCCATAATCATTATGGAAACGACAAAACTTATTATTGCCTCTCTTTCCTTCTAAATGCAAGGGTGGTTGCTTTCGGTATGGTACCTCCTGATATGTTGCCAAGTAAATCTCAACCCTTGATGTAGTCAGGATGGTATAATTGGTGAACTTGGGATGGTAGGGATGATGCTTAGGCTGTTTGTCGGGTGGTGCTAACTTAGCTTTCTTTTCTCCACCCTGCTCGCCTCCTACGGTATTCCTCTTTTTACCGTTGCCCCCATTACTGCCTTGAGGGTTTGCGCCGTTCTTATCTGCTTTGACAGTGGTCGAATGATTTATGCCTTTTTATTCCTTCATGATAGCATCATCTAGCTTCATGTATTTGTCTGCTCGGTCCAGGAACTCCTGCAAGGTGTTGATGGGGTTCCTATGTATTCTATCCCACAAGGGACTACGATAAATTATTCCTGTTGAGATGCCAACGAACTTCCCCTCATCTTTGACTATGGACGCTCAGTTTGCCTCTCTCATGAATCTCTGGATGCAGTCCTTCAGGGATTCATCCTTCCCTTGCTTGATGTCAGCTAGCTGATTGGCATAAACTGGTTGAATCCGTTCGACACTGAAGACCTTGCAAAACTTCTTCCTGAACTGTTCACAAGAAGTGATGGATCCAGGTTTGAACTTCCAATACCATTCCTAAGCTGAGTCAGAAAAAGTGGTAGTGAATACTCTACACCTATAGTCATGCTCCACACCGAGTAACTTCATCTGATCCTCGAACTTTCCAATGTTTCATATTAGGTCCTCCTTCCCAGTGTATGTTGGGAGTTTCGGGGTCTTGTATTTCAGTGGTGGTTGACCTGCTTGGATATTAGCACTAGAGGGACTCCCACTTCTATGAGCCAGCTTGATATCTAAAGGTTTCTTTGTCAGACCCTGGATAGCCATGACGAGTGCATCTATTTGAGCCTGCACTGTTGGTGGGATCGCTGCTCCAGGTGGGGTAGACGTCCTTGGTACCCCCTCCTGAGCGCTGGTCCTCCTGTTGATGACCTCCCTTAGATCCTGAGGTTGTGCATCTTTCCCAAGCCTATCGAACACGGTATTGGTGTTGTTCATCGATTCCTTTCCCTTGCGAGACTGACGGTGTAGGGGTGGTAGGTCTGCCTTGCCCTTGTTGGTGCAACCCTGCCCCCGAGACTCTCCTCCTACATGACTTTGAGACTTTGAGTGGCCATTTCCATTCCTATCATGCCTCTCAGATGTTCAACCTTCATCTCTTGCATTATTTCGTCTGTCCCCCTGGGAGGGGGCCTTTGGGTTGGTAACACTTTTAATCCGAGGTGAAGTGTTATTCTTCTTAGTCATGGAGGAAGTAGTCTTGGATTGTGCCTCTTCATCATGTCTCTGGGAAAGTGGCTCTGAGAGCGTCCTTGGAGTTGGACTCCTCCCCTGGGACTCCCCATTACCGTTCTCTCACATCCTTGCTGCTTTGGCCTGTGCCTCCCTCACAACCTGAGCTGCAACTTCAGCATTAGCTCGAGCTAACTGAGTAGCTGCCTCTAGGGCCACAACAGCCTCCTGGTGCCTCTAATTAGTTTCCTGCTCCCTCTGGATCTGCTCATCCATCTCTCGTCATTGTCGTTCCATAGTTGCCCTCTGGAGGGCAATTTCTGCAGCAAAGGCCTCCTGCCTCACCATAAATTGCGCCATCTCCTTCTGGTGAGCATCCTGTGGATCTTCTGCATCAGGTTGGTCCCGAACCTCCACTTGAGGTTCGTTAATGGGATTGATGGGATCCTAAGTAGTGGAATCTCTGAGAATAGTTTTCTTTATCTGACTGGATTTTGGAGGCATCATAAAATTGATTAAAGTGTGTTTCTTGAGTTCAATTCTCAATGAAAGCACCAAAATGTTGACCTGTGAAATTGGTCAATGGTCGTATGTACAGTATACAACACCTTTTGAATGGAATGAATATAAAGTACGAAAAAGTACAAATATCTTAAACAAACACACCAGAATTTATAGCGGTTCAGCCCTGTTCCAATGAACAGTAATATCCTAATCCACTTAGTTTTTAGTATTGAATTACTGGATAGACAATTACACTAATGAATAGAATCATTCACTCGTTTCTAATTTGCCCAGAGTTTCTCCCAAAATATTCGTTCGTTCCTCTTCAATGAAGCTATGGGTCCTTTATTTATAGTACCCAGGGGCTGTTACATGACCAGCTTGAGTGGGATCGTGGGTTGGTACATGATCATTGGGAGTGGAGATACGTGTCTAGCTTCCCATGATTATGAGATTGTGGATCTTCCCGTTGTCTTCTCTGGATCATGGTCAATAATGCAAAATTGAGACCTTCAAGAAAGCGCTAAGTAGCTAATCTTATTTATAGTGACGTAATCACAGTGGGATATAAATATGATTATATGTTCAAAATAAATTAGTCCTAAGATTAGTCAGTGCACATGATTTACACTGACTTGTCAATCTACAATATGATCTACTTACACATTACAGTGTTATGTCATTTCCAGAACATTAGCAAAGTAGATAAGACTGGATGTATTTGTTACATTGGACTGGACCGATATTGACAGTTGATAAGATAAGTAAACATACCATTATTATCTATTCTAGTCATATCATATAGTTGACCATAGGTCAATTCAATCTCAATTCTGAGTGGTTAGTATTCTAACTAATTGTATTATTTGAGTTCTTTGACTTGTTCGTTACCAGCTTACCCTACGGACTAGTCCATACTTACATCTTGGAAACTCGGTAGTATAGTTGGATGGGAGTGTTAATCATAAATATGAACATCTATAGCTTTTGATGAAGAAGTGAAACAATGGTTACCTTTCAGTAATTAAATTAGTTTACTAAAATATCATTTACAAGGAACCAAGCGTTTTAAGGATAAAATACAATAAGAGGTAAAATAGTATTTTAGCCCTATCTCATTATAGACCATCTATAGAATATTGAGTGACAATTGTGGTTGTAACAATGAATAATTAATAGCGTATCTATATTTGTTATAGAGCATTCTATGAATTCAACAGTGCAATTTCGAGTCTATAGTGGAGTCACAAGGAATTAATAAGTTAGTAAATGTATTTGTTAGATTTATGATAACTTATTGGAGCTTGATTTCATAGGCCCATGTTCCCCATTGTACCTTGAATAAAATCATCTAGATAGTCTCAATTAATTGATTTAATTATCAATTAGAATTATCAAAGTTGACCAGGTCAATTTCGGATAGTCTCACAGAGTTATGTAATTTAGAGAAGAAAAAATAAATTAGGGAAATTCTATTAATTAAGATAAATTGGTATCTAAATTAATAAATAAGTTTCAATCAATGTTCAAATTATAAATAATTAATTTGATAAAGGATTTAAATAATTATTTAATTAATTAAAACAATAGAAAATAATACATGCTTTGATTTTAAGTCCAATGGGCTTATAATCAAATGAGAAATTTCACAGGCCTAAAGCCCATGATAATTTCGACCTAGGGCTTCAAATTGACTATTATTTTATTGATTTTTTAATTAAATTAAATGACCTAATTGAGTCTATAAAAGGAGTGCTTAGAGAGAAGACGATAGATAAGTCAAATCACTAGTTTTCTGATAGTTTTAGATTCTCTCTAAACACAAGTCATTTTCTAAGCCTCTTTATAATTTTCTCTTCTTCTCTCAATATCTATCTCATGTGTTGAGAATTGTCCACTCTAGTCTAGGTAATTCTAAGGATACTTTGGAAGACTGTGAAGAAATCAAAAGAACGGTTCAGTTTCTTGATAAAACTATGCGACAAAAGGATACAAGGGTTAGAGAAACTGAAGGAATGACTCATTCATTCCGCTGCGTATACTGTAAGTATTCTTATCATTGTTTCTCTTTGAATTCAATTTTAGAAACATGTTCTAGGTTATCTCATATTAATTTGTTTAATATTTGATTGACATGAAAATAAATAAAGATCCTGTATAAGTTTTTCCAACAACTGGCCTTAGAGCATTTGATAATCTTTATTTTCATGAATGAACATGTTTAAAATTGGATTATTTGATATGTTTGAATAATTGGATGATTTTCATGTTTTTATGAAGCATATTGAAATTTATGTGATTATTAGAAATTTTTAAGTTATTTTGTTGTGTTTTCTATGTTATTAATTTTTATATATGCTTTATTTTTGTGTAAAACATGTTAAAAATTAATTAGAAAATGGTTTTGGTTTGAAAAATTGGTTTGAAAATGGTTTTTGTGTATTGGCTGCCATGCGCGTGCGTGTGCACCAACGTGCGCACGCGCGTGCACCGCGCGCCACCCACGCTATGAACAGTACCCGTGGTACTGTTCAGCTAAAAAAATATTGTTTTTAATTAAAGAAATAAAAATACTAAAATTATTTATTTATAATCAAAGCCAAAAAGATTAGATTTGTTTTTGTATTTAAAATTGTTTTTTTTTAAAAAAAAAAGATATTTTTGTTAGTTGAGATTTAAATAATTAGATATTTTCTACAAAGATTCAAATTTAAAAATAGACTAACAACTTAATTTTAAATCTTTTAATATATTAAAATATTAGAATTAAGATATCAGATATTTAAGATATTTTCTTTTAAATTCTTGATATTTTTATTAATTCTTTATTTGAAAATATAAATATATTTTTATTCTATAGTTTTTAATATTTAAATTATTTGAAATTTGAATATTGTTAGTTAGATATTTTTATGGATATTTGAATTTGATTAACTGTTTTAAGATATTTTAGGGTTGTTATAACTATTAATATTTCATTTTTTTAATAGTTAAAATATTAGCTATAATTGTAACAACACAAGATATTTTTTAAAAACAGTTAAGATATTAATTTTAAAATTGGTTAAATTTTGAAAAATATTATTTTTCAGCCAATTAATAAAATATTTTTTAATAAATGAGATTTAAATTAACTTTGGTTAATTGTTGATAAATCCTATTTAAATTAAATTAATATTTTTTTCTTCAAATTAACCTAAACAAAATTGATTGTTGATAAATGAAATTTAAATTAACTATTGTTAATTGTTGATAAATTTCATTTAAATTGACTTAGTTTTGTAAAAATTTAATTAATTTGAATTTTTTTTTGATAAATTCTAGATAATTAATTGTGGTATTTTTGCATAAATTCATAGAATTGCTCATATAGTAACATGATTAGGCTCATCCAATTATAACATGTCTGTTTGCACCATATGTGGTATTTTTGCAATTGCGCTTAGATGCATATAGTAACCCATATGTTTGTTAGATATATGAATTTTGCCAAATAAAATATTATATGATAGGTTTTATTTGGGCCCATTAAAAAATGTAAAGTTTAAATTCCTCTCTTGTGGGTGATTCGACTTGTGAATGCCCATTTGCTTTGCATGACTATAGTGAACCTAATCAATTAATAACAATTAACAAAACGAAGGTTTAAATTCCTGTCTTTTGGACCTTGTATGGAAGATAGGTGGTCTTTGTAGTGGGAACGACATACTGGACCCAGCCCTCCTCCATACAAGCCTAATTGTTAAGGCTCATTTACCTGAGTTGGACATAATTGTATAGGTTCATTATATTAGTTAAACCTAAATATTGATTAGCAACAAATTAATTCTAAATTAATTGAATTTGTTACAATGTGACACTTTAGAATTAATAGGAAATTATAGGACCTTGTTTTTAAAAATTCTAATCTTACAATATTTTGGAGAACCACTCATTAATTTTCGAAAAATGATAAAAATACTATTTTTTTTAATTTTATAATGAGCTTATTTTAAGATTTTTATTCGATCTCCACCGTTGGTTTAACATAGTCAATAGCTTAATGGGGCCTCCACGCGCTTTGATTCGTCCCCCCTACGGAAGGTGCTCATTAGTTATTTTGACAAGGTTAGATCTCGAAAGATAGATAATTATAGGTCAAATTCTACTAGACTCACCCCTACAGTGACTACTGGGACTAAATCTATGATTACCGAAGCCGTGGATCTAGCTCATAAAATAAGAGATTTTGTTTTCTTATTTTGATCGAATAGTAGGTTGTTAATAGTGGTGTCCATTATTAAATGAGTTTACAATTCTATTTAAATAGTGGTATTTTTTACTCTCACCAACTGGGACAAGGATATCATAGATTAGTTAAAAACCTAAAGAAATAGAGATATGATTGTTTTTGGTATTTTTTCTCATATCTTACATATTTTTGGTATATGTTGTGCTATTTCTTGAAATATGTGTGAATAGAAGTTTTATTGAGAAAATGTGATTGATTTCTAATTTATTGGTAATTTGTAGTATAATTACGGCTGTGTCTACTCCCATTATTTCTCAACATTCAATGGAGAAACTCACTGGAGAAAACTTCCTTAAATGGAAGCAAAACATCAACATTGTGTTGATTGGTGACAACTCCAAGTTCATCATGACTGAGGAATCCCCGGAAGTTCCAGTTGAAGGAGCTACCAAGTCTGTGAGGGACAAGTATGAGCGTTGGCAGACGGCTAACAACAAGGCACGGTACTACATGTTGACTATTATGGTCGACACTCTCAAGACAAAGATGGAGAATGTCAAGACAGCCTACGAAATCATGGATCAGCTCCAAGACATGTTTGGTGCCAAGTTAGTGCAGAGTCGTTTTGAGGTCACCAAGAAATATGCCAATGCTTGGATGGCACCTTCTCAACATGTTCGTGATCACCTGATCAAGATGAAAAACTACTTTTAGGAAGCTGAACTGCATGGGGCCATAATAGATGAGGAAACTCAAGTTGGCTTAATCCTCAACAGTCTCTCTCCAGCTTTCCTGCCATTCACCACCAACTATGTGTTGAATAAACTCAACTATGGTCTGACATAACTCATGAGCGAGCTTCAGACTTTTGAGTCTATCATGGGTGGACCAAGTAAGGGAGGAGAAAAGAAGACAACTACTATAACTGCTGTTGATCCAGCTAAGGCTGAAGCTAACCAAGCTTCGTCTTCGAAAGTTGGAAACAAGAGAAAAGGTGGGCAAAACAACAACCCCAAGCCTGCAAAAGCTGCAAAGACGAGTGCACAACCGAGTGCACAGACGCCTAAGGGGAAGAACAAGAAAAACAAGAAAGGTAAAGGTAAGTGTTTGCACTGCAACGAGAAGAGGCATTGGAAACAGGATTGCCCCAAGTTTCTAGTAGCTAAAAACAAAGGTAATGATTATAGTTCATTTATCTTGGAAACATGTGTTTTAGAGAATGATAACTCTGTATGGATTATTGATTCTTGATCTATTAACCATGTTTGTAACTCTTCACAGCTTCTTGAATCATAGGAGGAAGTGGATGAAGGCGGCTAAAAGCTTAGAGTTGGGAACGGATGGTTCGTTGCGGTCCAAGCTAGAGGAAGAGCTCGTCTGAAGTTCAAAAATAAAATTTTAATTTTAAATGATGTCTTTTTCATTCTGGATTTTAGTAGAAATTTAATTTTAGTTTCCATGTTGCAATTAGAACAATTTGTTATGACTTTCACAAGTTTTAATATATCTATTTCTTTCAATGGATCACAATTGTGTATTGCATGTTTGGAAAACAGACTTCATATTCTGCGACCTAATGAACCCCTCGCTCTTAACAATGATTTATTCAAAGTAGCTAAACCTAGGACCAATAAACGTCAAAAGATCGATAACGATAATATGACGTATTTATGGCACATGAGACTAGGTCACATTGGCTATGATAGGATTCAAAGACTTACAAAGGATGGGCCTTTGAGGGAACTCACCTTAGGTGAATTACATGTCTGTGAATCTTGTCTAGAAGGCAAA
This sequence comes from Humulus lupulus, assembly GCF_963169125.1. Lineage (NCBI taxonomy): Eukaryota > Viridiplantae > Streptophyta > Magnoliopsida > Rosales > Cannabaceae > Humulus > Humulus lupulus. The sequence goes on from NC_084793.1 coordinate 256,162,088, forward strand.
CTGAACAAGCGTCCATTCTCTGCAAAGGGTGATAGGTCCAAAGAACCAGTTGGTCTTGTGCATTCAGATGTTTATGGACCTTTGAATGTACAAACCAGGGGTGGTTTTGCGTATTTTGTCACTTTCATTGACGATTACTCTAGATACTCATGTCTTTACCTAAAGCATAGGAAATTAGAAACATTTTCAAAGTTTTGAGGAATTCCTTGCAATGGCTCAGAACCAATTAGGTAAAACGTTAAAGATCTTGCGATCTAATAGACGTGGAGAATATTTGGATATGCAGTTCCAAGATCATTTAACTGAACTTGGGATTTTATCACAACTTACTGCCCCAGGTACTCCGCAACAAAATAGAGTAGCGGAACACTGAAATAGAACTTTATTGGTAATGATTAGATGCATGCTTAGTTACTCAACTCTTCCAACTTCGTTTTGGGGACATGCAATTGAAACCGTGAACGACATTCTCATTGTCGTGCCATCAAAATCAATCCCTAAAATACTTTTAGAATGCTGGAATGGTCGTGAACCTAGTTTACACCATTATAGAATCTGGGGGTGTCCCGCCCACGTCCTGAGGAAAAAGGAGGGAAAGCTAGAACCGCGAACTGAAGTTTGCATGTTTTTAGGCTATCCTAAAGGTACTCGAGGTGGACTTTTCTATAGTCATTGAGAAAAGAAAGTGTTTACTTCTACGAATGCTACTTTTCTGGAAAATGACTATGTCCAAAACTTCAAACCTCACAACAAAGTAGTTTTAGAGGAGATGGTTAAATAATTGACTCCAACCAATGTTCCATCGTCATCAACGCAAGTTGATGATGAAATTCCCACTCTTCATGTTCAACTGACGCAAATTGATTCAAATGAAGAAAGTACCATTGTTCTTGAGCAAACTGTCACAGAGCCTCGTCGTAGTGGGAGGGTTTCTAGGAACCCAGTTCGCTATGGTTTGGATGGTGAAACCAATATGGATGTTGGTGACACTAGTGATTATGATCTGTTGTCTTTCAAATGGGCAATGGCTAGCCCTGAAAAGGAACTATGGCTCAATGCCATGAAACAGGAAATGGAGTCCATGTACTCAAATTCCGTCCGGGATCTTGTGGAAGAACCTAGTGACTTTAGGGCCATTGGGTGCAAGTGGATCTACAAGAAGAAATGAGGTGTTGATGGAAACATCGAGATTTATAAAGCTCGATTAGTGGCAAAGGGTTATACCCAAAGAGAAGGTGTGGACTATGAGGAAACTTTTAGTCCGGTAGCCATGCTCAAATCCATTTGCATCCTCCAATCCATAGCAGCCGCTCTCGACTATGAGATATGTAAAATGGATGTCAAGAAAGCTTTTCTTAATGGAATGCTTGATGAAGTCATTTATGTGGATTAGCCAGAAGGATTTAAAGTAGTTGGACAAGAAGGAAACGTTTGCATGTTGAATAGGTCCATCTATGGACTTAAGCAAGCTTCTCGTTCCTAGAATCTTAGGTTTGATGAAATAATCAAAACCTATGGCTTTGAACAAAATATTGATGAGCTCTGTGTTTAATAACTGAAGGAAAATCAAATAGTGGTATTCCTGGTTCTTTATGTAGATGATCTCTTACTCATTGGAAACAATGTTAAGAAATTATCAGATGTGAAGAATTGGCTGAGCACTCAATTCCAGATGAAGGATTTGGGTGAAGCAAGTTATGTTCTAGGTATCCAGATCATCAGGGATAGAAAGAACAAACTTTTAGCTCTATCTCAATGACAAAATCGAAGAAAGGGCGTCTACCGTCCTGCCATGGAATTCATCTTTCAAAGATGCAGTCTCCCCAGTCTCCTGAAGTGGAAGATACAATCAGAAAAGTTCCTTATGCATCTGTAGTTGGAAGTCTGATGTATGCCATGTTGTGTACTAAACCAGATATCTGCTATGCAGTGGGAGTAGTGAGCAGGTATCAGTCAAACCTAGGACTGAAACATTGGATAACAGTTAAGCATATCCTGAAGTATTTAAGGTGGACTAGGGATTATATGTTAGTCTACAAGGGTGGTGTTATGAACCCTGTAGGCTACACTGATTTAGTTTTTTCAGACTGATGTAGATGACAGGAATTCTACTTCTAGAATGGTGTTTACTCTTGGAGGTGGAGCTGTGATTTGAAGAAGCATAAAGCAGTCTGCAATCTCAGATTCCACCTTGGAGGCTGAGTACATAGCCGCGTTAGATGCAGCTAAGGAAATAGTGAGGCTAAAGAAGTTCTATTCATATCTTGGTGTTATTCCAGAGATGGATAAACCGCTTATGTTGTTTTGTGAAAATACAGGAGTGATAGCCAACTCGAATGAATCTCGAAGTCACAAGAGCAGTAAGCATATTGAAAGGAAGTATCACATTATTCTTGGATATGTGTCCAGGAGAGATGTGAAGGTTATGAAGATTGCAACTGAAGACAATCTTGCAGATCCGTTTACAAAGACACTACCAGATGCTACATTTGATAAGCATATTAAGGAAATGAGATTAGTAGAATTAAGGCATTAGTTTCAATTAGTGCAAGTGGGAGTTTGTTGGGGTTTTATGCCCTAATTAAAACCAAAATTCTTTGTAATCTCATTTTATCATCAATAAAAGAATAAAAATCATTTTTTGGCTTGGTCAATCACTTTGCTCACATGTTTTATTTTCATGATTATTTTTTTAATATAAACTTCTATTAAATCCCAAGCATATAGCTAATCTTATGTATAGAGACGTAATCACACTGGAATATAAATATGATTATATGTTCAAAATAAGTTAGTCCTAAGACTAGTCAGTGCAAAGGATTTACACTGACTTGCCAATCTACGATATGATCTACTTACACATTGTAGTGTTATGTTCTTTCCAGAACATTAGCAAAGTAGATAAGATCAGATGTATTTGTTACATCTGACTAGACCAATATTGACAGTTGATAAGATAAGTAAACATATCGTTATTATCTATTCTAGTCATATCATATAGTTGAACATAGGTCAATTCAATCTCAATTATGAGTGGTTAGTATTCTAACTGTTTGTGTGACAGTCAGAATCCTGTGATCCGTAAGGGGAAAGATCGGGTAAAGCTGTGCAATCCCACGCCGCCTGGGGAAGGTCAAGTGTGATGATTCTAAGACTGTGTAGGTATGGGACTACATAGTTGAAGAGGGCTTAAATGGATTGATGGGTACTACCTATACCAACAAGATGCATCTTCTTTTCGGTAGCCCATCACTTGAGAACTCCAAAGTTAAGCGTGCTTGACCTGGAGTAATCTCAAGATGGGTGACCTCCTGGGAAGTTTTCCCAGGAAGCGTGCGAGTGAGGACAAAGCACGCTGGAAGGACTCGTGTTGGTTTGTAGGGCCAGTCGTCATTCCAGGAAGCAGCCATAGTGACGTGGGGTGTTACAGATTGTATTATTTGAGTTCTTTGACTTGTTCGTTACCAGCTCACCCTACGGACTAGCCCGTACTTACATCTTGGGAACTCGGTAGTATAATTGAGTGGGACTGTTAATCATAAATATGAACATCTATAGATTCTGATGAAGAAGTGAAATGATGGTTTCCTTGTAGTTTGGTTCAAGGTGTTAAATGATAGAGATCTCATTTAAGAAATTATATTAGTTTACTGAAATATCATTTACAAGGAACTAAGTGTTTTAAGGATAAAATACAATGAGGGGGAAAACAATATTTTAGTCCCATCTCATTGTAGACCTCTATAGAGGATTGAGTGATAATTGTGGTTGTAACAATGGATAATTAATAGTGTATCTATATTTTTTATAGAGCGTTTTATGAATTCAAAAGTGCAATTCCGAGTCTATAGTTGAGTCACGAGGAATTAATAAGTTGTTAAATTTATTTGTTAGATTTATGATAACTTATTGGAGCTTGATTTCATAGGCCCATTGTAATGCCCCAAAATCCCTAATAAGGTTTAGGACCTTGATTAGGAGGCCGGGATGGCCATAATTGATTTATTATGCCATTAAATGATTATATGCATGTTTATGTGAATTATATTATAATATGATGATAAATGCATGCATATGGGTCCATTTTTTTTTTATTATAGGGGTGTTTTGGTAATTTGGCTCGTTGAGGGCGTAATTGTGTATTTTCATGCATGTTGGAGAATTATGAAAAATACCACATTATATGTGGATTTGTTCGAGCCATTCGACATGAGACGATCTCTGAATGCAAGTTATTAATCTGGTCATAATGGGGTTAGTTTCGAGGCTCGGGGTGAGTCTCGGGGTGATTTGAGGATTTGAACATTACCGAGAATTAAATGGTAATGAGATATGATTTATTAGCATTTGAGAATATTGAGAATTATGGAAATTTGAGGGTGTTAATTATGTTACCGATATAGGCAGGAAAGGACGATTTTGCCCTTGGTGGCCTTAAGGGGATTTGAAATGACCTAAGGGTATTTTAGTCTTTTCACCCTAAAGGATATATATTAGTCATTAGATGGCTATGGAAGTTAACCAAAACAGAGCACCTCCTCCTTCTTCAACCGATCATCATTTCCTCTCCATTTCTCTTTGGATTTTGGTGCTTCTTTTGAGGAACCAAGCTTGTACAATCTAGGGTTGTGTTCCACCATTGAAGGGGGTTCTAAGCTAGGATTGAGGTGAGTTTCTGGCCATTAAAACCTTAGTTCTTGCTCTATTTTTCTATTTGAGTTTCAATTGGGTTTTGGTTTGAAAGTTGAGTTTCTATGGGAGTTTTTGGCTAAGGTTGCTTAGGTTATGATGCCTAGGTCATGTGTAGATGGTATTTGCATTCATTTGGGACTTAAAATGGTGTTTGGGAGCTTTAGTTTCAGGTTGGAAATGGAGGATTCGGAGGGAAAAAACCAGGGTGATCTTTCTGGTCCTAGCGCTACAATGCCCAAAGGGAGCGCTACAACGCTAGCCAGGGGTTTTTCATTCTGGTTGTAGTTCTGGGGTGCTAGGGGGGTAGCGTTGTAGCGCTACCCTATTTTCTCTGATGCATATTTTTGCATTTTTTAGGTTTTTTGGCTCAGGGTTTCAATTCTTAAGGCTCAAGATCGAATTTACTCATCGTTTGGGTACAATTCGGGGTCCCGGGAGTGAGGTTTAGGTCAAGACCCTCTCATTGTTGATTTTCATTAATGGAAGTTATAATTAGTTAAGACTAGGTGACTGCTAAGGGATCAAAGGATCGATCGTTCTCAAGGGTCGTTCAATTGTTATTTCTCGCTCGAACTAGAGGTAAGAAAACTGCACTCAGTATGTGATGCACGAGAAACATGTGATTAGGGCATGCCATGAATGTTGAATATGAGATTGATCAGAGCTTGAGTCTCTATGTTTGCACATGATCATAATTATGCTAGCAACTATTAAGTAAGCATGCTAAATGCCCTACAATTGGATATTTGATATATGATATATGCCTGGTAGCATTGCTTACTTGTGCGTGGCACTGACTAATTAGTCAGAATTGGCAATGGTGTCAGTATTAACTGTGAAGCTGTGACTCACTAGTAATACTGAGCACTATTCACATGGTATTGACTAATAAGTAAAGAACGGACTTGGCGTGTTTAACGCAAGCCGACAAAGATTAGATCTAATCGAAATCTGCATTGAATGACTCATCGTGAGCATTGTTGCGAAAATTAAAGCTATGCAAGTGCACACAGCCGCAATTCGTAATAAAATGGTAAAACCAAGTATCGTCCTCAAGGACTGATTTATCAATTACCAATCAATTAATTTCTTGTTCTATTTTATAAATTAAAATTCTTGATTTTTATAAACACAGCAAAAGAAACTATAAAGTGCAGAAACAATAATTGAAAAATAAATGGAATAACAACTAATAGTAAAACTTTTAATTTAACCACTGAATAAACAAATAGGATATTTAATCTCATCAACAATCCTCCCTATTATTCCCTAATGCAAAGTATGAGTTCTTCTTCTTTTTACCTAATTCAATTAACAAGTTGATACAGCAGCCTATAATCATACTATGAATTATAAACTCAACCTAAGTGACAATTCCCTATATTTCTATGGTAAATTGAACCACAAAGGTAGCATTAATCTCGACAACTTAATAAACAGTTACACAATTAATTCAGATACTTTCGTTCTAAATTAGAATTATGTCCAAAATAACCATAGCATATTTAAATCTCACTTCTCATATTTTGACTTAAAAACATATGTATATGACTATAGATGGCCAATCAATAATCAAACTATAAGAACAGGTTATATGGAATTGAAGAAGATTGAAGAAGAAGAAAATTGAAATTGCATTAGTTCATAACAGGGTTTCAAGTGATTCAATTAAACATCCTAAACAGAAAATTAGTTCATAATCATAATGCTAATCACAACAAAAATTAAAGATAACATCAGGAAGAAGAAGAAAAACATGTAAAATACTCCAAGCCTCAGCCTTCAAAACCAGAGCTCATCCACGTCCGTACGTCCCTTTTTCTCTTCTCTTTTTCGCCATATTAAAACCTAGGACTCAATTTTTAAAGAGGCGGGCTGCGGCTCTACGTGCACCATGCCGCGGCCCGTGTCAAAATTTCTGGGCGAAATGCTCTTTCCATGCCGCGGCCCGCGCCGAAGAATTCTGGGCAAAATGCCCATCAATGCCGCGGCCCTCTCTAGCCATGCCGCGGCCCGAGGATCTCCTTCAAAACAATGGTTCTGTTTCACCACCTAGCCGCAGCTCTACTTTGCTCATGCCGTGGCTCTTAAGAGATTTCTCAATTTTTCAAGTTTTCATCCCAAAAATTCACCAACACTTCCAAATTATGTTGAGATCCATTCTTTCTCGAAATATGATGAAAAACTTGGTTATTTCTTCCCTTTCATTGACATTTTTCTCCAAGTGCTCAATTCTTCCTGATATTCACAAAGACAGACAAACGAAGCATAAACCCGCACTAAATGAAAGAAAAACGAAATAAAAGACTACTAAAAACATTACCTAAACATGACAAAAACTAGACTCAACAAACATTAATGCCAGAACGACCTCAAGTTTGATGAAAACTAAAAGAACTTGTCTATCCTATGGCTAGTCATTTAGAGCCAGGGCCAGAAGGCCCAGGTGACTGCTTTGTCACATGGCTATGGGTGCTGAGCCCGTAGTGACTACTCATCTATTTAAGTTAGTGACTACCCATCAGTCACTTATCTGTTTAAGTTAGTGACTACTCATCAGTCACTCATCTGATTAGAGCCAGGGCTAGAAGGCCCAAGTGACTGCGTCGTCACATGGCTGTGGGTGCTGAGCCCCATAGTGACTTGCTCGTCAGTCACTCATTATGGTTAAGGGAACCTCAAAGTGTTTAATCACTCATCTAATTAGGATTGACTTGATAGTCATCCATTCAGGAGGGCAGGATTCCTCATCATGAATCCCCGGTCATTATCTGAACTTGTTTGCATGCATGATTAAGGCTATTATTTCTAGGCATGCACATTATGATTTGATGAAATGTTATTACTATTCATGAGCATATTGAGTTTTCTAGCTAGGCTTTGGCTCACTGGTGCTATGTGGTGCAGGTAAAGGCAAAATAAAGCTAGAACATCCTTGAGTTGGAGAGCTCAAGTGACGATGTGTACATATGTGGCTGCTCGACCTCCACGACCGAGGGTTGAAAGAGGAACTGGGGTTAAACCCTATTTTGCCACTTAGGTCGGCTGGTTGTAAATATTTTCTTGTAATTAAACTTTAAATTATATTTTTGGGATCTCAATGTATACAGTAAACATTTTAGTGAAACGTTATATCTTAACCAAAATTTTTAATCCCTAAACCGCTAATCATACTTAGTTACACGATTATGGCCAAATGACTCAATTAGCGAGTTTAGCACTTTTTAAAAGGCACACTGTAACGGTTCCTGAAGTTTTGGGCGTTAGACCTATGGTCCCCATTGTACCTTGGATAAAATCATCTAGATAGTCTCAATTAATTGATTTAATTATCAATTAGAATTATCAAAGTTGATCAGGTCAATTATGTAATTTAGAGAAGAAAATAGAAATTAAGGCAGATTTATTAATTAAGATAAATTGGTATCTAAATTAATAAATAAGTTTAAATCAAGGTTCAAACTATAAATAATTAATTTGATAAAGGATTTAAATAATTATTTAATTAATTAAATCAATAGAAAATAATACATGCCTTGATTTTAAATCCAATGGACTTATAATCAAATGGGAAATTTCACAAGCCTAAAGCCCATGATAATTTCGACCTAGGGCTTCAAATTGACTATTATTTTATTGATTTTTAATTAAATTAAATGACCTAATTGAGTCTATAAAAGGAGTGCTTAGAGAGAAGACGATAGATAAGTTTAATCACTGGTTTTCCGATAGTAATAGATTCTCTCTAAACACAAGTCATTTTCTAAGCCTCTTTTTTATTTTCTCTTCTTCTCTCAATATCTATCTCATGTGTTGAGAAATGTCCACTCTAGTCTAGGTGATTCTCATGATACTTTGGAAGACTGTGAAGAAATCAGAAGAACGGTTCAGTTTCTTGATAATACTCTGCGACAGAAAGGATACAAGGGTTAGAGAAACTGAAGGAATGACTCATTCATTCCGCTGCGTATACTGTAAGTATTCTTATCATTGTTTCTCTTTGAATTCAATTTTAGAAACATGTTCTATGTTATCTCATATTAATTTGTTTAATATTAGATTTACATGAAAATAAATAAAGATCTTGTATAAGTTTTCCCAACACACTGTTTCTAGGAAACAGTACTGCCACTACTCTGGCAGATCTTGTCCCCAGATTCCCCTTAGTAGCCCACGCAGAACAGTTCGTGCTAACGTACATTGGGCAGCTGTAAGGTTTGGCCACACCTGAGCCGACCCAATGGGCCCTGATTAACAACATTTAATTATCTTACATTCTTTGTATTATGGCTCCGTTAGTGAACAAATTGTAATTACTTCCTTATTGGGCCCGGATTAGTCCGACCCAAGCTACTCAACTGCTTATAAATAGGGTCAGTTGTGCACTATAGCAGGATCTAGAATTTCTCTTGTAAGCATAAACTTTGCTAAAACTTGTAGAAAAAACTCCATTGTCCAAACTCTCTAAAGTATAATACTAGTAACTTGTAGCCTACGGCTCATTAACGCCCAAACCATGTAAAAACTATGATTGCCAATCTTTTATCCTTTCTTTCCAACTCTTATTTCATAACATATTTCTAGTTTCTGAAAAACTCGGTAAACATTAATACATAACTATTTTTTAACTGGAATTACAAAATGAAATTCTATTTTTTAAGACTATCAACTGAATTTATCAAACAATTTAATTAATGCAGAATAGTTATACAATTATTTGATTAGACAGATATTCTAATGTATCAGAACAGATTGTTGATGAATTAGAATAAACGAACAGAAAGTAAATAAATTAAAAGTAATGTGACACAAGAAGTTTTTTATGTGGTTCGGAAAACCTAGTTCACGGGACCACGCCCAGAGATAAAATCATTTAGTAAATTCTTAAGAATACAAAAAGCAATTGACTTATACAAGTTTAGACTCTCTCTAAATCTTTGTCGCAACCTTGAAGTACTCCACTTTAGTAATCTGATTTTGATAAACACCAAGAGCCAGAAATCCCTTCAGATCTTGATTAGTGCTCACTTCCTCCTGAAGTAAGTCTTGTGAAAATCTTCTCCCAAAGACTTGTATGTCACGTTTACAAGCTTCATGACCTGTTTAAGAATAAACAACCCAAATCACAAACAAACAAAGAGATAGTTGAACAAAGACTACTCTTTTCAAATAAAATAACTCTTCAAAAGCATAGAACATTAGAATGGTAAAGAGATAAGATTAGCTGGTGCTTAGGTCTGTATTTATAGAGTTTAGGAAACCCTAAGCCAGTCATTCTCGTTTATGGTCCCAACTAGACCAAATCAGGAAGTTACTAAAAATAGCTTCCAATTACATTAACTGCGGGATTTTTCAAATGATTTAGAGAATCATTCTGTAGCATCAAGAAAATGGATGAACCTATACTTAAATCCCAACCAGGTTCATTTCAAAAATTCCTTCCTTAGGCACAAAATATCATTCGGTTTCCTCTTTTTAAACCAAATAAAATCAAGGAAAATATGCAGAGAATAATTGTATAATATACATACTTATTATAGACAATGTTGTCATAAATAAATAAAGAAACTTGACTATATATAAAATGCACTTAATGAAGAATTTATTCTTACATAAAAAAAAACACAATCCACCTACTTACTCAATATATAATTTCGAAAAAAAACTAATTAAATAATAAAATATATTTATAAAAAAAAGATAGCCAATTTAGAATTTTACAAAAAATATATTTTAATTATATTCATACTCCATATATATATACTAATAATAAATAATTTTTTATATTCTAATTTTTGTAAAATAAATTTATATTTCTACATAAATGTATTTTATCTAAATACAAAATAATTAGGTACGTAGGATATGGTATACTTGTACTTGTACCCTATCTAATACCCAAGTCGGACACAATTTCTTTTACTCGAACCATATTTGATGTTGGAATATAATGAGTAATACCCTCCGGATCTATCGAATATATGTAGTTATTATAAAAGTTTAGAGAAGAGATGGTTTTCTCATTAATATTATCAGCCTTTAAATAGGCAAATACAGGATATTTACAATATATCTTGGAGAACTAATTCACGTAAAGTAATGCTAAAAAATAGCAGTAAGACTAGGTAAGTAAATATTAATTAGAATAAATATATATACAAAGCATATAACAGAACAGACTTTAATGTGGAACAGACTTTGCATTGTTTATATCTTCTATATTCCCCCGCAAGATTGACGATGGTTGAGCAAGTCCAATCTTAGTAAATAAGAGATGAAGACGAGACTTAGGTAGTGGCTTTGTGAGACAATCAGCCAATTGATCATGGCCTGAGATATGTTGCACACGAAGTGTGCCTTTCTGAACTTGATCTCGTACAAAGTGGAAGGCCAGTGCAAGATGCTTCATGCGTGAATGAAAAACTGGATTGGCCGCATAATGAGTTGCTCCAAGATTATCACAGTAAATACTAGGAGGTTGTTGGAGATGAATATCTAGCTCTTGGAGAAGAGACTGAAGCCATATAATCTCAGCACTAGTGGTTGCCACAGCTCTAAATTCGGCTTCTGTCGAAGATCGAGCGAGGCTCTGCTGTTTCTTTGAACTCCAAGAGAGAGGATTTCGTCCCAAATAGACAATATAGCCAGTGGTAGATAAGTAGTTATCACGATCACCCGCCCAATTCGCATCGCAGAAAGCATGAAGTTGTGATGGAGATTGGCGATGGATGATAATACCATGTTGAGACGTACCATTAAGGTAGCGAAGGAGTCTTTTGAGTGCAACATAGTGAAGATTCGTAGGCTTGTGCATGTATTAGGAGAGCTTGTTAACCATAAAGGCAACGTCCGGACTCGTTAAGGATAAATATTGTAGACTGCCAACTAGTGCACGATACTCAGTAGGATTAGCTAAAGGCAAGCCATTAGTGAGGCTGAGAGAGAGATAAGTGACCATGGGTGTAGATACCGGCTTAGCATCTGACATCTTGGTACGTTCTAATAAATCTTGAACATACTTCTTTTGACTTAAGAACAACCCATGCTCATGAGGTAGGACCTCAACACCAAGAAAATATGACAATGACCCCAAGTCTTTTAGGGAGAAGCGAGAGGCCAAGCTAGTGAGAAACACTTGTAGAGCGGAAGATGAAGGACCCATAATAATAATATCATCAACATATACCAGTAGATAAAAAGTGACATTATGATGCTTGTAGATAAACAATGAAGAATTAGCAATAGAATTGAAAACCATAAGACAGAAGATAAGTGCGGAGCTCTTGATACCAAGCTCTCGGAGCTTGTTTGAGGCCGTAGATAGCCTTCTTAAGCTTGCATACATGAGTGGGCTTATCTTTATCCAGGAAACCCGAAGGTTGTGACATGAAGACATTTTCATTAAGATTACCTTGAAGAAAGGCATTGTTAATATCAAGCTGTCGAATATTCCACCCATTTGGTACTGCAAGAGAGAGCATGAGTCTGACTGTTGTAGGTTTGATAACTGGACTAAAAGTCTCTGAATAATCAATCCCAGGCCGTTGATGAAAACCCTTAGCAACAAGGCGAGCCTTGTAACGCTCAATTGCACCCGTAGATTTGTATTTAACTCGGTAAACCCATTTGCATCCAACAACATTCTGAGAGGGGTGAGAAGGAACAAGTTCCCAAGTAGCATTACGTACCAAAGCATCATATTCCTTTGTCATGGAGAGACGCCACTGAGGATCTTTTAGAGCTTGAGTAATGTTACGGGGTTCCGTTGATTGAGCTTGAGCAGTGGTTGGATTGACAAACTTTGGGTTGGGCTTAACAATATTATTTCGTAGACGAGTGATAATGGTTCTAGTGGGTGGAGGAGGTGGTGGTGAAGGGAGATTACGTGAGACAATAGGAGTTAGTGGGGTGGTGGACGGCGGCTAGGGAGGTGAGGGCGGTGGTGAGATGGTAACAGTAGGTGGTGTTTGAGGCTCAACAACAGGTTGCACAGTGGGCTGCATAGGAGGCGGCAATGCAATGGGAAAGGCCACGGTGCACCATTCAACAATGTTGGTAGGAGAGATGGGAGTAGATGTTGGACTAAAGGTGGGAAAGGGGAAGACATTATCCAAAAATCTGACGTGCCTAGAGACATAGACCCTATTAGTTGGAAGATGTAAACAATAATAGGCACTCTATGATGGAGAGTAACCTACAAAGATGCATGGAAGAGACCGATTATCAGGTTTATGACTAGCATATGGACGCAGCCATGGGTAACACAAACTTCCAAAATTTTGCAATTTGGAATAGTTGGGTGCAGTCCCAAAAATTCGAAGATAGGGAGAATCATTATTAAGTGTTGGAGTTGGGAGTCGATTAATCAAATATGTGGCTGTAGAAAATGCATATGGCCAATAATTTAAGGGCATTTTGGCATGAGAAAGAAGGGATAAACCAGTCTCGACAATGTGCTTATGTCTATGCTCCGCAAACCCATTATGTTCTGGAGTGTGAGGAGTAGTAAGATGAGAAATGCCATGATGGGCAAAGTAAGGTTTAAGTTTTTCATATTCCCCACCATTATCACTAAACACTTGAACTATTGGCTTCTTAAAAAATTTCTCAACAAGTGCTTGAAAATGATAAAAAGTTTGTTCAGTGTCGGACTTTTTTTGAGAGGATATAACCATGTGTATTTTGTAAAATGATCAACAAAAATCACATAATATTTGTAATTGTCATTTGAGAACAGTGGGCTAGACCATACATCAGTAAAAATTAAATCAAGAGGAGCACTAGAGGTAAGAGTAGAATCAGAAAAAGGTAGCTTGTGGCTTTTATTTATATTTCATGAATTACAATGCGACATAGAGAAATCGGAAATAGCTAATGAAAACTTGGAGTTTAAAAGTCTAAGAATAGAACTAGATGGATGCCCAAGCCGATGGTGCCAATCATGAATGGGATTTTTGAAACTTGTGTAGACTCGAGGAGGTTTCGGATGCCATTCATAAATACCAGCTTTAGATGGCCCCTGGAGAAGAGTGGTGCCCTTCGACTGTTCCTTGACACGAAAAAGAGAAGGTAAGAATTCAATTGAAGTGTTGTTTTCTTGACAAAACTTTGAGATGGAGAGGATATTTCGTGAGATAGATGGAACATGTAGGACATTAGAGAAAGTAAAAATTTTAGAAGGAGTGGTGAAAGAGAAAGAACCAGTATTTGCTATGGGAAGGGACGAGCCATCACCAATGACAATTTCATCTGAGCCATCATATGGTGCATGTAATGAGAGGTTGTTGAGATCATTTGTGACATGGTGGGATGCGCCACTATCCAGGAGCCAGCCATGGGATGAGGTGCCATTGTGAACAGCTTGCATAATGTGAGCTTGAGGTAAGGAAGGAGGCTGTCGATCCATTTGAGCAGGTCGAGCATAGACTGAAGTGGGAACCTCAATGGTAGGAAAAAGGGTCTTGAATATATTGCATTTGTTGAGAGCATGACCAGTGACCCGACACCATTGGCAGTTACCCAAATATGGTCATTGTGGCTTGGCTGAAGAAGAAGATTGAGGAGTGGGAAGTAGGGGTGGTGATTAAGAGCTTGATTGTTGACCTTTAGAATAATTTTTTCGGTATTGGGTAGCATGCACAGTGGTCGGGAATTGGGCAGGAGAAGATGTGTTAGCAACAACAACCTCTTTTGTGATTAATTTTTCATGAAGTTCCTCAAAGGAAACAGGGGTGTCTCGAGCGTTGACGGCGTCAATGACAGACTTATACATCTCATAATCAAGACCTTGGAGCACCTTGTCAATAATGTCCTCATGGTCCATAGGCTTTCCCATAGCAGCGAGACGGTCCGTGCACCGCTTGATGGGTTGCATATACTCATGAATCGATTGATTAATGTGAGTAAGTTTGGAGAGCTGGGTCTTTATTTTTTTGACGTGACCACGTGATGTACTAGCATATGTGGAGGAAAGGATATCCCACGCCTCCTTGGTAGTGCTAGTTTGAGAGACAAGAGGTACAAGATCTTGGGAAAGAGCCCCAACGAGAGCACCAAAAACTAGTCGATCTTGGCGGAACCAAGTCAAGGCTGCTGGGTTGGGGCAGAAACACTTCCAATGGTGATGGTTTTGGGAGGAGAAGGAAAAGAGCCATCGATATATTTCCACAGATCATAACCAAGAAGTATTGCTTGCAACTGAGTTTTCCAGGCTATGTAATTGGTGGGTGTTAATTTGATGGTGTTTTGCAATTGGAGAATAGTAAATGGCTTAGCAGGCTCATTAGTATTAGGAATGGTGGATTGCTCATTCGCCATTGGAAGGAAGAAAAAAAGAAGAATAATAAGGTGGGATCGTGTGGGCTCTAATACCATATAAAAGTTTAGAAAAGAGATGGTTTTCTTATTAATATTATCAGCCTTTAAATTGGCAAATACAGGATATTTACAATATATCTTGGAGAACTAATTCACGTAAAGTAATGCTAAAAAATAGCAGCAAGACTAGGTAAGTAAATATTAATTAGAATAAATATATATACAAAGCATATAACATAACAGACTTTAATGTATAACAGACTTTGCATTGTTTATATCTTCTATAGCTATTACGATTACAAGTTTATGAATAAAATTAATTTTTGTCCTATTTATACACATTAATTGAAAAGTGATACATAAAAGTTAATAATTATGATGTTATGCTATTTAAATAATTTGTGTATAGTTAGTTGTATTTTTATTTTTAATATAAAATTGAATATTTCTCCCCAACTCTTAATCCTATTTAACCTGGAATAAGGTCAAAGATGGATGATTTTTTTAGAGAAGACAACAAATTTAATTAAAGGGAATATTGGTCCATACTCAACATAAACCGGTGACTTACTTACAAGCTTGATTTTATGGTCATCAATACGTTTGTATATATTTGGTCAATTGGTGTCATATTTTTCTTGACTTTTTCTATTATGAATATGTTGGTAAGGCTTGGGTAGGTTTCCTCAATATATTTTTGGATTAAAAAATAAATACAATTGGTAACATAATGACTTGGAATAATTTATACTATATTTGGTTGCTTGTTTGCTTTGAATTATAATATTTTTACTTTTTCTGTTTCCAAGAGCAATCAACTTAATTTCAAATTTGTTAATTTTTTGTAACTATATTTATTTATGATTTTAAATGAGTTGGTTATGTTGTTGAGTAGTGATACGGGAAATTTTTTGGACATAGATTTGTTTGCTATAATATGAAGTCAATATCCCTTTTAGTTCAGTTTATCTTCATTCTTTAATTGACTTTTTAAATTAAATTGATCTGGTCAACAAAAGGATATCTACTATTTATGGCTTTAACTAAGGAAAGCTATGAGGAAAATAGAGAAAGAAAACTACTGTCACACATTTAATAGTAGGGAGATTAAGTTCACAAACCAAGTAGACAGTGATATTATTAGGGAAATTCTTAATTGTTACTAATTATGGTGGATGATTATTTTAATATTAATTATTGAATTAAAATCAATGTTCCATATTTATAGTTGCTAATTAATATTTATAAAAATAAATTTTTATTTTTTTAAATTTTTGGAAGAGTTACCTGATGACATAACAGTCATATATTTATTAAATTAAAGAATTAAAAAATATCTTATTTAAGATTCATTCCAATATTCATTCTCCATTCTTCATTCCTTATTCATTCTTGATTTATTCATTTTAGTTATTCCATGAGAAAAAAATCATTCTGGAATTAATATTACCTAATTAAACTAAATTTTGAGATGCATTGTCTATATTTATTTATTTTTTTCAATTATTTTTATTAATCTTTGTTGCCAAATTGCGATTGCTCATGCAACAATTTAAAGTATATGGCAGTCATCTGGTTGATCTTTGTTTGCGATTGGTCGTATGGATTGGTGTTCATGTCAACGACCATCACAGAAGGCTGTTTGGTCGCCATGTTCATTTGCGGTGACTGAGCTTGTTGCATTTTGACTTGTGAAGAATCAGACTTGTCTTGATTGGTAGTGTGAGTTCGAAAAAAGCAGTGGGGAGAGACGGCTTGAGGAGAGATGCTCCAATACATTTTTTATTTTCTTTATGTCTATCAATAGCTGCGCAAACTACTCCATAACTTCCTTTCCCTATAACTTCAAGAATCTTATATCTATTTGTATCCCCGTATTCAATGTAAAAATCAATTTTATCTTAAAATTGAAAAAGTTACATTAAATATGAATGTAAAATACTCTTTAAACAGCCTGAAGCAAACAAATTCGATGACAATAATGAAACCAATTTATGCTATTTTTTTGTCAATTTTTTTAATGCAATGCCTACCGCAATGGTGCAATATAATTATGATTGATATGATGTAATCTTAACAATTAAATCTTTTTCATTCAATGGTGCAATACTAATGTCCATATGTATCCATGGGCCCATATGATATATGTTATCCCCAAAATTTCAGTTCGATGACGTTGTAATCAGAAGTGACAGGTGGCAGTGCATGATCGTCAAGCGGCACATTAATGGTCGATAAGTGTGTTGACCAAGGGAAGTGCAAATGTTAGAAAATGACCTACAGAGTTGTGATATCAATGGTCGAAAGATGGTTTTACCTAGTCAAGAAATAATTCACCCGACTGGATAGGAATTTTACTGGTCATTAGGGAGTCTTACCCGACCAGACATACCAGAAGGGGTGTTTGTCCAACCAAGAAAGGATTTAATTGGTCAGGAAATGATTTACCTGACAGATAAGAATTTTGTCTGGTCAAGAGGAAGTCTTACCTGACCAGACACATCAAAATGGTAGTTTATCCGACCAGGTAAGGATTTAACTGGTCAGGGAGTGTTTCACCCGACCAGTCACATCAGAAAGGGGTTTTACCCAACGAGTTACCTCAAAAAGGGGTTTTACACGACCGGAGAATACTTTCGTATGCTCAGGGAGAAGTCTAACCCGACCAGAAACACTGATTGCCCGACCGGTCATATCAGAGAGGGACTCACCCGATCAAACACGTACTTTAGCCAACCATTCATCTCACAAATGGGTTTCATCCGACCAGTCATGTCAAATTGAGGGTGTAGCCGACTGGATGTGTCAGAATCTCGGGAATTAACTGCCCAGTGACTTCTTTACAGAACCTCAGTAACAACTTCAATCTGAATCGCTCGTAACTACCGCGCGAATCTCTCAGATTTCCCGAACAAATAGCTAGATTGTTGTAATTTGAATTTGTTTATTACTTTATTAATTAAAATTTGTTGAAACAACCAAGGACCCCCTCAAAACGATATATTTTTCATGTACGATCCATGAGCCTATAAATAAAGGGCTCATGGCATCATTTTAGGGGATCTGATCTTTTAGACTCATTAATTTTGAGACTTTGGGGTTGTGACTTGGGACATTCTCGGGACATTTTCTGAGAGAGCTTAGAGAGAGAAAGCTTGTATTCTCTAGAGAGAAAAACTCTATATTTTTCTACTTACACTTAAGAAACTCGGTTGGCTCAAGTTCATTTGATATTTAGTTTATGCTACATATATCACAATTTCAAGTGGATTAGGCTGTTACCAACAAATTAGGGCTAAATCACTATAAAATTATTTGTGTAATTTATTTTCTATTAAAGGTTTATTGCCGTTTTTGCGTCTATTTGTTGTTGGCCAAAATCATAGTCAACAATATATATGAACAAGATTAATAAGGTTGTTTGAAGAATATTTGCTTTAGAAATTGAAAACGGAATAGGTTCTATATAATATGTTTTTTAAGGGTTATAATTTTTAACTGCTACTTAGAATCAATAAAGTCAACAAAATTGATTATTACATTAGCACTTAATATATAAGATATTTTGTGTACAATTTTGGACGAGAAAACATGAATTAAGAAACTTAATCAGCTAATAGAAATTGTTATTTTTTTTTCCAAATGAATAGCGGAGGAGGATCAAAACATCCCAATTAAACTGGTATTTTGATTTTGATCAATTACTATAATTATCAAAATTGTCATATATGATCATCATTAAATTTTCACAATCTACACCATTTTTTACATCAATTTTTAAACTTATTTTTAACCACTACATTGATTGAGATCTAATGTTATGGGCTGTTTGAGTCTATTTAATAGCCTATAATACAATTTTAAAAATTATATTTCTATTGTTTCCATACATAAACACAGTAATTTATTTTTACATCTGTAATCAATTTATTTAATAGAGGTTATTCATAGAAAAGTAATTACATTATTTTTTTTCAAAAATTAATTAATTACGTTTTTCTTAGTGGACATTATTTTTAATAACACCATTACTTATTTTTTTTTTTTTATAAGAAAAGAACATATGTCCGAATTTGTTTATAAGATCATTGTAGTGTTAGTAGGAAAACTATTAAAATACAGAGAAGAGGCCAAATAGGAAAAAAAGATTAAGCTTCCATTAGTTTAGATTATTTAACTAAAAACATAATATAAAATGATGAAATATTCTAAATAACACCAAACAATAATGAAACATATGCGGAAAAAACACAATTAAACTCATAAAAAACATATTAAAAAAACAAATTGAACATTCATAAATTTTTTATTCATTCGTCTTCATCTTCTTCTCCTTCAACTATTATCCTTTCCTTTCTTTCATTTTCACTTCTTCCCTAAAAAAAAATTGAATTGATTAACATGATTTTCTAGCGCACTAGAAAACTTTGCAACCTCTTCAAAAAGTCCATCCATTAACTTATTTATTTCAATCATAATACTGTTATCAAAATCTTTTAAAAAGAGATTAAATTTTAGGTCGTCGCGCCAGGAGAAACATCACTATGTTTGACATCTTTCTCTTCATAACTAATTGGTTCAACCTAATTTGTTCAATCTTGATCTTCTTCGGTGGGGACTCTACTTCTTCGGCATTACACATGTCATGGAGTAACACATCACGAACTCCGTTGCGATCATTGGAATGAGAAGATGGAGAGGCTTCTTTATTTTTGGAATAGGTTGTATGAGAAATGTTTATCATAGACATAGTTGGTGATTGTGAATGAAACTTGTTTTTTTTAGTAAAATAATATAGATTCTCAGTTTTGTGAGTGTGTGTGTTTTTTTGGAGAGATTGTGGAGTATTTATAGCATAGAATAATAAAACAATTTAATTATTAAAAAAATAGAAACATAATATATAATTAATGCAATTGTAACTTTCCAAATTAATCAAGTACTATGTGTTATTACAATTTATGTTATTTAATATTTCATTTTTTTACAAATATTCCATAAAATTGTTACATATGAGTTTATATTATCTACACCATATGTGTGACATTGATTTTATAATAACATTAGTCATATATACAATTAAAAAATTAAATATTTTTGTTATTTTATAAATGACATTTATGTTATTACATATAGTTGTGAATTTTAATATTATAATATATTAGCTATATTGTAGTGTGTGTGATATTTGTTTTATCAAAATAAAAATGTTAAATATAATAAAAAAAATTGTGTTTTTTTGAAAGTATTTTTTTTATAATACATAACATGACATTAATGTTCTTACATATAGTTATAAAATTGAGTTTATATTATAGTATGTGTGACATTCATTTTCGAAAATATTAGTGAAAATAAAAATATAAAAAAAATTAAATATGTTATTATTTTTTTAGAAAAATATATGATATTTATTAAATCGAGTTTATATTATCTATACCATAGTATGTGTGTTTGATAAATATAAAATACCATATTATTTGTAACATTTTAATTTCTAATCCAAATTTTAATATTTTAATGCTTACAAAATTTACTATTATATCCATTTCAAACATTTAAGTGAACTCTAAGACTATTAGTACAAATGATGGTGTGGTTGACAAGAGCTCGATCGAGGTATTAGTGGTATGATTGGTGATCTCACTTACGGGGTCAAACATTTCATTTTGTCTCAAATATTTTATTTTGTGCAGGATAATATTTAAGTGTTACATCCAAGTTGTACTCTTGAACCCGTATAGGTACAATGTCTAAATCAATAGTGGTATGATTGTAGTATGTGGGACAAGATCTCAATCAAACTATTCATTTTGTATCAAATACGTCTATTTTGTGTGAGATGATGCATAAGTTTGAAATCCATATATGTGACTTATTAAAGTCACTATTCTAACACTTTGACCCAAACAGTCCCAATTGCCAGTGGTATGATTTGTATTGTGTGGGACTCGATTGATCTCTTGTCACCGAGACCACCATTCGTACCACTAGGGTCTCAGATTTCACCTATACGTTCAAAAATGTTATAACAGTGACTTTGTTAAGCATTACAATATTAAAATTTGGACTACAAATTTAAATATCACACATAATATGGTATTTTAAATTTAGCAAGCACACATACTATGGTATAGATAGTATAAACTCAATTTCAAAACTATAAGTAACAACATTAATGTCATATTTGGTTAAAAAAACTAGTATCAAATATTTAATTTCTTATATTATAATTATGACTGATGTTTTCATAAAATAAATGTCACACATACTATATTATAGATAATATAAGCTTAATTTCATAACTATATGTAACAACATTAATGTCATATTCATTTTAAAAAAATAGTATAAAATAACATAAATTTTAATATTTAATTTTTTGTATTATTATTATGAATAACATTTATAAAATAAATGTCTCAAGCAATATATTATAGATAATATAAACTTAATTTCATAACTATATGTAATAACCTTAATGTTATATTTGTTAAATAAATGACTATCAAATAACATTAATATTTAAAATTTATGCGATAATTACGACTAATGTTTTCATAAAATAAAATGTCACATATACTATGATATACATATTTTCATCGTTATTAGACATGAATGAATAATTAGTTTTATATATTTATTAATTTTTAAAGTAATGTTATGAGTTTTAGTGTATTTTTCTACTATATAATATAATTGTGTATGGTGTTATTTAGAGTATTTCATCTTTTTATATTATGTTTTGATTTACATAATGGAAGTTCTTTTTCTCTAATTTTTTTTCTTCATTTTTTTCTTTCTAAAAACGTTTAAGCAAATGTTAACGTTAGATAACTAATTTTTCTAAAATTTAACTTTTAAAAAAATGTGGAATAATATATGCTATATATTTTAAAAACATATTTTAATAAAAAAAACGTGGACTAATACTGTCATTTAATGTTTTTTAATTTTGAATTGGTCAAAACTTTCTAATATAAAAGTGGTGTAACGACAAAAAATCGCTAATAAGGCTTAAGTGCCTTGATTAGCATGTCGGGAGAGCATAATTGGTTTATGTGTGATTTAAATGATTAAATGTATGATTAAGTGATAAGCGTGATTATATGGATACGTGAAATGCATGTTTATGAGTATTAAATATGCATGTGGGCCCTATTTAGCTTATAAGGGCATATTTGTAATTTTGGCCCGTTGATGGCATAAATGTGATTATTTGTGGTAAATTGTTGAGACCATATGATTATGTGGATGTATTTATAGCATGTGGCTCGAGACGATCCTAGTGAGCGATTTGACAAAATAGTCACGGCAGGGATTTATACCAAGCTCGGGGGAGCCTGGGGGTATTTCTGGAAATTCAGGAAATATATTGGAGATTTTTAGACATTGGGGAAAAATAATTGGTGATTAATTAAATGACGAGATTTAAGTGATAAATATTAGGAAGACTCGAGAGATTAGCGGGAATTAGGAGCAAATGACCAATATATCCTTAGATTAATTAAAATGCTTAGTTTTACTTGGGAGGGTAAAATAGTCTTTTGGTTATTAGAGGCGATAAGTGATATAATCTGTTTTCCTTATATTATAGTAGAAAGTGGTAGAAGCAGAAGGAAAAAAGAAGGAAAACAAAGGCCCTCAACTCACCCATTTCTCTCCCTCACGATTTTCCCTCTCTCACTCTCCCTTGAGGATTTTGAAGCCGAGAACTCAAAAGGAGGTCTAGGCTAGGCTTTGGGGCTTTGATCCTTGGAGTAACTAAGGAGTTCAGCTGGAATTAGCTCCCAAGTTGAGGTAAGGGTTAAGGTTTTTCTGAGTTTGCTGAGTTTTGTTGAGGATGATTTTTGAATCTGGATTTTTTATGGAAGTGAAGGGCTTAATCTTGGGAATTGGAGGAATTAAGGTTTGGAAAGGCACTGAAGGCAACTTATGGTCGAATTCATTTGAGGTAACAATTTCTGGCCTTTATTGTCCGGGTTTTCAGGTTTTCAGATGGTGTTCTTGAGCTTCAAGCTCAACTTTGATTCATGTGGTTGATGGGGTTCTGAGCTAGGTTTTGGGTGTTATTAGGTTGTTTTGGTTGAGATATAGTGAGTTGTGGACTTAATTTTGAGTTTGGTTGATGATTGGAGTGGGTTTTTGGAGCCTTAGCTCAGGAAAGTTCGATGGGAAAAACCCAGAATTTTGCATGTTCTGGTTGTAGCACTGTAGCGCTAGGTTGGGAGCGCTACAGTGCTAGGATGCGTTTTCTGGGGGGCTTGAGTCTCTGACTCTAGCGCTGTCATGCCCATCTAGTAGTGCTGTAGCGCTACTCAGCCTTCTGAACTTGGTTTTTGGGAATCCTTTTAGGTTTTTTGCTTGGGGGCTTAGGGGACGGTTTCACCACTTCGTTTGGTGGGATTAGAGGTCCCGAGAGCACGAGTTTGGTCCCGGGATTGTCCTTTAGAATTCAAACTCATCGAAGTACCATTTTATGGATTATGACTAGGTGTACGTTAGGGCTCGGAACAGGATCATGCTCGAAGGTCATCTCTATTAACCAAAGCACTCGGAAAACTGCACCCTTATGTGATTGTGTGGGACTGAGATTCCTTGTAATTGAATGCATATGTTGTGTGTGTTAGGAACGAGTTTCCTAATACGCAGCGAAAATGTGGTGTGGTTGGCCCAGTGTACAACAAAAATTTTGAAGCATATTTAAACTACCTTTAAATATGCGGATCCATTAATATACATACATTAATCATAAGCAAGATAGTGATAGAAATCATACCTCTTGAAGCCTATCAAGTGTCATTGCTATCTTCTCGTATTTAGAACGATCTTCCTATCCAAGTCGCTCCCACGTACTCACACAAAGATCTTCCAAAGCGTTCTCTACACCTCAAGAAATGTGTGGGCACTTAGAGAATGAATGATAGTTTATTTGTGATTCTTCTTGATGTACTCAACTCATGAGATCAAGAGAATAAGCCTGAGAATTAGTTCTTTATTTTCATGGAGAGAAAAAACTATCGTTCTATTTTTCACAGAGCGAATGTTCAGAGTAGTCTCACTCTCTTCACTTATCTTCTCTGAATAATTTTCTGATCAGTCATACTTAAGAGAAAAAATTCAAAATTTAAAAATTAAATCTGTAACCATTTTACAATTTAATTTTTAATTAATTAATTATTCCATTAATGAAAAAATCCAAAAACCAATTTTCGAATTATCCATTAATTAATTAATTAAATAAATAAAATTGAAAATCTCATCCCTGAAAAAACACTGGTGCTACACGCCACACACAGTCCTGGACTGTGTGTGAACGTGTAGCTTCCTAATTTCTAGGGATATTAGTTTTTCAAATTTTATTTAATTATTTATTCAAATTTCTTTGTCAGATAAGATCTAACAACCTGATAGCTAATTCAAATTAACTATCTTTTTAATTAATTATCAAATATAATTAATTATTTGAATAAATATCAATCTTTTAAATTCAAATCCAATTTGAACATATCAGATTATCATCTCCCACTCAAATAAAGATATTTAATTAATTCTACTAATTAATTAAACCCAAATTTTCGAAAAAAAATATTTAATTAATCATAATTTCGAAAATTACAATTAATTATTTATTTAATTAATTTTTGAAATTTAATTTAATTATTTAGTATAATTTCGAAAATTATACAATAATTAAATATTAATTAATTTTGTTAACTACAACTAATCTGTAATTAATTAATTAATCACCATTATCATATAATTGCATATTTGGCCTGAAGAACAAATTTCTTCCTAAATATGTCTTTAAACTATTTTCCCTTCATATCAACTCTTACCTTGAACAGTGTTGATAGAGCCGCTATGGGGACCTATGGACCTATAATTCCAAGCTCCAATAAATTTGAGATTATTAATTAAACTCTTTAATTAAATAATCTTAATTTATTAATCTCATGATTATTCCACTATAAATATGAGATTGAACTCTTGTAATTATAGACATTTCATTTACTGAGTACTTTATAATCATAAAGCGTCCATTGATTTTAATCATTGCATACAACTTGACCCTCTAATAATGGTTCATAATTAATCGGGAATAAAATTACCGTTTTACCCTTTTAATTATGTCTTGTTTCCTTAAGTACCATTGACTCTACTAGTGAAGGTTAATTCATAACTAAATTATGAATTTGAGCTCAATAACCTTTCAGTCCCAAAAGTCAACCCTTAAGAGAACCATCATTCAATCTCTTGCGAGAAGGTATAGATTCCATATCTGTATACTATGTCCCTAGCCATCTATATTAATGAGTTCCCAAAATAAAAGTTTTTAGCCTGATCATTCTGACAGACCCTAACAAGTGAATCAAAGAACTCATATAGCATAAACAGGAGTTCATAGTAACCTCTGGATTAAGATCTATTTGTATATGATCATCAGTTGATATATTTAATTAATACTTCGAAACGGTATTTAACTAAGTATTAATAAACATATCTGGTCCAGTTCTATATATTCTCTAATATATAAAGCACCTCCACCAAAGTGTCCTACCACACTAATGATCCGGATCTAGATCACATGTATTCATAATACTAGTGGACCGTACTTGCAGTAATTAATCTAAAGATTCCATAACTTTATTTTACTGCGAACTATTCAAGTTCATTTATCTCAAACACAATCCTCTCGTACTAATACGTGTTTGAGATTACATTCATGAACTTAGGAATTTTCCTGATATTTACATAATATTATCATAGAAAAATATAGTCCATAAAATATATGCATAACAAATTCAATTGATTTATTTATTTCATAAAAACAATGTCTACTACATATGCTTTCAGGGCACATCTCCAACAGTGTGATCATAATATGCCATGTGAGCATGAAATAAACAGCCTAAGAGTGCCGGAACTGATATTTGTGCACAGGATGCGACTCAGCCATTGGTAGCTGAGGACAGCTAAATAATCACTGAGCTCGACTTAAGCGGGCCGGAGTCAGTGGGCTAAGCACTAGGCTCGACCTAAGTGAGCCGGAGACGGTGGGTTAATTAGAGGGTGCGGCCTAACGACGTCGATCTTGAGTATTGTATGATGAATATTGATATGTTATCATTGTTCTCTGTTGATTATAACTTGTTTAATACTGAGATGATTGGCTTATGAATAATTGTTTGACCTTTGTAAGTAGATGGTTGTTATGGCATGCCGAACACCTGGTTAACAACTTCATGGATTATTTGATTGTCTGTGTTGTTTATGCTCTGCATTATGGTTTTCTTGCTGGGCCTTGGCTCACGGGTGCTACATGGTGCAAGTAAAGGCAAAGGTAAGGTGGACCGTTCCTGAGTTGGAGAGCTCTGGGGCAGAATGTACATAGTCAGCTGCTCGGTCGCCATGGCCGAGGGATGGTGCACAGACAGGAGAACCTAAAGTGCCTATTTTTCCATTAGAGTGGCTTGTGGTTGTACATGAACTTTGAAAGTTTGTAAACTATCCTTTAAACCCTATTTTTGGGATCCCATGTATCAAACGTTTATTTAAATGAAATTTATCTTTTATGACCAAAATCTTTTTAACCCTAGTTCGATTATGGTTTAGTGTCACATTTTTAACTAAATGACTTGATTAACAAGTGTTGCACCTTTATAAACACACAGTGTAATAGTCTTGGTTATCCAGGGCGTTACAAGTGGTATAGGTTTCATGTACACAATTTTTTACACACATTTATACACTAATTTTACACCATTAGATAAAACTTGATATAATGACTTGAAATTAAGGCATGTATTAATAACAATAAAATTTCATTTATATACTTTTATATTGAATGAAAAGGTTATGAATAGGATTTTAAATAAATTTATAATAATATTTTTTATAATCATTTTCGTTCATAAAATTGATGCACATATATTAATATCTAAACACTCTTATTAAAATATGTATGTATCATGCTTAAATAATAATAATAAAAGAACTTAATTGCTAACCTTTCATACTTTTGAAAATATTATTTTTGTCATATATATATTTGTTGTTAATTAATATTTGCTTACTATTTTTTTTATCTTTTTTTAAAGTTATTAGGTTTTATTTTTTCTAATTAATAGTAATGTGTGCTATAATCTTGACCATTAGATCAAGTAATATCTAATGGTATAAAGCTAATGTATAATTGTGAATAAAAAAAATGTATCTATTGAACCCATCCTTATAAAAAATTAGACTACCTCACTATTTCACATTAATTAAAAAAACACTATTATTAAACTTAGGTAATTACAAAAATTGTATTAACGTGAGGAATATTAGGACCTACGTATACAAATATAAATAAAAAATATTAGGTATAAAGTTTAATATATAGTTATAAAATACATAATTTGAGTGGTTGTGTGTTACACCCAAATTTCGAGATTAACTAGACGGCCTCAAAATGTTGGCTCGAAAACGTCAAGCTCGGGACCCATAAGTGTTAGTTGTCCACTTATACGAATTGTCAAATGGTTCAAGATCTGTTATTAGCACTAGAGCATGAGTCACAACGTTTGAGCATGATTTGCAGGCTCGAAGACACCAACCTCCTCCGAGGAACGTATTCGACCAAATTAGTGGATGAGGAGGAGGTTACAACTAGAACCATGATCTCGAAGCTTGGACGGTCTCGAAAGCGCTTCAGCACAACAATTGATTTCAATGATGCATTTAGCACGCATAAAGGCTGTTAGGAAATTCCTATTTCGTTGGGATTCGTTATTATCATATATTAAGTCCCTATTGTCATGGGAAATGATGTAATTAACGCATTTATTGTACTTATTTCAAATTTGAATGCTTGATTGTAACTTCCCTGAATTAGGGGAAGATATTCCTACAACCAGGTCTATAAATAGTTCGGTCGCATTCATTTGTATGAACGCACAAATTGTAATGGAGAATAATTTTCCAAATTGCTTTCACTCAAAGCTTTGAGAGAGTAGTGATAATAACAGTGACTCGTGGACTAGGCAGATTTTAACTAGCTGAACAACGTAAAAAACCTCTGAATTCTTCTATTTGTTTTCTTCATTATTGTTTAGTGCTCTTTATAATTAAGTTGACGAAAAACGGCGTCACTACACCAAAATACCTCTTTTGTGTCAGTCAAACACGTTACTCAACGCAGTTGACTAACGTCGTTGATCGAGAATCAACATTTATAGCAGTTGAGCACTACCACAAATGCAGGGGCATTTGCATTAGTGATAACACTGACGCTGTTAATTGGCGAAGTTTGCGTTAGTGGCCCACTGACACAAACAGTGCGCCCAATATTAAATCCCAGCCATCGATCCCGAACCCCTCATTCTCCCAAATTCAAAACTTAGGTTTTCTCCCAAGAACCAACGACGCCTCCGACTTCCTAGACCCATTTTGGTGAGTTTTTTTCTTTCAAATTTTTTTTAATTTTAAGGTTAAATTAATGAATATAATATGTTTATGAACCTTATACATAGTTTTTTTTATTATTTTTTTTATAGATTTCTGATTTTGAAGATTATGTTGCTTGAAAAACCAAAACCAAAAAACCCTCCTCTTGATTTTTTCTCTAACTGGGTTTGCAGGGGTCATGTATGTGGCTGGGGTCGAGGGGGTCGTGGGGTTTGCGGGGGTTGAGAGGTGGCTGGCTGGGGACTGGGTACAAGGGGGCTGGGTACACTGGTTGAGGTTCATAGCGTTTTTTTTAATATAACATTTGCGTCAGTAGGGCACTGCCACAAATGCCAAGTTGTGACAGTGCCCCACTGACGCAAACGCCTAGTGTTTACGTCAGTGGGGAACTGTCACAAATGTCAGATTTGTGACAGTTCCCCACTGACGCAAATGCCAGCCTGATTTGCGCCATGAGATTCTGCGTCACATATAAAACTGACGCAAAAACTCAATTGTGGCAGTTAGAAACTGATGCAAATGACCTTTTTTGTAGTAGTCCGTCCACATTGTGAATTCAAAATTTTAATTTATAATAACTCACTAATTTTTATTTTAAACACAATATATTTGGAAATTATTTCTACAATTAATTATAAAATAATATATTTTTTTTCATTTTTAGAAGATATAACTATTTTGCTTGTTAAATTTCTAAATTAGTGGTCCTATTTTTCCAAATATGATACCCTTATAAATTATCAACACTTATTGTTAAATTAATGCAAATAATACTTTCATATCTTCTTACAAGTAATTTTGAAATTTAGGGAGAAATTTCAATAAATTTATTGATTTTATTTTGATTTGTAATTTTAATACATAAATTAGTGATTGAATATGTAATTTTTAAATGCTTTTTGATACAATAATTTGGAAATAGAAGTTCTTAATAAATAATAAATGTGTACACACTAATTTAGAAATTAATATAATAATTAAGAAAAATTCATATTTTTTAATTATTAAATTAAAAAAAATGAAACAATTTTAATTAAATTGTTATCACTACACATTAATTTTGAATTCAAAAGTAAATAGATTTTAGCATTTACAAAAGAAATTATTAATTAAAAAGAAGATTGAGGTTGTGAATTTAAAATATAATTTTCTCACTATACACTAATTTCAAAATTAGTGTGATCATTAAGAAGAAGATTTATTTTTTAATTATTAAATTGAAAAAAAATGAAATAACTAAAGAGTAATGAGAATATGAAATTATTATTTATAAAATTATATCTTAATTGAAAGATGAATGAGGTGGCTATAAATTAAGCCGTCAAATTGTCACACTAATTATCTTTAAAAAAATTCACACTAATTTCGAAATGGATGAACTTAGTAAGATTTTTTGTTTTTTTTTAATTAGTAAAATTAATGAAAAGATGTAACAATCTTTTAGTGATATATACCAAATTTATTCCCAGCATTTTATTTAATATAAAATATAATTTCAATAAATTAATATTACAATTACTACATTGGAAATTAACAAAAGTTTATTTCAAATAATATTAATATTGTATTTAATTTAAATAAAAATATATTTAAATATCTAAACTTCTCCTCATTGTATAATTGAGATCTTTGAGAAGTTTCATGTGGTTGTTGTCCAAGACATAACAAAAAATATTCTACTCCCAATCTCTTATATGATTTTTTTCTTACTTTTTTATCTTAATATACACGATTTTGATCTTCAATATAAGGTTTTATTTTCCATTCTTCTATTTATTTTTAACTTTGAATGAAGAACAACAATATGAACAATTGAGTTTTTTTTTCTTCAGAAAAACATGTGCACTTATTATGAAAATCTAATTTTGCAAACTTTTCATTTTTTGAATGTATGTCAATTTCTGAATATAGCTTGTCTCTCATTGATTGGAGTCACCATTTCTTATGGAAAAAATAAAATAATAATAATAACAAAATTCGAAATTAATGTAGAATTTTTTATTTTGTCGGAAAACAAATTTACTTGTTGGTGACTTGCTATACCAAGTCACTATATTGTCACATCATCATAATTGTTACTACTCATCCATGGGTAGTAACCATTGAGAAGTCTTCCATATATATGTGTGTAAAATTATGTATATGTTTTAAGGTGAGATTAATAAAAAAAATAAAAAAGTGGTTGCCGTATTTTTTTTTTTTGGAAACAAATATATATTTATATATGTGAGACAATTAAAAAAAATCATTTATTTTGGATTTGTATATTTAATTCCTTAATAAATGGTATATATTTGTGCAAGTAAATATCTTTCTGGTAATTTTTTTTTCTAAAAGGAGAAGATTTTTTTTCTTCAAATGGGAACAATTGAATTAATTTTTATTTTATTGATATTTTGAAGATTGATTGAATTAAAATTAATTGTGATTAATTAATAGATTGTTTTCATGAAATTGATTGATTAATTTTTTTAGTTATTCATTTATTTTGGTAATAAATGTGTGCATGTATAAATTAGTAACATGCCATATAGATTGTATGTTAGACCCATCCAATTAATTGACATGTCATGCATAATTATAATTGTCATTTTTGTAAATTTGTGCTTAGATGATAGACTTATAGTGATGACTCGTTATTTTAGATAATAGGAAAAAGGTCAAATAAAACAGGTCATATTCTTGATAGCTTTTATTTGAGCCCAATTGAATTCATCTTTCGTGGGTGATTCGACTTGTGAAGGCTTATTTGCTTTGCATTACTAGATTGGACCTAATCAATTGAATAATGATCAATAAAACGAATGTTTAAATTCTTGTCTTTTGCGTTATGTATGGAAGTTAGGGGCCTTGTAGTGAGAATGATATATTGGACTCAACCCTCCTCCATGCAAGCCCAAATTTTTAAGGCCCATTTACCTAAGTTGGACTTGATTGTATTAGGTTAATTCTAGTTGAACTTAAAGTAATTGATTAGTAACACAATAATTCTAAATATTTAAAGTGGATTTAAATGGACATTTTAGAATTAAAATAAATTTATACTATTTATTAATTATTTTAAATAATATAAAAAACCTAGCTTTGTAAATTTCACAAGGAAAATACTAAATTAAAACAATGAGATTTAATTTTCGAAATTCGGTCTCCACCGTTATTTTAACAAGGTTAAAGTTTAGTGGGGCCTTATGATGCTTTGATTACGTCTCCCTACGGATGGTGTTCACTGAACTTTTAACATGGTTAAATTTCTTAGGATAAATAGTTATAGATCAAGCCCTTATAGACTCATCCCTACAGTGACTATGAGAAATAAGTCTATAATAATTGTTCTACCCCAAAATAAGCGTGGATTCAATCATTCAGCTAGGGGGTACAACTGTCAGATAAACACATGGAGATAGCATGCGAGTAGGACATCTGGCTAATTTCGATGTGAGCAGCTTGAGTTAAGACTTGATTACATGATAAGCATATAATCTCCAGATTTCCTCTCAGGACAATAACCTAGTTCGAGACATGTGATGGCTAGATCTCCTTCTGGGTACTCCAAACTTGGTTCGAACTAAAGTCTGTTCACTCTTCGATCTCCAGCTCGAGGAAGATGTTCAACTCGCGGAAACCTGGTCATGATGCATAGTGAAGGATCCCGAAAGACTTGGAGGTTCCTTATACGCTCGTTAATGCCCAGGTTGTATTACATATTTATTGCTCGAGATAACATATGTAATTATAGGCAATCATATCTCTATGTTGATGGAAAATTATCCAGAGTAATTGTTTACCATATTTATGCACACGGTTACTCATACCTGTCCAGGAATATCCACTATAAATCTCATGGATAGTGGACAGGAAAAGAGACTGCTTTTTAAGATACAAAAACTCTGCATAAATTGTAAGAGATTAATAATTTTGTCTCGTGGACTAGGTGGATTTTAACAACTGAACCACTTAAAATTTTGAGTGTGAGGTTGCTCATATAGTTTATTACGGTTTAGAAAAGAGTGTTAATATCTCTATTATCGGATTTCTTAATCCATTGTTGGCGAAAAACGACGTCAACATATTGGTGCTTTCGTTGTGAGCTCATTAGTGCTTAATCACTTACAAGTTTTACCCAACATTCATCATGGTGGTCACTCGATCTGTGCATGACAATGAAATGGAGCAGCTTGGAGACCAAGAGGCGCATCATATGGTCGTTCCTGGTGAAAAAGGCCCAGACGTTCAGCAACGCCCTGGAAAGCAACATATAGGCCAAGATGATATTGGGAGTTTAGCATCATGCGCACCAAATCCTAATCCAGGATATCTAACAACCATCAAGGTGAAAAAAGCCCAATTAAGGAGCCATCTCGCTCGGGCTAATAGGCAGATCGAGGAGATCCTTGCTTGATTACCCATTCTTGCAACCAATGCTAACATCTAAAAGAGGCAAAGTGGGTCCCGTAGGTCCCACAGGAATAACCGACCCAATCCCAGGCGTTCTGTCAGGACTACAACTCCGAGCTCTATACCTTCTGAGAAAAATCAGCGGAGTGCTCAATCTACTATTCCTCACAGGAACCATCGTCCCCATGTTAGTCGATCAATCAGAACTGCAACCCCCGGCTCCGTACCATCTTAGCAGATTCCAAGGAATGTCACAACAACCCAACAGGGCGAGCTGGGATCGATTCACGGAGACAAAACACCCAAGCAAATCCATCTGTACCGCGATCAGAGCCTCAAACACAGAGGACCCAAGAGATCGAGGTAGAACCGAGACAGGCTAACGTAGTGAGACCCGATGGGACGAGGATAGTTTCACTGATAAGGCATTCGCCATCATCGGTTAGACATCCAACACCACCGCGCCCGTAGAGGAACCCTCTAGTTCGAGGGGATAGTAGGAGAAATCCTCCTCCCTCAGAGGATATCTATGTCCCACGGCTTCGCGCTGATAATCCAGGTCCTTGATCTCAGCCGCAGGTTATGAGTATCGCTAATGAAAGTTACTAGATGGGGAGCCAACATGGAGACATGTATTAAAGAGATATGAGGATTCACCTTAGTTTCGCACAAAGTTCTCGTTTTGATCAACATCTACCTTGCGTGATCATTTGAATTCACAAAGGAGGTATCCAGCTCGCATGATGATATGAGTTATACTCAGCACGAGGGAAATCCATCTATCGTACATGACAACGGGAATGTCCCACCCAACCAAGCCCAAGCTTGGAGGGAAAACAACCCATCTAACACGTACAATAAGACCGGGGCTGGTGATAGGCTCCCAGCTAACCTCAACACCAAAGAACCAACCCTCGAGTAGATAGCCTTGATGGAGGAGCAAATGAAGCGAATCTTATTTGGAAAAGGAATTAATGATTGTGATTACGATGAAGAGCTCGAACCTTTCGCTCCAAACATCGTAGCAGCTCTGTATTCTATTAGCTTTAGGATGCTGACCATGGAAACTCAAATCCATCCAATCACCTCAGGAGATTTGATATGATAATGATGGCCCACAATATTGGGTTTGATCTAAGATATATTTTGTTCCCTGCAACTCTAACCAGACCTGCCAGACAGTGGTTCAATAAATACAAAAGACATTCGATCACCTTGTGGAAGAAATTGTCTTCTGATTTTAAGAGAGCATTCTAGGCTTCGAAGGAAACTCGCGTTGAGGCCACTCATTGGCCAACATAAAACAACAACCTGTTGAGTCCCTGAATGCATATCTGAGTAGGTTCACCAACATCGCAGCATGAGCTAGAGATGTTGATCATAGCTTCAAGCTCATGGCAATGAGGACGGGGATCACAGTAGGAGGTGATTTATGGTAAGAACTCCAGCGAAAAGGATTTAAAAGTTTAGATGAACTCTTAGCCCGAGCACAGGAATTGATAAATTAGGAGGAGGCGCGATTTGTTGTCGCAGGAACCAGCCAGGTTTGTATTCAGGCCGCTGGAGTGGTGACGAATGTTGCAGCTACGACTCAACTTGTTACCCAGAATAGCCATCTAGGAAACAATAAAAGGAAAGGGAATGGCGAGTGTGACTAGAATGACACAAAGAAGAACAAGCCCAGGGAAAAATTCAAGCCCATATATGCATCCTATACCGACCTGACCGATACTCAAGAACATATCTTCCTAGCGAACTCTAACTGCCTTCCATGGAAGAAGCTAGAACCGTTGAGGCACCAGAGGGAGAAGAGAGATCCCTCTAAATTTTGCAGATATCACAATGACATCGGCCATAACATTGAAGATTGTTGACAATTGAAGGACGAGATCAAAACTCTCATTCGAGCTGGATTGTTAGCCCAGTATGCCCAAAACTGAGTCATTCCCAATCAATCAACCAGATAGAATGCTCATCCAGCTCCAGAAGCACCAATCGGCCATCTACTATTGCCGGAGGACCCCATTTGGCAGGCACAAGCAATGGGGCCCAAAAAAGGTATATACAGGAGCAAAAAATTCATAACAATGTCGAATTTATTCCGGAGGAACGGTTATCAAAAAAATAATAGTTGGAGAAATAACCAATCATTTTCACGAAAGATGACGCTAACAATTTTTCTCAAATATTACATTAAAAATATAACATAATTTTAGAAGTGCTATTGATAGGAGACACGGAGAAAATAAAGACGGGAAAAAAAATTTTAGGCGGCAAATGAAACACTTTTTGCCGCCTGAAATTGACAAAAGAGAAAAGCAAATGAAAAAAAAAACTTATCCCTAATCTCTCAGTGCATCTCTACCAGCGTGCCTCTCTCTCTCTCTCTGGTAAATCCTCTCTCTCAAATCCCTAATCTCTACCAGCGTGCCTCTCTCTCTCTCAAATCCCTAATCTCTACCAGTCTTTCTCTCATTGCATTCAGTCTCAGTGCATTCAGTCTCAAATCCCTAATCCCTAATCTCTCAGTGCATTCAGTCTTTCTCTCATTCGCTCTCCCTTGCTCTTTCTCTCATTCGTTCTCTCATATTCTCTCGGCTTTCTAACCCTCGCGCCGTTGAACCACGCCACAACCACACCCCTGCTGAAGCCTCCCTCACGCCGGTACTCACGCAACTGAAGCACACCACGACCACGCCCGTGCTGTAGTCGTTGAGTCTCTCGTCCCCCCCCTCTGTTTATCTCTCCCGCTGGCTTTGAGCAAGAACTGGAGACCTCCGTTTGTCTCTGTGAGGTATAATTTGTTTTTTTTTTTTTTTCAGATTTCAATTTAATATCAAGAAACCATTTTGAATATTATCAATATATATATGCTTGTGTTGGAATTATTTCTAAAATCCTGACTTTCATATATATAGGCTGCATTGTGGAGATATTTGCGACATTTTAATCTTGTGAGTGATTTTCTTGCTATGTGCCTGGTTGAATAAACTCTTCTCTTTCGGCATTAACAGATTTCCTTCATGTTGTACTAATAAAATGGATTTATATAAGGTTGATGCCATTCCCAACCCATCGAAGGAGCAACTAGTAGATGTTGTGCAGAGGCATTTCATGTCACAGGTACTGGTCTTCATCATTTTGCATAAAGATGAATCTAAGCTGAATCTTTTAATTGCATTTACTGATGTTTTGAAAACATGTTTTGGTGGTTGTAGCAAATCGACGACTAGTTGAAAATCTAGATTATCATGTTTGACTGAGAAAGTTGAAAATCTATGTTGGGTCGACTAGTTCTAGCTTTGGAAAAAAAATTAAGGTTTAATAAATGCCTCTTCTTTTTTGTGAGCATTAGAATTTCGGGTGTAAGTTTTCTTTTTCTCCCATAAAGACTTCAACTTTTGTGGGTATTTTTTAAAAACAAATAAAATAAATGCCTCTTCTCTCCCTAATGTCGAGCATATGCAATCCCTCACGATGGCTCCATTTCTATTCCAAACCCGCTCATTTATGTTATTAGACCCAGATGCTTGATCTGAAACCCAAACTGTCACTGTTCATTTTCCAAGCCACCGCCTCTGTGTTTGTAGATCTATTTTATATTGCTATTTTGGCACAGTTGGCCAGAAACAGATATATGTATGCATATCATAATAATTAGTGTCAATCTCTCTCTCATTTCGTATATGTATTGACCTTTTGCCTGATTTATTAGATAGTAAAGCAGCTGACGATTTGACTTAACATTGGCAAATTTTTCTACAAATATACTTGTCTCATAATTAGATCTCCTATGTTTTATTTATGCTTTACACTTTTGAAAACACACAATATTTTTCCTTAATATATGTAAGATTTCTATGAATTTTAGAAGCTGCAATCCATCACGTAATAG
Organism: Humulus lupulus; assembly: GCF_963169125.1. NCBI lineage: Eukaryota > Viridiplantae > Streptophyta > Magnoliopsida > Rosales > Cannabaceae > Humulus > Humulus lupulus. Next base: position 256,198,839 of record NC_084793.1, read on the forward strand.
TTTGTTTACACCTCATGGTTATTTTCAATAGCATTATTGATTAATTTGACATCATTAGTTATTTATAAGACTGAAAATATTTCATTAGAATATTATACCCTTTCTTTTCTTTGACTCTCTGATCATTTCCTTTTTTTTTTTGGTGCACTATACTCATTCCCTTTTGTGTATACATTGGGATTTGACTTCCTTTGGCATCCTCTTAAATTTTGCAAATAGTAAAACTAAAATCTGTAACACTTTTTGTTCCCTGTTAAGTATAACTAATTTTAATACTGTTGTTGTTTCTGATAACTCCTTTGATCCTTGCAGTATGCAATGTTTTTTCTTTCTTATATGACTGGCAAATCAAGTCTTATATTCATTTTATGCTTTTCTTTGATGCTGAGCTGGTTTATACTTCACATATTTCTTGTTGATCCTAATAGACCGTCAATCATGTTGTGTATTTTGGAGGAATCATCCCGAAAGTGGTAAAGAGCTGCCCAACATGATAATTATTTTACTTCTGATTCATGGCAGACTCAACTGAGAGGATACGAAACAACACTGAGCAATTCCCCAAGAGATCCAACTGCTCTTGAGGTGAGTCAGAAACTGTTAATGCCAGATTATGTTCTTTTGTGAGTCTCTCTTTCTTTCAAAGGAAAAAGATTTTTAGTGTGAGAAAATCTAAAGAATAGAAAAAGGAGAACAAAGTTAATTAGGTGTTCTCTAAGAAGATTGCAGTATTTTAAGTTCTGAAAGCGATAGAACTTGTCTAATAAGCTATTGTGTTGATTATTTTATTTCATTCTAGCTGGGCTTTAAAAAAAGAAAAAGTCATCTGATTAAATCACTTGGTATTATCTGGTGAGGCTTAAATGTAAAATGAACCTTTGTTAGCTTCTTATTTCAAGCCAAAAATGTTGAGCTGATTCTATGTCTTATAGGTTTTTGTGAAAAATATTAAGCTTTTTACCGCTAATTTCTAGTTGGCCAGATGTAGGATCACTCCTGATCCTATCTTATTCTATCTATTGGACATAATAATGACTGGAAGTGTTGTTGATTATTCTCTGTTAGTTTTTTGTTGTTGTCATTTTTACTATTTCAATTTTGCTAGAGAGTATGTGCTTTGTAGCAGCTTAAACTCTGCTGGGTTACTAAGTGTATGCGGCCATTATTGAAATTTTCCCAAACCATAACTTTTGAATATCCTTTCGAATTTCGATTGTCTTTTTGCAGGGTATGGAACTCTATCCTCGCATTGGTAAAAACTTCGACATTAAAGTTTTTACAAATTGCAGATTTGGAATGATGTCTTGGGCAGTTCTAGCTGTAACCTATTGCATAAAGCAGGTAGCGTCTATGGGATAGTTGTGAATTATGCCTAATTATGTCAGTAATACAGCATCACTTTGTTTATGTCCATGGTGTTGGTTGATGTGCCAGTTGCAATATGAATTGCATTTTAGGTTTGAAACTTGGCTCGCTTACAATTTGAAATATGTGGCAGCAGTGTAGCCATTTGATTGTGTGAACTTAGACTGTTAAAATTTTATTAACGAATCTGAGTTGCTTTGCCACAAAATCTCTACAATCCATTTCCAGCGGCCAATCATTTTCCCTCTTGTTCAAGGATTGTTTCTCTGTATAATTCATTTGAACAAAAAGAACACTTAATCTTACTTTACTGTGTGCCCGTGCAGCTGGCCTGGTGGTTATTTCTTACCTCTAAATCAGACCCGACCTTCCTGTTTTACACTTCTACAACAGATTGCTTTGTGGACACACTCTTTAGCTCTTTTGCTAGTATTTAACGTCTATCTTTTTTCTTTTTACCAGTATGAAGTGAACGGCAAAGTGGCTGATTCAATGCTTGTTAATACCATATTGATGCTGGTGTATGTTACTAAGTTTTTTTGGTGGGAAGCTGGATACTGGAGCACAATGGATATTGCACATGATCGAGGTTCTACATCCTTTTATTTTAACTTTCCATCCTTGTTATCCATTATTTTATTAAACATCATTTTGGCAATAATCTTCTGGATGGTTTGATATTTTGGAACATGTACAAATTTAGATGTCTTATTATTTTTTTGAATGCATACTAAGCATAACTTATATTTATGAATTAAGTGAGATAGAAATAAGATAACTCGTCTTCTATGAAGTCATCATCATTAAAGTCTCTTACTTTCGTTACCATTCGAAGATTATAGTTACTTCCCCTTTAACCTTTTCCATCTATTGCTGGTTTTTATATTTGCTGGGGATGCCTTGTATGGGTGCCTTCTATATATACTTCTCCTGGCATGTACCTGGTCAATCATCCTGTACACCTTGGAACTCAGGTATAAAGTTTTCTATTCTAAGTTTATTTGGTCAATAAAATGTAATATTACTGCTTTCGTTCAGGAACAGTTCCAAAATGTTTTTCAACCTTTTCAAAATGTGAACACTTTTCTGCATTACTAGAGAGTAGGAAACTATAGCAATGGCTATGTAGATACCTTGGTGGGATTCAAACTTTAGACCTTATGGAAGCAAACCACATGTCTTCCCATTTGAGCTAACTCCCCTTGGTATACACCAGTAATATTATTATTAGCTTGTAAAAGTTGTATATTGGCAATTTGATTCTAGATTTGAGTTAGAAGCTGCAAATCTATTCTACCAGCCAAATGCAAAAGTTGAATGCTTGTAACTTTGTTTGTAAGCTGCCAAGCCCATGGGATGAGCGTAGACTTGATTTTTTTTGCAACCAACCATACTTTCTTTTCTGTCCTATTTCCCCATTGTCCCTGTTAAATTAATTCTTAATTTTTAGTTGTCTACTTTGCTTTGTCACAGTTGGCACTCTACATCCTAGTAGCAGGCATTCTTTGCATATACATCAACTACGACTGTGATAGGCAAAGGCAAGAGTTTTGCAGAACAAATGGCAAAGCTTTGGTTTGGGGTAAAGCTCCATCAAAGGTATATGGTTCTCTGAAACTCGTTATTTGGTTCTCATTATACATACAATTTTCTGTATATCTGCTGCTAAATCCTGCATAATTCTTCCCTTTCTGTTTCACAGATAACTGCCACTTACACTACCACAACTGGGGAAACAAAAAGCAGCATTCTTTTAACTTCGGGATGGTACGTTTTCAGGCTCTGCCATGTAAATATGAACTAACTAGATTTTTTTTTCTTCTTGGTTATGAATGCGGGGGGTGAGCATGCTGTTGTTGGCCTACTTGCTCCAACAGGATGTTGGAAACCTTGAAATGGGTACACTATGTATATAAAATGAGCATTCTAACCATGTGGATGGTTTGGTTTTCTGATAGAGGGTGCTTTCTTCTTCTATTTCTATGAGCCATTGTCCTAATTTGTCAAATGCTAAAATTCTAAAAACAAAGTTCTCTGGTTCACGCAGGTGGGGATTAGCTCGACATTTCCACTATGTCCCAGAAATATTAGCTGCATTTTTCTGGACTGTTCCAGCTCTTTTTAACCACGTAAGTAATTTTCCTTCTGGGGTTTAGATTTGTTTATGTTGTTAGAAGTTGTGTTTGAATTGAATCACTTTTGTCCTGCAGGCTTTACCTTACTTTTATGTGGTGTTTCTTACAATCCTTCTCCTCGACCGGGCGAAAAGGGATGATGATCGGTGCCGATCCAAGTAAGCAAACACAATCTCATCATTTGTTTATGAAAAATTATGTCCCTTAAAAATTGCAAAGGTAAACCTTCCAAATTTAGTTTTTCAAATAGATCCCAAAGTTGAGGTAATTCATTAGTTAAAACTTACCTTATGAGTGCTACTAGTTTATTTGCTTGTATGGGAGAGACAAACTCTGATCATGTTAGTGGTTTCTAGTCCAACAGGTGTAGACAATTTACAAACCGATGCCAGTGTAGAGAAAAATAAATAAGTAGACGAAATGAATAATGGTTTGCGCGTTTTCATACTGATAAAGGCATAAAATCTTGACATGTGATTGTTATTGTAGGTATGGAAAATACTGGAAATCGTACTGCGAGAAGGTTCGGTACAGGGTCATCCCCGGAATTTACTGAGAAAATGTTGCACAAGTGTTTGTTCTATGTTGAGAATGGCATGTATATTCAGCCTTTCCAAATTAAATGATGGCAGGCTGGTATCATGTTGTTGTTATTGTTGTTTTTGTAATGGTCAACTTTATGGATGTTGTATTTCTCTCATCTTCAATGACCAAAAACTTTTCTTGTTTAGGAAAATTACTATAAAGTTTTGTTTCTATTTTTCATTTTTGAAGTAAAAATTGTTCAAGATTATAAAACTTTATTATGTTATGCTTTCAAACTTAAGTTAGAACTAAGATCTCATGAAGTAGACACATTTATGGTTTGAATTAGTTATTGTTTAATGTAATACTTATGGTTTATCAATCTATTGAGAATTACATTTTATGATTAATTTTGAATTTTTTTTATCAAAATACAATAATGAAAATCTTTTAATTAAAAAAAAACTATATAAGTATACTTATCAAAATAAAATTTAAAATTTTATTACTATATGTTATGATTTAAAAGCATATTATAAGCGTAAAAAATCGTTATGGTTTATATAATATAACAAACTAAAAATGTTATCAAAATAATCAAATGTAACAGTTGAAAAGTGTTATGAAAAAAATACAAGATTAAACTTCAAATTTATAATCAAAAACTCTATCTAAATGTTATTATTTGAATATTATAGCACCTAAAAATGTGTTATTGAATAGTTTAAGATAACACCGAACATAACATTCAAAAAATGTTATAGAAAAGACTGGACTTTTAATAACATGGGCTACGTTAGCATTTTCAGAAGTGCTATCAATAGTCCCAGATAGCACTTTTTAAGTGTTATGAATACTGTTTTTTCTTGTAGTATAGCCATGTTCAGTTCCTGCATAATGATCTGCTGGTGGTAACTGTTCAGCTTGCCAGATGAAGGGTACGAAGGATATTGGTTTATAATGGGAGCTCTGTAAGTGTTCTATTCAGGTCCACCCTAGAAAAGATGAGATTGTCTGTAACTGATCTTAAGGCAACCTCAATGACACTATACGGATTCTCAGGTGAAGGAATAACAGCCATAGGGATGATTGGGCTAGTAGTTACTCTAGGAGATGATAGCCGAATTATTTCTAAAATACTCGAGTTCGTCGTAATCGATTGTCCGGCTGCATATAATGTGATTTTGGGACTACTCGCGCTGATGACTTTTGAGGCCATCACCTCGATTCGGCACCTGGCGATAAAGTTTCCCTCAGGTTTAGGTATATGTACTACAAGATGAGACCAGCTCATTGCCCAAGAATGCTACAACATTGCCATGAGGGGAAAATCACAACCCAGGCAGCAAGCAATGCTCATAGTTGAAGGAAATGAGGAGCCATGGGTGATGGAAGTTACCCATGGTGTGGAAGAACCTCAAGAAGGAAATAACAAGGTCGCCGAACATGAGGACATTGATCTGCGATTAGGCAAAGACAGATCTGAGCTCCAGGCTGCGGAGGAGCTCGAGGAAATCAGTACCGACCCAGAGATCCCTTCAAGGGTTGTAAAGGTTGGGAAAACCTTGCAACTGAAAGGTAGAAGGAGCTGGTCGAATTCTTGAAAAATAATCTAGAAGTCTTTGCCTGGTCACATGAAGATATGGTGGGAATCAATCCAAGCATAATAATGCATACTTTGAATTTGGATAGGAATGTGCCTGCAAAGTCCAAAAAATAGAGGCTTGGGGGAGAGAATGATCGAAAACTCTAGAGGAAGAAGTGGTTCGCCTACTTAAGTGCGAATTTATAAGGGAAGCAAAATATTCGACCTGGGTTGCTAACTGTTGACGGTGAGAACTCGTCAACTAAGTTAAGTTGGAAAGAATTGCAAGATCAAGATTATCAATAGAAAAGCCTTAGAAATTTAAGTATCAATTCTAAGAACAATTGCAAAAGAACAATGGTGAAATCAGTTTTTCATTCACTATGGTGCACTTGCTACAGTAAATTTTCCAACCCCCTTCCAAATGGGAGTGGAATTTCTTTTATAGGGGGCTCTAATTGCCCCTGATACAATGTGGTCCAGGGGACCAGATAGTACGCCAGTACACAGTCAGGTAAGTGGTCTCAGGGGTAGTGGTGTCTGCTCCAGTACATGATCAGGGTTGGTGGGTGCACCTCCACTTTAGTACTTGATCGTGCTTCCACTACCTGCCTGGTACGGGTGTCAGAGGAGTGGCTGGTGAGGACAACTGAAGGTACTTCGCTCGTACCACCACTACTCATCTGATGTGGGTACTATGTCCGTACTCTAACTCCTTTCAGTTCGTCAGTGGACTCCGTACCTCATGAGATCAATGCCAGGTGGCCCTCATTTGCAAGGCATAGATGCAAGGCAGTTATGACCCATACACTCGCCATGCCTTGCAAGGCTCCTAGTGGCATGGGGCCTTGCTACACTTGTCTCCTTGCGGCACGGATCCAGACTCGTGACGTGATGGTGCGACGGCCTCCCGAGAAGAAGATGGCCCAAGGGCCTCGCGGGGGCGCGCGCGCATGATGGCCTCGCAGGGGTCGCGCGCGCATGATGGCCCCGCAGGGGGCGCGCGCACATGAGGGCCTCGATGGGGGAGCGCACACATGATGGCCTCGTAGGGGTCACGCGCGCATGATGGCCCCGCAGGGGTCGCGCGCATGATGGCCCCGCAGGGGGCGCGCACATGATGGCCTCACAGGGGGCGCACGCACATGAGGGCCTCGCCGGGGGCGCGCACGCATGATGGCCTCGCAGGGGGCGCGCGCATGATGCCCCCACGGGAGAGTGATGGATCGAGGGCCTCGCGGGGGCGCCAGCACCTGATGGCCTCGCGTGGCTCGCCTCCTGGGCACGCATGAGGGCCTTGCGTGGCATGCCCCTTGGGCACGCATGGTGGTCCCGCAAGAGGATGATGACCCGAGGACCTAACGAGAGTGTAGGCGTATGGCGGCCTAAGTGCGTTTTTTGGGTCTTTTTTAAGCGTGGAATATTGAGCATCCACACTTGCCCCCCAGTCTAGGAGAGGACCTTTAGGTGCTCTTGTAGACTATTCTCCTTGATTCTTGTAAATAGACCTTCATGCATGTCTCATTATTTTCACCTTACTTCTTTGGCTTAGTGGTTTTGAGAATCCTTCCCCTTCCAAGAGGTTAGGGGTTCAATCCCCCACTCCCTCATTTTTGCCATAGTTTCCTTCATTTTTATTTTTTCATCTCATCATCATTTTTTTTTACATATGAGCTAATTTTTTGGTGTGTCTATTTGGAGGCTAACACATCCTTTTACTCTATTTTTGCAGATGCGTATATTCGACCATTTGGCGTTTTTGGCCCTCGACCTCCTTTCGACCTCGGAAACGCTCCATCTTATCTGCTTGAGGTATATTTTCTTTTTCCCTCACGTTCATTGGGTCCAAATTAGCATTACTCGGATGGGGTACCTTGGCCTGAGCTTGTAGTGAGTTTGACAATTTGCACGCCCCTCTTTTTTATACCCTGTAGTGGGCCATTTAGGACGTTTGCATCTAGAGATATTAAGCCTATTCCTTTGTGTATTGCAGCCATCCCCTCATTTATACATGAACCCCTTTTTGCTTTTGGGACGAGGTCTCATGGCCAGTGACGGCCCGTCCGACATACCTCCGGGAGTTGAATTTATTGACCTGTCCTCAGACTCAGAGTCCCCTGAGGAAAGCCCTTACCAGGACTATGACTCCTTGAGGCAGGCCCGTATCCGCCATCTTGAGTACATGGCTGAACTTAGGCGTAAAATTTGGGTGGTGGAGAGCGAAATTGACTCGGTGCTGAGAGGAGACGGAGCACCTTTCCCCCCAGACCTTAGTGACCACGTAGCGAGCCTTAGGATGACCCTTTTAGAATTGCAGAAGGAGTTGGAATTTATGGAGGGACACCTTCCGCCTGAGCCCTCCAGCCCATCCTCGCCTTATGACTGCCATGGGGCCACTACCACTTCTCCTCAGCCCTTAATCTCAGTTTTCCCTAGCTTAGCGCTTCCGTAGTCGCTCCCCCGATGGAAGACTCTTGCTAGGAGGAAAAAATGGAGGGTCAAGTGTTCTGTCTCTTCTTCACATTTTTCTTTTGATTTTGCAGATATTCTGAGGGCATGACGACAGGTGACTTCCAATGAACCGGACGATGCTCCTTTACTAGCAACCGAACTGGTGTCGCGTGTGTCCGAAAACAAACTAATGGACATCGTGGATCACTATCACGTCCCTCCAAAGTACGCGTTATATGTTCCTCAGGAGACATGTCGGGCTGACATTCCTAGGTCCGGCTTCGTGGCCCTCAGCGAGCACATCCTGAAGGCGGGTCGTACCATCCCGTTACACCCGTTCTTTATTGCGGTCCTCAACTACTTCGACCTTGCCCCGCTTCAGTTGGCTCCCAATGGCTGGCTGAATTTAAGCTGCCTTTTCGTTGCATTTATGAAGCTGTTTAAACGCGCTCCTACGGCGACGGAGGTGCATTTCCTCTACAACCTCATGCCCCTTCCCAAGTCCAAGGGCTTTTACTATTTACAAAAAGCCAACAACGAGGCCACTTTGATAGAGGGCTCGGTGTCCAACCCGGGGTCCTGGAAGCAGGACTTTTTCTTCGTGGAAGGCCCCCTCTCTGTCAGCAAGGACTTTCAGGCCACTCCCAGTGAGTACCCTAAGCATCACTTTCTCTCTTTTACTTTCTTACAACTTATTGTTTCATGACTTACGTTCATATCGACCATGGCGTGTATTATGCAGAGCAATTCGCTGAACCCATAGTTGTCGGGTCGAAAGCGAGAGACATGAGAACGTTCCTCAGCGCTGACCCCGCTATGAAAAAGGCGGTGTGCCTATTCACTGTGAAGAATCTGAACTGCTATAAATTGTCCCCTGTCTTAGACCCCAAGCTGTTGTGGACCATCTCTGGGTCCACGAAGATGAAGGGGGCCTTGGTCGAGCCTTGCCCGGATGACGATGAGGATGAGGAAGAGCCGGAGGAAGCCCCTCTTAACCGCAGGGGATCTCACCAGCTGCCCCCATCTCCTGGGGGATGCCCTCCACGTGCCTCCTATGATCCGGACATAGCCCCTCACTCTCAAGACCAGCGGGCCGTTTCGGGGTGTTATGCTTGCCCTGATCCCGAGGGCTACAACGCCTTCACTCAGGCTTCTCTCGACCCTGGACCATCGGGGACTTATTTTGCCAACCTTCCGGAGCCTCCCTCTGATCTACCAGATCCTCAGTTTTCCACTTTGACCGCGCCCCCTCCTGTTTCGGCGAGCAGGTTGTCCGTCCTCACCCAAACAGGTGCCACTGGTGTGGATGGGGAGCCTTGGGTGACTCGGATGGCGACGTCTTACGGGCAACGATACATCCAACTTGCCTTGGGCCTCCCTGTATCTGACTGGAACGGTCTTGGGAACGTTGCCCAGATGGACCTTGGGGAAACTCTAAGGCGCACCATGGCCTGGGTGAGTTCCTGCACCTCACGTCGGCATTTTTATGTATAGATGTACATGCGTTTTTCTTTTTGTTACTTATTGTTGATGTCGTTAACTTTCTTGTACAGGCCTATACCGTGGCTCTACGGTTTGCCGACTCGTCTAGCAACCTCTTCGCGTCAACTGCTGAGAGGGACTGCCTTACAGCCCGGGTCCAGGAGCTCGAGAAAGAGCTTGAGAAAACCCAGTTTGAGCTAAATAAGGTTCGGGCCAAACTTACCACCTCATCGAGAAGGAAGCTGAAGGCAGTTTCCAAGGCCAAGGAGTTGAAGGACCAAGTTGCCAGCCTGAAGAGCGAACTCCAGGCGACCAAGGATATCGTGACAGTGTCACAGGAGAGGGTTACTTATTTAGAGGTCGAAGTCGAGTCTATCAGGGTCGAACTCCAGACTGCAAGGGCCGAAGTCGAGGCTACCAGGATCGAACTCCAGGCTGCTAGGACCAATGTCGCTATGTTGCAGGAGAAAAATGCTTCCTTGGAGGCGGAGAAGACTGCCATTCAGTACAGGTCCATAGACCGCGCCCTTTACAACGTGTGGAGGCAGGATCCCAATTTTGATTTCTCTTCTTTTGGTGAGCATGCCGTCGCTCGAGCAGCCATGTGGAGCGGCCACAGTAGGAGGCCCTGAAGTAGTCATTTCATAACTTTTGTTAGCTAGCCCACCATGGGTGTACGCTTTTTTTTTTTTTTTTTTGGCTTTGTAATATCATTATCACTACTATTTTTCTTTTATAACTCTTGTATTGTCTTCAAAACTTTCTTTTTGAATGTATATATACATGTGTTGCTACTTATCTCTTATTCTACTGCATTTGAGGCCCTTTTAAGCCTGTATGATGGGGTTTGGTTGGTTCCCATCTTTTATTTACCAGGCTGGAGGTCCTTTGGAGCCCATGTGAAAGGGTTCACTAGGACCTCTTTTGGTGCCTCTTGATTACTCTTATAAGGATATTTTGACCCCTTGGGTCCTAGCTATCCTTTTATATATTCTTGCGCGCGCTTATTATTTGTTGCGAGAAGCGTCATTCTCGTCGTTATTCATAGTACTATTTTTGCAAGGGTCTCTTTTAGGACCCTTTTTGGCTAGACGGCTTGGTTGCCACTCTAGACTTATTACTATTGTTACCATAGTTTTTTTTTGTAAGTCCCTTTGGCCTCCTTGATGTCCACAAGGGTAGCTAATCCTTGTGAACCCAGGGGATTCCTTGTAAGGACTTCGCTTAAGGCCCTGATATAAGGGGTCCCTTTTTAGGGTCATGGTCCATTTTGAGTCCTCCTGATGAAGGATCGTTTTTAGGGTCCTCATGATAGAGGGCCCTTTTTAAGATCCCTGTTAGAGGGCCCTTTTTACCATCCTCCTGATAGAGGGTCCTTTTTAGGAGGGCAAGGGGTCCTTTTTAGGATCCTCCGTTAGAGGGTCCTTTTTAGGAGCCCTTTTTTTATTTAGGTTCCCCCTGTTGACCGTATGTTTTTGCCTCCTGTCCTGCCCCTCAAGTGTTTGGTGAAATTTATTTCGGCAGGCACTTTTGGCTGATGCTCGCGCAGCGAAGGAAAACAACATATGAAGTTGCAA